>NW_028324310.1:4137500-4770000 GCF_058129835.1 Hydra viridissima
TATATATATATATATATATATATATATATATATATATATATATATATATATATATATATATTCAGAGAGAGAGACAGTACACTCCCTTGTAAAACATTTCTACATAAAAAACTTTATAATAAATAACTTTGTAATGAAAGTCGATCGGTGTGTGCATTTAAAAAATGATCAATCTAAGTGTTTTACAACTATTAGGGCAAATAAAGTTTTGAAGGAAGACGAGAATTATCTGTAAATAAAAAATTTTGATTTAGCTAAAACCCCTTATTAACTTAATTAAAAAAAGTCAGAAAATGATAATACTTTTGACTTTATAACATATAAATTATAACTTATACTTAATTACCTGCTAAAAGAAGGAACCAAAAGACGTATCCAGCCATGGAAAGCTGTTACTTTTTGTAGTTGCTCTTAACTTTGAACTTTTGGTAAAAAAGATTTTTTTTTTTGAATAACTTATGACAACAGGAAAATATTTACTCAAAACATTGAATTCAGTTCAACGATAAAATCCTATCACATTAATTTCAGTAATCTTTCTTTACATTTTCAATTGTGCGATTCCATTGTGTGATTAGTATGAAACGATTAAAAGTACAATTACACAAAATAACGGAGATCGAAACTCTGGTTTTGAAAAAATCAGTATAATGAATCAAGTCATCATAAAAGACTTCATCCTTGTATCCTTAATACCGAATACTATTGTTGAAAGGCTCACCTTTTTCTGTTACATGAGGCAAAACTGGAAGGTGGATTTTTTTTTTTAACAAAAAGTGGACCGTGATTGGGCACAACTTATATTTACTTTGTTTGTTTTCTATAAAATTTCATTTTTGTTTGGTTAGATTCAAACAGTGAAGTTCTTCTGCGGGATCAAACAACCAATTCTTCTCAAATACTATTAAGGATGCCTCTCCTTTAAGCATTTGGTTAATTTATTAATCCTATATGTTTAGTATTTCGAACTTCTTAACTAACCCTCAAATTAACAAATTAACCACGATTTAATTTTTAATCTTTTAACAATTAGTTTCATTCATTCTTCCATGGGCTTTCTGAGCTCGAAATGTTCTAAGTGAATAGACTGTTCATTATTACATAGAGTTGATTTAGTTATGTTTAATATACTTTAACAAAGAATATACAGTGGAGAAAATAGAATTAGCCTCACCTTTATTTTTTGCTCTAATTTAACGAAAATCGTAGTGAAACAGTTAATAAATCTACTTTATTTCTTATCATCTTCTTCTACAACTAAAAAGTTTATAAATTGGTATGTTTAATTAATTACAAATGGAAAAAAAATTTAAAGTATTCAATTTGTGGAGAAAATTGAATTAGCCTCATTAACGTTATATACAGAGAAATAAAGAAAATATTTTGGTTTTACGCTCATTTAACATTTAGCATTGCTTCATGAATTTTTAATGACTTCAAATGTGCAACTTGACATACTAGTCACAAGATTTTGAATAGTTTTTACAAATATTTCATTCCAAGCTTCTCTGATACGAGTTTTCAGGTCCAAGGTGTATTCAAATTGCTTACCATTTTCATAAACCTTTCTAGAAAGTATTCCCTATAGATTTTCAATTGGGTTAGTATCTGGACTACATGCGGGCCATTCCATTACATGAATATTTTTTTCCCTAAACCAAGCTTTTGTAAACTTTGAATTATGGATAGTAGAATTATCTTGTTGTAAAGTGAAATTTTCACCCATTAATTCCTCACCATGTTCAAGCAAACTTATTTCTAATAAGCCGATGTAGTCCTGTGAACTCATTTTTGTTGAAATCTATGCCAGTGGAAGTTTTCCACCAAAGGAAAAAACCCCCCAAACCATAACATTTCCATCACCATGTTATGACTCATCCAAGTTTCTTTCTCTTTTCAAAGATCGTACCAGTAATATTGATAGCCATCAGGACCATCTAGATTGAACTTTTTTTCATCACTAAAGAGAACTTGATCCCACTCTTCTTACCAAGACGTGTTCTTTTGAAAATTGTAATCTAACTTCTTTATGACGAGCAGTAAGTTTTGGTTTTGGTTTACGCTTTTTCCAAACTGTGTTTGGATCTTCATGTAAGATTTGTCTCACACGTTGAACAGATACAGGTAATTGTAAATCAGCACAAATTTGAGATGCAGTTATGTGCTGAGCAGCAGCAAGACGAACAATAACTCGTTAAATACGATTATCAATTTTACGTTTGCCACCACTTCCCTTATAAGCTCCATAAATAACCCCAATCTCGAAGTAATTGAAGACATAAGTGGATGAAGGCGTTATGTCGCAAAAATACAAAATTCCACTTTTTTACACGAATAAAGGTGCTAAGTAACGCTCTTTCACATAAACATAATGACACCGCACAAAAATGTGCTAAAATACGATTTTCACAGTGGATGAAGGAGTTATGTTACATATTAATTCACCCATAACACGATTTAACGCGGATGTAAGTGTTAAGGGACAGTTCAATTATTAAGCACTTTTGGCAATCTTTTAATTTTCTTTGCAATTTCCTGATTAGATAAGCCTGTATCTTTGTATGCTTTGATTACTGCTGGTTCTTCATTTGTTAAACGCTTACCACGTCCCATTTCAAATTAAGGTATCAAAAACCAAATGTTAAAAACTTTATGAGCACTGATTTCACAGTCTTTGTTTAACTTACAAATAATAATAAAAAACTAAGTCACAAATGCATATCACCAGATCAAAATATACAAGTAAACTGGAAATAATTATTGATGAGGCTAATTCTATTTGTTACCACAAATATCAAGTATTATACATTTTATGGTTTTATCAAATGTACCATAATTTAATTATGCTATATTATAATCTAAAAAGTTGTTGTTTGTAACAATAATTTTATGTGTGTGGATACAAAAGATACACCGCACAAACTTGCTTATAGATTTACAAAATATTGGATCAGTACATGTATTTCTCCAAAACCAGGAATTCACATGTAAAGTATTTCCTTGTGTACGTTCTATTTCGTGCATTTATTACCGAGATAAATAACGATTAAATGGATATTGGTGAAGGTTTTTGAAGTTTTGCACTTTTTTGCGTTGGAAAGTAAATACTAAATGTATAGTAAACTATACTTGATGTTAAGGCATTCTGTATGTGCAACTTCCGAAGATGTCGAATAAGGTGACTTTAAATAAATCTATCAGGTGGGGGGAGGGGTGTCATAGTCCGGACAAAACCTTAAAAGTATGAAAATGTTCACTAATATGATCATATAAATAAAGACTGTACCAAAAAAATTTTCAAATGCACTCTAAAACAACATTCCTCTTATAAAATAAAATGAATGTAAATACAAAGAACTAAATTTTGGTTAACGAAATTCTCAAGTTCATCATAATGAAAAATGAACTTCATTAAAAAAATGTAAAATAACCGAACTGTAAAAAAGAAAAATTTAGTTTTTTAAAAAATTTAAACAGCATTTCAATATAATCAGTAATCTTCTAAATTTAAAGAAAATTATAAATTTTACATTTTTCTTAGTCATGATGCCAATAACATAAAAGAACTTTGAAAGGCATTTTAAAAGAGTTGACAACTTTGAAGCAGTTGTAGTTGGAAAACTATGTCTTTTAAATATTCATATTATTAATTACAGTATTAGCATTTTTATTATATATAAATATTAGTATTTTCAAAACTATGTAGTTTTCCAACTACAACTGCTTCAAAATTGTCAACTCTTTCAATAATTCAATTTTTAAAGATAATAAACTTAACCCTAGTAGGAATTCTTTTTATGTAACGAAAGAGCAAATTCTCGGCTATGAGTGGAACTTATATAATCGAGGACCATTTAACATTTGGATCATGAGGTCTTCATAAAAGTTTTTGCAGAACTTAAGTTTCAAAGCGTGCCATTAATTAAATTTTAAACATAACTCTAACCTAAAAATTTACAAATAAACAATAAACACTGTATGTTTAATGTTTCTTTTTAATATCTCCCAAAAGGCGCTTTTTCAAGGGATTCGCTCCGAGCGATAAAATACTTTTACTCGACACTGAATGGAAACTTTGCTTGTGGAGTTGGTTTACATAAAAATTTTGACACCGTAGACCATAACATTTTTTATCAAAATTTAACTATTAAGGTTTATGCGGTCTCTGCTTACAATGGCCTAAATTAAACCTTTCCAACTGTCAACAGTTAGTTACTTCTAAAGGCACCTACACAGATACTAATGCTGTTTTTATTGGTATCTCTGAGAGATCGGTGTTTGTCTTTATTACTTACATTAATGATCTTAATCTTTTTCTCAAACATTCGAATATGTATAGTTTTACTGGATACTAATCTTCGATTAATAAAAAACTTTCTCAACTAAATGAACAATAATCCTGATGCTAATCTCGTTCAATGGCTTCAATTAAATAAAATTCAATTAAATAAAATCTCCTTGAACATTAGTTCAAAGTCACTATGCATTTATCATAGGTATATCATTTTATACTTAATGTCACTTAATTTTTGGATTTACTTACTTTATGTATAACAGTTTTCGGATATAAAAAAACTTTTAAAAGTCGTTTCACTTCTACATTGATTGATTTTCGCCGAAGGATTTTTGTTTGTGACAATTGTAAAATAAGATTTTTGTAGAAGTCTTTTTTGCAATCTTTGATTTCTAGAAAATTTAGACATTTTACCAACAAGCACAAAACCAAAAAAAAAAATGATGCCGGGTAAAAAAAAAAAAGCAAATCAAAACACGCTTGAGGTTTCGCTTTGACTTATCAACAAGTTTATTTCATTTTGAAAATACCCAACTGCAAAAGAAAACCTGGAAAACCATGGCGATAAAAAAAAAGTTAATGTTCTGAAAAAAAGTTCTCGTCAAAAGGCAGAGGTGTGGTTTCTCGTTCTTAAGTATGAAACTTTTGTGGAACAGTCAAGAAGGTGCTTTTCAATTAACCTAGAGGCTAATAGCAATGCAGTTTCTTTGGAAAGAGAAGTCACGCAAGTTATTCAGTTTCATCTGAATAAAATCTTAACAATACATCAGTATTATAAAAAAAACTATATCATGTGCTCATAAAAACAGGTGAGAAATTTTCGTATTCTAATACTGTTAGTAAGTTTTTTGTATCTGATTTGCTACATTCATCTTCATAGGAGAAAAAACCTTTAAACACTGGAACTGGAATTTCTCAAAATAAAATTAAAATATTTTAGAAAACAAAAAGGCTTATAGTTAAAATTCTTACAGACTTGAGCTTACTTAAACTTGAAATAAAGTTAACTATTTTAATCAAAAAATGAATTTAAAAATTATTGCAAAAATACCTGTTTACATTGTAGATTTCTGTATTTTTACAACTGAGATTTTGATTTAACATTTATGAAATTTTATTACGTTTTTCAAATATTAGAATAATTTTTTTTTTATGATTTCCACTTCGGTATTGTTAGCTACATTATCAGACATTTGAATTTTCCAAAGTTTTTAGAGTGTTTTTGATTTGAAGCACAGATTTTACATATATTATTTAACTATCCCTAAAAAGTTTGAAAAGGTAAAATAACTTTTTTGTAATTTCGAAGTCAACACACGCTTTTTTGTCTTGTTATATGAAAAAGTGCTGTGGTAAATGCAACCATCTAATTAACAAAATATTTTATTGCTTTTTTGATGAAGTCAACTTTCTTAATACCTTTTGTCAATTGCAGTGTGTGTTTACCACAAACAGACTTTGATTGCAACTCTCAACTTTTAATAAATCATATTAACACCTTTGCCATTGACACACCACCTAAAAAAATATATATAGTTCATACATTTACTATATACAGCAAATATTAGAAGATTATTTTTTTCAAAGAGCAACTTTTTTTAAAAATGCAAAATTGCCTGTTTCAGTTTTTGGAAGCAAGAGGAGATAATCAATGTGGATAAAAACTGCTCAGTGGAGTGTCTCTACTCCCTGATTCCATTCCAACGAGGAACAATTTAAGCTCAAAATTTTGAGATATATTGAAAAGTTACAGAATAGTAGGAGTCATTGTTTTGAATTGTCCACATGGTGGTAGGGAAAACAGCACCTGTTAAAGTTTCTTCACTTAACATTTGTAGGTCTTTTTTTTGGTTTTTTTTTTATAGTTCTCTGACAGGTTTTTTTAATAGAGCTTAAAAAAAACTTAACTTTAAGAACCGATTGATTTAACAAATTTAAGAAAAATGACTCAGATTTGAGTTATTTAATGTATGAATACTTACAACTTCAGTTATTGAATCTTTGAACTTGATAATAAAACCATCAAAGCATCTGAAGCTTTTTAATATTTAACTTATTTGGTCTTTTATTATAAAATAATTAATATAAATTATGGTAAACTTTAGATTACACATCAGAAAAACTAGTTGAAAATATTAAATTTACTTATAAAATATATCAATAGCTACCCAGAAGACAGATTTTACAGTGATAAATAGTTTGATAATTCAAAATTCCTACTCAATAAACTATTATTGAACCTACACTTGTATTTTTGAACATACTAAACTTCAAAACTTTTCTGCTAACACATATACACACAAGCACATATCTATATTTGTACTTTCATGTGTGAGTGAGTGTGTGCGTGCGTGCGTGTGCGTGTGTGTGTGTATCATACTTTTGAATAATGGAAGAAAAATGCTAATATAACTATATACTATTACAATGCTACAACATTTAACTGAATAATAATAATAATAATAATAATAATAATAATAATAATAATAATAATAATAATAGTAATAATAATAATAGTAATAATAATAATAATAATAATAATAACAACAATAATAATAATAATAATAATAATAATAATAATAATAATAATAATAATAATAATAATAATAATAATAATTATATATATATATATATATATATATATATATATATATATATATATATATATATATATATATATATATATATATATATATATATATATATATATATATATATATATATATATATATATATATATATATATATATATATATATATATATATGTACCAAATTTACATCACAGGTAAATCAATACTAGTTATTGGCCAAGCAAGTTCATTTTCTGAAATTACTATATCCCAAGACAAAAATTGTTTTTCATAAAATGTATTCAAACTAAGCAAATCTTTTGATTTTAATAAATTTTCAATTTGGATAACTGGTAGCACTAGGTTTGAATGTTTTGTAGACAACTCTTCCAAAAACAACCTCAACAGTTTTCTGGGAACTTTATTCATTTCCTTAGAGAGACTTATAATCACAGTTAAAGCTTCTTCTACTTGCTTTTCGGTAAACTCTTCTACTTTTGTATCGAAATCAAAATTCACAAATGGAACGCTTAAGATTTGACTTGAAAATTGGGAAAATAGTCGAAAAGGAACATTGCTTGAATACACCACTACTTTTGAATTCCAAATCAAATTCGCAGAAATAACTCCATTAATAAAATCACATATGACTGTTTCTGGACCCTCGATTACGTGAACTACTTTTCCAGAATAAAATAGAAGAATCCCAGATAAAGAATCGATTTGGGCTTTGTTTGTAACGGAAATTGATTTCAAAAAGCGTTCATAAACAAGCATCGAGTTCGGCATTGAAGATTCACTTTCCTTTAATTGTGCAATATAAAATAAAAAACAAACTGCTTTTGTGTTTTTTGAAGCTCTTGATCTTTCTAAAACAACATCCAGGAGATTAGAGCGATTTAAGTTATCAAGAGCAGAAACAGAACGTTCGATTGAAATGTTAGCCATAACGTTTTGTTAGTGCTACGGTAACTGGAGTTGTGTAAAAGTAAACACGAAAAATTTATTAATGAAAAAAAAACTTTAGCAAGTGTTTTTTAAAAAAATCTTGATAAAACTTTCTTTCAGAATAATCATAAATATTTTTGATGAAAAATTTTATGAGTATTCTGAAAGTAAGTTTAATCCTGATTTCGGAAAACAAAAAAAAAGTGGATTTATTGAAAGAGTTACACAAAAAACCATTCCTTCGAAACACCAGAGGTAGGCACTTCCGATAAAAGTTCTGATTTTCCGGTATTCCGCTAGTACCGGACTAAGAAAAAAATGTGGGATTATTAGACTGATTATGTTTCGGACTTCGACTTTCGGACTGGCAATATTAGATATCCGATATTCCGATAACTATCGGACTAAGCAAAAAGTATCGGACTATCGGACTATCGGACTAAAAAATAACTATCGAACTTCGACTATTGGACCGTTCAAATTTTGTTTTTCCGTCTTCCTAATTTTTATATATGAAGTAAATTATTTTTTTGGGTCAAGTGCAGATTCAAATTTCACGATCACGCATGTCTCCTCTGTTCCACCAAGTACTCTGGTTTTGTTTTTGACTGTTGCTCATGCCCTTTTCGACCGCGGGCACATCATTCTCTATTTCAACTGCTGCAACATGTCAAAGTGTCTATCAGCACTGTTAGATTGTTAGCTCAACAGCTCCGTAAAATGGATTTCAGGTAAGATCTTTATCATCTTTACCCTTAGAATCCCAAAAAACATTGGCCTTAGTTACCTAAGTTACAAGTTGCGCCACAAAGAGGCTGTATAATATAGATTTACTACAGTAATACTTTAAAAACATTTTTAAAGTATAAATAAATCATTAATTTACTTAAAAAATAATCATTGATGGGTTTTATTCTTTTTAAAAAAATTTCTATAAACAGTTACAGCTAGATATCATACCAAGTTGAAATGGACAAATATTTGACATTTACGTCAAGTCGGCCACCTAGTGCTGTAAGCAACATTGATATGTCAAGCCGGCCTGATAGTGAAATAAGCCAGAGGAGTGATGAAGAGAAGATGGTAATGCTTGACACCTCCAGCCAGTTCTCTATTGATAGCACTGTAAGGCCTCGAGCTCTCAGCCAGAGAGACAGCCAGCTTGCCACAGGCAACATAGTCAGCCTGTGAAAGTTTCCTGTGGCATGCTGGTAAAAAAAAATCAAAAAAAGCTTTTAAATTTTTTTAAAGGTATTTGACTACCGGAGTATCGATTATTGGACGGGAAAATTAGGATAACTATGTGACTATCGATAGCGGATTAGGAACGCAAACTATCGGACTATCAGATATCGAACTAAAAAAAAATAGCGGTTGCCCAGCTCTGTTAAACATCCAACGCCAAATAAGCTAGAAATCTATGCCTAAATGCGTCAGAGGATGTTTAAAGCAATAGGTGACCACTTTACTAACATTCGAATTGCGTGTGTTTTTATTGCTACTTTTGAATATTAAGCATTAACCATTGTGTCTGTTTTTTTTTTTTTTTTTTTTTTTCATAAAATACGATAATATGCATAAGTATTTTTTTCTTTAATATCATATTATTATTAAGTTAAAATTTTTTTTTTTGTTGAAATTTTAATCTGTTTAAATGCAAATTAATTAAAGTTAATCACTTAAGGTATTTGCATCAGTATAATTACGACTATTATACGTAATTATAATTTTTATAAAGTAATATGAATTACTAATTTATGTGGTTTTAAGTGATTATATTTAGGCTTTGTATTCAATTTCTTAGTTTTAATTTTTAACTTTTTTAACTTTTTTAACGAATAAAGAGTATTTTAGAGTATTTTAATAAACTCCAGAAATTTCGACTTATCCTAAAAGATTTTTATAGAAGGTGGTTACGATTCGTTACTATTCGTTAAAAAACGAACAAGCTAACGCTACGACTTGACTTTAGTAAACTGGGGTGAGAGTAAACGAAAAAAAAAATTGTATGGTTTCGCAATTTTGTTTCTTTTGCATGCAAAAGAAGCAAAATTGCTTTTATAAAGATTTTTTTGTTTTCGCATGCAAAAGCAAAAAAATCTTTATAAAAGTGTGTATTGTAGATAATTTTTTGCTTTATCTAAAATTTATTAAAATTATTATCTAAAAATGCAAAATAATTTTAAAAACTTTTTTTGTACCTAAGCAAACTTTGACTTCAAACTCTTGAAATTAAAATTATAAACTTTCGAAACTAAAAATACAAATACTGGTGTGTAGGTGAACCACCAAACACCGTATTTACAACATCCAATTCGGTTTGGATGGAAGAGAAACAATTTACTCAATCGCTCACTAAAGTATTCATACCAGCAATTAAGTTGATTCCAAGGGTTGGTCAAATAAGTCAAGTTTTTAGACTGAGTAGTTTAATCAATTGATCAAGTTTTTCAATAATACGTGTTCACATTTTAGTCTTGGGTCGTCACACAAACTTCAACCGTTAGAAGTAGGTGTGTATTGCTACGTGAACCGAGTTCAGCACAAATTACTTACAGAATATTCTGCAGCTACAAATTTCAACAACTTAATGATTGACAGCTTCATTCAATTACAAGCAAAACTTTTCAGCTCCGTAGACGCATTTACACGAACACAGTTATCGCTAAATTTCAAAACATGTTTGTTTTTAACAGCTTGTTTCAACTTGATATTAGAAAAATTAATCAACAAAAATTTTAAATTGCTCAAACATTTCATATACCATCTCATTCTGTTCATATACCATCTCATTCTGTTCATATACCATCTCATTCTGTTCATATACCATCTCATTCTGTTCATATACCATCTCATTCTGTTCATATACCATTCATTCTGTTCATATACCATCTCCTTCTGTTCATATACCATCTCATTCTGTTCATATACCATCTCATTCTGTTTTATCATCTTCATTCGAACCTGAAAAAACCGAGACAATCAAGAGGTGTAAAGTTTGGGAAGATGTATTACCAACTCAAAATAACTTGTGGTACCAATGTGAAGCTTCTATTTGCAAGTCTTGGGTTTACCCAAAAAATACAAGATTGAAGAGCTTTTTGGATGAAAAAATGCCGTGGACCTGGAACAACTGACCATAAACATTCAGACCATTTTTTTTCATGATAAAAATCAAGTATTTTTTTTTAAATTTTAAAACTATTTTTTATTTACTTATGTAACATAAATAATTCTTCAAAAAAAAGAAAAATTTTTTTTTCTTTACTGAATTTGAAGCTGAGCCGTTTACTGTTACCCGAGTTTTCTCTATACCTGGCCACCTAGTCACAAAACTTTGTTTAGCACTTGTAAATGGTATTGTAATAAAAGATAAAACACAAATAACTTGCTCAAATGAGTTTTAGCTAGTGATAATTTCGTTTTATGATTTTAAATCAGTTTTGTTTTTATTTCGTTTTTGTTTATCTCTTTTCAGTTTTAATTTCGTTTTCCTAATTGTAGCTAATTTTAGTTTTCATTTCTATTTCGTTTTTGAATATTAATTTCGTTTTTTATTTCGTTTCACATATAGGAAACAACTCTATTCCTCCAGAGAGCAAATCAATCTTCAACATAAATGTCTTTGATCAAATTAACATATCTGTTAACTTCGCCTTGCACATCAATGGCTGTTGTGCTAGAAATACTAGAGCTGTCAGTGTCATGTTCTGGAATTCTGTTACTTTGCTGAATAAATGTGGAAATGCTTTCATCTGAGATGAGACCGTTTTCTCTGCAAGCCTATTTTCTGGTGCCAGTAATAGGACTGGTTGTAGAACCATTAGTATCATCACGGTTTCTCCTGCTCACAGCTATTAAGCAGTTCTTAAGAAGTAGTAATGTGTTTTATTATGCTGACAATAAAACACATTACTACTTCTTAAGAACTGCTTGATCAGGTGTTAGGAAGATAACTATAAAAACCATAACTAATGCACTATGCTTTACCAATAGTAATAGTAAAATATGGTAAATTACACAATGCTTTAAAATGTAATATTAATGATAGACATAAACTAAATAAAGGGTAAAAGTGTTTTATACAAATTATAAAAGTTATCAAAGTTTCCATTTTCCACCACTCAATTAACAACTAATTAATTACTACCTGATGCTGCGGCTGGAAGTGGATTGAACCCGAATATACCAGAATGTAGAATATAATTAAAACGCTTCTTAAAATCTTCAAAAAGTGAATCTTCAAAAGAAAATAATATCAGTATTTTATCCCACTCAGAATTTTGAAGGCTATCGTGCTTATAAGAAAGCAAATATCTTTTTAATTTCTAACCGAATTTCTAGTAAACGTTTTAAGATATGAAATATACTGTTCCAACGTATAGGGCACTCGACTATCAAAGTTTTGACATACTCGAATTAATTTTTGAGTAATCAGTGAATTTTTCCTGAAAAAATTTACCAATTTTCTTGCATTACTTAAAATAATGGAGTAGTTCTTGTACACTGGCTTAATTAATAATTGAATGCTGTATGTAAGACAAGACATGTTTAGAAGGCATTTCAGCACATGACAAAAAGTAATCTGCATTGCCTTCCTGCTCACTACTTTCATTTTCACTCGAGTTTCTTCATTCTCTATTACACTGTCATCACTATATTCATCTGAGCTGTCTTCATCACAGATATCAGCGCATGTTCTTGCTGTGGATCTTTGTGTAACTTGATCTTCACTTTGTTCTCCACTTTGTCTTTATAACTCTTCACTCTTCAAAGCTTCATATTGACGTATTGCTTCTTCTTGCATAATGCGCACAGCTTTGGTCATATTGGCTTATTATCTGATACAATCAAAAGTATTTTATCAGACAATTTCCAGTCTTTAAAGCACTTTGCAACAAGTTAGGAAATAGCTTACCCTGTATGGGGATGAGGCACTTCTACAATGTCCAGAGTTGCATGACATGTTGAGTCATTTATCGGGTCAAAAAAGCTTGCCGATATACTCAATTAAGAAAAAGTTAGACCTTTTTTGACCAGGAGTCTATACATAACGTTTCTTTTCTTACATGTTTCAATTTTTCTTTTAACAGCGCACAGTGGAAAATTGTAGAGCAACAGCATATCATAAATGTTTTTTACTAATGTCGCTACTATCATTATATTTCAATTTTATTTAATAGTTTAATAGTCAATCATTACTATAATGCAGGAATTTCACATAATTTTATGTAAAAATAAAAGATTTGAAGCCCTATTGTTTATTACTTTTGCGGATGTTCATTTCAAACCTGTTCGCTTCATCACTTTAAAAGTTAATTTTCTATAAAACTTTCTAGGAATAAGTATAAAGTATTATACATTTTTGAAAAGCTCATGTTATGGAGATTTTAAGAAAATTATACATTTTTACTTATATGGTTCAGTTTAGGAGTAATTATTTGAACAATAAAATAAATGAAAAAAAATAATATTCTTCAAGTTCACTGAGACTTTTGGTAGTTGCCCACGCTTCCCCACGCTTTACATTTAATGTAGTATTGTAGCCTAGGTGTTTATTAAAAACATGTATAAGAATGAGTTGCAGAAACGTGCGGTTTCCGAAATTATCGAGAAAAGAGTGATAAAAGTAAAAAAACAGAAAACCGCTTTTTATCGTGGTTTCAAATTTTGTTCATTTATAACAATAGCTTGGTATATGTTTTTTAATTTATTATCAATTTTTTATTGATACCATGGCATTCTTTTATTTTTGCACTGATTTTGTGGTGAATGTACACTGCCAATATATAAAGAGTTGAAATATTTATATCAGTATAAGAAACTCACAGTGGAAATTAAACCGACTCGTTTGACTATTGAATATTACTTAAGTTACTTTTGTGACTTGTTAAAATGACAACTTTTAAGTGTTTGAAATGTAAATTATTGCTTTCCTATATTGATGGAGGAATGACAGTTGAGGCACTGTCAACAATTTTAAAAGAAAATTATCAACTTTCTGAGGACAACTTGTGTTTCATCATTAGTGGTATTTAAAGGCACATTATTCCGTCTTTTAATAAACGATGGAGCAGATCTTTAATACATATCTTCAGGCGTTGCATTCAATAGGAGAAGAAGCAGAAGCAAAACTTGTGGAATCATTAAGGATTGCTGATAAAGACAAAAAAAAATTAACATTGAGTTTTATGGAAAACGCAAGCCAGAAAAATATGCTAACTGATGAAGAAGCACTCAGCGTGTTTATTGATTTAGATTTAACAAAAGCACAATATTTGTATATGAGGAAGGTGACAAATGAACGAAACTGTTCCATATTCCCACCATATTGTAAAATTCAAGAAATTAAACAGACCTGCTATCCACCATCTTCTGCAATAGAAATTACGAACACACATGCGAAAATTCTGGAACTGCAAGATTTATAGGATCACACTGTAGCTAGAATTTTGACCATAGATTCTCTGTACAGTATTGAATTCAAGCATTTACTTTCATATAGTAAATGGGGCTGTGATGGTTCCTCTGGCCAAAGCCAATACAAGCAGAAACTTCCAGAGGAATCTGAACTTATTTCTTATGCAAATTTGTTTACTAGTTCTTTGGTGCCTATCAAACTAATTGATAAAGTAACTGGCGCAGTTGTTTGGCAAAATCCGGCACCTTCATATGTTCGTTTTTGTCGACCTATATGCATTGAATTTTGCAAAGAGACTTCCAAGAAAACTAAAGCCATTGTAGATGAAGTAAAGAGCCAAATAAACTCTTTGCGTGAAATGTGCAAGAACTTGATGAAGATACTCTACAGCTTTTGAAAGTCAACGAACTGATTTCAGGAACTGAAAGTCCCTATGTAGTTATGATATAGTACCTTTAAGGTGGTACCAGGGTAAAAAACGGCTATTTTTGATAAAATTTTGAAAAATACCAAAATTAATGTTTTGAATTCTTAAATCTACCTATTTCAATATGCGTTTTGCAAAAAGTCAAAAACCTTCTTAATTTTAATCAAATTTGGCCTTTTTTTAAAGAGCAGTTTGGTTCTTGCTTCATAACAAAGACCTTTGAAACGCTTTTTATCTCGCTAAATCTCAATTTTTCAGAAAAAATAACTTTTCATAGAAAATAGATAATGGGCTGAAATTTTGCAGATTTAAAGATGAACATATTACGAATGTTGTCTATGAAGCAAATTTTTGTTATTTTTTATTTAAAACTCATTTTTATCATGCTTTTGTCCCAAACTTCCCTTTAATTTTATATCTTAAAGTTCGAATGTCAACCTGGTAAAATTAAAAATGTTTTAAAAAATTCTGTTTCATAGACAACATTCTAAATACATTAAAGAATTCATGTTCAAATTTTCAAGCAGTTTTGACTCTTTTTGAGTTAGTTATATTAGATGAAAGAATAAGAAGGTTTGGGGGTAAAATAACACTAATTATGCGCATAATTAATGACGTTATCACTAAATTTTTTTTATTTGGCTACTGTTTTATATATATTTTTTGTTCATTAATAGAAAAGAGCTAAAGTCTATTAATAGTTTTCAATTTCTTGTTAAAAAGTTACCTTTACCCTGGTACCACCTTAATATACCTATACATTATTTCATAAAAACAACTATTTAAAAATTGTTATTAAGAAACTGTCTTAAATATTTCTATAATTAGTAGGTAAGCACTTTATGTATTTTTCGTAGTTTTTAATAATTTTAAGGTATTTTCATATATTTGTAAAGCATTGTGTTAAAGTGTAAATTAACTAACTGCCAATTTTGAAGTTTTTGATTTTTATTTATTTATTTTTAATATTGTATTACAAAAAATTCTTATAAAGAGTATTTCACAAGAAGCGTCATATACTACTTTACATTTGTGCAAAATTTCAAATCTCTATTTTTAGTAACAAAAAAGTTATCGATTTTTGGTCCGAAACACACCTTTATTTTCCACTGTGCAGCGCCTTGCTACCTTCATATTTCTTATCAAGCTGATTGTTCAGTGTGGATGACCCTAAATCAAACGGGAATAAAAATTAAACAAATTCGCTTACCCCAATTGTAAAGTATATTTCAAGTTTTTCTTGGAATTTTCTCAATCAGATAATATGCATTGTACAGTACTTGTATTGTACATTTAAATCACTTGTTGCCTTGTTAATTTGTGTTTGCTAATAGCTATTGCTGTACGTTTTTACAGCTTTACACATAATGAAATAGCATTAAAGCTCCTTACCTGAAACTAGGAATTTCTTGTCACAGGCAGATACCATATTTGTGACTTTAGGAATATTCACATGCTGTATCGGACAGCCAGATGCTACAATTCATGCGTCAACTGCATTAATTCGGTTATTATACTCTAGACCATTTACCACCTCTTTTGTTAAAAAACTCTCGTTATGTAAATTCTTTTGTTCTTCCACAAGCTGAATCACTTAGTTTCTGTTTATATGACAAGTTGTTATTTCCCCCTTCATCATCGCTTATTTAAAATTCTTTATAAACTTCTTGATGACAAGTACGAAGATGAGTGCTTAAATTTGTTGCAATTTTCTCAGTTACTTTAAAACTACAAACTTTCAGACTATTTATCGCCCAAAATCCACTTACTCTTACATTTCTGTGGCAAATAAATACAAAAATCAGGAATGCCGTTTTCTCTTTTTCTTCCACTAGGAGTAGGAGCAACACTCATTCTTATAAAAATCAATTCTAAAAATGATTAGCAAGTAAACGAATTCCTGCCTGACAGTTAGCACTGTGCTTTTAGTTTTATATGTCTTTGAAATGTTTTGATTTGGTTTAGCTGAACTTAACGCAAAGTAGGTTTGGCAATAATAACTTGGATCTCTTGCTTATTTGTAAGTACTTCATACGGTATCCCAAATAGTATGATGATAATCTTTAATTACCGTTACTAATTTAATAAAAAAAAGAATTTCTTCGTTTTTTTTAATTAACCTTCAGTTCTTATTTCATTTCTATTTTTTTAAAAATGCCTTTATTTTTATTTCTTTTTCATTGAACGAAAATGTTTGATTTTCGTTCTTATTTCTTTTTCGTTAACGAAAATAACACTGATTTAAGCCAACTTTGATGATAAAAATTACATGATGAAATTTAAAAGCATGAAAATTTAAGCATGAAAGAATTACATCATTACATGATTAAAAAAAAACGAACGTCGTTAACGGTCGTTAATTACCCCTGTAATAGCATTTATGACAAGCCTAATAAAAGCATTTGTAATAATAAGGGACTAACTTTGCGACAAAAAAAAAAAAAAAAGAAAACCCCAAAAAGCATACCAACAAAATGCCACATTCTTATTAAGAAGTCTTAATAAAGAATGTGGCATTATGTTGCTATGCTTTTTGGGTTTTTTTTTTTTTTTGCCGTGTATTTGGTTGGTCCCAAGTAATAATAAATCAAATACATCTTTTTTAATTTGAGGGTGTGTGGATGCCTCCTGGTTCTGTATAATGGTAGTAGTCTGACTTACTTATGTTACGCGCGTACTTTTCATTGCGCACGACATTTATTCTTTTAGTTTTTCTTTTACAATGCTGTTATCAATAATAATTTTTCGACTTTGAATCTTTAAAAAAATTTTTCTCTTATTCTGTCTTCTTTACTGTTTCTTTAAATCTCCCTAACCCTTGTATGCCAAATTGTAAGTCCCAAAACAAAATTAAAACATTTTAAATTAGGTGATCGCGCGTAAATAGCTACCAATATAATGACGTTTTAAGTATCGTTTATGACTTGAGTATCATTTATAGAATATTCTTCGACTTTATTGTTCAAAATGCATATTACGCTGTATTCTCCAACAAATTTTTAGCATAAATTTGAAAAAGGAATTTTTAAATATAATAGCGCTATGGCTTTCAACTTGTTCATTCTGTGACGCAATCAGTATGCAAAAAAACCCCTAAATTTTTAATCCATTCTGTCAACAATTTTCCTATGCTTATGATAAGTAAGGTACTAACCGATCTTTTTAAAAACCTTTAAACCTAGTAACTTATCTTCCTCTTACAATATTCTATTTAAAATACGTTTAAAATTTACCTTGGGTAATCAAATCGCTATTTGTTAAATTTTGATTATTTAGCAATAAAGTAAATAGTTAAAAAGACAATGAGCACTACAAGTTTTATCTACAGGAAGTGAAAAGTAAAGATTGTAACTAGAATATTTATCTATCACTATAATAGTATGTTCAAGTATGTTAATTATTGTGGATTGGAAGTAGTAGGATGTTGTTTTCGAAACAGGTTTATACAAAGTGCTGGACCTAATGAAGATCTAAAAAAGCAACAACAGGAAAATATTTCGTTAGACCTTTCTTTAATGGGTAGGTAAGCAATATACCGTTAGAATTTTTAGTTAATATTGCTGTAATAAAATAGTATTTTTATTGCAATATCTTTAACCTCTTTGAACTTTCTGTAGTTTTATGTAACAGTGACAAGTATCTTAAGAGTACATCTTTAAATGTGCTCAATATTAGAAGTTGTTATAATTTTTATTCTGTAAAAGTAAATAAACTCAGTTGGTTAAAAAAATGCAATAAAATGATAAGAAAGCAATTTCATTAAATTTTTTCCAACTCCATGAACTCTATATTTTGATGTTAACAATAAACAAAAGTTGAACAGGTTTTTAGTTTTCATTTTAAAAAGGGCTACTTGAAGCAATATGGGTACGAAGTACTCATCAGTAGTATGTAAAAAATTAAACTGGATTTAACTCAATGTTTGAATCTTAATTGTATGAGGCAAATAAGTTTAAAATTTGATTTAAAAAAAAAAAAAGAATAAAATCTACAACAGTTAAGGCTATACAAAGTATTTTCTCGATAAAAGTTAAAGCTTTTTATGTAGGTATAAACTTTCTACAGAAGGTGTATATTATTGAATAAAGTCATCAGTAATTATTGGAGGCTAAATTAAAACTTTAGTTTTAATACAGCAAAAATGTTAGTTGTTTCACTAAAATAGTAAGGTGCACAACTTTTTTAAACTATAATGTTTCCTGCTTTCATTTTTACTAAAAACAAATTCAGTATATTTAAAAATGTTTCATTTTTTAAATAAAGTGTAAAAATAGAGTATTAACTAATTATTTATTGTGCAGTTTTGCTTAATACAACTGTTTGAGTTTTATTAACTATGAGTACATACAGTGGTTTTATTAACTATGAGTACATACAGTGGTGATTTTGTTTTGAAACAAGGAGTTTCTTATTAGCTATCCAGCCTCAAAGGCTGGCTTCTTGTAAATGACAACAAATGGTTGGGTCTGACAAAACAATAGATAATGTTCTTCAATTTTGGTTTTTATTTCATTACATATTAAAAAAGGATCTTTTTCAGACATCCTAACAAATTTGACAATAAAAGTTTTCAGTATCACATTGTCATATTTATGTCCAAACAATTATGCAATTTTCAACTTGTAAGTTATCATAAGAAATACCATTAAAATAAAATACATAAAAACACACTATAAAATGCAATTAAAAGAAAATATTATGGGGTGTGCTATTTCTATAATCACCACTGAATGCTTAATCAGCTATTGGGTTACTTATAACTTCTAAATGGAAGTTTTTGCACATAGTTTTTAAATGAAAAATGTAAGTTTAAACAAAATTTAATTGGATAAGTTTATTTTCTGTGTTTAAAAGATAGTAGTAAAGAAATATAGAAACAACTAAAGTAAAGCATTTGCTTAAGAAACTTTGAGTTGATTTTTTAACTATTATGTTCCTGCAGTTAATAAGAATCTCTGATATTTTTGAGACTGATAGTTTTTGAACCATTAAATTTTTTGACAAAATACAAATCTGTATGATCCAAGTATAATTGCTTTGTACGTATCAGGTATGATCACAACAGCTAAAAATATTTTTTTAAAGGTTATTAGCATGAATTAAATATTAGATCCTTTATGACAATACTGCACTGTAGGTGGTTCTACTTAAATGCACATTGAAAATAGTCGGTTTTCATATAATGTATCCTGTACTTGATGTGTAAAATATGAAATCTGCACACAAGAAAAAGCTCTACAGATGATCGATTTTCGGTCAAAAATTCAATTTCAAAAGCAAAAATTTAACAATTAAAATAATTTAAAAATTTTATTTTTGTTTTTGGTGGTTTAAAAGATAAAAAGTTTTTGAAAGACATTCATCCAACTCAAATTCTTTTTTAAATTGATTTCTTTGTTTGCCATAGGAAATGAAGTAGTAATTGTTAAAAATGGGCAAAGAATTTGTGGATCAGGTTCAGCACTTGCAAATGTTGACATAGTTCAAGATAAAGCATATTTTGAGATCAAGATACAAGCATTAGGTACTTCATAAATTGTTTTCTTTCTGAGAAATGTACAATATAATTAGATAATATGCAATATTTTTGTTGTTATTTTATCATTACAGTTGATTACATATTTTATGATTTAACTAATGTTAATATTATTATTAAAATTATATAGTATATATAATCTTTACTTCTTAACATCTAATAGTAAAAAATTTTCATCAAGGAATGAAGTGTTTATACTTCAAAATATGTTCTTGGTCTACAATCTTCATGCAATCCCTAATTGCGAATCCCAAAAAAATGTGTTTATACTGTAAATTAAATTAAGAGCTTGTTATTCTCTTAAATAGGATTTAGTAACTAATTAAGTATTTAATGTAACACCATATGTAGCAGCTTCATAAAAGTGATCATTACAATAATTATCAGTAATGCTTTAGGTCAATTATCTGAACATACCAAGTTAATAATAAAGTTCTTAATATGCCAAATAAATACTGATATGATTAATGATAAAAATTACTGGTACACTAATCTTAATCAGAATTAAAATTTGTTTTATGAAATGTGATTTTCCCCAACTAGTAATTATTACTGATAAATATTAGATTGATCATTTCATTATATCAGACCTCAAATCTTGAAAAATGCATAATTTGTCAATCTTTTTCACAAAGTTGCTTAAAGTATAATGCAACTTGTAGCTAAAACCCACTGGTTTTTATAATTTTAGGTTATTGGTCAGTTGGCCTTGCAACTAGGAAATGTAATTTAAGTGCAGTTCCTCTTGGTAAAGATGAACATAGTTGGGTATTACGTTCTGATGGTTCTCTATGGCATTCAAATGTTGCTGTTGATAAAGTTAACATTTCTATTAGTGAGGGTGATTATATTGTAAGTTTTATTGTAAGGCATGATATGTTGGTAATAAAACATTAAAGAGAATTCTGTAAGAATCCAATTTTTAAATTTGGTTTAAAGTTTATCATAACAACTTTCTGTTCTCTATAAATTGTGAAAGAATTGTTGTACTCATCATTGTCATCATATGGTTTTAATCATATTCTTTAATCTGAAAATATTTTTGAGAGTTTTAATTTACATGTTCACCATGTTTTTTAATTTAATCCATAGGGAACTTATTCTGTTTACGTTATAAAAATCAGACCAATTGCTAAACTCCTTTGTATTTTATTTTTTTTATTCAGGGGATTAGTTTTGACCATGTTGAATTAAATTTCTTTTTGAATGGTAAAAATCTTCATTGTCCCTTACTTGGTATTAAAGGCATAGTTCGTCCAATTATTAGTGGTATGTTTATATTATTTTTATATATACCATTTAAAAAAAATTATCCTCAAAAGTTGTTGAGTTAGAAGTTTTGTTGCTGTTTTTTACATGTAATTACAGGGTGCAGCAGCGATTCACAAAATTTTTAGAACATTTTTCAAATTGAATTTTTAAAGCACTAAAAAGTTTTATTCATGGAACAAATTAGGGCAAAATGAAAAAAAATATCAACTTGAATTTGAAAAAAATTAGTTTGAAAATTTTCTTCACTTAGCACAAAATGTTGAATTGATGACATGCAAAATTTTGCATTTTTACAGTATAATTAATGCTTTTCTACATCAAATCATCACTCTAAATTAAATCTAAGCTAATTAATTTTCTTTATACATATTGTCATGAATTTCCAATGTTTATTTCTAAGAACGAGCAAAATATTTAATTAGTTACAGCACAAAATTTAAAGCATGGAATTCTTAAAAAGCATTCAGAGACAAAGAAAACATAAATATAAAAGTTAAAAATAAGAAAAAATGTTCTGGTTAAAGGATAAATTGATCTGTCATTTTCTTTCAGAAAGACAAAAATTCAAAACCGATTTCTCTTCTGTATTCTAAAAATTTTTGCTGTTGAAATCCACCAAGCATGATTCCAATTTCTCTCTGTATTCTGGGTGGTTAATTGGCCTTTTAAACCTTTCCCACTGCATGCTGAAGGAATGATTTAAGGACTTAATAGGTGGCTCACTGTATCAACCCGTAGGGTCTTTTTGAGAAGCAACAAAATCTTGAATGTGATGAAACACAGCATGTGCTTTTGGAGTCAAACTGACCCTTTGCAACTGAAGGAATGATATCTGAAAGCTTGAAATTTTTTCACCATAGCCATCATCAAGATGATTCCCAAAGCAAGATGACACAACAGATTTAAACTTTTTCAGTGTGTCAATGATTGGAAATACTTCAAAAGCACAGTGGTTCTTAGCAAACCTTCGCAAAACATCTATGTTTTTTAGGAGCTTGTGGCAATTATTGCCAGCAAACTAACCACCATGGAATGGCTGGCACTTGATATGAAGAGAGACTGGCCATTCATCAGCTTTTGTCCAAAGTTCCTTTAGAGCTTTGAAAAGTTGGTTCACAACACCAGGGAGAAGATGAAGCTACTTTGGGCAAATTTTTAACCCAAAACAAGTGTTGAGTTGGAAACTGTTAGCAGGGGCTCATGAACAAAACTTTTGAAAAGTTTGGCTTTTTTCAAATTTTCACCTGCATTCTTGAATGCTGAAAAGCACTTCCAGAGGTCATCAAAATGTTCAAAGACTGTCTTTCATGGATAGATTTCAAGAGTTAATGTCGCACCATGTGTAAGGATGGGTGCTAGCATGAGACTGCAGACCATAAAGGATGTTGGCAAGTTTCATGTTACAGAGTACAATGAAACCTACATTGTCCATTTGAATCAATTTGAGCAGTGTTTTGATATTTTCATAGTTTTCAGGAATATATTCAGCAATAGTAACCAGAAGTTGGCGCTTGACACTGCTTTCTTTTGCTGATTGTGTTGTCAAGAGCTTTTCTGCTTGGAGGACATTTTGCTTGAGTGTCTTGGTCTTCCTGAATTCCAACATTGATCTTTAAGAAACGACCTCCACCATCGATGCCCAGCTTCACAATGTGATCGTTGTAAACTTGTCTTCTCAACAAGATTTCATTGTCAATTGCTTCAAGATCCTTGCAATGAACCACAATCTGTTCCTTTTGCATTTGCTGATCACTGTAAAAATTGATAGTTGTTTGTGTAAAGTGATCTGAGAGGTGTTTTCCAAGTTGCAGAAATTTTTCACTGAAATTTTTTTCAATTTTGACATTTGAAACTTGATTCAGAGTGTTAGCAAGCTTCTGTATTCCTGTGTTGGATTGGACATGAGGAAAGTTTTGTGCAGTCAACTTTGGTTTTTCACTGAAAAGTTTCTTGGAACAAGCAGAGGACCTGTTTAAAAGAAGTGGTAAAAAAGTTTAAGTAGTCTAAATTTTTTTTTTTTTTTTTTACTGTAAACAGCATAAAGTTATTAACTTACATAAAAATCCATTCAATCAAGAGAAAAAGATAAATTCTTAAATTTTTACCAGGAGTTATTGGAAGTGATTGTCCAGCAGGCTGTGTCCTGATAGTTCCATGAGGAGAAGCCTCTTTTGAAGGAATCACAGAAGAAGCAATTTTTTCTGACCTTCATGTCAGTAGAAATAAGTTCCCTCATTGTTTCTCTTGGAAGGTAAACTTGCTGCACATATGTAGCATTCCTTTTCCGATGATTGAAAAGCAAACAGAGCACCTTTTTTCAAATTTGGCTTGCTGATTAGCAGTAGATGGTTGAGGTACTGATAAGTGGTGTGTTTCATTTAGCTTTAGATAGCCAATTTTGCAGAGAAAATAATCACATCCTTGACCTCTAGTTGGGGGCAAATTTTGATGGAGTCAAAGTTGAACACTGAAGGCAGAGATACATTCTCTTGATTGTTCTTTTTTTGAAGGCAAATTCAGCAATGATCACACACTCCAACTGGTACTATTGGATCAATAAAGTTGATTTGAGAAGAAAACAGTTTTTTGACACAATCAATCAGAAAAGAAGTGAGCTGTCTAGAGCACTTTTGAAGGCAGAGAAAACAGACTGTTTTTCTGCAGTCATCATGAGTTTTGGCAGAATTAGGCTTTTTTTTTTAAATACAGGAGAGTAAATGTTTACTTGCAGTTTTCACAACAACTTGCAAAGCAAATGCCTTTTCCCAAAAAATGACATTTTTTTTTGTGTGTGTTCTATCTTTATACAATATTTTGCCCTTTCCCAGAAAAAAATGAAAAATACACACTCATGAAAATACACCTAAATTGAATAAATTACCTTAGATATCATTTAGTATGTTGATTTAATATTGAAAAAACTTGTGCTGTAAAAATGCAAAATTTTGCATACTATCGTTTTAACATTTTGTGCTAAGTGAAGAAAATTTTAAAAATAATTTTTTTTTCTCAGACAAAATAGTTTGATTTCTACATTTTTTATATCAGAAAGGTGTATATAATAAAACCCTCCAGAGGGTTTCTTTTGAAATTGAAGTTGATATTTTTTTTTATTTCGGCCTAATGTGAGAATATTAATAAAAGAAAAGGTTGAAAATAAAAACTTTTCCTACCTTAACATTCAGCCCCATGGAATGTTTTAGTGATATACACATCAGAGGTAACATTTATCTTCTCTTTGATGTGGATTGGTGGACATTTCTCTCTATTAGAAGCAATAATTCCTAGCATCAGACTAAGGGTGCTTGGTGTGACATAAAGGTGGAGCTCCTGTCACATTTCTGCACTATGAATCTGTTATTTCTCCTATTGATTACACAGTTAGTACTAAAAAGTTTTTCCTTTGAAAAAATTTTAAATGTTGATAAAACATGGCTTTTTAGCTTATTCAGAAGCTTCTTTAATTGTTCTAATCTCAAAGTTTTCAGCCTTTCTGTCAAAAGTTCTCATATAGATGACTTTTTTAAACTGACTTTTTTAAGTGTTTTTGGAGTTCTTCTGACTATCCTATCATCAACATTTTACAGCTTCGCTGTTTTTCTGATGGGCATTGTAGGATTCTTTTCAACATGCTTTTTAAGTTTTTTAGTGAACTTTTGATTAACTTTTTTTTGTTCACTAGAACAAAAAAAAGGGGCATTTGGACTCTCTCAGCACTGTCACATGTTTTCACTTTGTAAAATGTAGTTTTAGACACTCCAGAAATATGAATTACTTCACTTGCAGGCAAACCCATGTGAACCAAATTTAAAACTTCAGTTCTTTTGGCTTCTGTTGTAAAACATTTAACTAAGATATTTTTTATTCAAATTTAAGATGTTTATTGAACATCAATCAGCAAAAACAAATATTGGAAGTTTTTCATTAACATCACAAAACCTAGCCAAAAATTAGTCTGTGAATCACTGGTGCACTCTTTTTTTCAGCATATCTGAAAAAAAGGTTTTCTGTAAATAAACATTTTGAAATTAAATGTGATCTTTTTTTTTCCTAGCAAAATATATAATTATTTAATTATTTCAGTTTTAAAATTTTTTTTTATGTTGATTTTTATTTTATTCTTGTTATCAATAATATCACTAAATTAAAAGTTTTTTATTTTTACAGTAGAAGATGGTTGCATCATTGATGTTAATTTTTCACAGTTTGTTTTTCCACCTCCTCCTGGTTTTCAAAAGTTAATGGTTGAGGTTGACCTAATTTAAAATCTACCCAAATATGTAAACAAATATGTAAAGAAGAATTAAAAAAAAACAATATGCATTTCAAAAATTTGCACATTTTTGTAAACAAATTATTTGTTGTTTTTTTGTATTATTTTTTTCAAACTGTTAAATGATTGAAGTTTTTAGTAGCTTGTTATAAATTATCTGCTTAGAGCAACTGTTTGCTGTATTTCTTTAGATTGTATTTTTTCTCTTAAGATTGCATTATTTATAATAACATTTATTGTACAAAGTGTTGTACATTGTTGCATTTGTGTTTTTAAAGTATTACTTTCTTATGAAAAATAAATTGTAAAGATTCAAAGCTTTTTTTTGTTGTTCTAAAAAATTGCGTTTTGAAAATCTCACAAAAAACACCTTTCCAAAATTTTAAAAGTAACTATTTTGTTTAACTTAAAAAATAGTTTATTCCAGTATTATGATTCGAATTCCAAGTGCAGGTGGCTATGAAAAGCTGGTGTATAGTACACTACCTGTGTGTGGCTACACAGAAGGTGTGAACATTAAACAGCAAGGTAGCTTTTCATTAGTTTTAAAGTAAATTAATATTTTAATTAAAAAAATTTAAAACCACAAAAAAAAAAGTAAAACGTTTCTCTTACTACTTTCTTTTTTAGGAATATCTGATAGCGACTGTGTTATTGTTGACACATTTGCTTGTGGTGTTAATTATGCTGATATCATAATCCGTTGGGGTCTTTATAAATCTGCAACAGATTTTGTTGGTTGGCCAATCACACCAGGATTTGAATTTAGCGGCACAATAAAGAGTATTGGCGAAAATGTCAAAGAGTTTAATGTAGGTGATAATGTTGCAGGTTTAAGCTGCTTTGGTGCTTACACAACATGTATCAAAGTTCCTGCTCATATGATAAGAAAAGTTCCATCAAATATTTCAATGTCGGTTGCTGCCGGTTTTTTAACAATTGCTGCTACTGCTTATTATGCCGCTTTTGAGCTTTGTAAACTTCGTGTTGCTGACACCGTATTGGTGCATTCTGCTGCTGGAGGTGTTGGCTCTATGTTGACTCAAATGTTACGAAATGCTGGGTGTAATGTTGTAGGAGTTGTTGGGGCTCCTCATAAGGTTGAAGTAGCAAAAAACCTAGGTGTGGATGATTCATGATTATTAAGTAATTTTTTAGAAGAATTTTTTAAGAAGAATTTTTTATTTTTATCTTGTTTATTTTATAATTATATAGATAGTCTTTCATTTTTATTTTCAAAGGATGCTCTTCAGTTATTGATAAATCGGTTCATAATTTATGGGAAGAAGCAAAGAAAATTGTGCCTAACGGTTATGCGGTAGTTTTTGATGCTAACGGAGTGGAAACTCTAAAAGAAAGTTATGATCATCTTAAACCTGGTGGAAGATTAATATCCTATGGTAAATATTAAGGTCTCATATATATCTGTAGTCTGTGCTTCACAGCTTTTATTGATTGCTTTTATTGCGTTATAATATGCGTTATAATGCAACATCATTTAAGATTGTGAACCATGGCCTTCTGTAATAACAGGCCTTGACATCATGCAAAAAAGTTGTTTGACTGAAGGCCGATTTATAATACTCCTTAAGCAACTTTAGGACGTAACAGCTAACTGTATCCTGTTATAACTCACAGTTTATAAGGTTGTATTAATATTGTCGAATTAATAAGTTATATTACCAGTTTAAAAAATGCCTTTAAAATGTTGTGTACCGCTCTGCAAGTCGAACTATCACTCAACTGAAACGAAAATCTCGATTTATAAGTTTCCAAAGGATCCAGAGGAAAGGAAAAGGTGGAGTGATGCAATCCCAAGAGCAAATTTTATTGTCACTGACTAAACAGCAGTATGTTGACTGCATTGGCCAGATGATGCACCTTTTGTAACTAAATATGGAAAACAACGACCGTTAAACTCACCATCTATCTTTAAAAATATACCATCAAGTTGTTTACCAACACCACCAAACAAAGCACAAAAAACCATGGCAGCAAGCGGATTTCGAAATGTTTTACCAGACGAGTTAAATGTCTTTCTAAAAGATGATAAACTTGTATTCGATGATATTCAATCTATGTTCATTAATAGCAATGATTGTATTGTTTTTCAGCTCAATGAAAAAAGTTTACACATACAGTCAAAAATTTTCAAACTTGGTGTTCCTTTATTTCTTATGGAAATTTTTGATGATTTTTCATTTGTTGCTTATCACAATGGCACCACTTGTAATATTTCATCTTTAACTACAAACAGGTTAACATTAATAAAAACAAAATCTGCTTTATTTGAAGCAATTAGATTTTTAAAGTCTAAAGAAAGTTCTCACCAGTCTAATATTCTATTTGAGCACCTTAATGCCATGAGAAAGGTTAATGTAGGTGAAATTTTATATACCCCAGATATTGTATGTAGGGCATATGAATATTTTGCAATGCGACAAAGTTTGTATGACCGTTTGTGCATTGACTACAAGTTGCCGAGTATTCGAACTCTAACACGGCTGAACACAAAAATTAGCTCAATGGATGACTTAAACTTCATAAACAGTATTCTTATGAATACAGATCCAATGAAAAGAACTTGCATTCTTTTAATTGATGAAGTATATGTTAAAGCTTCACTTCTTTATCAAAGAGTTACTTTGTTTGGTCATGCAGTAAATCACCCTTAAAAGTGGGCTACAACAATTTTATCATTTATGATAAAATGTCTTTTTGGAGGTCCAGAATTTATATGTAGAGCTCAACCTGTTGCAACTCTTTCAGCTGAATTTTAACTTGCACAATGTCAACCAATTGTTGATATAATAAATAATATTGATAATGGTAGGGCATTAGCAATAATAACTGATGGTAACCAAATAAATCAGCGATTTTTTAAAACATTTAAAACAGTTGAAAGTAAAACATGGTTATCAACATCAGGTACATTTTTATTATTCGATTATGTGCATCTTTTAAAATCTATACGAAACAATTGGTTAACAGAAAAGACTGGTCAGCTTCAATTTTTGCATAATGGAGCACTTTTCTTGGCTAAGTGGAGTGATTTAGAAATGTTATATAAAGCTGAGTGCAATAGTCTTTTTAAACTTTCTAGACTTACAGCTAAATCAGTTTATCCAAAACCAATAGAGAGACAGTCTGTAAAGTTGTGTTTGTGTGTTTTTTGTGAAGAAATAGTTGCTGCTTTTAGAACACACTCAGACATTGAAAATAAAGCTTTTGAAGGTACTGCCATATTTATAGAAAAAGTTATTTCTTTTTGGAGTGTTGTCAATGTCAAAGTACCTGGTGCTAGCATTCCCTTTAGAAATGAATTGTGTGGTGAAATCCACTCAGTTGATGATCCACAGTTACAAATACTACACGAAACTGCTGAACTGTCAAATTTTATGAAGCCTTCTGGTAAACGAGTCAAACAGCTTTCACAAGATACCAGTATAGCAGTTGCACATACATGCTATGGCTTAATTGATTTAGTGAAAACGTTGTTAAGTAATGGAGCCAAATATGTTTTGTTAGGTTGGTTTTCAACAGATCCAATTGAAAAAGCTTTTTCTAAGCTTCGACAGGGATCAGGAGGTACCTATTTTGTAAATGCTAAATCTATAATTGAAAAAATACATATTAAACATACCAAATTGTCTTTAAAACTAGATATTGTTGTAGATGGCATTGATGGTCATTCTTGTGACATATGTTGCAAAGATACTTCTACTGATGAAAAAGAATTGCTAGATAATTTGCATGATCTTGAAAGCTCAGTTAATCAGTCAACATTAATAGCTATAGTTTACATGGCTGGCTATGTGCAAAAAAGTGAAATAAAAGTTTATGAAGATACAACTAATTATTATCACAAATATGGAAATTATCTGAATAGTCTAAACAGGGGTGGACTTCAAATCCCTACTGATACTCTTGTCCAATGGTCATTATTTTGCTTTCTATTTTTTCAAGGGGCCACTGGG
Source organism: Hydra viridissima (assembly GCF_058129835.1). Taxonomy (NCBI): domain Eukaryota; kingdom Metazoa; phylum Cnidaria; class Hydrozoa; order Anthoathecata; family Hydridae; genus Hydra; species Hydra viridissima. The sequence continues at coordinate 4,167,220 of NW_028324310.1, forward strand.
CCTTTATGCAGGACATTTTGTATTACTCAGTTTCAGTTTATAGCAGCTAAGTATGGACTTAAAATAACAAAAAAGCAATGCAGAGTATATTCCAATATTTTGCTAAAGAATCATGCACTTATCACCACTCCTAGTAGTAATAGAGAGTCAAGGATAAAAATACTGAAGTTATCATAACTTTTGTGAATTTTTAGTTTTAAATTTTTTAAATTTTTTTGTTACACTTTTTATCTTTTTTTTTTTAAAGCTTATTTATGTACACACGCACACACACACACACACACACACACACACACACACACACACACACACACACACACACACACACACACACACACACACACACACACACACACAAAAGATTGTTTTTCTTGGATGGATTTTTTGTCGATCATCTTCATCGTTATATTTATCCATACTTTTTGTTAATTACAGAATTGTATTTAAAGAAAATAATTACCAACGGGTTTTATTTTTGTTTATGTTTTTAGTCTTCAAATCGTGTTAATTATAACATTGTTATTATTCTGGTAACGTGAAATACCGTAAAATATATCGATTTTTGAACTGCTGTTATTTTTTCTCTAATAATTTTATTTTTGTTAGAAACTTATATGAGAAAACAACCACTCTAACATAAATTTGCTCTTCATAAAACGTGTATCGATTTAAGTAACAAAATTTTTAATCGGCCTTCAGTTTTTGCGGCCTTTTGCGCGATGTCAAGGCCTGTTATTATAGATGGCCATGTTGTGAACTAATCTAAAACAATAAAAGTAAATGTGATTTATAGCAATCAAATGTAACCCAAAATTGTCATGGTAATGAATGCAAAAACAAATCGTAAACTGTTTCCGATCATAAAATTTAATTGTCACTATTTTCAACTTTTTTTCAGATTTTTTTGTGTAAATTAAAATTGGATTTAGTTATTAATTAACAATTATTTGTTTATGCATGTTTATGATTTAAGGAACTGGCGTTCCTTGAGTTATAAATAAACACAGCTTTGAATTTTTAAAAAAATTTAGGTTCGGCAACGCTTTTCCCTCGTTCAACAAAAACAAGTACTGGTGAACTGTCTGTTTACAATTGGTTGAAGTTGGCGTGGAATTATAAAAATCGTACTGTATTTGATCCGATGGAGGTTGGTACTTTTTCCTTAAAACCGTGTCATGAAAAAATCTTTTAGGGGCCTAAAGCGTTTTTTGTTGGGTTTTTAATACCGTGAGACAAAGCTATGCATATTTTCTATTTTTATTTGATATACTTTGCATAATGTTTTAATTAGATGACATCATCGAACAAGAGTGTCATGGCCTTCAATTTAAGCTTCATGTTCAGTGAAAAAGAACTAATTAAAGAATGTTTAGATATTTTGTTTAAATGGATCGGTGACGGTTCAATCAAACTGAATAATATAACTGAGTACCCACTCAGTGACGTCTCGATGGCCCATCGCCATATTGAATCGGGCAACAGTGTTGGTAAAATTGTCCTACTTACCAGTGAACATAAATTGAGCAAAGGAGTTGAGATTTCGTGAAAGTATCTTAACTTTTAGTACATGTACAAGTATCTTCACTTTTAACCTTTATTATCATTTCAGACTCAACTTGTTGATATATTTTTATTTTCTTTGTTATTATTTGTGAATTTTATAGCAAAATTTTTCGTTAAAATTGTATTTACAGGATTTCCAATTTCATACACATTTTTTAAGTTTTTAAGCTTCACTTATGTTTTAACTTGATGTATATTAATTTATTCAAACTTTAAAATGCAATTCATGCTATAATTATTTTGTTTCATGCCTTATTTCCTTGTTTCATCTTTATCTAAACATATTTCAGCCGAGAAACCTTTGAATAAAATACAGAGATGAATAATATTTTGTTGGGTAGCCCTTATTCTTTATTACTTCAGCACATCTTCATGGCATAGTGTGAACAAGCCTTTGACATCGTTCAACATTATTAACATTCCAGACTTTTTGATTTTCCCCCAAAATTTATTAAAATTAGAGGTTTGTTTATCTCGTAAAGCCACGCTAATATTGTTCCATAAGTCCTCGACCGGATTCAGAACGGGACATTGGGATGGCCATTCTAGAACATCAATTTTCTTCAATCCTAGATTTTACAGATCTCACAGTATGCTTTGGGTCGTTGTGAATTGAAATTCAAATAACAGGTAGGTTATCAGCATACGGCTCCATTACGTTTTGTAATCCATCTTTGTATTTGTATTGATCCAAATTTCCATCAGGTTTGACCAGCGGACCGATACCATGCCAGGACATAGCTCCCCAAACCTTAATATTACCCCTACCGAGCTTCACTGTCTTTAGTATACACAATGGATTGTTTTCTTGCTTCATAGGACGCCTAACATAACATTTCCCATCAGACTCGAAACGATTAAATTTGAATTCATCAGTCCAAAACACTTTTTTCCAAATGGAGACATTTTTATTTATGAACGTTTTCATTTTGAAATAAGGGCTTTCTTCTTTGCCATACAGTCTCAAAGGCCGACTTCTTGTAAATGACGACCAGTGGTTGGGCTGACACAACTACGTCATACTGTTGTCCAATTTTAGTTTTTATTTCATTAGAAGTTAAAAAAGGATGTTTTTTTAGACATCCTAACATTTTGGCGATCCATTTTGATTGAAGTTTTTCTCGGCAGTGGCTTTCGAATTTTATCATCAGTGTTATTCTATTTTTCAATATGCTTACGACAGTTTTGAACGAATTTTCTAGAACCCGGAACGGAATTTTCTTAAACATGGTTGATGCAGAATTTGAGAAATGTTTAGTCCATTCGATAACATATTTAAAATTATTTTTCTTTTTACTACAGAGCAATGGCTGCTCAATGTTCGGTTACTTTAAGAAAGCTAAATGTACATTACAAATGACATTTACTTGAAGCTAACTCATAGAGTAGGTCCACACAATGAAACTTGAAAATAAAAGTTTTTATTTTCACATTTTCGCATTTACATCCAAATAATAATGCAAGTTCCAACTTGTAAGTTATAGTAAGAAATGCCATTAAGTTTAAATACGCTATAGAATGCAATTCAAAGATAATATGGGTAGTGCTATCTCTATGATCACTACTGTATCTTTTAACTTTATGATGTATGTTAATTTATTCGAACTACAAAATGAAATTCATACAATAATTATTTTGTTTCATGTTTTATTTCCTTCATCTTTATCTAGACATAATTCAGCCGAGAAACTTTTTAATAACAATCTGCGGGAGAAGCACCATTCGCAGAATCTTAAATAGGTCTTTTTTTTACAATTATATTTGCAAATAGTTTTTATTAAAATATTTGTCATTACATTACAAAAAATACTGCAACCTTATAATTTGACTTCATTCCTTAACTTTAAGAGCAGGGCTTTTGATGGATAGCTAGGGATTGGTAATTAGCGTAGTTGGACACAGGCTACTTTTCACACAGCTCTCTTTCAATGAAACTATACGTCCGTATAGTTTCGTTGAAAGCTGCTGACTGTCGATTTGATGGAATGGAGGTCTTGATGGACTGGAGGTCTTATTTAAATAAATTAAAATTGGATGTAGATAAATTTGGAGTTCCTTTCAATACTGATGTTTTTAATTCTTCCCAACCGTAAGTTCGAAGTCTTAAACAACGGCTAAAGAGAAAAAGTAATTAAAAAGGAAGCTAATGCAATAATAAGTCAAGAGGAAAAAAAGAATAGTTGGTTAATAGAGCGACAATTTTTTTTTTAACTTTTTAACTTTTTTGGAATTTGATGTACCGCAATGTGAAAAGCTGTTCTGTCACTGAAAAGCTGTTTGAAGTTCACCAAAAAAATTCAGTTCAAAAGTGTAAGAGGAAGAGATTTCATGTAGAATTTGAGCTTTATGTAAATAACACATTTTTAACAGTTTCTTGTCGTATAATTTCAAAAAAAAAAAAAATGGTATGTAAAATTAAAATAACTATGCAAAAACATTTTCCCAATGTTTTAACATTTATTTGTTAAAAATGGCTGATTTCTTTCTGAGAAAGATTTGTAGATATTAGTTTGCGATGTTGTCTGACTACTAATAGGATATTTTGTCGTTGTTCTTCATTTTGAGATGAACCAACAAATTGCTGGATTATTTCGATATTTCTTTCTGCACAATCATTTGCGACACTTAAGTTTTTAATAAAAAAAAAAACAAAGTTGTTGTAAGATTCAAGATCTTCTCAGTTGCCTTTAATATGAATGGTAACCAAACCTTAATCTCACTAAATCCAGTTTGATAAGAACAACTTTATGTTAAAGCAAAGTTTCTAAAATGGCTGATTTAGTTTAAAGATCAAGTCGTGAATCAGCTAAAACCATAATTAATGAGCTAGCATACTCTTCAACAGTCTTCCTATTTAATTTTAAATCTTTCATTTCTACGCCTAAGTAGTTCATTACACAAGTAATAATCATAGTTTCATCTCTGTAACTTATCCCTTATCTTACGCCTAAAGGTGTTATCGCTGCTATAAGGTCATCTCTGTTGATAACGCTATGATCAATAATGGCAGTTGCATGTGTTTGTTTTTCTTTATTCATTTTAGATATTTGGACTTCATAAGATATGTCTTCATATCTTTAGAATCTATATAAAATATAAACTATAAAGACGTTTTTTTATAAAGGCTTAATAAGGACATAAACAATTTAATAAAGGAAATAAATACGTAATTCTAAACATATCTTTCCTTTTTTACAATTGGGTTCCACTTCCAGACCATAATAAGCTGAAAGATACTTATTGACTTCAAGACATACACCACAGTTGATATTTTTGGGGATAGTGCTCTTCTAGCTAACCCGAAAAAGCCACCTATATGGGGTGATAGTGGACACATGTAGGTGTCCAGAAATGGGAGTTTTGAAATCCATCTATTACGTCCGAGAAAAAAAAATCAATTTGAAGTTGAAAATTTCCCAATTTTTTTACTGTTTCGATTATTTACTAAACAAGCCATAAAATTGAAATGGGTCATTGGAACTTCATGAAATTTTAAACTGTTGTAGCTATATAGTATGGCTATCAATGCATAAAATTTCATGCAGAAATCTTGCTTGGTTATAAAGTTATAGGCCAAAACGCTTTGCAAAATCGTAAATTTTAACAGTATTGGTACCAAAAGTTTTTAGTTTTGGTAAAAAAATTTTGTCTGATTGCCCTGAATTTTTGTGTGCGTACTCTACAGGTTATAAGCAACAAGTTTTATTAACACTGTTTTGGAATTAGGACTATTGCTGAAAAACTGTGGCCACAAAATCATTAAAAACCACAAAATCTCCTCATAATATGGCTTATTCAATTTTTAAGTGAAATGATCAACTGTGGGGAAAGTTTTTGAATTATTTGCTACCCTGAGCAGTTATCTATGTATATTATAATGAAATGCATTTACACATTATAAAATTTGGGTGTTTAGCAAAATAAGTAGATTTTAAAATAGTAGATTTTTTTAAGTAATTCGCTCTTTTCATTATGTCCGTATGAACTTCATAGAAAAAGCATTATAGAGGCCGTAAAAATGGAGCTATCGAGTAAAAAATTGAACCCAATGTTAGCAATAGACTAAGGAACACTCGTGTAAATTTTTGTTGAAATCTGATGGGTCGTTTTTGACAGAGACACCTTTTACCGAAAAAAGAAATGTACGGCATTCCCTATATTTTTGTGTATGCGGATTTTACAGGTTAATTCATAAAAAGATCACTTGTTATTGTTTTCAAAACTTGCATTTTATTGCATTTGGAATTAATTTCTTTCTTCAACAAAGCTACAATTATCAAGGTAAGATTCTTTTTTTACATTTTCAACTTCTGAGGAAAGTTTTTGGTCTATGATGTTTAAGATGGAAATGTTTTTCAGCGGAAAAAGTAGGTAGTGGTAAAAAGTATTGTATTTTATTGAGTAAAGTGCGCACTTTTTTTACAAAAAAAATGATATCAAAGAAAAAGGTGCACACTTTAAAAATGATATTTATTTAATAGATGTATTCCACATTTATTGTTAAAAAAGTTGAGTGTGCACTATACTCATATGCAAATTATACTATATAAAATACTGTAAGATGACAAGTGGGTAAATGAACTAAAGGGAGAGTAGATATGAAAATAGTTTGCTTTTATATCAAAACTATTTTAGTCCTAATAAATATATTTTAAAGCTCTGAAATTAAATTAAGTTATTTTAAATTTTGTGACAAAGCATTGCTTAAATTTTAGACCAATCTCCAAATAAAAGGTTCACCCTCACTTTTGTGACCGTCCATATTTCTGCATACAGATAAAGTTTCGATTCGTTTCAATTGCATATATTGTCAATAACATCAATTATATTTTGGCTTATAAGTCTACAAACTTTTGCCTGTTTTTTTTAAATTCTTTCCATTTGCATATTACAGGAGACTAAGCAATTTCTCACAATGCCAAATCATGCAAGAGGTCACGAGGAGAACAGAAAAATTGTCTGTCTAACTTGCTTTAAAAAGTGCACCAGGCAAATAACTTTATTCCGAGCGGAGCGTTTGTCAAAAATCTATGGCATCAACTTTGACTAGGGTGATGCAAGAGTGCCTCAAGGAATATGTGATACATGCCGGACAATCATGAAGAAGCGAGATGAAGGCAAAGAAGTTGTTCTACAATCACTGTATGACTTCAAGTCTATCCGTGTCTGATTGGAAACTCGTAGCGAAAACTGTGACTGTCTCATCTGCAGGATTAAGCGTCTAAAGCTGAGTGAGAAACATACACGATATGTTTCTCAAGCTGATAAGAAAGGGCCCACTGTGCGATGCTACGATTGTCTGAGTCCCATCGGGAAAGGCTTTCCACACAATTGTAACCAATCCACATTTTGTAAAAACCTCAAAGAGCTAGCTGCTCAAGATGAGAAAGTTGCAGAACAGATTGCTGCAAAGGTGATTGCAAGCAAAACAGCTTCACCAAAAGGCACTGTAAGGCTATCAAAACCATCTGGAGGACCACCTCTTCCTGTGACTCCAGGTGCTTCATTTAATAATTAATACCTCAAGTAATGTTACATTGACACGACAAATATTTTTATTCAAGAAGCATTTTTCTCCTAAATAATTTAGTAATTGGAAAAATGTTTCATAATCAAATTTGTAATTACAGGGCCAAGTGAAGGTATACCAAAAACCACCTCTCCTGCTTTGAAGACACAAGACATGGTCAATGTTCAGCTCGACACAGGCTTATCTAATGTGGGAATGATGAAATTGGCAAGAGTAGTAAACCAGACTTCAGGCGCAAAGCTTGTTGAGCCGAATTTCAACAAACATTTTTTGGCTGCTGGTTAAAAACTGAGTGATTTTTTTACCCACTCAAATATAAAGGCTTCTGATGCAAAAGGTGAAACTGGTTCATACCACACTGTTGCCCACTGTAAAAACACCACTGATCTTATCGGCACAATCAGCACATCTCGAAATGTTTCAACCGAGCGAATTATAAAAATCTGAATCGATGGTGACAAGGGATTTCTGAAGCTTTGTTTGGAAGTCATCGACAGAGCCACAAAAGAGTCCCCACCTCAAAAGCGTCTCTTGACTGACAGGCTTGCAAAAGATACGGGTGTAAAGCGCCAGATGCTTGTGGCAGTTGCAAAAGAGCTTCACGAGACTTATGAGAATGTCCGCCGAATTTAGTCGCTCATTCAAGTTGATAGAGTGAAGGCCATTGTTGCCTGTGAATTGAAACTGGCCAACATTCTCTGTGGGCTTCAAGCTCACTCAAGCTCTCACCATTGCTCTTGGTGTAGAATTGGTTTCACAAATCTAGAGAAGGCTGGGGCCTTGAGAACACTTGGGTCACTCAGAGAGAGCTATAAAAGCTTCTTGAGTGCAGGGAGCATTCTTGCCAAGGCAAAACACACCGGCAATGTTGTCCATCCACCTATCCTCAGTGGAGACGATGATACTCTCATTCTGGACATTTTGCCTCCACCGGAATTGCATCTTTTGCTTGGAGTTGTTAACCACATTTTTCAGAAGATGAAAAGTGTATGGCCCAATGCCGAAAAATGACCAACTTTTCTTAACATAAAACTGAGCCCCAAGGTACATGAAGAGGAAGCCTTAAAATTAACTTAATGGGCAAAAACCCCCAATTTGTGTTATGTGTACATGCATTCCATTACATTTTGCAATTTAATTTTATTTTTTAGTTTTTCATGCAAAAAAAGCCATGCTTACTTTATGCTTTTCCATTTTGAACCTATACTAATGCATAGAAAATGTACACAAAAAAGGCCTATTTTATGAAAATCTAAAAACTGACCTAATAGTTGCAATTTTTTGATATTTTTCAATAGGCTTTATAATTTTTGATATTGATTGGTGCTCAGGGTAGCAAAAAATGCAAAATGGACCCCTCAGTTAGTCATTTTCATTGAAAATTGTTTTGCCAATTTTATAAGGTAATTTTGGGCTCGAAATGATTTTGTGGCCACAGTTTTTCAGCAATAGTCCTAATTCCAAAACAGTGTTAATAAAACTTGTTGCTTATAACCTGTAGAGTACGCACACAAAAATTCAGGGCAATCAGACAAAATTTTTTTACCAAAACTAAAAACTTTTGGTACCAACACTGTTAAAATTTACGATTTTGCAAAGCGCTTTGGCCTATAACTTTATAAACAAGCAAGATTTCTGCATGAAATTTTATACATTGGTAGCCATACTATATAGGTACAACAATATAAAATTTCATGAAGTTTCAATAATCCATTTCAATTTTATGGCTTGTTTAGTAAATAATCGAAACAGTAAAAAAATTGGGAAATTTTCAACTTCAAATTGATTTTTTTTTCTCGGACGTAATAGATGGATTTCAAAACTCCCATTTCTGGACACCTACATGTGTCCACTATTACCCCATATAGGTAGCTTTTTCGGGTTAGCTAGAAGGGCACTATCCCCAAAAGTATCATTGTGACACCGATATCTTCTTCATTTTTCCGTTTTGGGTTCACAAGCGCTATCTGCCACTATTTTCTTCTTATATTCTACAAATATTATGTATCTCTCCATTCTTCTTTCAAGTCTTGTTTCAAATTCCTTATCTCTAATGTGACTAATGAACTGAACTCTTTCGTTCCTCTAATCTTCAATGAATAAAAGATTTTCCATTATACTCTCTTTGTTTCTAGGCATATCGATACTCTGACGGATAAGTTTTTCTTTGCTTTTCAAATGTCAAAAAGACCTTCTATTATACCCTAAAAAAAATTACATATAAGTATACATTTTCATACTCTACACATTAAATCTTAGTGTAAAATATCATTGTACAGATCTACATATATTGCAAAATAATATTATATGTTTTACATATGCTGCAAAATGTTATGTTGTACATATATTGCAAAATGTTATAAGTGTTTACTTAAAACTCTATAATTTATTATTCTCTGCTGCTTAGCTTCTAAGTTAGTTTATTTGTTGTACCATAAGCTGCCATTTTTCGTAAAGTTTTACAAATTTTTCAACAATTTTTGATTCAGATATTAAATAGTTGCCAAATCCGCAGTTTCCAGAGGTTTACAATTCTTTGGAGGAGACAAAAGTTTTCATTTTCTCGCTGACATGTGGGGTTTTCTTTGCATCCCATATCAAAACTTTTGTTAGTTGCTCATAAAAACTTTGTATTTAAGTTTTTAAATCGATTTGACCTAGAACTGATAAGATATGGATGTCTTAAAACTTTGTTTCATTGTTAGGGAGTTAATTGAAGGTGGCAATTTAAAAATAGGTAATTTAAAAACAGGTAATTTAAGTAGATACAACGGTCTTGTGACACTTGTATTTAAAATAAAATAAAGAATTGTTTTTTGTTTTATTCTTTGCTTTTCCCATCCTCATCTGGCAATGCAGTGTTTATTTAGTTTTCTAAAATCATTATAATCATCATTAATGTGCAGGAAATATTCTTTTTATGAGTTTATAACAAATAATAATTGAGCTTAATGTTAACAAAAAGTAAAAAAAAAAAATAGAAAAAATAACAAATATCATAAAAATCAATTTTTACATCAAGCACTTCGGAGTGGTCAAAAACAACTTTCTCAGACCTTTTTGAATTCGTAATGAGAAGGAGAACAGTTTTAAATGTAGTAGTAATTTTCGAAAAAAAAAAAAAATTAAAAAATTGTCATCCTACTGGTTAAGTACAATAAAAAAATTAAAAAATTGTCATCCTACTGGTTGAGTACAACAAAAAGTATCTCGATCTTGCAACAGATTTCATTGCTTTTTGTTGCAGTACAGAAACACACGTAAAAGGTACAGTTAAGTTTGTGGAAATAGGCAGACGCAATTGGACAAAACGTTTTGCTCTAATCAAATTGTTATAAAGGAGATGCTCATTGTTGCCTGACGCATCTAGAGTGCATGTATTCAGTCATAAAAGCGGTATTCTAACAAGACAAGATTATTTCGTGCTGTCAATTGTACACCAATCTGACCTAGCAGTGTACGATATAATGTATTACTTAAACATGTGTGAACTGAAGGAGTGATCGAAAGAGTACAGGGTTTTGTATGACAGTGAAATAACTTACTCATAACCCTCATTGAAACATACATTACAAAATTATATATTACAAAAAATTTCTCTACGTTGATACAAATACATTAAAAACAATTTCTCTACATGCGTTTTCCCAGATGCTGATTAAACGGCCGTTATATGGACCTCTGACAAGTTTTATGCTCGCTCGCTACGAGCAGCATGCAGCAGACTAAAATGGGTGGCGAAGGATAGAAATTAGAATTCTGAAATTATAAACGTTAATGTAATTGCTAGTGTTAAAGAAGTAACAGATCTAGTCCACGAGGCATTTAAAAACTTAAAAAACATTTATAATATATAATAAACACGGTGTTATTTATTATGAAAGTTTTTTAGTCCTTACCTTTTAAGGTGGCTCACCCCCATTAAAAATCAAAAAAAAAAAATTTTTTTTTCTTTTGAATTATGTTATTTTAAGCATTGAAGTACAAAATCCATAAGATATTTTTACTATTATATGCTTAAAAAGTAACAAAAAATACCATTTTTGTGGTTAATACAGTTTCCTACTCCTTAGCAACGTCATAGCAACGGTATAAACAACAAATTTATTTATTACTTCTGGAAGGTTTCAACTTTAAGTTTTGAAGTATTTTTCAATTTTAGATCTATTATGCTTTTCTACTGTTCTGTAAAATATAATATTTCTTAAAAATATGCTCCGTAGCATTAATACAATGTAACTGAACTGAAAACTATCTATCTGGATATGGCAAACAAAAGAAATAATATTAGAAATTTAAAGTGAAAATATCAAGGAAATAGGTATACATGGAGAGCAGAGGAAGTAAATGGTCGTAGCAGGAAATTAGAAACAACAAGTGTATCAAAGCTTAATAAATAACATGACTTAAGTGCTGCAACAAATTGTGATTCCAAAGTTGACAGTTTTTTCTTTATTTGTAACTTTAGAATTATTAAAAAAGTATTTGAACAGTATTCTACATGCAGTGAGTGTAATAGCAAGCTAACTATTTTTCATAATGAATCTATAGGTATGGGATTTTCTATTGGAATTATAATACAATGTCCAAACTGTGACTTTGAAAGTACATTTTATTCATCACCATCTATAAATCGAAGTGCTTCTAGTTCAAAACTAGTGACACAATTCAGAACTTTGTTGAAATGGCTATAAGACAAAATAAAAATAACCTACTGAGTATAGGAAATTCTGTAATAGCTGTACTTTATCATTGTACAAACTTTCCATATGAAGTCACTCGTCATCAATTTTGTTTAAAAGTGAAAAACAGTTGGTGCAAATGGCAATCAGATAACGTTATGGGTAAAACAAGCTATGGATAAAAAAATTAATTTACCTGTGACAATTATGGAGGAAATTAAACCTATTTTTCAAGAATTGTCAAACCCTGAAACGCTAAGAAAGTGTTTACATGGGATGACACAAAACTGCAAAGAGTCATTGAGTGGTTTCATTTGGAAGTGATGCCCTAAAACTACTTTTACTGCAAGGAAAATTCTTGGAATATCTGTTTATTCTTCTATTTTAAATTAAAATGATGGATTTTCTTCTTTAAGTTGCATTTTTAAAATGCTTGGGTTTTCTGGAGGTGTTAATTTCGAAAAAAGGAGCTTACAAAAAAGATAAAAAGTGATAATCAAGTATGTCAAGAAAATTGACTGATATTAATAAAAAACGAAGAAAACATACAAGATCAATAAATGAAGGTTATTTAGACATTGAGAAAGAGAAGGATGATGTGAACTCTTATGCTAGTGGCAGTTTTTAGTAACTTTTTATAAAAAAAACTTTTTGTTTTTGTTTTTTTTTTTTTTTAATAGTGTTTTTTAAGACTTTCTTATTTTAATATGTTTTTCTTACGAAAACGTTAATATCTTCAGTTTGGTTAAAGCTTTTTTCTTCAAATTTTCACAGTATGTGTATTAACTTATTTATGAGGGCTGGAACTAGAATTGTAACATTTTAAGTATAAATGAGTTAGTTTCAATGTAGTTTTTCAGACTGACACAGGCTATTAATTGATTTCGGCATATTTATTGCTGCCATTTTAGTTTTTTTTAACATTTGAATAAAATTTTAGTTCCAGCCCTAAAGCAACTATTTAGCTACAATTTGGCAAAATATGGTGTAATAAGTGCAAATTTTACTCAAGATATCATTGTTTTAGATAAGGTAAGATTTTAGACAAATTATGCTGACTCAGCATCAAAAAATGCAAATTTAATTTTTATTTTGAAAAGTTAAAGTTTTAATGCAATTTCCTTATATAAAAAATTAAAAACAAGTTTAGAAACTTTATAAATAAAAAGTTAGACTTAATGGGGGTGAGCCACCTTAATTAAAAACTAAAAAATATATGACTTAAGAAATCACTAAAGTTTGAAGTTGATTCTAATATTTTTTCAAACCACTGAATATTTAATAAATTATCTATTCCACTCGAAGTTGGACTAAGATTATTAAAAAGCATGGCTAAGAAAACTAGTAGACCAAATTAACATGGCCGAGTTGGAAGCCGCCATTCGAGGCCTTAAATTTGAAACAAAAGAAGAAAGTAACATTTTGCATCAACTGCACTTTTTATACTTGGTGAAATTAAAATACAAAGCGCAAGGAGCTTTATTCATCAACGAGTAGAAACACCTCTTTGAACATATCAAAAATGAAACTTATAATAATAATAATAATAATAATAATAACAATAATAATAAATGAATAAATGATAAATAAATAAACCAGCAAATTGAAATAAAGGTATAATAGTCACATTAATAGCACATACCCATGTTTTACTCAACATGTTTTTACAAACAAGTTGAAACCAAAGTCAAGTACTAATATATATTTCGATTTAAGCACTATCATTATTGTTATTATTATCATTATTTTTATTGTTATCACTATTATCATTATCATTATTATTTTTATTTAAAAGACAGTATTTAAAAAAGTCAGTATTTATTGTTTAGTATTACAATATATAGAGTTGGTTGTTTATCGAATCGTGACTTATTAAACATTTGAGAACACACCTCGATATCGTGCGTAATGACGACATTTTTTCGCTTGCATATTGTCAGAATCAGTAGGTAAACACCAGTTTGTGATAAAAAGGACGCAAATATGAAAATTTGTGAAATAGGACATCTGTAACTTTTCCCGTGTAGTTTTTGAATATATTTTATGCTCTAAATTTAGAGCGTTTGTTTCATACTATTTACTGGAAAAGATGCAAATAAGTACAAATTTATAAAGCAGCTAAAATTAACTTTTAAATTACATAAAATTATCTCAAAAGTTAGCAGTCAAGGAAATTCAATAATAAAACCATTGCGTGAATGTTATACAACTTCGTTTGATAATAAAATAAAACACAATTTAAGAATATTCAAAAATTAAAGAAAATGGATTTAAAGTGGGTTTTAAAAGTTCCGATTTGGGTCAACAAGACTAGTAATAAGAAGCATTACCTTTTATACAATTTAATAAAAAAAGAACTCGATGCAGAGTTAATAAATAACAAAATAAAGTCTGTTACATCACTCGGACGAAAATTTATTATACAATAGTCTGTTGCAGAGCTCGGATGAGAATTTAATTGTAAATGAAAACAAGTGACTTCACAGATGAAATTCTCTAGGTTGGGCTTAAATTAGACGAACCTTGAGTTATTCATTTTACCAAACAATCTGAACTCATCGCCTATTTCTGCATACCCTGGATTTTCATGGCCTGTTAGCTCTTTACTTAGTTTAGGCTTAGGTGGAGGACCAGCTTGATCATAATGTTTGTAAAAAGCGTTGCCTGCATTAGGATTGTACTCTGAATTTTCTAGATAGATGTTTGATTCCTCATTAAACTTAACTTTAATCTATAAAAGATAAATCATTTATTAAATGATAACTGAATCGGTATCAAGCTATAAAAAAAATCCATTTCTCGAACTACAAGTAAAAAACAAACTACACCTACCTCTTGAACATCGATATCTGCTGTATAACCCTGATTAACGGCTGGCAGCTGATTGGATTGTGTAAATATCACGTCGCGTTGCTATACTTTGAACAGGAGGGTCAGGAATACTACGGTTTACCGGGACGACGACCGCTTTTTTATTTCTAGTTCAAGAAAACATTCAAAGTTCAGCAAAATCTAGTTAAAAAAAACCATCATTTCTGCAAAAACACATTAAATAGGGAAGAATTACAAAAACCTTCTTCTTGCCAACCAAAGACAAAGGACGATAGTGAGGATCAAAACAATTGGTATTAATATCCAGAAGACGATGTACCAATCTACAAAAAAAAAAAAAAGAAAAAAAAAAAAAAGAAATTTAGAACTAGGAGAAAGATTGTGATTTTAAAATTAAAACATTCTTTCAAAATATTTGTCGCATTGTTTTTCCGATTCAGAAAATTACGTTCACGAATAAAAATGTTAATTGACTGGTTTCGCTGTATACGAATCAACTGAGTCGCAATCAGTTCGTTTTTCCTAATTTTATCGAATCATTCTAATGAATAAAAAGCCAATGGAAAACAATCATCGTTAAAACAATTGAATTATTAACGAGCTGGTGAACAAACGAACAAGAAACTGTTAATCAAGTTGTTCGCAACCGCAAAATTTTTTTAAAAATAAATTCACGTATACAGTTGAAATCAAAGAAATTAATTAAAAAGATTAACGAAAAACAAAAAGACACGGAATCGGAAAAATCAGAAATAAGATTAGCGTTAAAGAAATAGCATTAGCTTACATTTGTACCAAGAGCTTGCGTGAACAGCACCTAAAAAATTTATTAAGCGTAAAACAAACAAAAACATAACATAAGATGAAAAGTGATTACAAAGTTATACACCACAAGTAAGAGAGCAAGTATACCATAACTAAAAAAGCAAGTTGCAAGGCCACCGCACCACAAATAACTTTTCATGGTAAGCACGCAAAAGGTTATACAGACAATGAAAACCTTGGCAAAATGATATAAAAAAAAAAGTTAAATATGCAATTAAATGAAGCTTATATATGTAGGCATGTAGGGGAGCATGGGGTAAGATGACGAATAGAGCAAGATGACGACCTAGCGTTATCTTCAAAATTCAACTAAATATGAAAGCTGACTTTAGCTGACAATAGATTTATGTGTTCTTTATAAAGATTATTTTCGGGATGAAAGATAAGTATTAATAAGGTTTTTCCGATATAAAGAAAAAAAAAAAAAAAATTACCCACTTTTTTTTGATTTGTTTCATGATTGCATCACCAGCTAAAGTTAAGCGAGAATTTCTCATTTAGTTTGTTTATTTTGGAAGCCATACAAGTAGTATTAAGCTATCATAACTAGTATAATGTATAGTTCTAAATCATTTTGAAGATTTTGTTTAAGATTATGTTTAAGATGAACAGGGATTTAGATTTTGAAGATTATATTTAAGATGAACAGGGCAAGATGACTCGTTCGTCATTTTGCCGAAATGTTTCACTATAAACTGTATTAACACTGTCTCTTGTTTTATTTAACTTAAATCTTGCTGCTTACAAAGTTGTTTTTAACTTATAATAATAAACACATTTATTTTAAAATAACTTAGAATAATAATTAAAGTTACTTAAAAGTTAATTAAGTTTAATTATGTTATGAATATTATTATTTATCTTATCTGTTTTAGTTATGCGTATATCTATTTGTAAAATAAACATAGTTAATATAATTAGGGTTAATAACTATACTATATGTTTATATTTAATCTGTTTTGTGTGTGTGTGTGTGTGTGTGTGTGTGTGTGTGTGTGTGTGTGTGTGTGTGTGTGTGTGTGTGTGTGTGTGTATACACATATGGTTTTTATATACACATATATACAGAGCCGGCTCGTGAAAAATATTATATGTGTGCGAGAATAAATTAGGCGCCTTTTAGATTTAAATTCCGAGCTCGTTCGCAAAAAATGTCACTTTTTTTAAATCATAAAACAATGCATACTACAAATACAATAACTTTCTTAAGAAATTTTTTGATTTTAAACATATTTTTAGTTACTAAACGGAACACGTCTAACTTTAGATTTTGCAAAATTTAATCTTAAAGTATCAATATCCACAGATTCAGCAATTTTGTTTTCAATGGAAATTATTAATAAACCATTTAAACGTTCCTGGCCCATTGTTGATCGTAAATAGTTTTTTATTAATTTTAATTTGGAAAAACTACGTTCCCCTGTACTCACTGTTACCGGTAGTGTTAATAATATTCGTAAGGAAATACAAACATTAGGAAACAGTTCTTCAAGCTGACTATCATATATCCATTTAAGCACAGATTCCGGTGATTTTTTCCCATCTAATTTCCGTGATAACAAATTAAGTTCCAGAAACAAATCCTCTGAATACACATCTTTTGAATCACCATGAGTCAATACTTTTTCCAGTAATCTGCATTTATTAATTAAGCCTTCTTCTCCTATTTTATCAATTTCTTTGATATTATACAAAAACTCGAACGGTTCTATTGTACTTGAAAAGCTTTCAAATCGTTCATTTATTGATTCTTTAGCTATTTTAAAGAGAATATCAAAAAACTGCTTTTTGAATTTTTGGTTTGGTTGTATATCACCATCTTCTTCAAAAGGTTCATCATCAAAAAACCTTTTTCTTTTTCTTGCTCTTTCACGTGAAATAGAACTGAATTCATTGGTCAAGTTTGCATCATTAGCTAGAATTTTGGCTTTTGAAATATATATTTTGTAAGAATCTTCAGTGTGTTTAGTAACAAAAAAATCGATAGTTTTCTTTAATGCATTTGCAGCAGTCTTCACGTCTACAGTTTGACATTGTAATAGTTTGCTAGTACAATTAATTTCAGTTAATACATCGTGCCAAACCACAACACCACATATGAATTCAAAACTGTTTAATTTTGATGCAAGTGATTCAGCAGTTAATCTAGTAATAGAATCTTTTTCAATGTTGACAACTTCTTTCAATGCACTTAATGACTTTACTGTTAATTTGCAACATTTTGATTCAAAAATTTGCCAACGCTTTGTAGTTGCAGAGAAAAAATTATTCAAAGCTTGAATTTGTGAAAAAAACCTCATAAGTTCTAAACATCCTTGGACTGCATCCGCAACAACCAAGTTCAAGGAGTGACAGACACAAGGAATATAAAAGGCTCGTGAATTTATATCTTTTATACGCTTCTGTACACCAATTTTTTTACCTTTCATATTGGATCTATTATCATATCCTTGTCCACGAATATCCATGACAGATAAATTATTTGATTCCAATGAATTCAAAATTTCTTCAGTAAGTCCTAATCCAGTAGTATCTAATACATTTATGAATCCTATAAAACTTTCTTGAATTGTGACACTGATAACCTGGTTATCCAATTGTTTTGCAATGTTAACGTAACGTATAATAATAGACATTTGCTCTTTGTGACTATTATCTGGTGTACAATCTACAATAATCGAAAAATACTTAGCCTTTTTTATAATACTTAAAATTTTATCTAACAGTCTAACAGCCTTAATCCTTTTGCTTGGGTTTTTTATTTATTTTTCATTTGGTTTAATGCAAGTTCTTTAAAATTTTATGCCTTTATAATACCTTCTATTTTTTATAATAAAATAATAACAATCATTTTTTTAAATTTAATTATTTGAACTTTAAAAAATATGCAAAAAACAACTCATTATGCAATGCATTATAATCTGAAACCGCACTATCTGCATCAAAATAGGCAGTTGTAATTGCATGCAATTTTACTAGCTAGATCTAATATTACTAACAAAAAATAATTATGCACAAAAAATAACCAAAACAAACAATGTGTAAAAATAATTATATAAATAATAGACTAAAAAAGAGATTTGTATATTTTTTATAAAAACATTCAAGAAAATCTTTTTTAAATCTGGAAAATAAGGTGCAGATATGTCATTCACAACTGACAATAGAAATTTAAGGCGGGGACCGATTTTAGCATTAATGTCGGCCATCTTGTCCAGAAGTAAACATAAAATGTAAACTTTTGTCTGATTGGTTAGCAGAAAACATTGTAAAAAAAACTGATTGGGATTAGACAAGGGGCATAACTCAGTTTTCACAAAAATGGACTTAGTACCTTTGATATTTTTAGCTATAGATCTTGAAAGATCAATATATTTTGTTTCTAAGCAAAATTTTAACTTTGCGCCTTTTTAATGCTGCGCCTGTGTGTTTCGCACACTTCGCACACGCTACGAGCCGGCTCTGTATACAGATATGGTTTTTATTTTAAAGAAATGTAGTATATTTCTAATATGTTACATGTATTTGGATGTTTTTTGTATATATTGATAACTCCTTTGTATGCTATTGTGTTATTTGTAGTTATTAAAATGGTTCGCAATTATATTAGAACTACAAATAGATGTGCCTATGGAAACTGGATAATGCAGAATACAACTCTAGCTATTAAAGCTTAGAATTCCAATGAAAATTTTGGAGTTTCAAAAGCAACACTGAGGCGTTACCTTAACAAGTCTTCTGATCAGTTTCCGATCAGCAATGGAAGGTTTCGTCCTATATTTTATTGGAAATGGAAAAATTACTTGCAGAATACTTGAGTTAAGCAAAAGATTTTTGGTATGACCTTAGTACAGCTCAGAAAATTTGCATTTGAATTTGCAGAACTTAATCTTTAACATAATTTTAACAGGGAATTAAAAATTGCTGGTCTTGACTTGTTAAGTGGATTTTTGAAACGCCAGAACAATATTTTATTGCATACTCCTGTATCCAATTGTAATGCTAATATTGCCACCATATTGCACACATGATGCAACCTCTGGATGTTACTTTCTTTTCACCATTCAAAACTTACTACAGTCAAGCTTGTGAGATCTAGATGGTGTATCACCCAGATAAACTAATCACTGAAGCACAGATTCCTGCACTCGTAAGACATGCATTTGACCGATCAGCAACAACTGTTATTGCAAGAAAAGAATTTGAAGAAATCGGAATATGGCCCTTCAATCCGCAGATCTTTTGCACCATCATTGACCAGTGATAGCGCAGTACCAAAAAATCAGATTGTATAAAATAATCAATCAGGAATAAGTATATAAATTATATATTTTTTAGACAGTTCAGTTTTTTGTTTGTTTCTTAAAACTAAAACTTAAAAAATATTTGTCTCTGTTTTTTTATTTATAAATCTTTACCTGACAATTTATATATATTTATAATTTAAATAAGCTAATAACTTCAGCTTATCAATAATATTGGAGAATTATGCGAAATAATAGAATATGAAATAACATAAAAATAACCTAATTAATTTTATGATGATTTTAATGACATTTATGATATAATCTTTTCTGTAACATTTTTTTCCAGTAGTTGAAGATGACCAGCAACAGTCAACATTAAAGGTGGAACTTGATGCAGTTACATCAGCATTGACCATATCATTTAACGACAACAACTCTTTATTGTTGCCAACTGTTATGATATGATATGAGTACTGATAAAAACCAAATAGTGTTAAACGATGTGCCAAAAACTGTATCACCTGAGAACATTCGATCTTACCCTATTGCTTGTGGGGTTACAAATAGTGCAAGCCGTAAGCGAAAATTCAAGCGAGCAGAAGTGGCAAAAAGTTTGCTTTTTAATGCTGCAGTTCAATTAGCTGCACTCAAGAAACAAGAAAAATTGATGAAGCAAAAAATAAAGAAAGCTGTTAAAGAAAAGAAAGACCAGCTTAAAAAACAGCAGCTGTAATTACTGATAGAAAGAAGAATGAGAAAATCAAAAAAATTATTTAAAATATTTAATTAAAATATTTAAAAGTATGTTTCAAACATCTAACAAATAGTTTAATGTTTGGAACATGCTTTTAAATATTTCAATCATTTTTTTAGAATTACTAAACTCACATTCCACAGTTACATTGAAGACTACTTCTGTAATGTTAGACTCATATTTTATCAAACAATAATAAAATCCTTGGTCTTCTCTTGAAATTTGAGAAACTGATGCTACTATTGTATTGGACTTCATAAGTGACTGGACTTAACTTTCCTAGTGATGCTCTCTGAGTTATATTTGTACGATTTCCTTGATTGCTAGAATAAAACCATTCAATAACTGCCCCAGGATATGAGTTTGCATGACACTCGATATTACATTGTTGGAATTCTTCAAAAGATTGTATTGGAGGAGGAAATGACAAAACTTTGGGAGAATCTGTTATAAATTCAAGAAAGTATAAAATTCTTTAAACAAGCTCTGACCTAAATAGCTTATCTTAAAAGCAAATATTAAAAAAAACTCTGCTGTTCATAAAAAGTGCACAATTCAGACAAAACTTACATTTAACAAATACGGTTGTGTTTGTCATTATAATATTACCACTGCTGTTAGCAACACAGTAATAAATACCATAATCTTCAACGCTACTATTATTAATAGTCAACAGTACTTCTACAACACCATACTTTTGTGTGTCAAGTCGAACATTTGGAGGAGAGATCATGATACGATCATTTTTTGAAGTAGGGGTAATCCAATACACTGATGGCTTTGGAAAGGCTTGTGCAGTACAGTTCAAAGTTATTAAATTGCCTCTGTAAACATTTACTTCAGAAGGAGGTCGAGTTAAGAAATATGGTTTTTCTATAATCGTATTTTGTTAAAGATATTACAGTATGATAAACATTACTATGATAAATAAAATAAGTGATTTAACTTACGCGTAATCACAACTTGTGTTGTTTTACTAGCCACATTATTATTGGCACCAAGAATACCATTTTGGGCTACACAGGTGTAATTACCAAAATCTGAATTCTTAACTAATTTTATTACAAGAGTACTTCGAACAATAATGTCATCATAATCTGTATAGTCAATCTCTTCAGAAATTTTGTAATTATCATCATTGAAGAGTTGTAAATTATTTCTATACCAATTTAAAAGTGGCATAGGTGACCCATGAGCCTCGCAGATCACCTGAACATCAGTACCATATTCTACTGTTGGAACTTCAGAAGGTAAATAGGTAATATAAGCAGGATCTAAATGATAAGAAAACTCATGCACTTAAAACTTAAAAAAGTTTATGTCTTAAGTCTATTTTTTTTTCAAAACATAACTATGTTCAATATAACAAAGAAAAAAACTTTAGTGAATACTAGAAAAACAAGCATAGATTTTTATAAAAATTGAAAAGCTAAAAATATCAAACTACACCAACTTACAATTAACATGAAGTGTAAGATTCTGTGTACTATTTGCATACCCTGTTGATGCTAAACAGGAATATAAACCTGCATCAAACCTTGAAACATTCTTTATAGTAAGAGAATATCTTACTTCCCAACTGTTGCTTGTTTTTTGAGTTGTCATTGAGTAGCGGCCAGTAGAATTTAGCATTATACCATCTTTAAACCATGTTACAGTTGCTTGAGGTTTACTTTTTACAGTACAGTCAAGCATAGCTATTTCAGTTGCAACAGCAACCTTACTTAAAGCACTGTCATTGAAACTTGGTTTCACTAAAAACAAAAAGAAATAAATTCTTTTCAATCCTAAAACCCAGTATCAAATTAAACAAATATAAACTTTAAGATGAATAAAAAAATATAACAGCTTTACATGCAATATAATAGCGGCTCCACACAAAACTTCTTCTTCTACTTCTTCAAGAACAAATTCATTTAGAGTTAGAGTAACCTACTAAAATTCTTTTGAAGAAACTTTTATAACGATGATCATGCATAAAATTAATGAAAGCAAAGATTGTTCAACTGTTCCTTCACCTCCATCATATTATGCAAAAGAATATTGGTAGAAACCTATAGAGTTTTTTGTTTGAATTTTTGTAAATTCTGTAAAAAAATATTTATAAGTTGATATTCATTAAAAAATCCTTTTTTTTTCTTCTTTTTTTATTACTATGTATGATATTAAAAGAACATGAGTCATTTTTAGGACAATACATATTGACATGAGTCAGTATGTATTGTCCAAAGCATGTTTCAAGATTTGCATAATTAGTAAAAGCCAAAATACCGTCAGATTTCCTGTGTATATAGACTTTTTAGTTACTGGAAATGAATAAGTTATTTCCTTCATCATTTTCTAAAAAAATGGCCATCAAAACATTTCATTAATTGAGGATAATTAGAGTCATTTAATGATGATTGTTTTAAAGCAGGTACACAAAAGAAATGGAATAAGTTTTTGTTTTTTTGATTTTATGTGTCATCATCACTGCTTTTTTGAACCTGGAAAATTATGATAATCAAATAACTTGAAAATACCAAGATTGTAGTAAGCACCAGATAATAAGTTTACGAAAGGAAAACTAGATAAAAATGCTTTGTTTATCAAAAAGCTCAATGTATGTATCTATAAAATCCAATTTTTAGTATAGTAAATAGATGTTAATAGCAAATGATCACCACAAATAAATATATTTTATTAGGAATACTTTAGAAATTAGAAATTAATAACTCATTTGCTCAATTACTAGAACCTTGGTTGAAACACACTTTTTGAAAAAACATCTATTTTTAACAAATTTTTGTTTACAAGTTTATTTAAAATGGGCATGCACATGGCATCCACTACAACAGGCCTTTAATTGCACAACCAATTTTTTTTGTGGGGGGCTATTTTTTTTTTTTGAGTCTGTAGAGAATTATTTCTCCTTGTTCAGACTAGTTTTTAAAAGAGAAAATGTAATGTTGTATATGATATATTGTAAAATATTGTTACATAATATAATGAAAATAAACTTATATAATTTAAATGTGGAGTTTTAGAATTAATTTAAAGTAAACAACATATTTTTAAATTTCAGATTAAATCTTTATTTCATGCCAAAAAATATTATGTGTATGTTTGTCACACTAATTATCAAAGTGAAAAAAATACATAGAGAGTTAAGCTTTAAAGTATCAGTGTATCAATTTCCAAGTGATAATGTTAAGTGTGAAAAGTGGATAAAAGCTATTCCAATCTTTAATTTAGTTGTTACCAATAATACTACAATCTGTGAGTTTCACTGGCCTCCAAATTTTTAAACAGTAACAGTGCGAGGAAGAAAATGTTGTCCAAAGAATGCTCCATCTGTTTGGCTGGGTGTACCCTTATCTCAGATTCCAATTGCTGGTCCAATTCAAAGAACTACCAGGAGATTTTTAAGTGCCATTAGAAATAAATTAAATGACAAGTTAGATACATTTCTTGAAAAAGATAAAGCTACTTTTTCTGACAAAAATCAGTTTATCAATATAAGTGATCACCAATACTCAGTTACATTGTTCATAATTGATGCTTATATTGTTATACAATCTTCAAAATTTTTTAATGGAATAAATTTTTTCGTACTTAAAATTTATGAAAATCTTACATTTGAAATATTTCATAATGGGCTTAAGTGTAATATTTCTAATTTAACAATCAATTGAATGATGACTGTTGACACCTGATCTAAGTTTGATGAGATACTTTGGTTTTTAAGCTCCATGAAAATGGACAATAAAAAAGAAGTAATAACATAACATATTTCAGTTATGGGATCAAAAATAATTGGAGATAAAATTTATACATCAGGCATAGTTATATGCTCTCTTGTATAATTTTCACCATCAACAACTATATATAGTTATTTGAGAAATGATTTGGTGATATGGCACATAAAATGGCAGGTCCACAAGCTAAATGTATTAAACAGCTTTCTAAAGAAGCTGCAACTTGTATATATCAAACCTGTTATGGTTCAGTAGATTTATGTAGACATTTACTTAACACTACTCAAAATTATGTTCTCTCTGGTCAATTTACATCAGTTCCCTGGAAAAAAAAAATAGTCAACTTTGTCAAGATTCTGGAGGTATTTTCTGAGTGTTAAACAGGTCATTGAAAAATTAAATATCAAACATACATCCTTACTTTTGAAATTAAATGTAGACATTGACAATTTTAATGTGGAATCTGGTCATCAATGTGCATTATGGCAATATAAATTGTCTGAAAATGTTGTGAAAATCTTAATAACTTGTGAGATTTTCTATTGCTGAAGATGTTAAAATGTCACTTGTTTACATTGCTGGTGAAATGTTACACGAAATAATAAAGAGAAAAGTGAGTATGAACTTTTAAATCAAACAACTTTCTAAAAATATGGTCAATTTTCTAAATTTTTAAATCATGGTGGATTAAAAATTCCAACAGATAATTCTTGCAAATGGACATTTTTTTGTTTTAAAATTTTTTAAATAATTAAAGATCATGTTTGGAGAATATTTTTAAGTAATGTTTTTATGATAAATATCAGACTGTTATTGAACATGGAAGAACATAATTCTATAATACTGAGCAACATTTTAAAAAAAAATTCATGTACCACTATCACTCCAAGAATTGGAAAAAGAACCTGCATTAAATGATCTGATTGTAAAAAAATTATTACAGTTTAAAAAAGTTTCATTTAGTTGTGTTGCTGTTTTCAGATCTTTTTCCTATTTTTAAACAAAATATCAACTGATATTTGTCTGGTTTAGTAACATTTTCTAATCCTTATAAGAAAATATTAATTTTGTGATTCAGACAGTACATCAAAATATAGGTGAAATTATAATTATGTTCATGTGTAAAGTTTTGAGTTAAAAAATATTTCAATGCGTTTTATTTACATTGTTCATTACTTCAGGCTATTTGTTTTTTTTTATTTCATATATAAAAAAATTATTAGGTTATAAATTCAAAATACTTTTTAGTTTTTTATCAAAGATATATTTTTGCCGTAAAAGAGTAGGCACCCACAAAAACATCCAGTTATACTATGAATAGGCCTGTAGATTGAATAGTATTGAATGGTAAAAGACAAACTAAACTATATAACTTTGATTTAATAAACTCTCAAAGTGTTGGTATTATACACAGAAAATTTCTAACAGGATAACTTCTCCTTTTTTTACTACAGCAAAATGCAAAGTTAAACCACATTTAACAACAATATTTCTTTATAAGTACAATAGATCTACATAATATAGGCAAAAATAACTTTTTCATTGTTTAACTTATTAACAGCACATAAAGAAAAAGTATAGAACTTAAATGATTTTTTTTTCCACTTAAGAAAAGAAAATTTCAAGTAATATTGGTAAAAACTTTTAAAAAAAGAATTTCTACAATCTACTTAATGCAAACAAATTTCACTTTGACTGATTTTCATCTGACATTGAAAGAAAATTTGATAACTTTTTAATTTTGCTTTACCTAATACAACCAAATTTATTGAGTCTAAATAAGAAAGGCTTCCCAACAAAACTTCACAAATAATTTCTCCCTCATCACTCAATATTAACGGACCAAATATGATACTTGACAAATTTGCACCAAATGTGATCTGTGATATTTTAGAAGCTGGTGTTGAATTGAACCAAACTCTAGTTTCAAATTCTAAATACAAAAACAAACCTAATACAGTTGAGTATCTAAATGCATTTGTGATATTTTTTTTGTTATATTAAAACCAAGTATATTAAAGTTTATGTATTAATCCAAGAATATAACTTCTTTTAATGGCATATTTAGGCCATGAAATGATTATAGAATAAATATAAATTTAAATTGTGGATGAATTACAACAAATCTGATACAAAAAATAATAATAATTAGAAATTAATAAAAACTTGCACAACATTTAAAACTCAAATTAAAAATCTGTGAAAAAAAAACTTTTAAATAACTTAATTTTTATAACAAATATCAAACTCTTTGTTTTTTAATTTAAAAAAAATCAAAAATTTATCTGCCAGACTGGGGAGTATTTTTAGAAAATTCATAAATATTTTGTAGCTAAGCTTAGTTCAACTGTAAGAAATATTAACGTTGGTTAGTATTTGATTAACAAAAATTTTCTGACTTCATGGAGTATAATCTAACAGAGCACCCATTCTAACATCTTGACTAAATGTCAGACAAAAAAATATAATTGATGAGTGCCAAAGTCTAAAACAGGGATAGGATTAAAAAAATACACCCAAAAAAAACCAGTCAAAATAAACCTACCAAAGTAAATAGCAAAGAGTGGATTTTTTAAATCTTTTTACTACAAAAATCAAACTTTTTCTCACCCTCAAACAATAATATAATAAAAACAAGCATTAAACCAAGTATACAGCCTTTCAGTTCATGTTTATCAAAAAGTATTTATGTCTACCTCCCATCTCACTATTTATTTTATCTTTTCTTAAGAAAGGGACAATTTTCAACTTCTAATCATTCCAGAATACTTGTCTTTATCAGGTAAACCATAAGTATATTAACATTTCAGCTTGACGGATATTCACTGCAGAGTTCGATTCATTCAGACTTTACTGTGTTTTTGTTGTAATTTATTTATTATATGCTTATTTATTCATTTACTTGTGCACTTTTTTTTAAAAAAATATTTACCTAATTATCAGAGCTATGAAGAGCTTTTTAGATCTTTATATTGTCTTCTCTGAATCCAATTGGTTCTTGATTTTTGTCCAGATGAACCCAAATGAAACACCTTTCAACAGAGACTTAAGTTTCTGGGCAGAAGTGCAAGAATGCCAAAATATCAAAACACTTGGATAGGTTCTCACTTGTAAGAGACATGAGCTGACTTCTCTTTTACAGCTGAACATTATTGGGAAATGGTAAAACATGTCTGCAGAGAACATGAGAACATACCATTAGGGAACATTTCCTGGTCTTGAAAGTTAGCTTCCATAGTAAGCTAATGAAATTTGGGTCTCTTTCTCAAGCCACTCTTCAGCTGAGTTTTTGTGGGATTCACTGATGCCTTCCACTCATCAAAGTAGCAGTGATCCATCATGTAATCCAGTAAGCAAAAGGGTTGCTTAGCTACTCTAAATCTCTTTTTAATTGAATCATAGTGGTAAGCCAGATCATTGTTCTTCATCAGTGAATACAATATGTAAACAGCATCAGATGGCAAGAGTCTCCTTGCATTTTGTTTAGGGCAGCTCTTCATTTGTTTAAGAAAATTGCTAGCTTCTCTATAAAATCCAATGTTGTCAACCAATTTCCCAATGATAGTGGATACTTTTTCCTATTCTCCCTTATCTCTTAAAATGTTGTAATTCCACTAGTAGGTCTCTAAGCATGCAGCTGCAAATTCCAATATGCCTCATTGGGCAACTATGGTATGCGCACTCTTTTCTTTTTTATCAGTCTATGGACAAGATAAACATTTCTAAACTTCTTTCAAGTCTCTAATATCTCCTTCAACATGGTAGTGGTACCAACATCTTTTTCCAATAAACTCATATAATGAGCACTGCATCCTAATCTCAGAACTTGAATACTCTTTAAAAACCAGCTCCCTCATTTCACCATCTTGGCCTCATTATCTTTGCAGATAGGAAACACATATTTGACATACTTTTTTTTTTTATCTCTAGTATTGCTTAATTGAAGATTGGAAAGCAATAATCTGCAGTTTTCTTCTTTGCTCCGGAACTAACAACTTTGTGCCAAAAAAC
The DNA here is from genome assembly GCF_058129835.1 of Hydra viridissima. Classification (NCBI taxonomy): domain Eukaryota; kingdom Metazoa; phylum Cnidaria; class Hydrozoa; order Anthoathecata; family Hydridae; genus Hydra; species Hydra viridissima. The sequence goes on from NW_028324310.1 coordinate 4,195,401, forward strand.
TCTTTCTTCTGTTATGAACTGATTGGTAAATGATTACATTGTTCTGAACACTTGAGCACTCATCTTGGCAGATAGCCTGTATAATTTTGTTTTCAAGCTCCTTACAAATCTTAGTAGAGAGATAATTGTACACATCATTCAGCAACTCTTACCTAATTTCTAGCAATTTAGGAAAACATATCCTTGCAGTGATTAAAAGTGAGAAAAATTTTTGAAACTCTTGCCCCTAAACTAAGTTGAATGATAGACTTGAGCTGAAGAAAAAGTGTGCAACCTGTTTGTCTGAGGAATCTCTCAGAAAGCAACACATACTAATGCTTCAGATCTGTTAAGTTGTTTTCTTTCAGAAAACAACGCAACAGATTTGAAGCATTAGAAGCAACACTAATGCTGTTTGTTGAGCTTCCAACACTATATTCTGGTTCATAACTGTTGCCCTTTTTTATCTTGTACTTTTCTAGACATGCATGAACTTGCTCTGCTTTATTACTGATTTTTAGTTCATAATGGTCACACTTAACTGTGTTCTTATCAACCTCTGAAACTTCCTTCAATTCACAACCCCATTTTCTCCAACCTCTAAATGGAATTCTTTTCTTTAATTATGCTTAAATTTACAGAAAAGGTTAATTGCTGAAAAGGAATAGCTATATCTAAATGTAAAAATAAATAAATAAATAATTGTTAAGCTCATCTGTGGATCAAATTAGGGGTAAAAATAATGTGATTTGAAAAAGTAATAATAAACCCAATAAAATTTTTAGAGCTGGGTTTTTTTTATTTTAAAAAATGTTTTTTTTTCTAATCCTGATCTAAAGAATAAGCTTCACTGCCCTATAACAAATAAGCATTAGGGGTCTCAGTAACTTGCTACACAAATGACCTTAAAAAATCATCATTTCTTATTATTTTTATTTCAGAAAAGATTGTTGTTTGGGTGTCACAATTTTGGATCTACTTTTCAAATCTACTTACTAACAAGTTTCTAAGTTAAGAATTTGATACTATAGTTTTTATTTGCCTGGTTGTCTCAGTGTTAAGTTTCTCTTAACTGGTGCTCACAAGCATTAATGTAACAGATATTCCAATTCAATTGACAGAAGGTAAAGTAGTATTTTTGTTAAATTTTTCACTAGAGCAGGATACAAGTGTTACTCTGGCTGCTAGCCTACAAGTTTTAACAAATAAATAATAATATTCCTTTTGCATTTATTGAATTCCTGTATTGTTCTTTATACATTCTGAGCCCTCTTCATCTTAAAGAAAGCTGTTGACAAACCTTGATTGATGTAAGTCTTATGGCTTCAAAGAAATGTAAATAAAGTTGATATAGATAATTTAGACGCATAATACCTTACCACAAAAAATTATCTTTAACTAAATCAAATTTAATAATGAGTAACAGTTTAAACTTACAAACTAATTATTAAAAAGTAATTATTCTGATCTTGAGTATTTCTAAAACAGCTCCTTTGTAGTAAAAGGCAGAAAGTAAGAAATCATGTATTTACCATTTTTAGTACCATATTTTGGAATCTTGGTATCAATTTCAGTCAAAAGATTTCTGATTAGCATTTTCAACTGATCACATATTTGAGCCATGCTCCTTTATTTTTTTACCCCTTGAACTTATTTTACTCAACATTCAGGGCCTTAACAACATTGTCATGTTCTTTGATAGGATTCAACTTCTAATTCTTAAACTCAGTAGAGAACATAATGATCTGTCGTGAGATTTTTCATGCTGTAGTTAATACATTTTCTTTCACATTTGGCAAAATGCAAAGATCACCTTATCTTCATTCAAATCTTTTTCCACTATGCAATTTTAATTATTTTCTGTCTTTATTACACAATGACGCATTTCAACCAATGGTGCACCTCAACCTTTCAATAAATTTCTAAACTGAAATTGGTTGATTAAACAGCCATTTTTAGCTTATGCTTTCTGACTCTACAATATGTTTTTAGTTGTTCTTTTTATTAAACTTTAGTGTAAAAATAACTATAAGTATAAGTATAAAGTAATAGCAGCTATATAATTACCTTATGGTTTATTAACATAAGCATTACCACTTTCTACAATTTGCAAACCTGCTATCGGCAAATCATTGACTTTAAAATACCACTTCAAATAGTAAGAAGGAGGTTGTTTAAGATCATCAGATGCCAATTCCCAATCCAAAAGTATTAAAGATCCTTCAAAAGCAGAAACTACACTTGGAGGGACTTTAGAAAAACCTAATTGAACATATCTGGGCAATCCTAAATGAGAAATGTCTTTTATCAATTCTATAATATTTTCTTTGGCTTTTATAACTAGCTAAGCGTAAGTCATAAAAAGAATCTATCATCTTTTTTATAAGCGAAAGATGATAGATTCACTTCTTATAACAAAATTTCAAATGATAGGGGAAAACCTCAATGAATGGGAAAGTTTTTGCAAAATGCTTTTTAAACGTAGATAAAACTGTTTAATATAATATATAGCAAGAGTCGGTGGTTATCAAACATATTTAAATATGTTTGATAACCACCGACTCTTGCTCAATGATATAGTAAAACAAAAAAATTGGATTTGCATTTGGCTATCGGTAAAAAGAGAGTTTTATTGGAGCATGACATTTGTCCCATTCATTAAGTATGTCTCATTGAATGGGACAAACATAAAAGAAATTAAAATAAACTTATTTTATTCAATCATTTTTCAAATTAGTTTATTAATTGTAAATGTAGTTAAATATATAGATTCATACATAAAGACCACACAAAAAATATTTTTAACTTTAAACATTTTAACTCTAATTAAATTTCAATTAAAGTAGAACTTTCTCATTTTAGAATGTTATATTTAGTTATTTTTATTTAAGTAAAATATTGCAGTATAAAAGTGTGTAAATAATACCCATTACTCATGGGGGTAAAAATAAGGGACTGCAGCATCCCTCTGCTGAGCTGTAAATAATACTTTGTTAAATTCATTCAATAGGTAGTATTTTGTCCCATTCAATATGCGCATCACTTTATCCAAAAATGATTAGTCACACCAAAAACACCATTAATTAAGCTTGAATGTTTTACTCACTGTAGTACTAGAGACTGCTATCTATTTAAGCATGGAATTTTATTTTCCATAACTTCAAAAATTGCTGCAAAATCAGAAGAAAAAAAGCATTTATAAAAATTACTTTTTACATTCGAAAACACAATAACATCCATTGTCATTACGGTCATAGAGCAATAGGATGGATAAGTTGGTCAGTTGAGTTCTTGTTTCTATCACTCTTTGTTACAGGAATTTAAATATCCTTACATCGATGCTTCTATAAGAATCTGAGTTTGTCCCATTCAATAATCATCCCATTCATTAAGGTTCTCCCCTATTCAATTTAGTTTAAGTGAAACTATTTCTTTTTAAAGTTAATATACTGTGAATAAGAAATTATATAACTGTAAAATTGTTGAACAGCCAGTATTTCTATTTATACAATATACTTATGAAAGTATAAAATATTTTAATAAACAAAAAAAATTTTAGTAGCTATTTAATCAATACTTAAAAAGATGTAACAATAGAGAAATTCTTTTGCAATTTCAGACCCCTCATTAACACCTGTTAGAAATATGCATTTTAAAAGAAACTTTAGTAAACACATGTTTCAAAAATGGTGTTATTTATACTTTAGAAAATAATCAACTTTTAGTAAAACTTCTTTTCAGCAAGGTCATTTTTAACTGAAATCTAAACATCAGTGTGTTTAAGGAGGAAATACAATAAAATTTCTAAAAACACATAAAGTTATATATCAGGTTATTTTTAAGTTACTTAAACAAAACTAGATTAGAAACAATATAAAAGTTTCTTTATGTTATTTTGCAATAATTAGACTATATATTATTACACAATCATCCAGCATAGTCATCTAGCATAATCATCTAGCATTCTTTGGAAACTATTATTTAGTTCTTTCATTGTTTGCAGATTATGCAACATTGTTTTAAGTTAAAGTTTGTCAGCTGGGATGATTATTTAATAATTCGATACTTTTATTCTTCATTTTTTATCGAAGCAATTATCTTTGTAACAATAAGACAGATGTTATAAAAAAGTGCAATAATAACCATAGCAAATAGTGTTTAGTTTTAGATATGTAGATAGAAGCATATAAAATTGTTACAAAAGAAATATTAAATTAGAAGATTGCACATATTATTGATAAACATATGGATAGCAAATGGCACATAACTTCATATACAAATGGAAAGAGATTGCTGTTTAGTATTGCTACAATTGACAGTAGCACTAAAAAATTACTGCATTGGAGAACTGAAAAAAAATGTAAAAAGATGGAAAATTTTTTCACCATTACAATTTTTATCTGAGTAAAAGATTTGAAAAATTGCTGAAACGATTAGCATGGTATAGGTTAGAAATATTGCTTAAACAGATGTAAATGAGATTTCACAGAATTAATGTGTTGCCTGTATGTACAACAATGACTGGTGGGTTAGTAAAAAAGAGAGCTGGAATGAAGAAGAGGAAGATATCATCATTACATTCATGCATGCTCATGGCCTAAGCCAATTTAATTGGCCACAGTTTAGTGATAAATGTATCATACCTTTAAATCATTACACCTCCAAGCACCACAACTGAATTTCGTTTGAAATTGTTTAAATTTTACCTTAAATGTTCTGTTTACAGAAGAAATATAAAATAAACCTTTACATTCGAAAACACAATAACATCCGTTGTCATTACGGTCATAGGGCAATAGGAGGGATGAGTCGGTCAGTTGAGTTCTTGTTTCTATCACTCTTTGTTACAGGAATTTGAATATCCTTACATCGATGCTTCTATAAGAATCTGAGAAACTGTCATGAACTAACGATAAGTTAGAAAACTAGCAAGTCGTATTTTTGTAAAATGAAGACTTTTATAAAAAGACTGTATTTTAAAAGTTTATGAAAATTAATAAATGGACCCACCAATTTACTTATCTTTTTTTTTTTATCCGGCTGTAAGGGTTGTAATAGTATGATATAAAAATATTTATTATATTCTATAATATTTAATGTACATAATAGCTATATGTAAGTTTAAAGGTTTATATTTGTCCCATTCAATAATCATCCCATTCATTAAGGTTCTCCCCTATTCAATTTAGTTTAAGTGAAACTATTTCTTTTTAAAGTTAATATACTGTGAATAAGAAATTATATAACTACATAAGGTTTATAGAAATATAATAATTCTTTTGTTCTTTAGATAGAACTTTCTCAAATACATTTTGTACAAAAACCAACTACAATTGATTGAAAATAAAAAATTCATTCTAAATGCATGATTTTATCATTTTTGAGTGATTAAATCTACAAATTTTATTTTAATACTTCTAATTACTTACAGCAATGCATATTGAACATTTTTTAAAACATTAAAAGTTGAAAACAATTCTTCGATTTTAAATCTTAAATAGTCGTTCTAAAGCACTTCGTTTAATGACAATTTAGAAAACTCTCTTACAAGACTTAAAGAATATTTTATATACATTTTAGCACATTTAGGTAAGTGCCATAAAAATGTATAAATTACTTATATCTCTATCATGTACTATTGAGTATATTATATCATGTACTATTGAAAATACCAATATTGAAAAACCCTCAAAATTTACGAAATTAAGTTTTAAAGTTTAAATTTTAAAGATAAAAAAGTCTACAATTAGTTACTTTTTTAGAAAGTTATGAGTGATGCTGTCATTTTTTGATTGCCAAGAGTATTGAGAAAATCACTATAATCAAAATATTTTGAGAAAAAATTAAGAAGCAAAAAAGCATTTAGTATTACTACTTTTGTCTGTAATTGTTCAAAAACTTCTACAAATGAAACAGCTCCAAAAAAACGAGGTTTGAACTATGTTGCTCTGCCTGAAGAATGTTCTAGAGTTGGTGTAAATGCATGTAATGGCTGTAGGTAACTTTGTTTACACCTTCTGATTGCAGTCATCAGATCTTTATACATCATTACAAAGTAATTCAACATTAACTCAGTAAAACTGTTTAACGGTACCTCTTTTTTTGTTGTTGAAATTTGGTACAGTTGAAGAACTCAATGAAATGATTGTCCTGGAAAAATTTGAGCACCCAATTCAAAGCTTTAGATATTTAAAGTTTAAATAATACCAGATTGACCATTGAAGACTAATTTATTCAGTAATAAAACCATATGCTATGTTAAGATTTAGAAGCACTGATTCTTGTTTATTTCAATTGGCAATTTTTTTTTCTCACTCTTCGTGAATTTTGAAAACTTAACTGGTTCTTCTTTGAACACAACATTTAGATCTAAGATAAATTTTACAGACTTCAATTGACTATTAAGCAGTTTAAAAGTTTTTTGTTTTTTTTAATCTTTTATCCAAGTATATATTCAACTTTTGAATTCAGTAAAATTTTTCTAATTCGAATTTCATAGGGAAAAATAAGAGTTCGAGTAAGAGAGATTTTCGAAATAATAGAAAGTTGACTTTTCTTAACCCAATTAAGAAGATTCGAATTAGAGAGATTGCAATTCAATAGATAATTCAAAACTAGGGTTACTCAATCTTTGGTAGGCCGGGCGAACCTATGTTGTAGGAGTAATAGGAGATGAGATGTAAGTGCAGAGGAATATATATAGACAAATAGACAAATTTTTTTCTATACTCAAAATAGTTGGATAACTTCTTGTTCACCATTTCGCTCTTTAATTTTTGTGCTTCACAAGAAGGTCAGGGATTAGAAACGATGTCTTTTTAGCCAAACTTTTTCTTCTGTTATAAAATGCATAAAATATTGAAAATACGCAGATTATTACTTTTAAAATCTTGTTTTGCAAAACTTTTATTGGGGCGAGATGAAACTTTAAAAATAAAATAAATGCCTGCAAAAAACGACAATACTTGAGAGAACACAGTATCTTATCTAGTAATCGACACAAAACCGAAATTAGGGCCGAACCAAAAGTACGGAAAATTCGGTTCAGTAAAGCCTTAGCCGAAACCAAAACAGCCAAAATTTGAAAAAGAATGTTAAAAATCCCTGAACCTTTTATGATCACCAAGTAAAAGTAAAAAAAACTATTTTGCATATATCTAAACAATCATCATGTAACATAAATTAATAAAAACTATAATATGTCAAGTCATTTTAATAACTAAAGTTAATAATTGAAATATTTTCTCTGCAGAACAAAATTTTTTCCATGCTTTCTGACAAAAGTCTGTTTCTTTTATTTGTAAGAATGTCTCCAGCAGTTAAAAACAACCTTTCAACATCTGTGGATGTTGGTCGTGGTGTAAGGAACCTCTTTGCTACTTTTGCCAAACCAAACTTTGCTTTTAATGTTGTTTTCTCTTCATACTCTTTCCAAAACTCTAAACAGCATGAAGATGTTGGGCTTTTTAAGTATTCGTTTAAAACTTCCTTTGCTAATTTGGAAGTTGGATTTTTGGACCTTGTAGTTTGCAACTGTGCAATATTAATTTGCATCATTGAAGAAAACCCAGTGTTCTCAATAAACGTGGTTTTTATCACAGGAATAGTTTCATGTTGGCTCAAACTGGATCTGTAACTATAAAAAAACTTTTTTAGTAACTTGAAAGGCTTCTTGGGATCTAAAGAAGTGCTGTTTGAATCTGGGATCAAGAAGTGTTGCTATTGCAAAATGATCAATGGTTTCTAAGTCAAAAAACCTGCCTTTATTGCTTTCTTTAAAGCATTTTTCATGCCCATTATTTCTTCGTCATCTGAGGGAACTTCAAATCACTTCATGATAGTTATCAAAATTGGCATGCATGCACTGATGCAAGCATAATTTCCAGACAATAATTCGGTGGCTTCTTTGAAAGTTGCTAAGATGTTTACCAGCTTTTTACACAGGTTTTAATCCTGTAAAGTAAACTCAATACCGCTGGAAGGACGGATGAGCGGTGTGGTAGCTATTGCAGATTTTAAGTACAGAAATCTTTCAAGATTGTTATAAGTTGAATTCCAGCGTGTTGGGACATCATATTTGAGTCCGAGCCAGTCAAAATTTTTTATTTGAATCTCTTGTTGTTTGTAGAGCTCAGCAAAGAAAGAGTTTGAATAAGAAGCATGAGTGCAAGGCTTTCGAGATTTTTCTATCAAGCTTACAACACTCTGGAGTTAAAAAAGTTCTTTTTTAATCACTAGTTGAAGAGAATAATTTAGACAACCAGCAGACTTGTAAACTCACCGTGGTTCTTTGAAAGCTGCTTTTATATTTGCTGTATTGTCTCTTAAGCAGACTGTAATCTTGTCTTTTAGTTCCCACTCTTTCACAACATTCTCAAGTTTTTGAAAAATGTTTGAAGCAGTATGTTTTTTATCAAACTTGGAACATGACTGGCAGAATTTGATCCGTTCCCATTTGTCTGAAATGAAGTGTGTCATCATGCCCAAGTACTCATGATGAAAGGATGACCAAGCGTTTAGACAAATGGCAACAGTTTCAGCATTTTTTTTCGTTAAGCATAATTTTCGTTGCAAGCTTAATCTTTTCATAGGCTGGGTTGAGCATTCCACGATAGTATTTCTCACTTCCAATGTCAAATTGTGGTGTAAAAACTGCTTTGATGGTCTAAAAATCCCTGATTATTCACAATTGCTCAAGGCTGTAAGTCGAGGATAATCATTTTAAATATAGATCTATGAAACTTCAGACCTTCTTCAGAGTTTGAATCAATTTTTGAGATATTGTCAACCAAGTCAGGCGTTGTAAATTGAAACATTTCAGTCCTCCGCCGTTTTGATCTGATGTCAAATAAGGCATTGCTCTTTTTTTATTTGTAATAGGCTCAAGTTGATCAGAAGTTGATATATTTTCAGGACTGCCGGTAGTTGTGGGTACTGTTTTTTCAGTTAGGAGATTTTTTAGAGTAAGCGGTGGTTGCCGAGTTCTTAAATGAGATGAAAGTCCGCTAAGTTTGAAGTTTTGGATTGTGTAATCCACGAGATATTTTCAAATTGCAGATGCTGCAAATTGCGTATTTGGGATCACTGGCTGTTACGGTAAAATGATTCCACAAATCGGTTTTGTTTCCATTATTTTCAATGGCAAAATTCAGCACTGAGGAACTTTTGATGAAATTATTAATTTTGGTTACTTCACTTAAATATTACTTCACTTAAAGAATGATTTGAGAATAGTAACTTCGCTTCTCGGCCAAATGGCTAAGATCAAGTGTAGTATCATAAAGTCCATCAAAAATTCGGCACGTCACTTTCGTGGCGTAAAAAGTCCGATGAGGTGGGGGGCCGGTACGAAGCTTGGTCATTAGCTGCTAAAGTCGGGCAGGGGATCCGGGTCTTATTTGATTTCTTTCGTTCTTTCGTTCGTATTTCGGACACCCGGGGGAAATTGTCATGATCCCATTCTAAATTAAAAAAAAGTTTTCTTAACGTAAAAAAAATTTATAAAAGTTTTGGTTCATTTCGGTAGTGGTTTGAACCGAAATTTCGGCCGACACCGGAAAAGTAAAAAGTCTTGATAATTATGAAAAAACAAAAATTAAACTTCAACTTTACAAAAATAGTTTTAAAAGTTTGTTTGCGAACTTGTAATTTTTAAACATTTTTACAAACCCTATAATGAATACTTAGTTTTTACAAGACTAAACTTCAAGGAATAAGAAATATTTTACTCTCATTTATTACCACTTATATACTTATTGCAATCGAATAAGTGGTTTAAAAGAAAGAAACATCAAAACCTCTATGGAATAAGTGGTTTAAAAGAAAGAAACTTAGATCAAAACCTCTATGGAATAAACTCTTCTCAAAAATCAGAAGGACTATTCTTAAAGATGCTTACTGATGTAGTCAACAAAACAGCTTTCTAGCCTGTTTCCGTATTCTGCATGGCTTGGAGTTCTTTTGTACTTCTGCCATTGAACACTTAGTGAAGATTTCTTGCAATAAATTATGCATTTAGGTTGGTTCTAAAGCATGCTTTAACAATTGTATTGAACTTTCTCAGAGTGTCTATGACTCCTAAGAGTAGGAAAGTGTTTTTTCTGCAAGAGACTGAATTGTATGAAGCTTGTTGAGATGCTTTCTTCAGCCATTCCCTTCAAATTGTTCTCCTTAATATGGACTTTGCTGAATGCTAAACTATCTACTAGCCTCAGGTTGCCCGAGTTCCCAATCTGTTTTGACTCATTATCACACTATGTATATGGGGATGCGAATTTGAGTGCTCTGAAGCCCACAAGAAACTGGCGCTTCACTCTTTAGTCTTTGTCAGAAATGTGGATCTTTCCCAAAAACTCCTAGATAGAGGTTCAAGAAACCTTTTTAACCATCTATGCCTCGGTTGGGGAGAAACTCTGAAGAGTGTTTTCGTGAAACAAGAATATGGTTTCAAAGTTTTCTTCAGGGTTCTTCTCCAAACGAGAGCGTTGTTGTTGTTCATTCAAATTGAATTGCATGAATAACAACAAGCCCCTCGCTTGGGGAAGAAATCTGAAGAAATTTTTTATGAAACGAGAATTTGGTTTGGAAAGTCTGTTGAGCTTTTATAGTTGATAATAAATTGATCAATCTTTTTGGATTGACTGCATATAAACATGATTTATTTTATAGTTAATGAAAAAAAGTTTTTTTTTTTTCGCCCACAAATTTTCCTATCTTCGAATACTTGCTCAAAATATAATACAATATATCTTTAAAAAATTCATCTTCCAAATATGAGGCGACTCCCACTGTTGTCTCACACGATTTAAAAAAAAATATTTTAAACATTTTATTGGTGTGGTCTTTTGTTGGCAATCTGATTGGTTTTGAAGTTCAGGGATAGGAAATGGACTGATATCAAGATTCTAGTGATTTGTTTGGAATTGATAAGGAAGAAGATAGTCTATTGCGATAAATTGGAACTTGTAGAAGCAATATGCTTGCTTTACACAATTTATCTTAAAATGTCCTATTTTAGGAAATTTATATGCCCCGTCATAGGGATGGTACATAGAGAAGATATCTCCTATTAATAATTATATTTAGTAAAAGATATCTTCCATATGTACCATGTGATGGTAAGTTTATTTTAAGACAATAAATTATCTATACATACATGCTATGTTATAAAATTCTTTCGTACTTACCAAATTTTACAAAAATGTGCTAATTCTAAAAAAGGTATAAGACGTGATACTTAAATAAGGAGGTTATAGTTATTATTATATTTGCTTATAGAAACTGTGATTAGCTTTTGTGCGCCGGCCTTACGAAAAAGCTGTGAAATCTTTTAGATCAGTCCAGTTCTAGGGAACATTCCTATATATATATATATATATATATATATATATATACATATATATATATATATATATATATATATATATATATATATATATATATATATATATATATATATATATATATATATATATATATATATATAGATAGATAGATACATACATACATACATACATACATACATACATACATACATACATACATACATACATACATACATACATACATACATACATACATACATACATACATACATACATACATACATACATACATACATACATACATACATACATACATACATACATACATACATACATACATACATACATACATACATACATACATACATACATACATACATACATACATACATACATACATACATACATACATACATACATACATACATACATACATACATACATACATACATACATACATACATACATACATACATACATACATACATACATATACTAAAAGACTTTTTCACGCAATAGCCCGCTGGCAAGAGCAATTACATTGAAAATACAGCGAAGGATGACAACTTTGTTGGTACTTAAAGTTCCATACCGGCGTACCGGCAATCATCAGCCAAAATATATAATGAAAAACCCGTTAAAAATGTTGTTAAAAAAGAATTGTTCTTGTTAATGGCTTCAAATTAGTCTTTACTATCAAATGAAATTGTCATATGCAAAAAAAAAAGAGAGACACAGAGATAGATACTGAGATTGAGACAGAGGTAGTGACTGAGAGGTAGAGACAGAAAGACAGAGAGAGACAGAGAGATTTTGTATATTATCAGAGCTGTATGTAACCCTAAGACAAGGTTAACAGAGATTAAATGTGAGCGCTAAGTACACTCCCTGATAGTAAAGCATTTGCACATAAATAACTTCAGAATGAAAGTTAATCGGTGTGTGCATTTAAAAAATGATCAATCGAAGGCTTTTACTGGATATAAAAGAATTTATGCAAAAAACTTCAAATCAACTTTCAGATCAAATGATATTATGAAGAAAGAGGAGAATAAATGGTTAACAAAAAAATTTGATTTAACCTAAATTTCATGATAATTTAACTAAAAAAAAATCAGAAAATGATAATACTTTTGACTTTATGATATATGAATTATAATTTATACTTCATTACCTGCTAAAACAAGCAAACAAAAAACGTATCCAGCCATGGAAAGCTGTTACTTTTCGTAGTTGCTCTTAACTTTAAACTTTTGGTAAAAAGATTTTTTTTAAAAAACTTCGCTCTTAAAATTGAATTCAGTTCAACGATAAAGTTCTATTAGTTCCAGTAATCTTTCTTTATATTTTAAATTGTGCGATTTCATTGTGTGATTTGCATGAAACGATTAAAAGTACAATTACACAAAATAACGGAGATCGAAACTCTGGCTTTGAAAAATCAGTAAAATGAATCAAATCATCATAAATTTTTTTTATCAATAACTCATCCTTGTATCCTTAATATCAAATAATTTGTTAAAATTGTCACTTTTTTCTATAACATGAGGTGCAACTGGATTGTGGATAATTTTTTTTAATAAAAATTGAACTGTGTTAACCTAATTGAGATAAAAATATCCCTTTATTTCTTAACCTTTTTTCAAAGTCTCTTTGTTTCCCAATTATTTCTTTTTAAAAATCTCCAAAAAGATCTTCTAGCGTTTTTTTCATAAAATCTTCCTCAAAAAAAAAAAAAAAAAAAATGCTCTTTTTGATTCTCTCTTAAATAAAATATTTTAGATAAAATCTTATCTAAAAGTTTTCTCAAAAAGGTCTTCTAGATTTTCTCATTTTTTCTTCCCATATTTCGTTCTTTTTCTATGTGTCCTTTCTGTTTCTATGTGTCTGCAGAAGTTTCTTTAATCAGGAGTTGTGGTTCTCTAAAAATAGGTTTTACCACCCATCTTTTGATTGGCGTTTGTCTCTGGTCTCGTCTTGTTTGTCAAAATTATAAAACAGCTGGAGAATTGTTGCCTACCTCAATAGTTAAATTATTATCATTTTATTAATTGAATTTCTGGTCGCTTTTGCGAAAAGAGTTTTAAACTTTAATGGTGTGACTGATTTAAATTTCATGCAATTGTAGATGTGTGTCCGTGTGATGTTTTGGCTGCCGTGCACTTTCCTTCGATCAAATACTTAATATGATTTAATCGGGCAAAAACTTTTAAAGATTATGTTTATAATTTCAGTACTATTTTTTTTTAATGATATTCTCATAAAAAATATTTTTGCTTATCAAAATGGAAAATAAAATTTGTACAAGATGTGTGAAGAATAAAGAAATAGATTAATATATCAAATGTGGAAAATAGTAAAAGACTTATCATTTTTAGAGATAATGTAACAAGAAATATGATGTTGAATAAATTTAAGTAAGAAAAAAATAAAAGAAAATTTAAAGAAAATTCGAGATACTTCATGACAATTTTGCATTCACATTAAAGTTAGAGGTTATTGTAAAAAAAAAAGTGATAAGGAATATGTGAGTATGGAGAGTTAGGATGGCCATGTAAAAAGTGTGATATGACGAGTGTATCTGAACATGGTGATATAAGATGGAGTGCTTTAATTGCACTAAAAAAGTGTTGCAGAAAAATATAAAGAAAAATTAATGGCTTATGATGTAATGAATTTGTTTTGATAAAAAACAGATCATTAATAAATTAACAAACTTCTATTGTATAACAAATGGAAAGAAAATGCAGAAGATTAAAAAGAATAAAGAAATAGAATTTATGAAATGTGGGAAAGAGTAAAAACCATGTATTATTTGTAGAGATTATACCTTAGCAAATAAAGTTAAGAATATATGTGACCATGGTAGAATATCATAATGTAAAAGGGTTTTGATTCACCTGAGAGCTAAAAATCATTGTAAAGAATGTAAAGGTGCAGGTGTTGGTGCAGGTGTAGGTGCAGGTATAGGTGCAGGTGTAGGTTAGCATAATAAAGAAAGGTAGATATGTGTACCATATGGCGGAGCCAGTATTAGTAAGCTTGGTAAAATTAGACAGAAATGTTGCGATAACTTTAAGTGAAATTAGTGAAGAGTAAGGTGATATATTATTTAATAAAAATAACATTTCATTAACATTTAAACCTTAAGTAATGTTTTTATATATTTTGCAAATCCAATAGATAGATCCATAAGCGATTCACTATTATACAAAAATGTTTTTGTTACATAGCTTCTAAAAGAGTTTTTACAAGAAGCATTTGAAATTATTCTCAGAAAAATATCGAAGAAATGCATTCATTCAAGTATGCTAAAGTATTTTTTTTTGAATAAATTTGTCATTTTTATTACTACGAATATTTTTAAACTACATCTAAGCATGCGTAATGAATAAAGTCAATTCATAACTTTCATCTAACAATCCACCAAAATTATCACTATATTTTGTAAGCAACCCATCTATCTCAAGTAATGACCACTTATCTCAAGTAATGACCACTTATCTCAAATAATGACCACTTTTCTAAAGTGATGAACCTACTCTTTTAAATTCGAATGAAAAAATTTTCTAACATAGAGATTCAAACGTAACTATGATTTCCATCCTGTTTAGTATTTAAAAGTGGATAAACAGTTTCCATAATACCAGTACCTGTTGATATACCAAGAAAGGTGCTATGAAATGTTATTGGATATATTTTATCAGCATTAGCAATAGGTATTGTTTGTGCTGATGATCCGCTTGGCATTTCTGGACTGAGAGTATACGCAACCTTTTGGATTTTACAATCAACATACTTTTTATAAGCAGCTTCTTGACTATCAACAGGATTTAATAAATCTAATAGCTAATTATAAGCTAATTAATTAATTCCCATAACTATCGGGTAACTAATTGTACCACCAGTCTTTTTTATAAAGTTTCCGTCAACATAATTTTTAGCAGCAACATCTTGTGTACTAACTGGATCAGAGACAATTGTTGCTTTATGGCTTTATTTCATATCTAAATCTGACCAGATTTTTAACAAACTTTTGTTCTTTGTATGATTGTGGTATAACACCTTCTTTTAAACTTGTTGAAGATGGAGTACCACCAAATTAATTAGAGGAAAATTTTAGAGGAAAACACAAATCCTTAAATTCTAGAACCAATTCCAGAAGATACTGATCAAATACCAGTAGTTCCTGAAACGATCAAATCACCTTGTGGATTAAAACAATCAAATCCATTCCACCCTACATCATTATGACCGAAAAAACCATTTCTTACATCATAACTAGTTGCAGCATAAGTTTTTAATCGATAAACTATAGGCATATTAACTATAAAGATTTTTTGTCGATAAAAATCTGTAAGAGTTAGTTCCATTAAATTGTAAGTAATATCTCTTATTATTATTCTTATCTGTGGACAAAGCTGGATTCTGTGGCATTCAATCCACTAAGAGTTCCGTCAAATATAGTGGAGATTTTTTTAGTAGCAGTGTAGTATGTTAGTTCTGTACTTAATCCTCTGTCGGTTTTTTTATGAACATATTTTAGGTATTTTTGTGAAGTATAAATTTAACGCGAAACATTTTTATAACAGAGTTTTTGAGAGAAGAGATGTAGAACTGCAATGTTGTGTTCGCCGCTATAACTTGATGTAAACATTCAACAAAACTTATCAACTAATCATGTGCATAAGTATAAGTAGCTTGCATCATTAAAATGATAATAACATTTTTATTGATCTCCATATCTAACAGGCTAGTCATTGTACCAACAGTCTTTTTTTTTAAAACAATTCATTATTATCAAAAAAAGCTTTTAGTAGCTGCACCTTGATTTTCACTGTTACACTTGTTATTTTATGATCACTCACATCCAATACCCCACTCATTATGCTACCAGATTTTCACTAGGATCTGTTACACATGTTACTTTATGATCACTCACATCCAATACCCCACTCATTATGCTACCAGATTTTTTTACAAACAATGTATCATCATCAACATAACTTTTAGTCGCAACATCTTGTGCACTAGTTGGATCAGTTGCACTTGTTATGTATGATAGTGTTTCACCATTTTCACTTAAATTTGTTGCGGGTGAACCGCTACCAAATTTATCGACAGTCATTTTTTATTAGTAAAAAAATTGTAAATCTATTTTTATAATTAATACTACTAAAAAAAATTATAAATCTATTTCTATAAATAAATTTACAATACCTTCTCCTGGTAACCAATAAAAGTTTAAAACTTATAACATCACCTTCATTAAGTTGATATGCGATATCGAAAATCGTGAGCTTTTTTCAGTCACATGCCATGTTTTATCATTTACTATAAGTTGAACAACTCTATTTAGCGCCTTTATCATCATGTTTCAAACCCAATCTTAAAATTCTACCTGTTGTTAGCATTGGATAAACATCAATATAATTTTTTTCCATTTTCGTAAACATTATCTGCAGATCACTAGATTCTTGATCATTTATCTGCTAACACAAAACTTTACTACATACATATTATAGGTTTATGTTTGCAGCTAATTAGTTGATCTTTGCTGAGTTTTACCAACAGAGCTTTATTTTACTCATTCTCTGCATTCATCAGCAGCTTGAAAGCTTTGTTTATCATTATGCTTAACAAGTTTTCAATATCTCCAAATTTCTTTACTGGCATTTTACTATGCAAAAACTTTTTAAATTATATAGCAATTTAAGATTATAAATTTTCCAATTTGCATCTCACGTAGGTCGAATCTCATGGATAATTTTTCTCCTCAAAAACTTGTCAAGTTTTAATCTTGATCAGTCACCCATAGTCCTATTTCATTGATTAGATATTAGAAGACTGGAAGAAAGACTAGTTTTGATGAAGTTTCAATAATTTTATATCCAGGTGATACATTTCGGAAGAGGGAATTAATAACATTAGATGTTCAACCATCTACACAAGATCCTGAAATGATATCCATATGAACTTGAATGCTATTTACTTCTAGGATGGTAACCGGATTTTCAGATCCTTGATAAACTTGTGTGTATTTGATATTGTTAAAACCCAAAACTGATGAAATGGATCTTGTACCTGTAAAATCTACTCGATAATTATTTTCCAACATTAGTATAGATTTTAATGTACTTTTATTTGCTGATATGGTTATATAATATTGATTGTACTATCATAACGACCATTTATCTCCATTTGTCTTTGTATAACATTTTTAATAGTTGCTTGCTCATATATGCTTTCTGGGAATAAATAATGACATCTTATAATACTCTGCTATTTGGTGAATACTGAAAGAAGTTATTTGTTGAGTCAATATTTGGAAATGAGTTGTACGTTTCCTAGTTAGACAACACACTTTTTTATTTTTTGTTTTTGTCTGGCTTTAGTGGAGGAATAAATCTTGTTCTGAATTGTGTCTTATCATCAGACAATACCATTTGTATGCTTTTATGTGCTGTATTATTAACTAATTCAGCATTAGTACGTTTAATCTCATCTAAAATTTCTAAAATATTTAGACTTTCCATTTTTATATATACAAAATTTTTTATTGATTACATACCACGAGTCAAAACAAGATTGTGGAAAGTAAAAAGTACCAAATTCACATCTACGCTTTCCATTTGTTACTTTACTAGTTTGATCTATAACGACAATTTCATAAGGTTTCTTTTAAGCCATTTTACATAATAAAAGTATAACTTTAATAATAAAATTTGCATTTTTAAGTAACTTTTGTCTTGGACATTTGAAATAATTCTGTGCAAGGTAGGTACAATCCACATTACTATGTGCATGGTAGGTACAATCACGTTACTATGTCTTCCACAAGTATAATAAGCCTCACATTTGTTCTGCTTCTCTAATAACATATTGTCTTTATTGACAAGGTTTTTATTTTCTGATGATAGCTCTCTAGGATATGGAACATCTGACCCTGACTCAAAAAATTACATTCAATATCCCATAGTTGCTAATTTTCTTTTGCTGTTGTTTTAAAGAATGAAGAAACGGATACACCCGTTTGCACTATTAGTTCATTATTATTAAAAAATCTTGATATAGTTCCATAGATAATTTCAAAGCCTTTTTTTACAATACTATGCTCTGGCTGAGAAAGACTTTTCCCAAAAACCATGAGTCCCTTATAGTTTAATCCCCTGGATTAATGAGGAGATTAAGTAATAGTGATGTCTTACCACATCCAGAATTACCAATATATAAGCTTTTAAAGCTTCTGTGCGATAATGGATTATTTTGACGTTTGTTTAGTCATCCTATGAATATTGTTTAATATTCGTTTTATATGTAGATAAAAATTGTGAAGTTTAAATAAAACGAAAGTAAAAGTTGGTGAAATTATATTCGATAACAAACCTCTATCGAATATTGATCCGATTGATCTTTTAAAACCAACTAAAGATCTAAGATGGTTTACAATCTCCTAAGGAGCTACGTAAATGCTTAACCTATACATTATACAACAACACAGATCACGTAAATACTTAATCTATCAATGATACTACAACACGGATTAAAATATGGGAGAATGAATTAGTAAGCTCATAAATATATTTACGCAAGAAATTTGTTTTATAGAATGAAGTTTGTATAGAAAAGAGTAAGAAATGGGCAAGATTTTTAAAACTACTAAATACATAAGAGGTTTTCTTAAAGGGGAGTATGTACCTAATAATAAGTGTAATATAGATCCTATTGATGTATATAATAAAAAAGTAGAAAGTAAAAAGAATGAACATTTTAAAATTAATGCTAGTTTAAAAATTTTATGTGTAAATAAGTTAACTAGTTGTACAACAGAAACTTCAAAATAAATGATTGAAAGCGATATGATGATGATGATGATGATGATGATGATGATGATGATGATGATGATGATGATGATGATGATGATGATGATGATGATGATGATGATGTTAAAGATGGTGATGATGATGATGATGTGTTAAAGAGAATGTTTTTAAAAGAATGAAAAACAAACCTCACGATACTAAATTAAATCATCTAAAAGTGATAATAAAAAATAATGATGAAATCATATTTTTTGATGTTGTATGAAATTTTTAAAGAATATAAAGTTATGATTCATGATCTACATCGCCAACCAACAACTAAAATTATAGAAGCACACAAGAAACAAATATCTTCAGCATAAAAATATTTTATCTACTTAAATGTAAAATATATTTACTTCTTTTGAATAGGAGAAGAAAAGATGCAACATACTAAAAATATACTTTGCTATTGGTTTTTGTTTGTTATTCAACCTTTGAAGATGAATTCTTTAACAAAATTTTGTATGATAGAATATTTTTTTTTATAAAATATATTTGCGCACGAATAAGATATCTTAAGAAAAATAGTAAGAAACGGAAGCTTTTACAGAATTTTTATATATGTATATAGATAAACTAGAATTTTTATAGAAGTTTTTATAGAATTATTATAAGAATATATTTTTGAATTAAAAAGGAACAGAAATATGTTGGTGAGTCTGCATTTGATGAATATATTCAACATAATTATTCTTCACTTGTATAATTCTCTCTAAACATCTTTTATAAATTTAAATAATTCTATGATATCTATAAAAGAGTCAACGCTAGCTCCAAAGGAGCCTTCACACACATAAAGTACTTTCTTGTAGTTGCTGGTATATTCTTTAAATATGGCTTGTTGATTCCTCTAAAAGTTAAAACTGATAAGACTATAGCAAAAGCGTTTAAAACTTTGGTACAAACTTTTTCACAAAAGGTAAAAAACTTTGTAACAAAGTTTTACAAAGTCTGGCTAAGTTACACTCTTCTGAAAATGAAGAATGGTAAAGTGTAGTAGAATGTTGGAACCGTGCAGGGTGACTAGACCAAGTGAAGAAAAGTTTTTAAAGTTGGTTATTTAACTCATAAATTTTCTATTTATGTTTTTGTGTTTAAATTAACTTCATACTAATGTTCAACCTTTTATACGTTTGGCAGATCGAATTTATAAAAAGTAATCCATCATGGAAAGAGTAAGTTCGGCAGTTTCTGAGCTTTTTCAACTTGGAAAAATGTCTATATAGCTTTTAAGATTTTGAAGACTCGTGTTAGCCGATTTGTTATCTATAAAATTTTAAAACGTCCCAGAGAAGCTGGACCTACTCTTCCGAATTCGCAAAAACCAGAATATCCAGCCTTATCAATAACGCTGGAGAGGAAAATCAGGAGAAATTCAAAGAGAAGCATAAAAAATTGGCTTCAGTAGCAAACGTCAGTTACGGTATGATGCAAACACTATTAAAATTTGATCTAAAACTTGCAGCATTCAAAATGAACAAAGCTCGACTGCTGTCACAAACCTCAAAAGCAAAACGATTGAGTAGAGCGAAGCTTCTTTTAGATAAACCTAAGGATGCCACGCAACCTCGAGCGCTGTGGACAGATGATAAATTACTTACAGTGCAAGCAATACACAAGAATCAGAACAAACGGATTTACGCACTGCGAAAAGAAGACATCCCAGTTAATGAACAAATAGCTTATCAGCGCCAAATACCAGCATCTGTAATGGTTTGGGCAGGTCTAGACTCAACAGTTGAAAAAATATCCTTATCTTTATTGAAGAGAGGTAAAAGAAAACCAACAAGTTTATTTGAAACCGTTGAAGGAGCAGCTGATTCCATACATCAATAGGAAGTTTAAAGAAACTGGCATCACTCTCCAACAAGACAGAGCCACAATTTATACCGCAAACGTTTTTGAAAATTGGTGCAAGTACAATACTGCAGGGCTTTGGGGATTGATGACCTTCCTCTTCACCAAATTTAAACCCAATGAATTTTGCTATTTGGAGTATTTTGGAAAACAATGCATGTTAGTTTTCTCACCAAAGTGTAATATCGCTGAAAGAAAAATAAAGGTAAAAATAACTTTTCATTTATATTTGTATAGCTATGTACTTTATTTGTGCATAAAACTATACCATTTGTCCTTATTTTTGCAAAGTTATTTAAATAAAAATTTGTCTACATTTTGGTCAGATCACCCTGTATAATGAAAGAAAAAATGTGAAAATACTTTAGTGCTAATTCAACTCATTTATACATAAACGTTTTGGATAATCTAGTTAAAGAATACAGTAATACTTTTGATTCTTCGATAAAGATGACACCTGTTGAAGCTAGTTTGAAATAGAATGAAAATAGTGCGTGAAAAAATCTATATCCAGAAAAATTTAAAACCAATGCCAAAATTATTGCTTGGTGACAAAGTAAGAATAAGCAAGAAAAAGTCCATCTTCAAAAAGAGTTACACAACTAGATGACTTAAAAAGTTTTCAGAGTGCAAAATATTACTCTAGCAACATGTAAGATTAAAGATTACAATGGTAAAAATATGAGCTGGAAGTCACCACTAAGAACGTTAGATCATGATGAGTTATTGAGTTTTAACATGTGCCGTTAGTCACAATAGTTTGCCTACAGTTTAATAAATTGTCAGGACAAGCATATGGAAAAACGTGTTGAGTAAAACATGGCAATTTGATATTAACGTGACTTCCACATGATATTCTTATATTTTTTCACAATATTTTAGATGATATTACATGTGTTTAAATTACATATTTGCATAAACTGCATAATTTTATAAGTTGGGGATCAAAGTTTTATACTGGAGGAAGAAAAGAAAACATAAAATTCAAAGCTCAAAAATAAAAATTCTGTCTTTTATGACCATGATAACTGGTAGCTTATTGAGGGAATTGACAAAAGATTTCTGGCCGATGCTTTTAGGATGATAAGTCTATTGATGCCAGTATTTCATTTTGGATCCTTTTCATCCAATTACTTGTATTGTTTAGTATATGTTGGCAAAGTTTTAGAGGCTGGTTGACTTAAAAATAAAAACTTTTTTAATATTTAGGATTCTGCAACTACCATACCTTCATTTAATATTCTTTCTTTTTTTTTTTTTAGAAATAGAGTTGGTTGTTTAATTGTGACTTATTTGGAAATTGAGTTTAAGCATCTACTATTACATATTCATACAATAGTTAAAAAACATCACGATAAAAGTTTTTTATAATTAAAGATGTAATTAAAAAACTGTTTTGCATATGACCCATAATCAGCTGATTATAAAATTATTATATGCAACTATACGACGATCCTCGACATGGAAACGCTTAAATCTTCCCATATTAAAACATAATTAACGGCAGTTTATTTCTAAAGTTACACCACAGACATTTCTTTATAAAAGTGGTTGTCAAAAGAATAAAAAGAGTTCAAAAACTTGTTCCAACAACTCACAATAGTGTCTAATACATATTATTTGTTTTAGAGTGATCCGATTGACTTTTACCCGCCAAAACAACGTCAAATCGGGTAAAAAAATTAGTTTGATTTATCTTATCAATAAGGTTATTAACAATATGCGCAATTATTTTTGCACGGAGAAATTTTCTCATTTGATATTAATTTGTTTTTAACTTTACTCCAAAAAACTTTTGTTCTTTTTTTTTTACAGAACGACTTTAAAAATGTTGGAATTGAATCAAGAATTAATAGAACGAAGAATGCGATTGTAAGAAAAGTTACACAATCATTCTCATCATCAATCCTAAAATGGCGAAGTAATAGGATTTTGTTAGTTGGTTTCTGAACGTCACTGTTTCTCGTATTTACCGTAGAAAACAAGATGCTATCAATGTTTTCGTTGGCAGCTTGCAATTTCGTTGCTAAGTTAAAATTAATTTTAAGTCAAACTTCATTCGTTTACAGTGAATCTATATTCTAATTATATTGTTTTGAGATAAAGATTTCTAAACGATGTATTTTCATTTAAATGGTAGGTGTAAGCTTCCTGTACCATTTTCCGTTCGTACTTTTTAATCGCTAATTAGAATTATTTATATTGGTGGCTGCGCAACCAAAGTGACTTCTTGTTATTAGTCAAATTGCCGCTAATGTTTTACATCAATCATTAAAATGCATCATTAAATTCTAATTGCTAAGTTGAGGTTTTTTTTATCTTGATCAAAATTGTAAGATTACACGACGATATTAGCTTCTATGATCAGATCATGAGATGTTGATGACATGTTGCTTTTGAGTGAGGATTAGGACATTTTATCACTAAAGCGCATCACAAAAAGAGAAATCATATAAATGAATTAATTTATGTTTAAGAGGCATGAGGAAAAACAAAGTTGCTGTTTATTGACGCAGATGCTGACGCTTGCAAGATAGCAATTCAAAGAATGTCTTTAGAAATTCTTCAAAAAAACCTTTCATTTAGACCGACTAAGAATTCTTCAAAAAACTTTCATTTAGACCGAGTAAGAAAACGAAATTTGATTTGAGAAAGTAAGAATTTTAAAACTTTGATAATCTGTTGAATTGAGGGGCGAAAAAATTCCTTTATAGCGACATTTATTTGTGTCTGAATTAAGAACGAAAGACGCTATAACAAGATTCACCACGATTTTACCAACCTCTAGTCCTTTTAGACCGCCCAACTTGTTCACAAAAGCATAATTTTAAACAATATCAGCGTGAAGTTGCTACTATGATAATCTTTATCTTTCTAATGATTTTTGTCGCAATTTGTTGAAAAAAATCTAAAAAGCTACAAATGCTCCCGCGCTTTCATAAAACGTGGGAATTTATCTGCTCCATTCATAAAAGAGATGAAAGTTCAGTCAGCGCTTTTATTATAAATCAAAGGAGTTCAATATAGTGACTACCAAAGTTGATCAGAAAATTACTAAACTATTTTTTACGCTCAGGAAACGTTTGACGCATGATATTATAAAGCAAACCATGATACCATTTTATGAAATCGATCCTCTGCGTTAATGAATTTATTCAATAAACTCGATTTTCTTTTTGCCAAAACAGATTGAAAGTTTTGTCTCCTGCGAGGATATTCATAATGAAAATTCTTTAAAAAATTTTTTATTTTGCTGAATTTTTGAGGTATTATTGCGTTCCCGGGTAATCTTTTATGAGTGTTTTACATACAAATAGTCATACTAGACTTTGGCTTAATACGTGTGTAATTGATAAATAATCGCTGTCTTCAGTTGACGCTTTTGCAAATATTAAAAAATTGCAACTCGTTACATAGAACGAAGTAACAAAAAAAAATAATAATAAGTACGTATTGTTAAAGTACAATAGGTCTCTTTCAAAACAAATGTCGCGCACCATAAAGTAAAGAAAAATTAAGTTATTTTATGTCTTTTAAAAGCGGATGCGATGAAGACAGTAAATGATCGTTTTCATCAAACTCTAATGCAATCTCAAGTATTGTCAAGTTTTTCGTTGTTCTTCGTTTTTAGACACTTTCTGAATACAATGTCTAATTATGAATAACTTATCTAGAACATATAATTTACAAGTTGTATTAAGAAGGATTCGCCCTGTTATATCTCACAATTCATGAATATTTGTTGGTCAGCATCTAAACACCCAAATAAGGGAAAATAAAATGTATTTTTCTTCTCAGCATGAATTGCGTAGATTTCATTCGGTGTACCAATTAAAATTCTTTTATAAGTAAAACTTTGAAATGAATGGATCAATGATGCGGTGGAATTTTGGAATTTGCCGAGGGATAATTTTGATGAATAATTTGGTTTATTTCTTTACTTATTTAAAAGATTTTCAAAATTGGAATATTTCCAAAGTAAAACAAAAAACTTGGATTAATATTTTGTTAACCTGCTCTTTGTTAGTAAACCTGTTGTTTTTTTTACTTATCTGTTTAAATATTTAATTTAAGATTAAATTTTTTACGCTGTAAAAACTTCGTACCTCTTGCTAGATAACCTTTAAAACTTTAAAAAAAAACACGTCGTAAAATCGCAGTTTGACTTTATTCTTAGCATATGCTAGCAATTTCCATAGTTCAATCACTGCGAATAGATTTTGAATATTTGATAACTATTACTTAATTGGATAAGCTGAGCGTATTATTGAGCCCTTAAAAACTTTTTGTTTTGTTTAGGTTGATGTTATCTTTCTATTTCCCACAAAGCTTCGTATTAAGCTTTAATTAGTCAAAAATAAAGAGGCTTTAACAGACATTTAGATCGCTATATGAATTCTTTAGGATGAAGGCATGCATTTAACTGTGTTTAATAATTTTCTTGTTGTAAAGTTTGGTTTTGAATTTTGAGGTATTTTTGTTTACAAAAAGAAGCTTATATGGATGAAATATCCGCCAACGGCTATGCGAGCACTTGTCGCTCGAACCTTTTTTCAAACAACTTGATGTTAAACAGATTCAAGGTTGACGCAGATGAAATAAACGTTAGAAAAAACAACGGTGTTGAAAGTCCGCTGTTTGTATTACCCAACCAAGTTGTCAACAAAAAAATAAAAGTTTTGTCAATCAAAAACGATAATAAAAGTTTCAGCGAAGATAAAACCAGCAGTCCAAAGAATGGAGGATTTAGTGTGGAAAAGACATTATCAAAAACCTTGTTACCTTTTCCAATTACGAATTTAAAACAGAATTCTCAAAGTGGTCGTATTTCACCAGACAACGCTCCGCCAACAAAAAATATTCAAAAAAACGCTGTAGAACATTCGAATACCGATCAAAGTGCTTACAATTTAGGTGACCTAGGAAGCTTGAAACGCGCGCTTATATCCGAAAGCTCTGAATCTAAGCCCAAAAATTCAGAAAATAGTAGTGATTTGTCGATTAAATCAAACACATCAAAGAATGACGGAAGTCACACAGCGAAGAGCATTGTAACGGAAAAGGAAAATATCGACCAATCCTGCCATAAACTAAATGGCATATTGCCTGAGATCAGAGAGGAGCAAAGTAAATTGGGGAACAAGATTTGCTTGAAGGATTTACGTCTCTTCAAAACGCTAGGTAAGTGATTCGTTCAAGGTTCAAAGATATTAACCAAAATGTCATTAATTGTCCAATGTTTTCATAATCATAACTAAAATACAAGCTCTTAAAAAAGTTTTTTTTTTACAATAGGAAAATTCATCGCAATAGTATAAGCCGATACTTATGCCCGAGTATATTTGAATATAATTCATCCTTAAATTACATTCCTAAAACATACCGAAAAAGACTTCCTTACATTCTCGTGAATCATATGTTCTGTTATAAGCTTTCAACGTTGGAAAAGAAATCACTTTTAAGCGTGATTGAAAATCTTGTTTCTTGTAATGAGTAAAGTTACTATATATAAAATTTTTACGTCTTTTAGCTAACTATATAGTTAGTAACTCGAGGTTTGCATCAGTTATGTTTTATGGCCGATAAATTAAGTATTGTAGTTAATGAGTCATAAATACGCGTGAAAGATGTTTCGTTTAGTAAAACAGTTTCTTTCTTGATCCAGTAGTTTAGATTGAAAGAGGTTGTCGAATATGAATCTTTTCGAATTCAAATTCGCCACAGAAAGTTTCTGCTGATAAAAAACGAAATAATTAAACACAATTTTTTTTTTTTTACAAACGGAAAGGTTTGTGATTCTTAGGGTTATTTAAAAAAAGTGTAAGCAAAAAGTATTAGGAAGGGTACGTGGACTACGCACCTCCCTTTTAATTCACCCCTGGTGATCACTAGAATTCAATAATTACTAATGAATCAATATGAACCGCCTTTTATCTGTATGATTCGAGTGGGATTTTAGTAATGGTGTTAGCTATAGTGTTGTAAGTTTTGTGAATGCTATGCTATACAATATTCATTCTCCAATATTACAAGTTGCATGAATCAAGTTGTATTTAGTTTTTAATTTGATTGATTTAAGAGAGAAAACGATTTTTTGTCAAATAAAATTAAAACTAGTTTTTGCACAATCATATTTATTCATTTTAAAATATATAGTTCACAATATATTTTAAAATAAAACTCCAAACCGGGTGAGGGGGGGGGGGGTTGCAGGCTTATGAGATTCAAAAAGATTCTTTTTGTTTGCCGATCAAAAAAAATATTTGTCCGATAATTATCACAAACAAGAACGAAACAAATTTTTGTTTATTAAAGATTTCACTAAATAAGCGGTTTAATTAAAATTACCTTAACAATATCCGTTGATAATAATGTTGATATTAATTAACAATATTTTTAATTTTTAAAACAAACGTTAAGCTGTTTTTTTTTTTTTTTTTTTTTTTTAATCATTCCTTTCTGCTGCTTTTTTTATTGAAATGCATGCTAACCACCGACATTTCCATTACAGGAACAGGTACCTTCGGGAGAGTTCTTCTAGCTGAATCAAAAGAGTCTCCACATTCGTTGTATGCTATCAAAGTCCTCCTTATTCGTGATATCATTCGTCAAAACCAAGTTGAACATAGCAACAATGAAAGAAAAATCCTCTTGAGTATTAAGCATCCGTTTATTGTGAAGTGGTAAATTTTTATTGGGTGATTAATTTTTTCAAACAATATACTCTTAAGTCTTTTTTTCGTAAAAATATCAGGCATTCATAAAGCTAGGTCCTTTAGCTATGAAGCTGAGAAAACTTAAAAAAGTTCCGAGCAGTTTTTTTCCCCGCTATTTTAGATATCTACCAAGCTGGCCAAAGCTACCAAAGCTATTGTGAAACATTTAAACTATAAGAATATATTCAAACTGAAAGCAGTGGCTATTTAAATTTAACTTTATTTGCTTCAGACGTTCCAATAAAAATAAACTTGGGAAAAAAAAACATATTAAAAAAAACTAATATTTGGTAGATAGTTTTATTAGATAACTAGTCGGTAAGAGGGTTTTTTTTAAAATTTATGGAAATATTTTTAAGTTGTAATTTTTTAATAAATTTCTTATTTTTTTCTGAGAAAAAAAAGGGGCTTCGAATAAAATTTGGTAAAATATAATTCAGTTTATTTGTCTAGATTTTCCCGAATTTATTTAGATATTCATGCAACAAATACAATTTATTCATTTTAATGATCAAGTTTAATTAATTTGTTTTAATTACGATAATATTAGAAGGCGTTAATTCTTTCTTTGTATCTTCACTGAGATAATTTCAGAATTTACATACTTTCTGATTGAGTAATTATTTAAACTAATTTGCAATCAGCGTCTCAGATTAAGCAAAGCTTTTAAATATGATGATCTTATATTGGAACATAAAATTTTTGAGTGAGACAAAATTTTGAAGCATTTTTAAACATTTTCTTGAAAGTTAACAACAACAACAAAAAAAACCCAGAACATGGATTAAAAAACTCAGCGGCATCTAAGTCTAAAACAGAAACTTTGTCAGCATGAATGCTTATCAAAAAATTAATTAGATGCATGTGCTCTTCACTCATTTGAATAATACTGATTGTTACGTTTTTCTTTTAGCTACGATACATTTGCTGACGGAAAATGTCTTTATTTAATGATGGAGTATGTACCAGGGGGCGAGCTTTTTTCTTATTTGCAAAAGATGGAACGGTTTTCAGAAAAAGCAGCATTATTTTACATTACAGAGATTATATGTGTATTAGAATACTTGCATTTGCAAAACATCGTTTATAGGGATTTAAAACCAGAGAATCTGTTGTTAGATGCAAAGGGACATATAAAACTTACAGACTTTGGATTTGCTAAATATCTAAACGACACGTAAGCACAATTTTTACTAATCATAAAGTAAACTAGATACTGATGGCATTATGCAAGAAACGTGTTTTTACCCTTGTAAAACTTGTTTTTACCCTTGTAAAAGTCTGTACTTTCCACTGAAGTACAGACAAAGCGCTTGCAACTGAAATGTGATGCAAAAATCGCATATTAGTAGCATTGCTGCTTAACTTGAGAAAGAAAACTTTTTAACTTAAGTTTTCCGTCTCGGTTTGGAATTAAATAAAAGCTTATTTTCCATAATGCCATCGGTACATATTAATCGCATTAAATTATAACGAATTCAATTTTAGTGGCGAATTTAATTAGTAAGTTTCTTTAACAAATTTAAGGAAACAAAAGTTAAAAATAAAATTAATTAAATATAAAATTTAGCAAAAACTAAGCTTGAGTAGTTTAAGTAAAAATAAATTAGAACAAACATGTTAATCAAAAAAACATTTTAAACATTAAATTGACCGTTACATAAATATGAATATAAATATGAATATAAATGAACTTTAAATAAATGTTGGTGAACTTGACTGAATGACCTTAAATCAAAGTGTTATATTTTTCAGAACGTGGACACTTTGTGGAACTCCTGAATACTTGTCTCCTGAAGTAATCCAGGGTAAAGGCCATGATTTCGCTTGTGACTGGTGGGCACTGGGTATCCTTTGTTATGAAATGCTTGTCGGGTAATTTACTAAACTTAACATAATTTTGTTTTTTAAAAATATTAAACATCGTTTTATATCCATATTACAAAAAGTACAAAAAAGTTATTTTTAAAATATTTAGAGAAGCGCCATTCGTTGACGATCATCCGTTCGGTTTATACGAAAAGATTTTAGATTGTAACATAACATGGCCAGATGATTTGAACAACACTGTTTCAAAGTAAGTCATTGTAGATATGAATGGAAAATTACCATTTTTTACTTAAAAATTAAAAAATCTTGTACCATATTACTATTTATAATACAGTTGTTGCAGGTGGCATACTAATGGTATGCAGTAGTATAAATTGAGAACATTATCTCATATCAGTCAGTGGAAGATCACGAAATGATTAAAAAACATATGTTTACAAAAGGTTCGAAACAAGAATGCTTAGAAAATCTTTTGAAATATCATCTTTAAAACGTTTTCTAACAGTAAAAATATTTTTTCAATTAGGCTTAAGTCATCATTATTCATCCGCCCCCTCCCCCTCTAACTCTTTCAGATAGTTCATATAACTTCTGCTGAGCCGATTCACTTCATTAGAAACACAAATCTCATAGCTCAAATGCCCCCAAAATTTTCATTTTGTAACTACTGATAAACGAAAACTGAGAACCTTAAGGTACAACACTGAGACGTAGCGTTTTCAATAACAAACTCTTTTGGTGAGTTATATAAAATATTCTAATTATTTAAGTAACTATTCTTGATTTTTTGATAATTCTATTTTTGGAATTTGATTTTTTGTTTGCTAAAACGAAATCTACTTACGTTTTTGCCGACAATCAAGAATTGATTTCTGTTTTGATGGAGAAAACTTTTGGATGTTTTTCTTTTTAAGATTTCGAAACTTCAATAAAAAAAAGTAGATAACAGAAATGGAGTGACAACAGGACACCTTTTTCAAAGTTAATATTATAAATTTTTGTTTAAAATTCGCTGAATAAATCATTAAATCATTCGGCACTAAGTTTCGTTATTTTGTGCAATTACAATATCAGAATTTGTTGCTATGTAATTACAATATCATGTCTGTTGCTATGTAGTTAACTTGCTGTTTAATCATATTTATAAAAAAAATTAATAAAAAAAAATGCAACTTTCTCAGTTATAAATTTGGCTTAGGGAGGCATTTTGGGGAATTTACCATATTTATTTGTAAATATTTACTTCACGTAATCGGCAACAAATTAAAAGGAGTGAAAACTATTTTTGTGTTATAAGTTTGGTAAAATAGTTTTTTACACTTTATACAAATATACTGACTTTCTACTGATAAGTCCGATTTTCTTTAATAGTTAAGTATTAAAATCCTTTTATCTTTTCTATGACGTAAACATTTTGAATGTCAAGCTTTCAATTGTTGGAAACTTTTTATTACTTGTATTTTATTCCTTAGGGACTTTATCAGTAAGCTGGTTGTTGTCGACCGATCAATAAGACTCGGTAAAGGAAAGGTAAAATATTTTTGCATAATGTATGAAACTTCAATTACTCATTTTTTTAAGCGAACAAAAAAAAAATTAAAAATAAAAAATATATTAATATAACTAATATATCAAAATGTAACTAATCAATAAAAACACATAACCAACATTTTGAACAATAAAATGTCTTGAAAAGACATCTTATTTTTGCATACTTTTTAGAAGCAACATTTTTAACTATTACTAAAATAATTTAGAATGGTTCCGAGGCAGTGAAAGGACATTGCTGGTTTAATAAAGTCAATTGGAATCACGTGTTACACCAAAAGTATCGAGTATGTACCAATTAAAGTAGATTAAGATCAATTTTTAAACGCATTCCTCATTTTTGTTTTTAAAATATTATTTATTACTTATACTTTCAGCCTCCTTTTCAACCAGTGTTGTTACATGAGCGTGATACCAGCAACTTCGATGAATTTGACGAAGAATGGAACCTCGATAAAGTCTCAAACTCAAGCGAAAAAGAAAAAAAGCAATTTGTCGACTGGTACACATAGTACTTAATTATTATGGAAACTTCGTATCTATACAGACTTCGAATCCAGAAGTTGTTAGGTAAGCTTATGAAAGCTGACTTACTGCAAGGAACGATGAACCTTTGATTGATGACCTATCATAACTTCAAGGAAACGTGAAAAATTAAAGTGATCATTTGTGAAAGTCGGTGAAGCATGATTATCGAATTAGCTTCAAACAAAACCGCGCAAAAATTCACATCGATAGTTTAAAATGAAAACTCCGAGCATTTTAAAAATGAACAACAGTTGATAAATTAACATGAAACATTACATTTACAAAAAAAATGTACAAAAATGAAATATAAATTAGTTTGGTTGTTGCTTTGGCGTTTTTCTGTTTTTAAATTTATCGATAAATGTAAAACACTTGTGTATTTTAAAAAAAAAGTGGAGAATTTTAAACATCTTGTAAACCTTTTTTTTCAAGATTAGTTTCGGAAGAATATCGCACAAGGCTCTTTAACATATATTACTGTCCACTAAACTTTGTGCCAGGTCTTTCAGCTTCCTTTTCAATTTCCATTTCAATTTTAAGCTTTATTTTTTCCCAGTCGACTGTCACCTGAGAAAAACAAAACAAGATTTTAAAATCATCAAAGTTTTTAACTTTAATGCAAAACTATACACGGACTTTTTACATGAAAATTATAGATGAAAAAAAAATTTACCCCTTCAGCAAACTGTATAAATTTTTTGTTGGTCTCTTTTTTGTTACACCGTTGCAAATATTTTTTTCGGTACGCTAAAACCGTATCCACATGAGTCTTATACTTAACGGCTAATTCGAGAGCTCTGAAATAAAACGGAGCACTTTAAGAAAATGTAAAACAAATCAAAACAAGAATTTAACAAGACAACGAATAAAGTTTTTAGTAAAAAAAAAAAAATCTTCTTTCAATCAACAGAATGTTGCTTTTTTTGTAAATCTGCAAACAAAATAAACGCTAATCTTTTTTACTTCAAAAACTGACCTGTCCCAATTAAACTGATCAATATGCATTTGTATAGCTCGATATATAAGTCCACTTTGAAGCAAAATCGATTCAGCGTCTTTTATTTGTCCGCAGAAAAGAGCCATGGTGGCATTGCGACCTTCAGCAGATGGAATCTCTTTTATGGCTTGTATAAAGCGCACCTTTTCAATCTAAAATACAAAGTATAGTGCAACATGTTTAATGTCAAATTGGACAGAATATCGTTAGCAAATAAATTATACATTCAAGATCGATTTATGTTGCAACGTAAATATCCATAAATACTATTGACTATATTTCAACAAAAAATTTTCAAAACAAATCAGCATCAAAAAACTATTAACCATAAAAACTTGCAGTAAAATGTTAGATATGTTTTCGTATTTATAAAAATATAGCTATAAAAAGAAAAAAACCAAAAGCACAAATTTTTTTACACTGTATATGACAGTATACCTCATCAATTGCTGCATAAGCGATTTCCGCGGTGCTCAACTCTTTACAGGAGGCTGCAAATCCTGCTAAACAAGCCCATAATGCTTTATCCTGAAGAAAAAATAAAAAAAAAAAAAAAGAGCCACTGAATTTCAAGCAAAGCAATATAAAATTTCTTTTTAATGCTTAAAGATAAAAAAATAAAGATGAAAGCCAGCAAAATTAATGTAAATAACAAAAGATTATCAAAATAAAATTCAAATACTTATCAACAACATACACCAATGATACATACAAAAATAATTTTATTTAATTTCACTGAAATATAAAGACAAAACTCTTTACTAGCTACATACTTTTACAAATCTACATAATCGAACGGCTTCATTCCAACTGCTTTTATTAACAAATTTGTGCAGAAATGCAGGATATGGTGATATACTGTAAAAAAAAAACAACATATGGTTCTATTTTTAAGTTTACATAAAAGTAAAAATTAAAGAAAAAAAGTAGGGAAAAAAAAAAAATTATTGACTTAATGTCACATATTTTTAAACAATTGAGAAATATTTTTTTAAACTTAAAAAATTTTCCACAAGATACTTTCCAAAAATTGTACCTAGTGCTACACAATGCACCATCCCCCCTTCTCATTGTACAGTAGGTACCAACAAAATTTAGAAGCTGGATATCACGTCCAAACTCTCTGAAAAAAATAAGAATTATTGAAAGAGCATTTTCTTTCAAAACTTGAAAACCTTTTGAAAACATTTTATAATGACTCACCCTTGCTCATTCTCCACAGTAGTAATTTTGACAAGATCTTGGTCTACATATACAATAGCAGGATTATACCACACACATAACTTGTGATCAGAAACTGTGGCTAGAATGTTGCATGAATGATTCCAACACAAACTACTCACATTGTTAGCTAAAGTATAAACAAAAAAATTGAAAAATATTAGAGTTTTTCAGGAGTCTAAATACAACGATAGCAAAAAAAAACAAAAACAAACTGAGGTACATTTTTTGGTTCTACCAAACATAAGTCTATAAAAAAAAATTTCAGATGCCTGAATGCATAGGAAGTGCTACATGTAAACTTTAAGGACTTTACTTCTCAAGCATTTTTTATTTCTTCAATGTAAATTAACTCTCAAAAACTGAAGATATTTCTAAAATATTTTTGGTCATTCCCAATCAATTTTTAAACAATTTAATTACAGTATGTCTTGTTGTTTGGTTTTTCATTAAAATCTTTTTTTTTCTTATTGTGTTTGTTTATATTAGCAAACAATTTATATTAATTACATTTCTGCACAAAAAGTTAAAAAGGAGAGGAAAAATTTATTTATAAGAAGTTAGCTATAACACTTGTAGGTCTAAAACCTATTTAATTAATCTTTAATCTAACTATCAACCAACTAACATCAAAATATAGTATTCTTCAAAATGACCTGTCTTAAATTCAGCTAGAGATAAAAGTTTAAAGCCTATCAAATCAAACCTTTTGATGTTCTCAGGCACAAGAGAATCTTTTCAGTAAAGAAAAAAAAGAGCTTTATGATTCAAGTACAGAAAAGTGCTGTTTACTTCAACAAACTGTCAATATTTGGGAATTTTGATTTTGTGAATAGGAAAAAAAATATCTATTTCTCTGATGAGGAACCTATTGCATCTATTAAAATAAGAGCTGAATTCCAATTACGTTACATATAAAAACACTGATAAAATTATGTACACTGACAGATATCTACTGTGGAATGATTATATATCTAAAATTATGTACACTGACAGATATCTACTATGGAATGAATGAATATGACAGATATCTACTGTGGAGTGATTATCTGCATCTCCAACTAGCCCAGAGATTGAAACAAGAGATGATCTTTTTGGTGTATATATAGTTATATATATTTATTATGCATTTTCTAAGAAATTTTGAAATTGCTGAGTATATTCTAGGATTCTGTTCTAATACAACAGTAAGTAATGTTGTATTAAAACAGAATGCTCATCAGAAAGCAGATATTGAGTTAATTAAAACAGAATGCTCATCAGAAAGCAGATATTGAGTTTATTAAAACAGAATGCTCATCAGAAAGCAGATATTGAGTTTATTAAAACAGAATGCTCATCTGAAAGCAGATATTGAGTTTATAATTACTGATAATCTATAAACATTTCCAATTCCTGAGTCATCACAGATTTCTATAGTAGCTCCTCTTGATTTTATTATCTCCAGGCATTGTAGATAGAGGACTTAATCACAAAGGAAAGTTGGCTATTCTTTATAATTAACACACTGAATCTGTTCAAGAATGGTATCAGGCAAAAGAATTCTTAGTTCTAGATTCATACAAGCATTTGATTCAGCTGGTTTGCAACCTCAGCTTACTGAGGTTGCAAACCACTGATGGTGCAAAAAGAAACAGTTTAATTGAAAACTTTGTTAACACTTCAATCAAGATCAAAAATAGAACACTCTTTTGGCATTCAGGGAATAGATGATTACAAACAATAGGTCGCTATCTGAACTGGTAAACCTGAAGCCAAGGAAGATAAAATACATGTAAAGTTATGGTTTACTGAAAACTGTTACTCTATTTGTTTTTTCTTAGATAAAACAATAGTTTACTTTTAAATGTTATCAATCTATCAAAGTACCATAAAATCTAACCAAAATTAAATATTTGAAAAATTATATGCAACGCTTCCAATGGACCAAAACAGCTGAAACTTTGTATTTTGCTTAGTTAAAGGACAAGCAACTGAGGTTTTTGATTTATTAAAATTTTTGATTTTTTACCTTACATTGTATCACTCTAGTCTACACTTAAAAAAAAACACTTACCAATTTTAAAAACTTTTTCAGAGCCAAACTGTCTTACTGGCCTTAAAAAAAGGTCTCTATTTTTATCAATGAAAGCAAGTTGGCGCTCTGATGATGCAGCATCTTGATTTAAACATATCTGTAGGATTTCAACCTAATTTCAAGATATTTTCATAAATT
This sequence comes from Hydra viridissima, assembly GCF_058129835.1. Classification (NCBI taxonomy): domain Eukaryota; kingdom Metazoa; phylum Cnidaria; class Hydrozoa; order Anthoathecata; family Hydridae; genus Hydra; species Hydra viridissima. Next base: position 4,231,481 of record NW_028324310.1, read on the forward strand.
AGAAAGAATGTTAAAACAATATTAGAAATAAATAGATCAAAGACAATGATTATAAAAAATGCATACACTGTGTCTAATGGGTTTTCCATCACCCAGCGGCTTTCCTGTCAATGCTTCAAACAAATACAATGCTACAACAAAAAAGAATTTTAATAATAACAGAATTTTAAAATTGCTTAAAATATTTAAACACACATTAAACCTGACAACTGAATTAAAGATTAGCCGAAATAAAATAACCCTTAATGATAAACAGATATACAAATAATTATACCGCACTCATCAACTCTGTCACGAACAGCTAAAGTATCATTGCTAAGTGAAACAATATTTTTATTCAAAAGATCTCCACGCAAATTGTTGTACCGTGGTGTGCTTATTAAACGACCCTAAAAAAACCATGCCTTGTAATGATAGTAACTGATAGTAAAACAAAGCTGACAGTAAAACAAGTGAACAGATAGTAAAGCAAAAGCAAATAACAAGCTTAAATGAAACTTTTGGTTAAATAAGATCCTTTGGTTAAAGGAATCCTTTTTTTAAAACATATTTACATTAAAAAAAAAGAGAGCATAAGTAAAGCAAAAACAAATTGGTTTATTTTAAAATTAGTTTTTATAAACACCTCATAAGAATAAATCTGAATTCCAGTTTCATCAGAAACCAAGAAATGTCTGAAAGAAAAATATTGCAGTAGAAAAAAAATATCGCACACTTTTTAACTCAATTAAAATAGGAGAAGGTGAACTTACTTTTCTGCTAACATTACCAGAGAAACAGAGGCTCCTTTAAAGTCAAAAATCATTGGTGTATTCCAGTTTTTTGTGCTGAACAAAATTGACAAAAATGCTGCAATCATTTTATATTAAGAAAAATTTAGAAATAGAAATAAAAAAATGTGTATGCATAACATCAATTCAAAACCTAAAGATGTAACATTGTGACGGAGTTGTTACTACCAGATGATCATAAGATAATGCCAACTTCACAACACGATCTCTGAAATCTAGCAAATAGATAAAGTTTTTAACAAGCCTAAATAGCTGATAACTAGTTTAATTGATTGGTTAGTTACAAAAATAACAGTGAGCTATAATAAAAACATATTTAATATTCAAATAGCAGTAATAATTTTAAAGTCACTATCAAGATGACTTAATGGTGAAACTGATGCTAAGTTAGATAATTACACTTGTGAAGCATGGTTTGCATGGAGTTAAGAATATTAATAAACAAAACACATTTTATTTACTTCTCTAACCTAAATTTTCTCTTGCATCAGTGAGAACATCACGAACTTTAACATGTTTTTGATCATTGACAACAACCTCTAGATTCTTCCACTCAACAGATCTGATAAGAGAAATATTTGTATGATAAAAACAGCTCTTGAAGTAGTAAGAAAAAGTAAGAAAAAACATTCTTCTTGAAGTTCACAGAAATTTTAACTCTTTTATTACTTTACCTTTCTACAACCTGAGCAATCAATAACTGACTATTTCCACAAGCTGCAGCAAGTTGAGTTCCATCACTTGACCATGCAATATTAAAAAGAGATCCACTAACTGGTTTTTCTAGAGCATGTGACCACTTAAAAAAATGTTCAGTGAAATAAAAATTTTTACCTCAACATAGCTAAAATAATTTATTATTTCAAGACTAATTCCAAACACACAAAAATTTAAAATATGTGTTACAAACAGCAGAGTAGATTCTTAAACAATGGTTGCAACCCACATGAGAGTTTGCTGAATATTTTTGAGAGGTTACTGAGTTCACAGACAAATAAAAAGTATGCCAATTATAACAATCAATAAAAAATGTATATAAAATCTTTTGATTAAACAAATAATATTAATTTCTTTTAGGTACTGTATTAAAAATTCAAAATCAAATAAACTTAAATTAATTTTGACTTTTAGCAGTTTATTGCTTAATACCCATTCTTAGCAGATTAGTGATTTTTTATTTAATGTAAAGAATATTAATTCAAGATTTTAGATTAGACTTATTTCAGTTACTAAATAAAAACTAATTTTTGAACAATTAAACTGTATAGCTCTTGGTTTAAGAAATGAAAACACAATTCGATTATATAACTAGACATTGTTATTAGCATCATGATTTTTTAAATTAATTTTGTAAACCATTTCATCAAGAACAGAGTTTTGTTCCAAATTTCAAGACATTTTAGTTACTAGTCTAATAAATATAATATAAAAATAAATAAAGATTTATGTGGTGAGAAACTAGTAAATTTAAGCATGAAGTCCTGAAATTTGAAGACATCAGATTACTAAAAACCCCAAAAAATTGATTATTTAAACTTTTTTTTTAGAAACAAAAAATAAGAGATGCTTTTTTGAGATTGAAAAAATTCTAATTAAACCCACTTGTATAAAGTTATCAGAAATAATGCAGGAACCAGGTGACTTTCAAAATTAAAATTTACTCTTATCCAATAATACAGTAAAAGACAGTATCAACAGAATGGCAGAAAATGTTGAGATGATGATGAAAATGTAAAGATTTTCAATTTTTCACCCAACTCAATTAAACACAGTATGTTAATGATGCCCAAATAAAGCAGGACATTTTGTTTCATATTTTGTCAACAACCACACAATAAAAGAATCATTTCAATGAAATTGATGCATTCAAAAAAACATTCAAGAAAGCATTCCCTATGATAATTTAGTTACATGATACATTTATGGAGCTGCTTTAATGAGACTTTAATACATTAACAAAGAATAAGCTCCTCACTGTGTTGCGCTTCACTTTACGATAGATTGTCAAGCTTTTTTTTCTATTATATTTTATTATAGGAAAAATATCATTCTGATGTGTTAACATTTTGCTGTTATTGTAAAAAGAAAAGATAACTTTTTAAATTGAATTAAAAGGAACCCTGAAGTGATTTCCTTTATATATATATATACATAAAGGAAATTTTATCTTTATGTAAATATATATATATATATATATATATATATATATATATATATATATATATATATATATATATATATATATATATATATATATATATATAAAATCTAAATACCTTTTCTAAGTGAAACTTAGTTTTCATATCTTTTCATACTTGATGTAAAGTCGTGAACTAGCTTAGTTACTTTTAGTATAAAAAATATAAGTTATGATAAATATAAATTTACGATGGCTATAAATTTTATCTATTAAAAAATTATACTTACGCCAGCTTTATCACATAATCTTAAGGTATTGTATGAACCCACAGCAAAAAAATCACCTAAATTAATATTATTTTTAAGTCATCAGAAAAAGTCAACCATTTTTAATATAATCTTTAACTTCTTTTCTTTTTTTAGAGATTTTCAGTTCAAGTTATTTTTACTTCAAACTTTTTTTAACCAGTAGGATAACACTAGATAGGAACTATTCAAAAAAAATTAAAAACTACATCTTATTTTATTTTTTTGCACTTTTTTATTTATGAATTTTAATACAAATTAAAATACCACTTTTTTTTCTTAAATTAACTTTCCCCAAAAAACAGTAGGTTGCTAGGGGGATTTTTTGAGGGGATTTTTTGTTCCTGTGATCAAATTACTGTGAATTTTTTGCAAAATATTGTCATTTTGCATCAATAAAACAAGTTAAAATTTCTCTTTTACTTGATTGATACCTAATTGAGATGCAAAAAAAAATTTGCTCTCACTGAAACACACAAAACAGACATAAATCTCAAAATAAAAATTCAATCAACAGTAACAACACAACGTGTATTTAAATATAACAATATGTCATAAGAAAAAGTATGCATTCATGCAATATAAGTATATCCTTGACAATCTCATTAAACTTTATTCAACAACCATAACTGTTAATTTCTCATTATGATGGACATTCTTTTTTAACATTCTTCTTAGAAACAGCAATCCTTTTCACTGTCTTGTTTAGATTTTTGTGTACTACTCTAGAAGGTTTGTTCCAATATAACATCTAGTGGAATCTTCTGGGTGTCGAGATGCTCTTTTAAAATGAATTGGATGGAATTTTATTATGTAAAATTTCCATCCAAGCAAATGCATTATTGACATATGATTTCAAGTGAAGTATGGACTCCATAATCCTATCTATTTTCTTGTTGTAGAAGGTATCAAATTTCATCCCAAAATCGCATTCACCAACTAAATCAAACAAAAGGTAACAAACATTAACTTGCTGAAAATAATAGATTTGCCATATTCATGTCTCTTAAAATTATTTAGCCAAGGATCAGGTAAATTTACCCTTAGCTGTACAGATTGAATCAAAAAATTCTGTTCTAAAAAGTGTTAGGAACAATAAAAAGTAAAATGAAATACCTTCTTTAAACCTCCCTAGTTTTCAATGCATTCCAGATATTCAATTCGAGAATGAAGTGTAATTTCATCCAAAGATCTTAAAACTTTGGCACAGGTATGGATTATTGAAATTTTTGTAATTTTGCATCCACATGAGGCTTGACACCAAATTTATACCTTTCAAAGTCATCAGCTAGTAATTTAAAAGTCCTTGAAGCTCCTTTCTTATCAATTGGCCAATCACAGTAGCAACATAAGTATTTTTTACTTTTTACAGGTATTGCTCAATAAATATTTATGTTGGATCTAAAGTTTTGGTATGGACATAAGGTACTTAGATATAATCCAAACATGATGCTAGTTTGAGGTCAAAAGCTAAATTAAACTTCAAGTGATTCAAGTAAAGGATTCAAACTGTGATGGTTTCCTCAATATTTTGAACTATCCTTGTATGATCACCTTGTTGTCCCCAGCATACTTCTGGCTCTTTGGTTGAAAATCTAAACTGTTAGGTCATGATGTTCTTTAAAGATCCCTGTCCTCCATCAATACCAAAGCAAAAGAAACAAAAAAACCAACTTTCTGAAAGAACACAATTCATTTATTAGTAGAAAAATTTTTATGACTATGAGTGTACATTTTTTAACACCATAAAAGCTAGCCAAGTAGTGGACCTTATCTACAATAAAGGTGGTCTGTCTGTATATTTTGACAGGAAGAGCCTTTCCTCCTGTTAAAAGTTTTATGTTCACCAACAACAGATATTTCTTTTAGCATTTGAAAAATAACTTTGTATGTAACCTTGGCATTCTTAGAATTAAGGCCTTTTGAAAGGTTGCTTTCTTATTGCAAGGGTGATGAATACCAGGACCAACTATTTGACAGCATTCTGACCAAAATAATCTCTTTTCAGTTTTATAAATGAATTTTAAAAGACTTAGATTTAGCTATTTCTAGTATCCTGCCTAGGCAAAAAATATAACAGGAACAGCTGTCATTTTCTTGGTTCATTCATCCCAACTCTATAACTTGCTGACAAACATTCAACCAGGAAGTCTCTACTGCTTTACTGAATTTCAGCTGAAGAATATTTATGTCCAAACTGAATCCAGAGTCCAAAAATTTTTCTACTAGTTGAATCAATGTTCTTCTCCAAAGAATATTGTTTGTACCCAAAAATAGACAGTTCTTCTCTAAAGATAGACATTTTTGTGTCAACCGATACAATAGAAACAGATACATCTCCTATTTTCTGAATAAAGACTTACTCTTTGCAGGTTCATTTAAAAATTTTTTTAAAAAAACAAAACAAATTTTTATATACTCTACTAATTTCAGTGTGCAAATCAATATTCAGAAAAATTGTCTTCATTTAAATTAATTATCAGGCGATTGACATAATTTATTGAAACAAATTAGTCTGAATTTGACATATTTATGTTAATCTATTGTAATAGGTACATGCTAGGTGATTTGAGACTAGAACAAAAATACCTTTAAAAAATCCCACAGTTACTTACTGTATAGGGAAATTAATTTTTGAAAAGAAAATGTGTTATTTTAATTTGGATCAAAATTCATAAGGAGATTTCAAATTTCATCAAATCTATTTTCATGCTCAAAATGTATAACCATTTAAAATTTAGAAATTCATCACTTTTATAACTTTTCACAGTTTTAGAAAAAGCGTCAATAAATAAAAAAAAGATGCAGTTTTTAATTTGCTTTCAACTGAAAGAGTGGTTTAAAAAATTTGATGCAAAAAAAACTTTAACTGAAAATCTCTAAAAAACAGTTGTGATAAGAAAAATAAAAAAATAGATCTGATTAACACTGAACATTAAAAAAATACAAAAAAAGATCTGATTAACACTGAACATTAAAAAAATATGCATACCATCAGGTGCCCAGGAAACTGATGTAATTGGATAATCATGAACAATACTAGTAAACAAATTGCGACCAAATACATCCCATACCTAACAAAATTTTATACTTTTAACCAAATGTACCAATTCAGAAAATTGTTTTGCCTGAGTTTATTGTAAGGTAAAGGTGCCTGATATGAATGCTGCATATAAAATGGACATCCCTTCAAAATAAAAAGTATCAAGTGCTTTACATATTTGTGATTATGTCATATTCTCTATGATAATTATGGTTATATCTATGGTTATATCTATGGTTATATCTATGGTTATATCTATGGTTATATCTATGGTTATATCTATGGTTATATCTATGGTTTAGTAACAATAAGTTAAGATGCCATATTTGTTTTTAAACAGAGACCTGCAGAATATATTATGGCATTTAAACTTAACATGGACATCCCCTATAAGATGTAATATCGACAGAGTTCATATTAGATTGTACACAACACTTTTTAAGTAAATAAATGCAATTGCAGCTGACTTAGTGTGGATACTAAACTTGATTGATTATCGGAAGTAAAAGAAGAAATCATTTATAGGGAAAAAAGAAACTAATATTCTAAACTAAAACAGAAATCGTACCAGTCATACTTATCTAACTGGTTATACTAATCTTACCAATTATGAACTAGCACCTCTTATAAACAATTCCAGTGTGATAGGAAATTGTATTTGAAACTTACTTTGTATTTGCAATCTTCAGCACCAGATATAATAGTATTGTTGGCAGCATTCCAATCAACCTTCAAAACAATAGCCTCATGTGCTTTCCACTTAAAAGCAAGAAAAAAAAAATTGAAAAATGCTAGTAATAACAACAACAGATTTTGATGTAACTTGTTTATAAATTTTTAATGCTACAAACAGTCTGGTAATAAAATGGTATATTTTCATTTCAGCTAATTTTTAAATTATAATGAAATTAAAAATCTAAAATTACCTGCTGAACTTTCCCAGAAGGTTGCAATGGTTTAATCATCAATTGTTTACCATTTGTACAAAGTATTGCATCAGAGTTAGGACTCCACATAATTGAGTAAACTGGCACAGCTATATAGTGAAAGACAAACAAAAATTCTTACATCATCAGCCCCAAACATTAACCAAACTATTTGCCTTAAAAATCAAAACAGCGCAACCTAACAAAGTCAAGTAAAATCTTATCAAACTATTTCCTACATAATGTTACAAGAGTTGAACGCAACATTCCACTGCTTGACCACACTTTAACCTGGCCATCTTCACCACCTTAAGATTAAAAATTTTCGTGATTCTTATACATAAATCACAATTATAATAATAACAGTAATATTACATAAATAAATGTAAAATCAATAACAATATTAACAACAATAATAGTAATTTGAATAATAATAAGAGCAATAGCAATAAGGATAGGGGGGATGTTGATGATGATGATGATGATGATGATGATGATGATGATGATGATGATGATGATGATGATGATGATGATGATGATGATGATGATGATGATGATGAAAATAAAAAGATGATGATGACAATAACAATAACAACATGAATCATTACTTTTTGGCCATTTATAATAAAAAATGCTTTACCTGTAGCTAAAGCATTTCCATCATAATTCCATCTACAAGATAAGAGAGCACCACGATGGGCATCTACAGTTTTTTCAATTCGACCACTCTTGGATATAAAGTAAACTTTTCCTGAAAAATGTGATTTGTGCATAAATATGACTTAACATTTTTTCATATTCTTCTAAAATGCTTGGTTTGCCAGCAGGAAATAGTTTAGTAACAACATTTTGTAATTTTTTGATAAATATTATTATCAACAAAATACAAACCTATAACAACTTAAATATATTTTTTGGTGCTACTGTAAATTATTAGATTTAAACATTTTTTTTTAATAATTTATCAATTAAAAACATACATAGATATAAACATATATACATGCATGCTAGGGTGGTCCTTAATTTTCAAAGTTTGATTTTTGTACAGGGCACCCTTGAATTTTGTTTATATGCATGCATAAAAAATTCACAAAAAAAATCAGCTAAATCTGAAAACATTTAGAGGTCCCTACCACATATATAATAGTTAAGTATCATGTGGGGTTCCGTGGCTGCATGTCACTAGTTGTTATGCTGGTGAACTCTTTCACTGCACACTATACCGCCTGCATAATTTATCAATATGATGTTACTTATTTATTGTTAAATTATCCAGAATTCATTTTACCAGCTGTCAGCCATTTGTAATCAGACACTGACAGACACTCAATATAACAATAATATTTGATGAATCTGAATTAGTGACTACTGACTCTCTCAGGGAAACTTCCGTAACAACTGACCTAGTGGATACTGGATCAAAAGTGAGTGTTTTCTTTGTTTATTTTTGCTTAAATATTAATTTGCCAAATTATATTGATTTAACAATGAATTATTATAAAACAGACAGAATGACCGATCCGCGGTGCTAAATCCATTTTAAATTGTTAATTAATATCAATTGCCTGAGTGCCATAGTATCGAACTTGACTTTTCATTTATGCACATAATTGTGTATTTTATTTATTGGTTTTAGACCTTGTCAGAGTTTTCATATGTCATTGTTGTTTATTTATATTGCATAACATAAATTTTGTCAGTTAGTTTTCTGAGCTCTATAAATTTTTGTTAGAAATTACATATAATTTGAATAATTAAATTGGATGGTAACAAATAAAATTTATTATTTTAAGGGAGATAGCCAATGCTTGCTGTAGGACTTCGAAACCAACTACAAGACGAGAAACTGAGTTGTGGCTGATAGGCCAAATGTCTGAAATTCTCAGCTCTACAAAGTTACCGTCAAAGAAGGAAGTCATGGCACTTCTATTACAAAGAGGCCACCAAACAGACCGTTCGTGAAGCATCACATTCAACAACTAATGATGTTCTTGAAGTGTGGGCTAAAGCCCGCATCCCGACACGGTTGAAGAAACACGTTGTTGAAAAAGTTGAATGTCTGTTCCATGAATATGACAAACTGAAGAAAAATAAGGAAAATAAAGCAAAGCGCTCTGAAAGTCTACTGAAGAAGGAAGAAGAATGGAAGGATGGCTTAGAGAGTCTTTTTGACATTGCTCATGCGGATGCCATGAAGATGATTAGCATGCAGGAGGACAGGGAGTTCCTGTTAGCTCAGCATGAGGCGGGACGACGTGGTAAGATGGGAAGTGTTGACAAAGCCATGGCCAAAAGAGAAAGAGATGTTCACAGTAGAGAAGAAAATTTCAAGAGAAGAAAAGAGAGAGAAGAACAGGACAGAGTGGCCAGAGAGGAGAAAGCTATTCTTCAGAATTCCGAAAGCGAACAGGAGTCTGGTAATGATAATGAAGCATTTGGTGAGCCATCATCAACCACAACTTCAAAGAGAACTAAACGTAAACGTGGCACACACAAAATACTGAATGACAAGTTAGCAGTATGTCTGGATATGGCAAAGGTCAGTGATAGAAATGCTGCACTAGTCCTGACTCCAGCACTGCAGCACCTCGGTCATGACCCAGCAGAGTTTAATATCAATCGATCGTCCATTCAAAGAGAAAGGATGAAATGTAGGCAGAGAATGGCAGAGAACTTGAAAGCAGAATTCAAGCCAACAGTTCCACTAACAATACACTGGGATGGGAAATTGCTGGAAGATATCAGTAGCAAAAAAATTGTGGACCGGCTCCCAATCCTCGTGTCTGGACTAGGAGTTGACCAACTTCTTTGTGTACCGAAGCTGCCATCTGGAACTGGAGAAGCTGCAGCAACAGCTGTTTATGATGTAACTGTAGTGTGGGGCATAGCTGATAAAGTCAAGTGCGTGTGCTTCGACACTACTTCCGTCAATAGTGGTCCAAGAAATGGTGCTTGCATCCTACTGGAGCAGAAGTTTGACAAAGATTTGCTCTGGTTTGCTTGCCGTCATCACATTTTAGAAATAGTCTTAGAGGCAACGGTTACTCTTTCTCTTGGCCCTTCAAAGGGTCCAGACATTATGATTTTTAAAAGGTTTCAAAGCAGTTGGGAAATCATTGACCGGTCAAACTTTCAGGCATCTAGTTCCAATGACATCGTGCACAGTGCCGTTTCCAGTGTTGCAAATGAAATTATTGCATTTGCTGAAAACCAACTGCAACAGTTTCAGCCTCGTGATGATTATTGCGAACTGCTAGAGCTGACAATAATGTTTCTGGGAGGCGTTCCATCTCAAGGATGCTCATTCAAAGCTCCGGCAGGACTGCATCGAGCCAGATGGATGGCCAAGGCTATTTATTCATTGAAAATATGGATGCTGAGAAGCCAGTTCAAGATGACAAAGAAAGAAGAGAAGGGAATAGCAGACGTGTGTCTTTTCACAGTGACTCTGTATGTCAAGGCCTGGTTTAGAGCGCCGTCAGCGCCATCTTCGCCTCGTGTTGATCTCGAGCTTATCAAGGAGATCGACAAATACTAGGCACAGAATCAAGCAGTCTCTCAGATCGCAATGAAGAAAAGTTTAGGACATTTGTGGTACTTGTCAGAAGAACTGATTGCATTGGCTTTCTTTGATGACGAAGTCTCCGTTGACACTAAATGTCTGATGGTCAGTGCCCTGCAAGCACCGGGTGCAGAATATCCTTTGAAGAGGATAACTGTTGATCCTACGCTGGTGAGCTCCAAGAACTTGGAAGACTTTGTCACCGAGAGCAGTCGTAGATTCTTCACCATCACTGGTCTACCGTCAACTTTCCTCAACAAAGATGTGAAGCTCTGGTCTGCAGATGCTGACTATCAGTTGGCGAAGAACACTGTCAGTAGTATGAGAGTTGTGAATGACATAGCAGAATGTTGAGTTGCCTTAATGGACGAATACAACAAGCTGCACACAAACGATGAGGAGCAGAAACAGTGCCTTCTCTTAATTGTAAAGAAGTACCGCCAGCGATTTCCTGATCGAGCGAAGAATACCCTGGCAATGGACTAACTAGACGGTTTTTGTCACTTTGACAGTCTCAACACAGAAGGACAATAATAATTACAATATTTAACACTGTAACAGTTGTTTAAATGTGCTTCAATAAAGCAATGTTGTGCTCTGTGATCATATTTGTCCTAATCATTCATATTGTAGAATACTGAGCATATGAGCCTTCTGTGGGCACTTTTATAGATATAAACTCTGCGGTAGAGACCCCTAAAATGTATTTTTTTCAAATAAAATTTTCAGTACAATTATTTTTTCATAAACGTCAACCATTGAAAGGGGTGCCCCGTCAGAAAACTGAAGAAAATTTTTTTTATAATAAATAAGGACCACCCTAATGCATGCATGCATACATGCATACATAAAAAATTCTAATATATGCTGAGCCAAAACCATTATAAAATTTACTAGCTCCAGTTCCAACTTCACAGAAAAACTTATTTATTTTCAACTCTAGCAACAACTCTACTGAAAATGCCAAATTCAGCTCCAGTATTTGCTTTTTGTAAAGTACTCCATGCCTTAGTGCTCTAGCTCCCCAGCTAACTCTCCTTCCTTTTATCAAAAATGGTAAAACATAAAGATACTATTTATAAAAAAACTAACCCTCGGTTGATGCAAGAACATAAATTTCTGATCCAGACTTTTTGCTATTACTGCCTTTAGGAAACCAGTGAAGATCTGTGGCATAACATTCTTGCCCTAGCTGAATAGCCTATCAAATACAAAGAGACAGAAGAATTCATATGCAAAGAATGGCTATTTGAAAAAAATCCAAGTTGTTAAGTTTAACTAGATATGAAAAAATCAAGCATTTAAAAAATTGACATTCTTTAAAACATCATACCAAATTTGACTCTCCAGTTATCTGAGATTTAACAACTTTATGATCATCACTAAAACCAAAAGAAAAATTTTTTTTAAAAATCTGGTAAAAAATACTAAACAACATGCATAGTAAAATAATATACAATCTTTAAAAAAAAAAATCACCCAGCAGAGAAGAGTTCATCTGCATTAAGCCATCCTAAACAACTCACTATTTCAGTATGTGTAAAAAAGTGAAGGAAGAAAGATTATATTTTCATACTAAGACAACATAGATTATAAAGTTATATCATGTTATAAGTATAAACATTTTTATTTTTAACAAACATATACATACATACATTACATACATACACATACATGCATACATACATACATACATACATACATACATACATACATACATACATACATACATACATACATACATACATACATACATACATACATACATACATACATACATACATACATACATACATACATACATACATACATACATCTTTGGTGCTAAAAATCAGAAAAGGATATGAATTTCTTTAAAAAGAGAAACCTTTAACCGCATATTTCATGAGGATTTAGTTCTAATACAAACAAAAAAAAAAAAAATTACGGCCATATTCTTTTTATCGATGTATTTCAATAACTAAGTCTTTGTTAACTTGTTAATAATTGTACATTTTAAATCATTAAACCTTGTTTTTATTCACGTAAAACCTACATAGCTACAATTTTATTAAAAAATTAAGTTATATGAAGATCGTAGAATTTAGAATTTTATGCAATTCATAAAAATCAGAGTGAAATTAGTATTTGTTTACAGCGGATCAGTCGGTTGTGAGTATCCGTGTAGAGATATTCACAGAGAATGTAAATGCATTGTTACTATGTTACAAAGAGCTTTTTTCGTTATCTTCGCGTAAGTTTAAAGCCTAGTTTACATTTTTTCTTTTCCGGATAACCAAGTAAACGGGTGTCGAGAAAAGAATGGCGCGTTTTTATTTTTTTTTATCAGCCTTACTTAATTTTAGTGCTACCAATCAAGTTTCTTTTGAAAAAGAAACTTCATTTTTTCTCTACAAAGGCTAAGCTTTGATTTTAAAATTATTTGTTTTGTTTGATTTTAGATAATGTAGAGCATGGAAAAATTGTAGTATTTTCTAAGTACCAATAAGGTGACACAATCGAAGATTTCCAATAATTTAAGTGGTTCAATAATTCTTCATACTGTCCAACAAAGATAAAATATAATCAAAAGGAAAAATTTTCCATCTTTTATGTCACTCACCTGGTCGATCATGCACTTCCGAAGAAGGTAATGTAAAGCAAAAACAAAAACTTTCGTAAAAAGTTATGTTGTGGTTGTTTAAAGGAATAACACCATTGGACATCTTGGAAAAATAAACAGTTAACCAAAAATTTTTGTAGAAAATGTTCTACCAGTAGCTTGAAAATATGACGACCAAGTGTTCGGTGACGTACGTTTCGGCAAGAAGGTGCAATGACTCAAACTCATCACCTTTCCCCAAAATGGTGCATAGACCATTTTGCACCAATAAAAACCATTACCCGCCAAATTAATAGTTATTACTATAACAATAGTAATAATGATAATAATAATAATAATAATAATAATAATAATAATAATAATAATAATAATAATAATAATAATAATAATAATAATAATAATAATAATAATAATAATAATAATAATAATAATAATAAAAATAAAAATAAAAATAATAATAATAGTAACAATAATAATAATAATAATGATAATAATAATAATAATAATAATAATAATAATAATAATAATAATAATAATAATAATAATAATAATAATAATAATAATAATAATAATAATAATAATAATAATAATAATAATAATAATAATAATAATAATAATAATAATAATAATAATAATGATGATGATGATGATAATATCCTGTCGCTCTTTGGTGTCATGCTGTGTTCAAATGTTTGTGTTTGATTTCTTTTTATATATTTTTCCTTCGAGAACATGACTTCTTCTTATATATTTTATCATTAAGTACCTCTTTAAACTTGATAACATTTTAGAAAAAAAATAAAAGAGAAATGATAATAGAAATTTACTAATTTGAAAATTTTTAAAAATAGTAAGAAGAATAGCTTATTGTAACGTTTCTTGTAATAAATGATTCCATTCAATTATTTACATTTACTCATGTTGTAATCTCTAGTAACCATAACCAGTTTAAGCTAGACTATATCTGGCACACTTTGTTCCAAATTTTTCACTTTTGTCAAGTCCACCAGGAGTAATATCGGAGTTCAGGAATTGCTGTTGTCACATCTTTTTTAGAAATTTTTTCTCACATCTTTTTTAGAAACTTTTATTAAAACTGGTTTAAAATAAAAAAAAAGATTTTAATTTTAAGTCAAAAAACTGTGGCTAATATATGATAAAGTTTTTACATCCGTTAGCTTATTTTAAATTAAAATTAATTTCAAAGATTTCCCTTTGAAGACTTAATCAAGTATTTCAAATTATTAGGAAAATCTTTATAGGCCCCCAACGTTGCTGAAATTTTCATATTCAACTACTTACTATGAAAATCCAAACAATGTAATTTTTGGTACCAATAGGTTGCTCTTAAAACCTTTTATTCTGAATACTTTGCAACTTTACTAGAACTTGAAATGAACTTTTCAAAATTCATTCACAAAAACAAAAAGCTCTTTAACTTTTTTAGGTAAACTACCATCAACTGAAAAATTCACTATCATCGTCATCATCGTCATCATCATCATCATCATCATCATCATCATCATCATCATCATCATCATCATCATCATCATCATCATCATCATCATCATCATCATCATCATCATCATCATCATCATCATCATCATCATCATCATCATCATCATCATCATCAACATCATCACTATGAATCTGTCTTCTTATCAGCAGAAAGACCCTGTGTAAAAACAGTGCCACAAGCTCTTGACTTAGCAATAGCGGCGTTTTGTCATATTGAAATTACAGACTCGCATATTCTTTTCAGTCAGTCGTTGTTCTCCATTAAGTCTAAAAACCTGAAGACCCTCCCCATACTTTATTATCGGGTTGGCATACTACTATTGAAAAGGATTCTTTGTCCTCTTTAATTACTTCTACTGTGACATTTCATATTTAGTAATGTTTCATTAAGTTTTTTTACTTTAACGAAGAGGCCTTTGGAAAAAATGATTTTCTTCTCTTGTGCGACATAAAGTTAATCTGAGTTCAAGCACTCGCTTTGCATCGGCTGAAACAGTTAGTTTTGTATTTAGCGAAAGTATTATATCGTGTTAAGATTGAATGAATGTATACATGCAAACAGAATTAATGCTAAATGGTCAACGACTATTCATAAAAACAAGATGTTTGATTCAGAAGTTAACAGCATTTGAAAAGTTAGCCTCCTTAGAAACATCCTAAAGAAGTTTTTACGTTAGGCCTAAACTTTTTTTGGAATTCATCAGTGGATTTTTTGGCAGGATAGTGCTCCAGCTCACCTTGTTCAAGGTTGGTACGCTTAAGTTTTCCGGACTTCATCGCTTTTAGTGAATGGACACCCTAAATTTTGGATCTTAATGTAATGGACTATTAGGTATAGGGCGTGTTCTTGAATTAAAAACCTGTGAAAAACCACACAAAAACATTTTTTAAAGAAAGCGTTGATCAAAGCATGGACTGCTGTCAATATCTCCTATTTGCGTGCCACCGGGGACTCATTCAAATTGTTCCTTTTGGTTTTATATATTCAGTAAATATTGTTACTTTCAAAAAACTGAACTTTCTAGTACCTGGAAAATTTTCTAAACTTTTGTTTACGCACCATGTATACTCAGTAAAATTTTGATATATAAGCCATTTTAATTTTTTTGGTGTAGTGCACTAAGTTTTGGAAATTTTTCTCTCGCTAAAATGAATAATAACGAATAAAGTATAACTCCCATATTTGTTAAACTTATTTTTTTACAAAACGATAAAAAAAATTATATGCATACATAAGTTTGTTTGATACTAAAATGATTCTAGAGGTCACTTATTTCGTAGAGTCGATGATATTAGATGATCAGATTGTCATTTAATATCATCGACTCATCAAATTAATCCGACAAAGTTTTAAGACAAGACGTTGCTGAGCATTCGCTCAAATTACATATATTCACAAACCAAAATTTTGTCCAGCAAAATTTTACTAGTGGTTGCTACATTTCATATATCAGCGTGACCATAAATAACAATCGTTTGAATATTAGTTATTTACATATATATACAAAGCGTCCAATTCAAGTGTAAATATACTAAAAATCAAATTTTAGTGCTAACGGTGTTACAATTTTAAGTTTCAAACCAAAAACTATTATAAAAAAAAAAAACGCAAAAGAACAAAAAATCAAAATCAAGCGAAAATAAAAAAAGCATCCGAACCATCGGAAAATTCAATGGAAGCACCAGGGATTCTAACAACCATTAAAACATTCGTAGTTCATTTTATTGACACAAATTGTTTTTGATTTATAATAATAATTATTTTTTTACATATATTTTTTGATGCGGTTGTCATCGCATTCCGCCACATCCTGTTCCATAACATGTTCCATCATGTTTTATCATCATGTTATGCAACAACTTGAGCAAAACTTGTGCTTTTCGTTTCTTTTCATCAATTTCCCTAGCCGTTTAATTGCGTCTTCATTTGGAGTCATATTTGCAACAACATCGTTTAGTGCTATCTCAAAAGCTTCAACAACGTTTAGATTTAACTTTGCTGAAGTAACGGTATGCCTAGCATTTCCACCTATTTCTTTAATGAATCTTTCTACCGCATCATTTTTTATACCGTCGTCGTATTGCTGCTGCTTGTCAATTTTGGTGCCTACTACAGACATAAAAACTTCATGGTTTTCGCCGCGAATCTTTAACAAACGCTGGTAAAATAAAGTCATTTCAGAAATAGAAATTTCGTTGTTCACGTCGTAAACAAACATGATGCTGTCAACTTTGCTGAGGTATAAATCTAACATGGCTGGGAAGTCCCAAGATCCTGACATATCGATGACGCCAACATTGATGCTTTGTCCCATATAACCGTACGATTTTAAGTTAAATTCTTCGACTGTTGGTAAATAGTGGTCGTTAAAATTTCCTCTTATCCACCTATTTACGAGGGAGCTTTTTCCAGTTTCGCATCTACCTACCAATAATAGGCCGACACTATCGCGCTTTCTAAGCGTCCTTAAAGCATTTCGACGACTGTTGACGTTATTGCGGCGTTTTGCTTGCATTTGCGGATTCTTATCAAAGATGAATTCGGTCATACAGCTAAAGCACTTGTTCCTTTTTCGTCATATCAAACTGAGAGTAGAAATGGTTCCCTCACGGTCTTCTCTCGATTATTCAGCTATGTAAATAGTTGTTAAAACCAAATTTTTCATCAAGTTTTATTAGCTATAAAAAGATTTAGAAAAA
Organism: Hydra viridissima; assembly: GCF_058129835.1. Classification (NCBI taxonomy): domain Eukaryota; kingdom Metazoa; phylum Cnidaria; class Hydrozoa; order Anthoathecata; family Hydridae; genus Hydra; species Hydra viridissima. The sequence continues at coordinate 4,249,068 of NW_028324310.1, forward strand.
TAATTTTTCATTTTTTAATAAAAGTTCGTATTTTTTTAGCAAAAATAAATATTTAAAATAGTATTTGTTTCTAAATTCATAGAAATTAAACAAAATCCCACTGGGGTTAAAAAAAAAACATCGATTTTTTACAATAAATATTTCTAATGAGATAATAAATTTTTAAACACAAATTAAAAAAATAACAAAAAAGCTATCTTGTTGTTTCTTAACTTTTTTTTGTTGATCTTAGTGCGTATCATTTACAATTTTTTCAAAAACTTCCACATTACAATAATCAACATAAATTCACAAAAACATTATATATTACAAAATGAAGAAAATATTTAAAAAATATTCCTTTATATTGGTTGTAATTGCATGGCTTGAAATAAAACCGGGGGTTAACAAATCATGAGAGAAAGCAAATTTTCTTTATCTTTATTAATAACAGCTTCTTTTCATAAATTTCATTCAGCTTATATTCATAACAACTTTAACTTCAAAATCTACTTTTAATTTGTAACTCTTTAAGCAACAGGTGAAACAATAAAATAATATTTTTTTACCTGGCACAACGTAAGATAATTAAAATCAGTTGTTTTTTTTTTTTTTACTTCTTAAAAAATGCTGAAATGGACGTTTGTGCACTTTTCGACCGCCTAATAACGAAGAAGTCTTCATCTTTTACTAAAGAAGTTGAAGTTGCATAACAGTTGTGACGTCTTGATAAATGCAGCTGTTGATTTTATTTGTTTTTTACACCGAAGATACACAAAATTTTGCCATTGTTTCTATTGACTGTTGAGTTAGCTTTTCGTCTTTGTTTAAAAAACGATTACACCCCCCTCCCCCCACATCTTTTAAATATTATACCTTTTCTCCGCTTTTAGCGGTTGCATAGCAAACGCATTTATTGAACAGTTAGCAATTTACAAGTAGCTTCTAAAATTACTCTTAAAGAAAAATTATATATTAAGTTTATATTTTGCTGTACGCGACATTTTTTAATACGTGTTATAATGTAATGTCGCTGTAATGCTCTTCGTACTGATATGAACGAGGTTATTCAAATTAAAGTTTTATCACTGAAAGGCTGTTGATTAAAACGAATTATTAAAAATGAGAAACTGTCCTTTTTTAAAAAAAAAAATCAGATTTAACATTTTTTCATAATTATAGCGAAAGACTTACAAAATTTGCAAAATTAACTCAAGAACTGATTGTATTTGATACAAATTTGATAAAAATAAATTTAAAAAAATAAGTGCACAATAAAATAATTTGTAAATTCCTTAATAAAAGGAAATAAACTTTGGTCACGAGTTGCTTTGTCAACATTGATATTAATTCTTTAATCTTTAATCATCATAAATTTATTTGTTACAGTTTCTTCTGTTATTAGTTCTGTTATTATCACCTGATAATCCCCTTTCAAGTTTTCAAGCTTCCTCGTTTATATCCGTTTATATTTAAATTTCTCCAAAAAAATCTGAATACTAGTTTTGATTCCATTTTTGTTTCCTCGTTTAATTTCTTCTATTTGTTCCATTTTAACATATACTTGCAAACCACCACCTCTTTAAGTAACAATACGCTTTGTAAACACGATCCTTATATAATAGAGTAAGTAGTGCAAAAAACGAAATAAAAGAAGAGGAATCGTCAAACTCAGGAAATAAAATTTAACGATATCAATTGTTTACAAAAAGCTTGTAGTCTATACAGTTAAAATACCTAATTCAGAGGCACCTACGCTTTTAGAAATGCGCTTTAAAATGTCTGCTCACATTTTTAAGTAATTTTAATTTAACAAATAAATTTAAACCCTAATTTAAGCGAAAAAAGCTGTTTATCATAATTAGACATAATTAATTTAACATAATTGTATTTTTATTCCACTATCAGTTACTAAATCACTAAGCCCTGTTGGTTACACTACATCAATAGGCAGTTGGAAAGCTGTTTTATAATAGGATCAGACAATGTATGTAGATAAATTTGTTTACAAAATTCATGCGATGAACCAGCATTGACACCTTACTTTCTCTTATTTAGTTTTCAGTTTTAATTAAAATGAGAAAGTGAACAAAAGAAGCTGATTGCAGTGGAGAAATCGTGACTCAATTTTGAAGATTGAAGACTGAACCAAATAAAGTTAATAAATTGAACATAATGGTTCAGTTTACTAATTTTATTTGTTTCAGTCTGAAGCATAATAAAGATCAAGGATTTTTTATGACTAAAAATCAAAATAACTTTATAGTTTAACTTAATTTATGATGTAGTGCTTTAATGGGGGAAAGAGTCACATTTAAGGCATGAGAGAAAGAGACACTTGCACAAATTTTTAAATAATCTCCTCGAAGTAAAGAATATCAACTTTTTTATCAACTTTTACTTGTGATATGTGCTCTTGTGCATTACATAAAGATAGTGCATTTATGTATTCTAAAGTTGTAACTTTTGTTCACAATTAAAAATCAACTCTACCCAGACCCACTCAAGAGAATGAACGAAGCCCGAGAAAACTTACTATGGTAAGCCTCTGGAGCTCAGAGATGGCTACAAGGAGCGGAAAGGGAGGCAAATTTTTATTCGCCATCTCTCCCGCAGATTATTTTTTGGGATTTATTTTTTTTTTTTTGGTGGTTTTAATTTGTGATTAAAAAAGGTTTATAAACTGAAAAAATGTCAAAAATGAAAGAATTTTTTAACGTATTTTAAAAAAGTAGTGTTTAGTAATCAACAAAAGTCTTGAAAAAAAAGTTTTTTTCATCATTCATATAGGCGGACCTTCATTCAGCTCATGTCAAAATATCCCCTTCCCCTTTGATGGGTTTGATTCTTCAACTGGAGGAAGAAAATTCTTTTTCAAAAGATCTAGCGATATACTGTCAGTTTTTGCTACAATAAAGATGTATTTACTAAATAATTTTTATTGGATTTGTTGATTTTATGTTTCAACTTTTTTCCACTCACTTTCATCAAATTTCTTGTTTAACATTTTTGATCAATTTTTATCGCAAAAAAATTCGATTTATTTTTTGATAAAAAGAATTGATTGTAGAAGGGTGCATTGATCCGAAAATAAACTTATGTATACTGTTATAGTAGGACAGATTAAATCAATGTAAGTTTTATTGCTGGTATAAAATCAGTTAAACTGATACCTGAATAATTCATCATTTTTCCATCATTTGAATAAAAACATCTGCACAAGGTGTTCATTTTCTATCATTTGAATGTTATAGTGATAAAATATTGTAGTGAAATAATATGAATAAGTATTTGTAAACAATTAATGTAATAAAATCAAAATTTCTTTTTTCGTTTTTATTATTATTATTTATTTATTTGACTTTTTACTTTAGCTTTGCGCGCATTATAAAACTTTTAATTTTCTGAACACGGAAAGCATTCAAAGTCTGTTAAACGTTTAGCGGCGCACAGTGACTCAGGATGATCAAAAAATGGCAAAAACTCAATAAGATTTGATGAAAATTGTAATAAACATATCATATGTGAAAATAAGAGTTTTATGGGGTCAAAGAATTCAAATTTTTTAACAAAATTATTTTTTACGTGCACCTTTGACGCGTACATTGCGTGCATACGCGCGCGTAAGGTTTAGCTGCACGCGTAAAAAATAATTTTAATTAAATTTTTAGATTTTTCAAGCCAATACACAACATCTTGGTACATTAATCTACTTGATGTTTGCATGCCTCTGGCAGAATTGTCATCATTTATTTCAGCTGCTACTATTGGCATTGTTATATCGTCTATATAAACACAGCTTTAGCAATATTAATGGTAACAACTGAAATCAGAGGAAAAAAAAAATTTTTTAGAATAGTATTTAACTTTTTTCACTAAAATATAGTGCAAGGAGGGGATAAATATGTGTCCAAGGGCTAAGTTTTTGGTCATTTAATATTGTTTATCGCTGATGTCAGTATTCACTTTTAAATCAAGAGGGTGCTTTACATTCATATTTAAAGAAAAGGTTTTATCCAAAGTGTCTTTAAAAGTGCCTTTAAAAGTTTATCCAAAGTGTCTTTTTATTTAAAAAAATGTATTTCTTGCAGAGACTAAAAATAGTGCAATGATGTTCAACACCTAATTCTTTTATTTTTTTCTCTTTTGCTTCGCTCTCCAAGGACCACCCATTGTTTATGGGTTTTCCAGAACCAAAGTGGCTTCTTTATTTGGTCATAAGATTTTCTTGAAGCCATTGACATTCTTTTTCTATAAATGAATCATAACTTTTACCACATTGTTTTAGTTTTTTCTTCACTTTTGAAATAAATGTATCTAAAGTAGCCTTTCTTTATTTATGTTCTCTTTGCTAATTTCTTCAGTTTTATTTGATTTCGTTAAGTAAATCCTTCCATGATCCTAATTTTGCACTCCTAATTGCACGTTTATTTGGGATAACAATGACCTAATCTTTTTATTGTTATTGTTTTTGAGAAGTTAAGTTAGTAAAATCATTCATATCAGAAACAATTTTGAGTACTTTAGATAATCTTCACATTGCACTATTTAACATTTTATGTTATTATTTCTTTGACAAATATGTTGTATTTATCGAATTATAAATCATTATTCAAAATTAACAAAAAAATTTTTAACAAATTCTTAAAGTAGCATATGATGACAAAACTATGTTTCTTGAAATTGTATTTGATATACTAAAACAAGTTATGCAAGTAAAAAACTCAAATTTAAGAATTACAAACGTCGATGAGTCAATAAAAACCTTGGAAAACAAGGTTTTTATGGATTCTCTGACGTTTGTATTTCTTTTTTATAACTCCCTACACTGCAGGTGACCGCAGCAATCCCTTTATATTCTAAAAGTAAGGGAGTTATTTAACTGAAAAAAATATATGAAGACTCCACGGGAAGAAACGGCAGGGTCACATTTTGAAAGTTTCTACTTTTTACACTTTCTAGCTTTACTAACCATTTTTTATTTGAATTCAAATCAAATAAACGATTTGATGCATATTTAAAGTTTTTCTAAATTTTCCTAAAACTTCGAAACTTATAAAGGTTTAAAAGTTTAATAATGATTTATCTCAAAATGAAAAAATGTGACCCTGCCGTTTCTTCCCGTGGAGTCTTCATATATGTCCTTGGAACTCGGTGAACCATTTTTTAGCTGATATTTAAAACATATAAGTATGCATATATTCTATATTATTTTAGAAAATTTTTCTTATTTGAACAAAAAAAATCAGGTTGCAATTTTTTTTTCAATATACTTGAAATATATAAAGTTAAAAGATTATCTTAAAAGTAAATATAGATTTTAATTTAGTTTAAAAAGTCTCCATTTTTACTAAATAAAAATCTTTCATTTTTCAGATTTCTTTGAAAATAATATTAAAATTTTTATCTTCTTTTAACCATAAAATATAAAATATAAGTTTTATGAAAAAACTGTTTTTACTTTTTAAATAAATAATCATTGCAACTTATTATTATTAGAAGAAGGGTATTTACAAAAAAGGGTATTTACAAAAAAGTTGTGAGGGGGTTTATTGCCATTTTTTTGTTGTTTTGAGTCACTGTGCGGCGTATTACTCAGTGTTTTAATTTACCGCTCATGTAAACAGCGCCATCACTAATTCTCATGATCTATTGTACTCACTTCTTTTTTACAACGCCACTTTAAAAACGCCAATTATTTGACCACCTCGTTTATCTTACGCTTTGTATTGTCAAGGAATGTTTAGCAAGCTGTAGCAGGTGCAAGTGGGTAAATACTAACATACTCTGCGATTAGGTAGAACAAAAATTTTAAAAAGTAGGCGATTTGTTAATAAATTTAAAGAACACAAATGTAAACAAAATAGTGTATATATAACAAGGTTGTTCTTTTGGTTTGTTATTCTGAAACTAAGCTCATAGCTAAAACTCCAACATTTTAGCCGAGCCACTATCGTCGAAATATCGTCGAAAATATCCTCGAAAATATCTTCAAGAATATCGTCGAAAATGAAATCCTTCATAATCATTGCTCTATGTGCTTTTCTAGTTGGATCAGCTACGACATCGGAAGACGGTAAGTAATAAGACGACGATATTACGTATAACACTTTTCAATGTGTTTAAGAATCGAATTCAGCTGTAAATTAGACGACTAAAATCAAATTAATAACAAATAAAGTGATTGAACACTAATTAAGTTAAAGTAAATAAAAGTAAAAAAACAAATAACAAATACACTTTTCTATAAAAATATATTGTAATATGAAAAATATTAAAAAGTATATACTGGTATAAATATATATAAAACAAATATCATATATCTAAAAGTAACTGATTAATAAATAGCAATGATATAAATCAAATTTGGAAATAAAGTAAATGCGACTTTTTTTTTAAAGGAGCTGTTTTCGTCGTTTTTAATGGTATCAATATTTTGAACTCTCGGTATTTCATGCGCCGTACTTTGTTCGCGGTTTTCAACGGCCTCGTAAAGTGAGCGCGCTTGTTAACTAACAATAGAGCGCGCTCGTAAAGTGAGCGCGCTTGTTAACTAACATTATTTTACTTTTTTTTTTGAACTACTTTCTTATTTTTTTTCAACTCTTTGTTTAGAATGTGTAGATAAAAGTTCTTTCTGTCAATTCTTAACATCACTTGGACAGTGCAAGTATGTTGCTCAGTGGAGAGCACTCTGCAACAGAAGTTGTGGTGTTTGTTCAGGTAAATTTTTATTAAACTTCATAACGTTGTTTATTTCATATAAATAACTTTTTAACCATAATTACTATAGAAAGCTTTAATGTTCAAATATCTTTTCAGTGACATGTTTAAATAGCAACTATATGAACCGTATTGTATGCGGAGACGCTTCAACTACACAGTCTTCTTGCTTTGAAAGAGGTTGTTGCTGGGATTCTACTAACCCAGCTGGACCTTGGTGTTACCAATCAAGAAGTAAAGATTATGATATTATTTTGAAAATATTTAGCTTAATTAAAAGAAGATTTAAGAAAATTCAGCATGAGACACGTGGTAAATATTTCTCTGTATTTCATTCTTTAGGATCGGAGGAGAAATGAAAAAGACAGAAAAATTTTCACCAAAGTTGAGCTGAGTCGTACCAATCAAAATTCAAAAACCGAACTTTGTCGTTTTTTAAAAAAATTATTTGTTATCATTTATACATAGGCGATATTTATTAGCATTACATCATTAACATTACATCATAGAACATAATTTTTTTTCCCTCCAGATTAAGTTAGTTTAATCTGAATGTTTTACTTATTTGAAAAAGAAAAGGGGCTCCATTTGTGTCTCACGCAGGTTAAGAAGTAATTGTAAACATCACAACAATGCCAAATGGAGAAGATCGATGCTTCAAATCCTATTTTTTAAACAGCTTTGACTTAAGTATTTATGCTAATGTAACAACGTAAGATGCATTCTCTGCAATAGCAAAAAAACTTACAACAAGACATTTTGACGGTAAATAAAAAAAATGAATATCATTCAAAAAATGTTGGATTGAGGTATTAGTTCTTCAGAAATGTAATACAAAGTCAGTGTTTGCAATTTGACCAACATAAATAACCTAAATTTAAATGTTCTATTTCAATGTAATGAGCTTGCAATCAAGAGTTTAATAAGAGCTACGGACAATCAAAAGCTTACACTGCCGTGATATGAATTCCCAAATTTGTTTATATGGAAAGTTTAGTGAGCTTCTGTTTATTTTAAAAATATCTTTTTTAAAAAAACCTCGAAGTGCGAGGGGCGACACAACTACATCAGGAGAAAAATAATTATTTTTTTGTAATGTTTTATAGTGACATTTTTTTAACATTTCCTGTTATATGAAGTATTTTGAAATACAAATGTAATAGGTATTTAGCAATAATGATGAATTTTTATGTTTTTAAGGTGTAATTTAGTTGTGTATGTGCATTAAACTAAAATAAAAAATAAAAAAAATAAATGAATATATAGCACGTTCATACTTTTAGGACAATATTATAGATTAGGATTTTATATGTTAATATAAAGATATGTAATCGAGATGAGGGAGCTCTGAGATCATTACAGGAAGACAAATCAGCTATGATGTGTACAGGGCCGTACCGAGCCAATTTTGCGCTTCGGGCAAGAAAAGAAAATTGCGTCCTTCCCCCCCCCCCCCCAAAAAAAAAGGAGAAAATTCAACGAAAAAAATGGTTTATTGATCACAAAATTTAACACATCAAGTTATAAGTAAAATTTGTCATTAAGGTTGCACAAACTTTAGTTCAATGTCACTTTTCTGGGTTTCTTGAGGCAAATTCACTAATGACATCATCAAAATCAATGTTGTTTGCCACTTAATTTTCAATTGAAATTATAGCCTAACTAGACAAACGTTCTTGGCCCATTTTTGATCTCATATAGTTTTTTATGAGTTTAAGTTTACTGAAACTTCTCTCACACGTAGCAACTGTGACTGGTATGGTGATGAAGATGCGAATAGCAATTGCCGTATTGGGATAGGCATCGGTCAAAGAATGTTTATGAGTGAGCTGCAAAATGTCGATTGGGGAAGATTTTTCAAAGTTGTCCATCATTGTGGCAGCTTGATATTTAAAGCTTGCCATTTCTGACTGGAAATCGGAAGAATCTAAATCTGCCTTGTAAATTTAAAATAAATTTGCAGCTTTTTTCTTGAGTTAATCCACTGAACTTTTAGAGAGTGAATGCCCACTGAGGAAGTCAAAATTAGAGGATACAGCAGACAGCCTCAAACCGCCACTCAACTTGTGTAATAATGCTGTCAAACACAAGGTTGCACTGAGATCCGAATTCTGTTTCTGCTGTGAGAAGGTGAGAGTCATCTTCAGCTTCACTTTGCGCTTCCTCTTGATTGGAAAGCCACCATCAATTCTGCTCTGGTTAGCTTTTTCTGTGGCATCTTTGATAATGTTGGCCACCCCAACATCTCGAAGATTCTGAATGGAAGCCTTCAATCCTTTTTTTTTTTTTCAGCAATGTCAATTGAAATGGTTTTTGACTGAAGCAGTTTGTTTTTCCGGTGAATTAGAGAAAGAATTTGACTCCAGAAATCCAACAAACACAAAAAACTGAAATCAATTTCAATGAGAAGTTCTTTTGCACTGCTAACTATGACAGCATTTGTCATGGAATTGTGGATATTAGATTCCAAAACTTGAAGAACGTCCTTGATTTGTCTGTGCAATGGTGTGATTGCTTCTTTTTTGGCAGACCATCTTGTGTCACTGTTTCCCTTTAATGAAATGGTCAACGTTTTCATCAGTTTTTCCCATCTTGACGTGGAGCTTGAAAAAAAGTTAAAGGTGGCTTTAACCTTTCCAAAAAACGTAACCATGAATGGGGAAACCTCAGCAGCATGAACACCAACAAGATTTAAAGTGTGAGCTGCACATGGAACAAATCTTGCTGACTCATTAAGAGAATGGATGTGAGCTTTGACGCCATTGTATTTTCCAGACATATTGGATCCATTATCATAGCCTTGGCCCCGGCAATCGGAAATGTTTAGACCATCCTTCTCCAAATATTCAGTTATCTCTGTTGCAAGACCTTTTCCGGTTTTTTAGTGAGATTCAATGAAGTCCACAAAGCTTTTCTTAATTGTGCAGGTTTCATCACTGATGTGGACATACCTGGTGATCTGAGCCATCTGTTCTTTGTGGGAGGCATCTGGAGTGCAGTCAAACAGAACAGAGTAGTATTTAGCTTCTTTGATGTTAAACAAAATTTCGTTCCTGACTTTCTGCCCAAGTAACTCAATCAGCTCATTTTGAATTCGAGGAGAAAAGTAGGATGTTGTGGTTTTTTTTGCTTTAACGGACGCAATGTGTTCAGCCACTAAAGGATAATAATGGCTAATCAACTCAATTAAGCTCAGAAAAATGCCACTGTTTTGTTGACCGATGTCTTCTGTTGTTCCCCGAAGAGCAAGATTGTTCTTGGCACAGAACAAAGTTGAATAAACAATCACTTTTAAGATATCTCTCCACTTTTTCATCTCTCCGCTGATAATTTTCGCAGATCAGAATCCAGGGTCTTTCCTTCCTTAAGTTTTTTTTCGAGAGCTTTCCAATCAGAATAGCATCTTTGGTGTTCATTGCTGTTTTCATGCTCAGGAATTCTTGGGTTTAGTTTTTGCCAGCACAAAACCCTTTGGAAATTTCTGAGAAATTGTTGGTTTTTGTTGTTGAAAATAACAAACAGCAAAAACAAAATAAAGAATCTTTTTTGTTGCTGTGCTGCAGCCTAGTGCGAACAAACTTTTCACCATTGGGATGAATTTTTTCATACCATTTTGAGTTGAAGTGTCGCATTCTGTTGTCAAAATCACACAGCGTGTTTGGGAAAAACTCTCTTCTGTCTTGCTCTGGCCCATGCTCAATCAAAAAGCATCTTATTTTTTCCGTTATTTTAGGCCATGTTGCTGGATCCCTGTGTTGAAAATTTTCTTCCGAGGCCACTGGAATTTCTGAGATTTCTGAATGAAGTTCATCCTCGTCCATTTCAGCTGGGCCTGAAAGCTGAGAATTTCCATCTTCCCTTGTTGGTTCTGAATCACTTGTGTAAAATTCTTCTTGACTTTGGCTGATGAAAATCTCCTCTTCAATTAATTCCAAATGATGATCTGAACTTAAGTCAATTATAGGATCTGTTGAATTGTCATTAACTTCAATACAAGTATCCTCCGAAATAATTTGTTTTTCCACTGAGTTTGTTACCAACCACTTTTTGAAACAGTTTCGTAGTTTCTCGCCACTTTGTTGGCGCTGTTTTCTTTTCTTCATAAATTCAGCACCAGATAATTTTTTGGTTCAATTCATGATAAAATCATAATGTTATCAAAGGTATGTTAGTGTTAAAGTGCGCTCTTTTGTTCAGTAAATTAGCTTTAGTATTTTAATATAACTAATTGAAAGCTTAATTATAATCGAAAAATTATGTGGCAAATGCGTTTACTTCGTAGGCGATCTGAATTTATATTTGCTTGAATACAACAAAAACAAGGACGTCAGAACTTTTTTTAATATTATGTTTTAAAATGGATTTATTCCAACTATAAATAAACCTACTCGAATTACAAAAAAATACTGCTACTTTAATTGATCAATTTATAATTAATAAAAACATAAAAATTGAAACAGGAATATTTATTAAAGACATATCTGATCATTTTCCGGTTTTTATAACAGCACAAAAATCGTTAAATCAACTTCCTAAAAAAGTAAAAACTAAAAAACGAGTAATTAAAAACGCTTCTCTTGCGACTTTTATTAGCCTTTTATCAACAACAAACTGGGAACCTGTTTTGAAAACAAAAAATACTAATGAAGTTTATGATAAATTTTATCATATATTTGAATGTCACTACAATAAAGCATTCCCAATAACAACTAAATTTATTAAAACAAAAACTCAACAAAATCCCTGGATAACAACCGGAAACATAAAATCTTCGAAAAAAAGCAACGACTGTATGAGAATGAAACAAATTGTAAAAACTATAATCGTCTTTTTGTGACAATTGTAGAGCGCTCAAAAAAGTTTTATTATAGTTGCCAAAAAAACTTTGAACATAATAAAAGATATTGTAGGTAAAAAAGATATGAATATTAGTCGTTTACCAAAAAAGCTAATTATAAATAACCGTGAAATTACTAACGACGCAATAATTGCTAACTCATTTAACCATGCATTTGTTAGCACAGGTCCATACCTAATATCATACCAAATCTCTAATAATAATACAATGGCTAATAATATGCTAACAGAAACAGAATTGCTTGATGCCGTGTACTTACTTAAACCAAATAAAGGTAATGGAGTTGATGATGTAAGCAGTAATGTAGTAATTAAATCAATGCCTTATTTAAAAATTCCGCTTTTGAATATTTTTACGCTCTCTTTAAACCAAGGAATCTTTCCCGACAAACTTAAAGTTGCGAGGGTAATACCTATACTAAATCAGGAGATGAGACTAGTGTCTCCGATTACCAAATCCCCAATAGATCTAGGGGCTCGTTGATAAGTCCAATTATGTCTTCTTCTTGCCCCTGCTGTTTGTATTTATATTATGGTTTACGACTTTAATAAATTTATATGGCCGAAAAAGAATAAAATATATTTAGGAGTTTGTGTCAAGAGGCGGAGTTTTAAAAAATTTTTTTATCAACAGCAGCGACGCCGTGAAAATTTGTTTCATAAACTGATTTTTTTTTTTTAATTTATTAAAATTTGCGCCCTCCTAATTTTGGCGCTACGGCCCTGGATGTGAACGTTGCATAAGCTAAAATTGAGAACGCAGAGATGGTACATCTACCTTTGATTTCATAAAATTCAACTTGCTGTTGCAAATGCGTGCTTTCTGTACCGGCGTAACTTGAAGATTTGTAAACTCAACGCTCATTTCAAACAAATTAAATGCTTCCTCGCAAAAACTGTTGAGTCTGATCAACGTCATCTCGTGGAAGATCATCCTTTGAATCCTTAACTTTCTTCAAATGACATAAGAAATGGGTTTTGATCAAATGCCATATTACAAAAAAAAGCGACGGAGATGTTCTTCCTGCAAGTTGTAAGAAATTTATGGCTCCTCCATAACAAAGAATGAAAATGTTTCGAAGAAAAATGTTTATCATTCATAAGTATTTTAAAATATTCCTACTGTTATCTTTTATGAAAGGAATTGTGTTTTGATAAATAATTTTTTTGCATTAATTTCCGTGTCCTTTAATTCGAGTATCAATAAAGTAAACTCAGTATCAATAAACATTTGAAATCTGCTTTAACTCATGAAGTTAAATTGGTCACCAAGGAATAGGTAAAAAGGAAATTAAAACTGTTTAAAATCTTAATGCAGTTTTACACGTTGTGTCATATTTGATACAACTCAAAAAAGTGAATTTCCACCATTTTTTTTTTTACACGATTTTTTTTTTTTACAATTTTCTAATGACAATACGATTACTTGTAACAAAAATTAGACTTTTTTGAGCATTTTAAGCTGCTTTGCGCACTTAAGGGTTAAAGTTGACTATTGTCATGACACAATAAGGTGTGTGCCAATAGGGAACACATTTTGCTCACTCACTACATAAATATTCAATAAAACTGAAAGAAACCAATATCATTCTATTTATTTAAGTCCACCTAAAATCATTTTATTTATCTTCAAAAGTGGGTGAAACTTCTATCAAACGTTTATATTAACATTTCTTTCATAAGTAAATTTTATTCCTCGAAGATATCATTACATTTAAAACTAAGTTTTAAATATACAAATTTTAAATATTGCAATAATAAATATTCAAATCGCTAATAAATAATCGAATTGTTTATAAATATTCATGTCAATGATAAATATTAATAGTGCTAATAAATATTCAAATCGCTAACAATTATTTAAAATGCAAACAAATATGCCGCCATTTAAAACGTAATATTGACGTCTACAACCTTCTATACACTTTATTTGTTAAATTGAACATTAATTTAAACTTCATATTTTAATCAAAAATACATCTTATTGCTTTTGTTGTATAAAGCAGACTCCTAAAGATGCTTTTTTAAAATAATCGTTTTTGTTATCAAGACACCTTAAAAAATTTGATGTTTTTAAAATTCATCACGATCCCCAAATAAAAGAAAAATGACCGTCTTACCAATAAAAAAATAAAATGTTCCTCAATTATCAATTATTAAAATAAAGGCATTGATGACGATAATGAATGCTATAACATTTTAATAGACGCCAAAACGATGTCACCATGGGGTCATGTGTGTATTTTCTTTATAAAATGATGAGAAAGCATCCATCTCTTCACTTCGGTTTTGCATACCTAGTGCATAGAACAAAAAAACAAACTGTGGTATATTGGATTGATTTGTATTTCATAAAATGGCTCTTCCATATCTTTCCACAACAGATTTTGTAAAGGTTGAAGAATTTTATTTTTATTTGATTATTTTTATTTATTAATTCTTTTGATTAGTAAAGTTGCTCTGACTTTATTTCTGTATTTTCACAAATACCATTTTCATTTTTAAAAGTTGCTTAATTTTTATTTAAGTATATCTTTTTGCTTATTTTTTATTTTCATTATTTTTGTTTCTATCATTTTAATTAGGCTTGGTATGTTTATGACAAAGATCGAAGTGGTTCTCTCGAGAGCAGTGAGTTAAAGGTAAGTTGATGTAAAGAGGATCTTAACTGAATGTTTTTTAAAGAATAAAAAAACAAAACAATTTTGTCAAATTGCCAAACCAGAAATAAGCTAACCAATTTTACTGGTGTGATTAGACTCGATAATCCGAGAAATTTGAAAGTGTTCGGAATTTTAAAAAACATAATCTGAAACAGTTTAAAAAATTTTTTGTGAAATGCTACCTAAAAAAAATCATCTGATTGGTCACGTATTTAAAAAAATATTCTTTAGAACTTTCTTAAAGATACTCTGGTAAAAAATGGATTCGATGCCAATGATGAAGTAATTGAAGCGCACGAAAAAGCTATGGTATGTTATTATTATCTTTTTTTCCTGGCAAATAAATTGACTTGTTTTCAGTGGATTTATAAATTATAAATAATTTTTCGAGTTTGTGAGAATTCGCAATAACGAACAAAACATTTATGGTATTAATTAAATGATTTTCTTTTTGTTTATAACCAGTTTTTAACCAGTTTAGAGATGGTATTTGTTTTTAGATTGAACTGTACGATATCAATAAAAATGGGTTGATTCATATCAGCGAGCTCTCAAAGTAACAGATTGTATTGCTGTTTTTAGTTGTTTTTATGACTGATTCAGTAAGATTTAGTGCAAGCAAGAAAAGCTTGTTTTTATTTTTAAAATATTTTTGTTTCGGTTTTAGAGCGATTAGCATCGATGCGAATTTTATACCAACTCTTCAGGTAAGACTTTTTTTTATTACAACATTTTGAATTTATTTTACTTGTCAAAAATTTGAGATTTTTTTTATTTTTAAATATTTTTATAAAATAAATTACTTTTTAATCTTATGAAAACAAGTAACTTTAACAAATGAATAAATAAAAACTCAATAAAATGAACAAAAAGACTTTTTCGTTTAGAGTTTCACCGTAAATGATTTTGAGATAGCCTTTAAATCCAGCGATGAGGTAGCTATTAAAGTTTTAAACTCGAAAAATAATGCACTAATATTTAGTTATTTGATAAAATTAAAAAACATCCTTTTATTTTATACTCTGTTAGTTAATTATACAAAATATTAAGTCATTATAAAATTTTAATCAGGATGGAAATGGAACTCTTGAGAGCAACGAAGTTCCTGGGTTTTTGAATAAATTGTTTGAGGAGGTAAATCTCCATTTTGGTTTCGTCATACTTATTTAATTAAATCTGCATTGATAATCTTGCATTAATACTGCATTGAGAACGTTTTTAATGGTGAATATCCTTTTTATACTTATTTAATATGGTTTTTTTTATTCTCAGAGATCGTCCGATCAAATAGAATCTATCAAAACCACTTTGACTGCTATTTGCGAAAGTCATGGTGGAAAGTTAACAAAAGATGACCTGAAAATCTTCTTTCATTAAAGAAAATCAATTGTGATTTTTTGATGCATGGCTTTTAGTTACATAAAATTCACAGTAGAAAATTCTAGTATCGCTTGTTAGAAAATAATTATAAGATATAATTAAATAATGTATATTAGAATATTTAGTCTTGTAATTATGAAATTAACTGTAATTATGCAATTTTGCCAGTAATAATTTCGGTTCCTTGATAAAAAATGAATTTCTGTGTCTTCAATATCGAATGTGCATAAATAAAAAATGAAAAGATAAGTAACGAAACGTATTTATGAATTCAACGGACACTTTTGAATCTGGTTTTACACATACCGCTCATCATTTGTAGCGCCTATACAACTTGGAAGGTTTTATTATTCATATGAAGTTTCATATTTCTATTAACATTTCAAATTAAAATTCATTATTTCTCTTGTTCAAGGTTGTAAAACACTTCGAACTGCTTTTTATTCAAATAACGGTGTACATCTTTGCTAGAAAAAGAAGTGACTTAATAGTACATATATATTCTTATCTTTTAGGAGTCATTTTTTAAATTAAGAATATTTTCTATCTTGTATTCATAGGTTGGGTGAGTAAAGAGCTACTTGTTTTTAGAAGAGAAATATTTGTGCGTTTTTCACCGCTTTTTTTTTTTTTGTCTTAAACTTTCAACTTAAGTTTTGGTTTAAACTTTTTGATTTCAAAATTTCAAATTGAAATTTCAAATTGAAATTAGATTCAGCTTAAACTAACAATTCCATAGTTTAAACTGAAAGTTTAATACAAAGTTACACGATAAAGTGCAGTGATTTTAATAGAAACTAAAAAACTGCTGGAAATAATGATTAATCAATAAATAAACCAGTCGTCATCAATAAATCTCAAGATATAAGTGACAGTGTCATGAAAGTTTGTCCGCTTTGGAATTATACTTGAATTACAATAATTATTTTGATCCCCCAGTGGGTCTGGGAATTGTTACTGACAATCACCAGTATATCAATTAGTTAAGATTGAGTGAGATTTTGAATTTTCCTAACTAAATTTCTTGACTTGTTTATTCTAACTAACCAATGATTTAGGATTGCGCCGCATCCTTAAGGCTTAAAAAAAAAAAAAAAAAAAAAAGTTAACACAGTCTTCCAAAGCTGATTTTAGGTGGAAATTTATAATAAACTTTTCAACAGGAAAGACAATAAAGTACTTAGGCACCATTGACAGTTTATGGTTTTAGAAAGACTTCTGTCTCGACCACATCAGGCTTGGGACTGAAGGCTTTACCCGCTGTTTTCCAGACCAATAGAAATTTTATGCAATTTTCTTACGTATAGAGACAACTTCACTCGCATGTTATGATCAAAATTGAACATACGCTTTTTCACTGCACTTTCTACAAGCGCAATAAAGAAAAGAACGTAACCATTTTACTTTTGATGGAAGCAATGTGTCATGTGGTTATATGACTAGCCCTGTGACGGACACATTGTATGAAGTCACGCGATAATAATATTTAAATGACAACCCAGCTTATTATATTTTTATATATATATATATATATATATGAAATTACAATAATGCACAGAACTCTGCAAAAGACAGTTCATTTTATTATATAATATTGACCAAAAACCATTTAAAAATAGACGCATTAAAGTTCCCAATTAACATCTAGTAAATGTTATTTTAAAAAAATTACATATTTTCGACTTTATTTGGCTATTGTAACATTTTTTCCTCTGATCAACTTTTTTCACTTCAACTTTTACTTGTTTTTATGTTTAAGTTTTCTTTTCATCTTATGTTTCTCTTTTCCCTTTCTTTTTCAGCTTTTTATTGCACCTTTTTATATTGTGACTTATATTTGCCTTTTAGTGTTTTCTATTTGAGAGACATCGCTTCCATGTTTAAATTAAACCCTTTTAGTAGCCAGTATCGATATTAGATAAAATTATTTTTGAGTTTCTGCTGTTAGATTAACCTACTTGACTGTTACTCGATTATTAGTTACCTCTATTTGATTAAAGATGTTTGGATTAGTCACTAACATGTCTGCAAAATACACATAGTTTGGTAAGTAAATCGGAATATTTTCACATGATTTGAAGCCTGATTCAATATTGGCATTCTCATAGATTTTTCCCAGGTCTCAATCAAAAGTCCTATAAAACTGGCCTTGTTAGTTATCACCGCAGAGGGTTAGATATTATATTCTACGCTGCGTTATTATAAGAACCTTTGAATGGCTTATATACCGTTCAACCAGCAATTCCTAACAGCAAGAGAATTATCAATATGGCAGCGAAAGTAACTTTCCAAGCATAACTTGCAGTTCTGTAAGACTCGTTCGCAGCAAATAATTGAGTACCGAAGGTATATTCGTCTGTTTTAAACTCGACGATTGTGTTATTTGCCATAATTAGGAGCTACAAGATAACGTCGTTTACACTTTATTCAAATTAATCTAGATATAAAAAAATATTCTTTGACTTTAGAGAAATAGTTTATATATATATATATATATATATATATATATATATATATATATATATATATATATATATATATATATATAACTATATATATATATATATATATATATATTGTATAATTTAATTTTTTTTAGTTACAATAAAAACATACTTAACGTATGGACTATTAGTTACAACTGTTTTAACCTCAAAACCTCAAAATCCACATATTTTCTGAGTTCGTTGGATTTTATTACGCTTTTTTTACAGACTTCAGATCTTTCTGAGTTCGTTGCGTTGGATTTTATTACGCTTTTTTTACAGACTTCAGATCTTTCTGATGATTAGCATTTCTTGTTTAGATAAAGCTATAAATATGTGAAAGTCTATAAATATGTGAAATGTATAACTTGATTTCGACCGATTTTTCAGCTTTCGGTTGGAGTAGGGTTAAGATATGGCCAGATTTTGGTCATTTTGCAAGGTGCAGTTAAATCACGAATACAATTTTAGCGATGTCTCAGTATAATCATAAAGCCTAAATTTTTTTTCTCCATGAAGTATATTTATTACTTAAATGCATAACATTATCTTAAGTAGAATATATTTTATAATATGTAACTTCGAATGTTAACTCATTGAATGTAAAATAGTACTTTATTAATTTTTTTTCATGTTGCTACTAATCCAAACACTTGCAAACTGAAATTGTGCTTTTTTTATTAGCAGCGTTCATACTGGTCTCAAAAAAGTCGCATTCGTGAGCAAAATACAGACCCCAAGACAGAAATGCTTAATTTAACAAGTGGCTAGAATTTGGTTACTTTACCCTAAAATAATTCAGTTTGAGTGCAAAATTACCCATCCACACTTTAATGCCTTCTTGATATAATGAAAAACACTTTCCAGCAATGAATTTCTTCAGGTTGAAGCACTGGGACAAAATCTGGTGAATACAGAATGATTTCTGATGTTGTGACAGTTTTTGGACGTTCATTAAGAGAAACATTTTCAAGGCTTATATGACTACGTTTAAATTGAGCAATCCAGTTGTATACTGCTGCGAATAAAGGTGAAGAATCTCTATTAAGCATCGGCGTTTCGGCGTTTGGCTCTTCGGTTTTTAACGAATAATAACGAATAAGATAAAAATTTTTGTATAGGTTACTTAAAATAAATCTAATTTAAATAATGTGTGTATTTTGACATACAAAGTTACAGCATTTCAGAAAAAAGTTGCGACACCTCACAAATCTCATGTTGTTTTGTTTCAAACTTTCAAGACATTGCGCAAAGTTCGATTAAAACCGGTTTAATTCAATTAAAACCGATTCAATTCGATTAAAACCGATTTTATTCAATTAAAACCGATTTAATTCGATTAAACAAACTTTAACATAAAATTTTTACGTAAGAATATAAACGTGTCATTCAAAAAACGTGGCTGTTTTAAATGCATAGACTCCTACTTTAATAAACTTCAGAAAATTTGATTTTCTCTTAAAAGATTCATATAGAAATTTGTACTTTATTCATTATTCGTCTAAAAACGAAAAACCAAACGCTGATGTCTTGATACACTTCTAACAATCTTTCTTGAATTTGTTTTGTATTTTACACCTTCCAAAAATAAGAATTCAATCACTGCGCGATGTTTGATTTTTTTTATTTGTAAAGAAAAATTCAGACACATCAACACTACCTGACTTAGAAACAAATAGTTGAATTGACACGTATAAATGAAAATTTCCATGTGTTCAAATAAAAGTTCCACTAAATGTAAGAAAAAAACAACAAAAAAAACAAGCAAAAACAAAATAATCGGACGGCCTGTAAAGCGGCTCTTATAGAAATAGCTTTAAAGGTACTTCTGTAAAAACTCACTACATGAAAACTATGATTTCATTAAGAGGGGAAAAAAATCCCTTAACATGAAAGTAAAACGAGTTCTAAAAACAAAATGGCAAATTCTAAAAACAAGGCGATCAAGGTCATCAAATTTGTACGTTGATTCAACTTTACTGTCTTAGACAACTGCCAAAAGATTGCCAAAAGTGTTGCATGTAAGATAAGTGCAATTACCGTCGTCTATCACACATGGGACTTCATTTTCAGATATAATGAAGACTAGAATCGAAACAAATTTGTTTCGGTGAGCAGAATTTACCGCTTAAATGTTAGAGATCTGAAGTTTATAGGAGTCAGATCATTCCTGCTTGAACCTGACTCGATTTATGCTTGCATTAAGAATGTTTTTAAACAAAGAAAATTATAAACCACCAGAGAATACGTTTTACTTATTAAAATGAAAAAAAACTGATGTTCCAAATTCCTATTCCGGTTTTTATGGCATCAATTTCTTACTAAAAGGCTTCGTTACCAACACAACCGTGAATGCTAAAAAAGAAAAGTTAAATTTGATGAAAACTAAAAATTATTTCAATATGTATTAAGTCGTATTGAAAGTATCTTAATATTAAAACCGAGATTCCGGAAGAAAAATATGGTTTTCAATTGTGGTTCCGCTTAAATATCCAAATCAATTACCTGAATCCGAAAAAAAAGATAAGGATATTTTGTATTTGCTCTCAGTTGAAATATTTCCACATGACTATAGTGGTTCCAATAGTGAAATTTCAATTAAGAACGTTTTAACAAACCTGCCAACTTTTCAGACGATGGGCAACTTGGATTTTCTCTCCACCTACGTAACGTTTTCTATTTATTAAAAGTCTATCATTAATGATTTTAACCTTTACATTACATTTAATTATTTTTTATTTACTTGATGTTATTGTAAACTCATTTTATTTCATGACATTTTCTTTTATTTCTCATAGAAATATAAAATTTTTTGTTCAAGTAATAATTATAAAAAAAAAAAAAAATGAATAAGAAATGTAATTTATTTCACAAATACCTACTTATGTTGACAATAACAAAAAAAACTAGACAAACTTACTACTTTGTAATAAAGAAATTATGTAAGAAATTATAAGTAATAAATTATCAATAATATATTAAAGTCATTTGTAACGTTATAAAACTAATAATAGGCTTAAACCCGTAAATAAATCTGACCGTTTTTATGCACATGTACTAATTACACTGATGCAGCCATATGTTCTAAGTAAATCAATGTTTTTTTAAATTCTAAAAAAAAAATAGGAAAAAATCTCAATAAAAGTAGACTCTTTTCATTTTTATACCTCAGCTCAGAACACTATACATAATTGATATTATAAATGTTTTAATATCGATAATTTTCTTTTTGAAATAAACATTAAAATTATATTTACTCTAATTGAACAACCTTGCACTTAATAATTGCATCATCGATATATGTATGTCTGAAAACTATATATATATATATTCTTCTAAAAAAAATCATAAATCGAGCACAATCTAAAAAAATAGTATCATGTCAAGATATAACGCAGAAGACAATTGTAAGTCCTACCTTTTTTTTTTTTTTTTACCAGTACAACTGTCGTGTACCATAACAAATTTAACACTTGAAAAAAAAATAAATGTAATTTGAAAAAAAGGTCAAGTCTCAAAGCTGGATAATTTTCATTTTGACTAAATGGTCCTTAAGTACCGAAAAACCTTAAGAGATCTAAGTTATTTTCATTTCAAACATTAGAAAAATGTTGGAAATAAACTGAGATAAAATAGTCTTGCATCAAGTTTTAAGCTTTATCTCTCTCATATAATATAATCCATTTGAATTTAATCTGACAAGAAGTCAAGTTTTTCAATGGTCGATTTTTAAAATCTTCTAACATAAAGAATTCTTGTTTACGAAAAACAAAAAGGAAAAAAGTGTCAAAATTTATTTTCTGGTAATTCTATATAACATTTGGTAAATATATGGGGGAAAAAAATATACAAAAATTGGTAGACGAGAGGATGGCGCAATCGATTTTTTTATGTTTGTTACATTTTTAAAAGTAAAAATAATATAAAAAAACTGAGAAAAAAAAAAAAAAAATTATGGCTCTGAACATACGCAAGCAAAATTAAACAACGAGAAACTTCAACGATTCGATCGAATTCGAAGATATCGAATTCGAAGATATCGAATTCGAAGATATCGAATTCGAAGATATCGAATTCGAAGATATCGAATTCGAAGATATCGAATTCGAAGATATCGAATTCGAAGATATTAAATTTACAAAAAGTTTTCCTCTTATACTCGTTGAAAAAAAAGATCAATTTAATAAAAATAATGCGATAAATAAATAATATAAATTTATATAAAACATGTACAATGTATACACTAGAGTTACACACCCTATCAGTGTAACAGGCTGCATGAAATGCTGTTAATATCCAGCAAGACATTATAACATGTCGTAACCTAAGCTCATTATATGCAATTCACTAAGATAGATGGTTGATAGATCTTCAAATATATATTGGCGACATGATCAACTAACAATTTATTCAAGTAACGAAGACATGTATTCAGAAAAAAATTTTCATAACTTTTGATAAATATTTGTGAATTTTTGTAAATTCACAAAATAAATTATAGGGTTGTCACAGCAAAATCATCATGATTAACAGGAAAGATTGATCAAATAAGACCATAAGTAACTGAGTAGGAACTTTGATTTTAGAATTCTAAACCATAGGGCCAATTTTTAAATATCGGAAAAATTAGAAAACAATTCGTTTAAATAAACAAATCCACAAACTTTAAAGCAGTCCTACTAATTTTCCACCATTTGGTCGCTCTTAAGACTTGGTTTGTATAGAACAGATGTAACATCGCTATCTACAATCTCACTCCGAAAACCTGTAAACATGCCAAACCAACACACTTTGGTATAACCAGTGAACGCAACTCGATTATTCAGCTGTTTAAGTACTTAAACATGCAAAAGAGCGTAGTGGTTTCTACTAGTGGTAGTAGTGGTTCTACTGATGATAATAGAGATGCTGATGGTAGCAAACTTGTGCCGTTAAGCATTCAACTTTATTCACTTATTTTAACTAAAAGCAAACATAGCCCAGCAAGTATATCATCACGCATTTTTTTATACGCCCACTTGTCGCCGCCAACACGACGCATTTTAACCCCACTAAGCAGACTTCCTTTGCCAATAGGCTGAATGTCAATTTCCACTTGAACACCTTTTTTATATAACGAAAAATAACTATCTGACTGACTATAGTCAATTTCAGGACGACAATCCAAACAACGTTTTACGGCTGCAACTACTTCATCGATCCCCAGTACAGAAGTCATATCCACGCTAAGAGACTTAGATAAAGGGTTACGCAATTTTTTCTCATTCTTGAACTCTTCGTTTTCCTCCACATTATTGTTCCAAACTAAATCGGTACTGTTAGATAACGGATGATTTGCTGGAATGTGCGGGGGCCGTATGTTGTGTATAAGTGGGTTTAAAATAGAAGCATGTGGACGAGATGTAGAATGGCTGTTGAACAAAGATGTCACGTTGCTATATCTGAACTGGGATTGCGTCTGTGGATCGATCTCCATGGTAGCTGATGGATTTGAAGGTACCATTGCTTCAAGTTGTTGTTGATAGTTATTGATTGACAAACCCCCAGGCATACCACTTGATACTTTTAAATTGAGCTTCATCATTTCATTAGGAAGTTCAGTTTC
Source organism: Hydra viridissima (assembly GCF_058129835.1). Classification (NCBI taxonomy): domain Eukaryota; kingdom Metazoa; phylum Cnidaria; class Hydrozoa; order Anthoathecata; family Hydridae; genus Hydra; species Hydra viridissima. Next base: position 4,272,761 of record NW_028324310.1, read on the forward strand.
GTTTCTTAAATTTAAGTCAGAAGGGTCATCATCGGATACAGGTGCTTGATTAGCTAAAAACTCAGAAATACAGTGTTCCAATTGTATGTTTTCTTGTTCAGACGCCAAACGAAAAAGTTCCTTTTCTTTCTCTTCCATTTGCTTCTCAAGAATTTTTCTCTGGACTAAGTGTTGAACATGAAGGTTTTCCCAAGCCACTTCTTGCTTCTTCTGCAGTGTTGCAAGACTTAAATCAAGATTGTCTGTAGTAGTTGCTTCTGAAGGTACGGTTTCATCATCAAGAAACGAAGGAAAAGAGTAACAGTACTGAGGATTGCGTGAGCGCGATGGGACCGCTTGAGGATCATTGTAGTACTGCTCTTGAAGTTTTTTATGCTCCTCACGTACCTGTCTCAACATATTTTCAGAGTCTTCACATTTTCTTTTTTCAGTGAAAAGTAGTGTTCCCTCAGATGACCGTCTTTCATTTAACATGCGAATTCTAGCTTCAGGACTGAGAGGAAGATACGGCGTTAGATTAGCTCGTTCTCGTTCTCTAGTTTTTGTATTTGCCGATCCACGTTTTGTTTTTACTAATATTTGTGGAGTAGCATTTAAAGAGTCTGAATTGTGCTCTTCTACTGTGGGTTCTAAAACACAATTATAAGTATGCCTTTGTCTACTGCCACGAGAGCGCATATACCTTTGCACTGCTTCGAGATCTGGTTCCCCTTCAGATTCAGAGCCTGTATTATCATTTTCTCGCACTTGAACGAGGCTACCATGACTATCAGTACATTCATTATTAGGAGATTTATTTTTCTTCATGGTGTGAAGTAAATTAAATTGTGCAATGCTATTTTGAAGCGTGGCAGCACCATCTGAGGCGCGCCGACCAAACTCTGGACGAACTTGTAATACAGCAGGTCGAGGTAAATGTTGCTCTTTATAATTTAATTGTTCTTTTTCGCGATATATTGATGGAGATGGTGACCGACATGCTGTCATTTCAGGTAGTCCTTCTGAAGGATTTTTTAAAGTTTTACGTACATCCGGTATATGCGAAACAGCAATTGTACCACGTCTTTTTGAAAAGTAGCGAGCTAAATCAGCAGCACTAGGTTGCACTTCTTCAATTTCAATTTCTTGTGGTTCAATAGGAGCAAATTGATTAACATCACAATTAGTCTTTTCCTGAATTACTCTTAAATCATCAAATTCTTTATGTATTTCTACTGAACTTCGGTTTTGAACTGCTGCTTCTTTTAGTTGTTTTAGATGTTTATCCAATAAAATGTGGTACAAACCGTAGGTTTGATTAAACATGCTGTTTTTGACACACTGAAACAAAAGTGAACAATATTACAAAACGTAAAGGTTTCTTTGCTTATATTTTTACAGGGTGTGTGCATTTACATGATGGTGGATAAAACCAATTTTATGTATATGTTTGTATATGTATATACTTACATTTATGTGTGTGTATATGTGTATATGTGTGTGTGTTTGTGTATAGACACAGTCAGGGTCTCTATCACTTTTTCTATCTATCTCTCTAATGTACACTAGTACATACATAGATTCAGACTCATATGCACATATTTCAAGTTATTTATGCATAAATTTGAATTCATACTTCAATAACATGTGCTCTACTTTCACCAAAAGCTTCCATTTGCTTAAGTACTAGCTCATTGTATGATCCATTTTCGGTATGGTGACGTGCAAAACCAAATTCATCTTCTTCTATAAGAAATTGATATGGTTCACCTTGAATTATCCACTTATGTTGTTTGATCTGAGTCATGGTGTAACGTTTATTTAAATCGACTACAAGCATATGACGAATCAAATTCTCACAATCTAAAAAATATTCACAGAAGAGTTTTGTTGTCAGTAGTAAACATTGGACTATATAAAAAAGCACCATTCTACTTTATCAATTAAATCAGAATCAATACCGATACACTAGCTGCATGTAAAATAGAACAAAGTGTTTCTTAAATTACCTGAAGACATAAAGTATGGTATGCGAAACTTTCCTGTCAAGACACGCTGCCGAAGATCCGGAAGGGTGCGTCCATCAAATGGTAATGCACCACACACTAGCACATATAAAACAACACCCATACTCTAAAAATTATTAATGATTTTTTTGAAATCAAAATTATAGCAGCAACATGATTAAAAAATCTGCAAATGACTATATCTTATTTATTCCAGTAATCTGAGTTTAAAAAATGCTTTTACAAAAAAGCATAAGACACCATGTAAATAATGAAAATGATAACAGAACAGTCATTTTTTTCTTGCTTATATGATGTTTTCTGCTTTTGCATTCAAACAGATTCAGAAAAAACCTTAATTCTAAAAATTGTTACTGATTATGAATCTGCAAGTTTAACTATAAGACTATAAGGTAGAAAAGAAAGGTAGATAGACACTGTAAAGTAAATGATTTCTCTGATTTGCCATCTTTTGTATTAAACTATATGATTTTTAATCAACTTTCTAAATTGCACTATTTACCCAAATATCAGTAGCAGGTCCATAATATTCCTTTCCTTCAAACAATTCAGGTGCAGCATAGGGAGGACTGCCACACCAAGTCTTAAGTTTGCCACCAACCTCAAATGTGTTGCTAAACCCAAAGTCGGCAAGCTTGATGTTACTGTTTTTGTCCAAAAGCAAATTTTCAGCCTAAAAAGAATTTAGGTACAAGTTTAATTTTATTCAAAATCAAAAATTGTAATAGAGGGAGAACTACCACTCAGGAAGCTACCTTGAGGTCTCTGTGTACAATTCGCTTAAGATGTAGATATTCAACGCCAGCAATTATCTGTCGGAAAACTTTTCTTGCTTGACTCTCATGCATTCTCCCACTTTTAATTAGCAAATCTAGAATGTTAAATACTATGACATGTATTTAATATAAAGCAAGTAAATGAAATAAATGGAAAGTAGAAAAACTCCTTGAAAAAATAAATAATAAATTTTTATTTAAAGAATAATTCTAATGTATCAATAATAAATGTGAAGATGAAATATTTGAAAAAAAAAAAAATTTATTCCTGTGGACATTTAATAAAACTTCAAACTTTGGTTTTGGTGGTCTCCCCATAAGCTCACACACAGCATTACACTATTTGATGCTTTACTCGATGAAATTTTTCAAAACTTTGATGTTTCTGCAAAGTGTGTTTTTTTTTTTTTCTTTATTTTTCATTTAATGATTGCCCAGTACTTTTCAATAACTTTCAATTCTGGGCAGTCTAACATAATTGACCAGCAAGTCTCACAAAGAAAAGGTGCTGAACTTTTTGCCACAACTGAAAATAGTTAGCCAAACCAAGGCCTTTTTTTGCACACTTATCTTGTTTTGTGAATTAAAATTTGCTTCTCCACTATATTTGAATATATAAAAAACAGCCCCAGAAAAAAACAAATTGCCAATTGCACTTGAAGTTTTGTCAGCTTCAATAATACAGAAAATTTTAGAAATAAAATTGCTGTACAACTTAAAGCATTGGGTTCTTGCACTTTTTCCTTGAGTTTCAGAATCATATACTATTTTTTAAGAATAAAGACAATAAATATTTCAAATTTTTGAAATAAAAATATGAGAAAACTTATATTTTAAATGAGAGGCCTGGGTTAGTCTTGACACTATCTACAAATTTTCTAACAATTTTTTATCTTGAAAACCCTCCTATTTTTCCACCACCAGATTTGTTTTTGATCAATTTTGCATGAGAGAAACGTTGAATAAAAAAAAAAAAAACTTCATTGGAAGCTAAAATTTTTAGCAAAAAGTTTAAAAGTAAGCTAACTTATCCTTTGCCATTGTTTATCTAAGGAAACAGCTGCTTCCACCCCAAGAAAAGAATCAATCAATGATACTAAAAGTTGCTCTCTGAGTCAGATTATAGAAGTAACATGGCTTCAGGAGTTGCAATCATACAATCCCTCAAATCACTCAATCAAAAATAAAAGTTTAATATCCATCATATTCTTTGTCATTGCAAACTAAGAAGATGTTTGTAAACATCTCTATATAAATTTTATAAGTAAAAAGATTTAAAACTAAAAACAAATTTCTGTGAGACAAACATTTTTCCATTTGTACATTTTTGGTTTGAGCAACTTTTATGCTTAAGGTTACCACAGAAAGGTGATAATTAAACAAATTAATTTAGGAAAAACGAGGCAATCATTTCAAACTTATGGCATAAATTAAAACTTCCATCGTACATGTATTGTCTTAATCTCAGAATTCAGTTAGCAACTTTAGAAACACAACTGCAGCAGACAGAACTCTCTTAAGTTTTAAATTTTGTAATCAGCAAAAAAGAAAATAAATTTGAGTAAGACTAACCAAATATTTCTCCTTTAGCAGCATACTCTGTTACTAGATAAAGGTATCTATCAGTTTCCATAACCTAAATGATATATAATAAAATGGTACAAATATATGAGTAAATATAATACTTTCGCAGTTGGTATTTAATCTATATATAGAACTATTGCCTAAAAGATTAGAAAAATTTAATGAACTTTTAAACACACTCAGGTTTTAAGTTAAGATTAACAAATAGGAAATAGAAAAAAAAAACAGGATTTAAGATAGAGACAAAAACTAAGAGTTAGCCACCAAAACTTTTACAAAAGAAACATCAATTAAAACAAATCAGAAAAAGAACTTGAGGTCTTTAGGCTCATTCTTCATTCAACTTTTATCCATTAAGTTGTTATAAAAATGCAATGCAGCAGAGAATTACCTCATATAATCTAACAATATTTGAATGATTGACTAATTTCATGATCTTTACTTCTCGCTTAACTTTTAGAAGATTATCACTATCCAACTGGCTCTTATCAATCATTTTGATTGCAACCTTAAAAAAAATAAACACTTGAAAAATGTATGTATGAAAAATAATCAAAACACAGCTAAAAATACATGCCTCCCTTTTTTAAACTTTCATCACTATTTAAACTTCTTCCAATTTAACAAAAAAAAATATATCTGACATAAGTTCAACAAAATTTAACATCAATGATCTACCAATCAAAATGATTTTGATGACATATTGCTATGCTAAAAAAAACATAACTTTAAAAACTACTTTATGTAGAAATTTAGACAATCCATACTTTCAAATGATACTGCAGCCACAACTAAATATTGACTAGAATATCTATTAACACTGAATAGTATATAACCATTCCGTTGCATTTGTGAATGATGGGCTGTTTCTATCAGTCCTTCTCCACAACTTTGATGATATTCAGGTAATGTTCTTCACTCTTAGCTGTTGCTAGGAAATTGGCACTGGGCTTAACTACTTATTCAGCAATGTCGTTCACAATATTTAATGTTTGAACATTTGTTCAATGACTTGATATGAAACTGAATTTGGCCATTCTGGAACTTTCCAGGTGAGAAACTAATTGCAGACTATAAAATGTGAACCTAAACCAACACCTACTTGATCAGCAAGTATTGTAATAAGAATTGATTGTGGAAGCTTTAACTTCCCAAATCCTGTGCAGATGTAAGCAATTTGCTAACAAACCAACATTGTAGTTTTTTAGCCGATTCTTGAAAGGTTGCAGGAAGATCAGACCCAGTTATTTTAACATCTTTGTTATTAATATTGTTAAAAAAAACCCAAAGATTGTTGATACCCTTCATGCCACTAACATCTTGCTATTATTTCTAGATGAATTAAGTGTTATTTGTAGAGCTGTACTATTACTTTATTAACTGTTGTTATTATTGTTTCTGTCATGCTTTTGTTTAGAACATCAACATCAAAATTATGATGTAAAGCTATTTTACACAACCATGCAAACAAAAAGAACTTGTATAGCTAAAATGTCTGATCAAGCTTAAACTGTAAACAAGCATAGAATAGTTAATCATAGAATAGTTAAAATACAACATTTATATAGCTCACAATGAGTTCAATTAACACAAAAGCAATAATTTTAAATCATATCATATCTTATACACAAAAAATGTTCAGATTTCAGGTGGACTCCCTAAATCATTCAGATTTGGAAGAATTTCTGCAAGGTTACTATTAAGAGCAATTGGAAAGTATTGAGAATAATCTGTACAGACTACCAGCAAAGTATTGAGAATAATCTGTGCAGACTACCAGCACACTAATATCTATAGCAGAACCTTTGGTAGATTGGCACTTGAACCTGGTAAAATGCGATGTAGCTATTTAAGTAAATGTCAGCATATTTTCATGTGGAAAAAAAGGCTAATATCACTTTAAAAAACAGGAACCTAACTATATAGGCTGATCTTTCAGATTACAATACCAAAGTGTGACTGATATTCTTATACATTAAGGAATGTATGCCTATTGCATTTCTTAACTACAAAATTATAAGTACTTGACTTGTAAGTAATCCTGATATAACTCTATAATTAAGCTCATATTGACTATTATCAGGGCTGCAAAAGGGGCAGAAAGGGAATATGTTCCTCAATAATTTTCAATGGCTGATTAACTCTAAAAACGATCTGAATTTATAAACTGCTTACTATTTATTTATTTGATGTCTTTTAAAAACAAACCACACTGTTAGTGCTTTTTAAATAGTACGAATTTCATTTAAAGAATAGAGCCACATACAATTACTAATTTAAATAAATTATTAGCTAAGTATATAAAAAATACTATTGTATATATTGTTTGTCTGAATACTATTTTAAGCGCAAGGAAAAATTACCACTAAGATTTTTATGATAAACACATTTGTATGTGTATAGCCCATAAAAATCGTGTAGATATGATAAAAAGAAAAAAAAAAATTTTTCATTTAAATTCAAAATATACAAATACAGTTGATGCTTTAGATGTATTTTGGATTGCTCACATATACATTAACCTAGATATAGCAATTTTTTTAAGTTTTACTTGAAAAACAATATCTAGCCTTTTATATATGCAGCCAAAATATACATAACATTTGAAATGCAAGTATCATATATAATCATTATTATTCCATTGTTTGTAAGAACAGCTAAAAAGTTATGGTCTGTATGTAACTCTCATACTAAATATATTAACCTTTTTCCAATTACTGAATGATGTATTAGGTAGGGATGCTAATGTTTGTTGGTGCTTTTGTTGCTTTTATCTAATTAGCAAATTATGATATTAAAACTTTAAATATCAAAATTACTTTATGTCGCCAAGAAGAAGAAGAATAGTAATTTTATAAGAAGGGTCATGAATAATACTGAGCCATATATATATATATATATACATATATATATATATATATATATATATATATATATATATATATATATATATATATATATATATATATATATATATATATATATATATATATATAGGTGAAAATATAGAGCACTATTGATAACAGTGGTGCGATTATTAAAAAAAACAATACTGCCATCTTGCCTAGAAATATTTATCAATTATACCTAAGAAGATTACCTTTTCTTTGGCGAAAGTATGTTCTGCAAGCTTAACCACTGCAAAATTTCCTTTCCCAATTGATTTCCCTATATTGTAAGGTCCAATTTTGGTATTCTTATTTCTATTACTTTGTGGAATTTCGGTGCCAGCACCGTACGCCATCTTTGTTATCAAATAAGCGAGATGATTTTTTAGCCGTGTTTTGATTATTTTTCAAATAACAATTCTTTTGATTTATTACCCTAATAGTTAGACAATTATATATTTTGTAGTATTTCTTTAGAATCTGATAGTAATCTAAATGAAAACAATGTCTTATATTTATGTTTTCTTTACGCTTCTTTGTCTTTTAAAAAAGTGAGGAAAACATATGATGACCTAACAACCTTAAACTTCCATATCAAAATTTAGTTGATCGACTCACTTATAAAAAAAATAATTAAATAACTGATGAAATTGAATTTTGGTAGTTCGTCGAAATCGGAAAACCGTCTGTTTATAAATTACAAATAATCACTATTTATTTCAGTTTGATCGTTGTTCTTTAATGTATTAAAACTTAATACATTATTAAACGACAAATAAGACCAATAAATCAATCAAATTCTTGAATTATTCACTTCAACAAAGCAACTTTGAGACAAGAGTGTTTAATGTTACTTTGCGAACGAAATAATGTAACTTCAGTTTGAGGCTCACAATAAGATCTTGCATACGACATTATCATGTTTTAACGTCAAATGTTTTTCAAGATGTCCCAAATGTGTTTCTTACTTCTTAACTTTTATAAACACTTAATATTTTACATTTAAAATTGCAAAGCTTTATTTAGCTTCTTTTTTTATTTATTTCTTATTTCTTTGTTTTACCAATTATCCGAAGAGTGAGTTTGAAACAGTTTTTTTTTTTCAAGAATCTGTTTCTTCTCTGTAGGGTACTCAAATTTTTGTTTGCCACTGTTTATTAGAAAAGACGTCAATATAAATAGCTTAAGACGCTGATGTCAATTGATAGAGATTTATTTTATTTATGAGTTATGTAACTTAGGTTCTTAAAGAAGATACCTCCAGGCAATAAATGATGGGCAAATTTCTTTGACACGCCTACAAATATGTTTCTTTAAAATAAGCTTGCTTTTGCAGCACTCAGGTCTTGCAAATTTACTATTGATTGAGGAGGCAAATGAATTGAGGAGGATTAGTTTATGTATGATTGAGGAGTGTTAACTAATGTGAAAGAGGTTATCTGAAGTTTAAAATTATTGAACTGTACTTTTTAGGGAGTTGCGGCTTTAACGGCAAGCAGAACTCAAAACATTTTTAAAGATATTTTTTTTATAAACATAAAAAATATGCGTTATAGATTGAAAATTTAATGACATTAGAATTAACTAGCGTTAAAATTAAGACGATCTTTGACTCAGAAAAAACGAATATCACCTATTTTGTTTATTAAAATCAAAAGAAATTTAAAAAGCAAGTGAATTTGTAATTATTGACAATCAGTATAGATGATCATCTCTCATTGAAATTGGCTTCGCTTCATTAAAAAAAAAAAAAAAAACTATTTTGCTCAACTCCTTGCTTTGTTTATAGAATGCCTATAGAATGTTTGTAGAAAACCAAATTTTTTAGCCAAATTTTGAGCTTTAAAAGCTACGAGCGCTCTTCAGTTTGTCGCAATATAACTGCGCTTTATCGTAATACAATCTATGTAATTTTAAAATTTAGAATATAAAGTTTCTGTTTATTTTGTAGAATGTTTGCTTTAAATCGAGAAAACAGTTTTTTTTTATTATATTATAAATAAAACACAACTAATTACAAGTCATTAATTGTCTAAAGAAATTTAGTAAATAAATAGGATGGTACAACTGGAGTTTGCAGTTTTAGAAAATAAAAACTTGCGAAGATTGAAAAAATGTTGCTTTTCGAGAACATGTGTGTGAGAGTGTCTCAATTAATAACGCGGGAAACACCGTCAAGAATCGGCTCAAAGAGAAGCAGAACTTCGAGACACGTTTTTCATCAAAATTTGAATTAATTTTTATGATAGAATTTTCAAAAGATGATTTTTATAAGACAATTTTCAAAAGATAATAAATTCAATTTTAAAAGAGTTTACTCTACATTTGCTACACCCTAACCCCCCGATTGTGAATGGAGGGCAATTAAATAACATGTCAAAACGCGTTTCACGCCGCTAATAATGACAATTCTTTACCAATAATATAATTTTGATATAATGGCATTTATATGTTATTTCTGTAACTGTATGTAGTGTTAAATATAGATTAGAATTATTTAACTGATTTATTAAGTTATAGGCTTTTTTAGACGCACAGAAAGATCGAAAGGAAAATACTTTTATATTTCCAACTTTCATAATGCTTGTGTCATTTAAACCTTCTGCAGCCGAAAAAAAAAAGCGAAAATTTTTTAACTGGTTGGTATGCAGTATTACAGAGTGTTGTTCTTGTTATAAAAATCAGTGTAGAAAAGAATCGGCAAGTATTCTGAAAAAAATGCGACGTATTATCCAAAACGCCGAATTCGCGCGCGCGCAAAAAAAAATTGCGTAAGGTATAAAATTACTCTTAAAAATCTATTATACTTAAGAACTTGTATATACCTGTCCTGTATATTTAAAAATACAGCATACTGGCCAATTGACATTTTTTTTAATTTTTACTAAAGAGTATCATATCTCGACTTCATTTCCGATAGAAAACAACAAAAGCATTAAACTTCCTGACTATAGATTCCAACTAAAAACATTCCAACGAATTTATTATTGTAATTACAGTTTCATAGTTAACCGAAAAGCTACAAATTTATTAAATTTAATATGTATTAATGCAATCGCTATCAATATGTGTGGCCACACTGAACCTCTATATTTGATCATATTGCAAACCCTTTTTGATTTCTTTTTAAAATTTTATAGTAAAGTTTTTTTCGATTTTTAGAAGTAAATGATTGACATTCTCTTAACTTAAGCTGAGCTCGTCCTCAAATATCAAAATATTATCTCTGCTGCATTTGTAATTTTTTCGTACTTGATTGAAAGAAAAAAAAAAGAAATTTCTCAGGTAAGAAAGAACAATCGTTACCATACAAAAATTTTTTAAAAAAAAACCCGTTACTTATTCAAGGCCAATTAAACATGTCTTGTTCATAAATATTTAAATGACAAAAATTATGCTGACCGTGGCATGAAAAATAAATCGGTATTTATCCTGTCATCCTAAATATAACGACAGGCATCAGTATTTATCCATCATCTAAAAATAAAGAAAAGTTTCTTTAACATTAAAAAGAGTATAGAATTAAAATTTATGAAAAATAAAAAAAGATTGATGTTATTAATAGAAAATTCATTTCACAACAGACAGTGAGATAAAAAGTTTTAGACGTAATTGTAAAAATTTATTAAAATAATTAATTCAACAGTTGTGTGGCAGAGATGGCAGAGGACGCTGAACTGAAGGATAATAGCTAAAAGTTATTTTAAAAAAATGCTAAGCCTTGAGAAACTTTGTACATTACTGAGTTAAATGCAGATAAAAAGGTTGATTGAAAGCGCAATTTTATAACTTAAATTTTTGAAAATTGAAGCCTGTGTTTGCATCATCATTGCACAGCCTTAAAATAAAATAAGAAAAGAATAAGCAAAATATTTTAGTTTGATTTCTAAAAGAGGTATGGGTACCCGCAGGAAAAATATCGAAGAATGAGCTAAATAGAAATTATTTTGTACAATTAGTCAGTTTACTCATAGAAGTAGGAGCATAACAGGTGAAGATACAGGCGCCTATAAAAGCAAGTGTTAGGTACTTCTTGACATGCTATTTAAAAATAATTTTAATTTGTTCAGATAAAAATTTTCGCAAAATGTAAGGTCTTTTTGGAAATAGTAAAAGTGTAATAAATTTATTTTGAGAAACTACGTATATGCAAAGCATTTGATGGTTTAAAAATGAAGTAAATGGGAGCGTGAACATAAACACGCTCGAAATAATTTTCTAACTGTTTTCATTAATAATTAATATTTTAGTTCCCAAATGCGACAACAAGTTTATAATTTATTATGCTATTTATGGTTAATCTACGCCTACAAAACAGGGAAATTGTAATACACACTCATTTACTATTTTATAATACTTGTAAATATTTTACAACGATAAAAATATTTAAGTTGCATAAAACTAGGGAGGTAGAGGGGGTAACGGAAAATTAAATTTAACACAAATAGTAGAACAAAGATGCACGCTCATCATGAAGCCGTAATGTTTGGACATAGGAGACTTTAATCTGTGATCCAAGCTTGTGAGTTGTTGATGAGGCACAATCATCACTAAATAGCAGAACAAACTCTTGGCTTTTTGTTCAAAACCAAAAATGATCTTATAGAGTTCGATTTTAGCAAATACCAAAGATCAATTTTGTTTAGTAAATTTTACGATTAAATCACTCGTAGTATTTTTCAAGTTATCTTCAGTTTTATATTCTTTAACCCTTCTAAATTAACCCAGTTAATGAAACCCGCAAAATAGGTTCCATGTTACTCATATAAAAGTATGAGAAATTTCAAAATCATATCACAGTTTCTATATAGCATAGGATGTTTAAAATGGATTCCATGTAACAGTTCTCCAAAGTCGTTTATTTATTAACAACCAATTTTTTGACTGAAAATAAATATATGAATAATTTACAGGCGTCAGTACTATTTACGGGAATACACAAATATATATATAAAGTTGGAAATAAACTTTTAAAGTTTAGAAATCATTTGATAAAGAAACTAATAGCGTGATAAGGTTTATATTTTTAGAAAAGCAGAAATAGAGCGAATAAATCATTTACTGGAATTAATGCGAACAAACATTTAAACCTTTTTGTTTTTGACATTTATTTCACAGCCTCGTTGATATGATATTAACTTGCACAGCAGCTGAAACCGATCAGAAAAACAAACAAACAAAAAAAAAAACAACTTAGTTTTAACAGGACGCAAAATAATTGGGTACTAACTCAAAATAATTTTTTAATAAAAAAAACTATAAATTTTTTACAAATTTGCTATAAAAATTTTGACAGCAACGAAAGTTGTTTGGTAACATCAACAAACAACTGCAGCTTGAGGCATGGGCCTGCCCTTTTAAACAAAATGTACCAAAAAGCAACACTACGCAAAACACGATAAAAATTACAGAAAAAATAAATCTATTTATTAAAAAAAAATAAAGAAACAAAAACATATAAAAAAAAAAAAAAAAAAAAATTCAAATGTAGAAAATGATTTTTTTTTTTAATAAATCGCGTTTAATTCCTTTGGAAGATATTTAAACTATAATAACAGTTCTAAATTTGTACTAAAAATATATATTTATATTCTATATAATCGTGACCGGTTTCAAATCTAAGGATTCAGGTATTTCTAATTTATCAAATATCACGGTTGATGGTATGAAAGGTACTGTCATCGGCGTAATGTACTTTAGATCAAACATAATGCAAGTGTTCTCTTCCTTTTTCATTTTGTTCAAGACTGCTTTAATAAGACTAGAAGGAACGCGAGGTTCGTATTCGTTCGGTGGTGTGTACATAGTGAGTATTTTTTGCACCTACATTAACATTAAGGCCAAAAATAAGAATAAATTAAAATAAAAAACAGAGGATTTATTTTTAATTTTTTAAAAATTGATCGAAAAACTTTCATATCTTCAATTCGAAATAAAAATTTTCAAAGTTAACCTGAAGGGCATTTAGAGTCTTGACTATAGCAATGATTCCATCAGCATCTTCAACAGACTTTTTGTTGACTTGCAAAATCTGAACTACTTCTGTAATTGGCTCCAATTGTTTGAGAAGGTCACATTCATGTAATTGATTAGTTCTGCACCATTCTTCTAGTTGTGTTAGATTAAACCTTTGAACAAATGACAAGTATTTTACTGCGTATTCACGGACGCATCCACAGATACACGTAATTACTTTTCACAAAATGTAACAAACATTCACCTAATTTGCAATCCTCTTGACCAATGACACATATCTTTCCGTAGAAGGACGTTGTTGATCATTGTAGCATTTATGAAGTAGTAAATCTAGTTATCAAAAACATAAGGGTGGTGATGAAAACATAAGGGTGGTGAGGAAAACATAAGGGTGGTGATGAAAACAGAACCTCAAAGAAACACTTGATGCTTGCCTCAAAATATTAGAAACAAATTTTAGAAAAAGCAAACAAAAGACTTTACCTGAGAAAATATTTGCTTGATCAAAGTTGGATGCACACAGTGTGCATTCAAAACAGCAAGTATAGCAGATAACTAAGTAAGAATACAAATTTACTTAAAATTTTATTAGAAAAAGATAAACAAAACAACAAAAAAAAAACAATATTGTGTAAGTTATTTTGGGTGGCATTTCAAAACTATTAGATTTATTTTATCATTTACTAGACCACTTTATCTTTACAAAAAAAAACTAAAACTCTTACTTTATTTGTGATATCTTTAACAGTGACAATTTCCTCTGACGTTTTTCTTTCTGATTTGAATTTTCGCAAGGTAGACACAACCCCAGGGATAGATTCATACTCTAACATTCCAGGAACTAAGATTAAAATTTTTTATCATTGAAAACTTTAAGGGTGTATTAAGTTATAAAAGTAGAAACTAAAACAAAATTACTAACAACTATTATCAAATTTATTAGGACTTATAAAAATATTTTTATATTAAAATTTTGACAAATTAACAGTAAAAATAGGGTTAAATTTCTTTCAATGTTATGCCTGTCTCAATACTTTCACTAGCATGCATGAAAAGGTCATTACCGATGAGATTTAAGATTCTTTGTTGAATATTGCACACCATGTCCTGATAAATTTTAACACAAGTATCACTTAGAACTTGTCTGTATTCTGACAAGTCAAAGTTCTTCAAACAATGTTTGTTTTGCTCTCTTGAATTCACATTTTGAAATTGCTGTAATTAAAAACAATATAAGAATATCTACAAAAAGAATAACTTTTATTTGTTATAAACATTTGACAAGTACAATAAATAGTGCAAAATTCAAAAATTCATACTGGTTCACCACTGTATTGCTTCATGTTACAACATAAACGAAATGTGTTATTCAACCAAAAGGATTGCACCTCAATGTCTGATGAATGTTTCTTAAAAAAAAAACTTGTAGGGTTAAAATATAAGCAGTATGCTTGAGCTAGTATGATCTACCTTTCTACTTTGTATATTTTTAACCAAAATAGGCCCATAACAACATAACATTGTTGACTATTGATGTTGCCAATTACATTTCTGCATATCTAATGTTGATCAATATGGAAAAACATAAATTCATAATAAATTATAAAAAGATACCATCACTTTTTTTTTAATTCCAGAGATAACAGCAGTTAAAAAGCTCTGCATGAGACGCTCTTCACTATTATGATCTATAAAACGTATACCCATAAACAACAGATGAGCCGGAAAACCTGGAACCTCTTTTTCAACTTGAGCTGGCTGAAGATCAGTAATAAGGTTATTTACAACTTTTTCTTGAAATTCTATTGTGATATTTAACATTCCTTGCTTATTTTGGATTGGTTGAATGGGAGAGTTAGACTAAAAAATGAAACAAAAAACCACATTTTATCACCAATGGCTTAATGCATTTACTGAAAAATACTATAATAATTGTCTAAAATATAAGATGCTATTTTTTTTAGCAATATAAAATAGATGAAAAAGGAAGGGATAAAAAAAATCAGACAAATTACTTTACTCTTTTTACATATTTATATATTTGTTTTTCATCCATTTTCTCCTTTTGATGACTATTGTTACCATTAGATGTTAACAATAATATATTTTAAATTTGACCAAGCAAACATAATAAATTGAAATTTTAACTGTTATATCTAAAAATGCATTTAGTAGATTTGAAAAGTTTCTCAAAAAATTTAAACCTTGCTTTCTTTTAAAAAATTTAATCACCTGGATTAATGTACCAGTCTTTTTCCTAGTCAAACCAGCATATGTCACACACTATAAAATATTAAGTCAAAAATTACATTTTTTAAAAACTACTACTATCTTATAATATTATATATATATATATATATATATATATATATATATATATATATATATATATATATATATATATATATATATATATATATATATATATATATATGATCACTAACTAGCTTTGCAGCTTCAGAAAGACTTCCATCAGCAATTCTGTTTTCAATTGTTGTAGTAGATCTATGCCTCCTGAGATCAGCCACACTGGACTTACTTCTTGGTGCAAGACCTTAAATTTTAAGATAAAATAATTTGATTGCAAAATTTAACATGACAACTAAAAATTCGAACAAACTTTGTAGCTTCAATATGTGTCTAATAATGTTTTATAATTTTATAATCCTAACTATTATGTTGCAGACCTAATCCTCTACAATATACCATAGTTTTTATTTTTTCAGAACTTAATTAAACATGTCTAAAGGCTTGAATAATCAAGTGGCACTCCGAAAGTGAGTGTACACTTTTTTGGATATAAAATACAAAATGTCCCAAAATTGACTATGTACAATATACTGCAATCAAAGGAGAACAATTTAGGACCAGAACAAAAGGGCAGTAGTGGTCAGACTGCAAGGAAAATGCATAAGAAACATATAAAACACATAGAAAAATTGATTGATAAGAAGGATGATGTTTCACAAAATAGCTTGGCCAAAAGATTCAATGTTTCCCAATAGTATATTTCCAAAATTATCAAAATTGTTAACGAAAAGACTAGAATTCGTTATGTTAAAAAACTTAAGTACCAAAAAGAACATTGACTCAGAAAGCGAATCTAAGATTGGGAATCCTAAGTTCTGAGAGATATTCATTTGTCATCATCATCATCATCATCATCATCATCATCATCATCATCATCATCATCATCATCATCATCATCATCATCATCATCATCATCATCATCATCATCATCATCATCATCATCATCATCATCATCATCATCATCATCATCATCATCATCATCATCATCATCATCATCATCATCATCATCATCATCATCATCATCATCATCATCATCATCATCATCATCATCATCATCATCATCATCATCATCATCATCATCATCATCATCATCATCATCATCATCATCATCATCATCATCATCATCATCATCATCATCATCATCATCATCATCATCATCATCATCATCAGTTATAAAAATAGAAGTATACCTTTCTGAATTTCTCCTTGGCTTATAGCAGTGTTTTTTTGGGGCATTTGAGCAGAAAGGACTTTTAACTGAGTCTCAAACTTCTCTATCTCTTCATGTAAATGCTGAAATTGCAAAAATCAAAATGTATTATGAAGCATGATTTTAGAAACAAATCTGAAAACTGATTATCTCTGATGTTGTGGGTGAAATTTGTTAAAAAATATTTATTTCATTTAAATTTATAAAAGTAAACTACAATTAACTTACAAGGTTTTCAACAGTAAGACGAGATATTTCTTTTTCTGCTAAATCTGATATATTGTTGTTATCAATAGAACTTTCGACAGTCTAATAATAAAAAAAAAAAATTAAAAGCAACCAATAAAAAAATGTAACTAATATACATTTATAACTATTTTTGTGATTACTTGTTTTGAAAAAGAAAGCTTGTCCAACTTATTTCTTAAACTGATATTTTCTTCTCTTAGCTCATTTATCTGCTTCAGCAATTCAGATACCATGCGTTCTTTCTTATCAACGTTTTCTTCATCATTTTCAAAAGCTTTAGTCATTGTTAATAACTGCTGCTTTATCTTTTCATTTTCATTTTTTAATTGTTTATTTTCACTGAGAAGTCTCTGATTTGTGACATTTTGTGTGTTTTGGTCTAATTCTTTTGAAATATTTAAACTAGCAGCACGGTCTTCTTTTAGTTGCTCAACTTGTTCAAGTAAAGTGTCTCGTTCTCTTAAAACTTCAGATAATTCATTTAATAGACACTTTACTTTTTCTTCATCAATCTCGCTAAGTAAATCTTTATTACCTAAAACATTAACAGAAAATAATTCCAAAAAATATACTAATAAAGAGCTATAACAAAGAACAATAAAGAGTCATTTAAATATCTGTATGGAATTTACATGGAAATATATATTTCAGAAGCACATCTTTTAATATCTTATTTAATAATTATTTATTATCTTTCTTCATAAAAAGCTGAGGTTAAAATTTCTAAAATGGTAGCTTACACTAAACATTTTTAACTTTGTTTACACAGAGTAAAAACATATTGGTTATGATTTTCTTTTTGAAAAATAATGAAATCAAAATATGTAGAAAAGGTTCAAAAAATTTATTTTTGACTGGTTAAAATCTTTACCTGATTCAGCTAAATCACTAATCTTTCTTTTATCAGGACTTCTTTCTATTATTTTCTCTTCTTGAAGGTTAGTAAAGCGCTGTTCAAGCCTGGCAAAATCACCCAACATTTTTTGATGACTTGCCCGCTCAACTGCAAACTCTGCTTCCATTTGTTTACGCTGCTCATCAAGACTTTGTTGTAGTTGAACTTTTAAATAAAAATTTTTAAATTTTGACTACATACATACATACATACATACATACATACATACATACATACATACATACATACATACATGCATACATATATACATACATATACCAGATTGAAACACACATGAATAAACATGAAAGTTTATAAAAATTTTTGTAGAAAATTTAAGATAATATAAGACATATATGCTAGAAATTTCTCCTTTATAAGTGAAATAAAGACCTCATGGCTTACTGTAAACTTTTCCAAAAACTAAATTTTACTATTTTTATAAAAACCAAATAAAGAAAAAATCTTAAAACTTACTTTTATGCTCAGCATTCTGCATTTCACAATTCGATTTTTCTGCTTCTAGATTTTTCATCAAATCTTCAAGAGCAGCTTTTAGATCTAGAATTTCCTATCAATGTAAATAATATTTTTTAGCCAAAAATGTTTTGTTAGCCAAACACTGAAAGATAAAAAATTTAAGTTATAATGCAAGTTTGTTGAATAAAGAAATACTTAATTTTAACTACCATAAGAGACTTTTAAGTAAGTGCATTTTTTCTCAGGGGGTAAGACAATTTAAATAAGGCCAACTCTTAAAGCAACTTGTAAAAAATCAAGGACATACAAAAAGCAATTTGATCAATTAGATAAACTATGTATGTAACTGGATAAAGATTCTTAATCTTTTTCTGTTAAAAGATGAAATTGAGAACAATATGAAGTTGATAATAAACAAAGAAATATAATTGTAATAAGAGATAAAGTATGATTCTAAGAAAGACAAATTTTTTATCATATAGTTTTAATTGTAGAAATTTGAGTGAAAAAGGAAGCAAAAATTTCTTTCACTTTTCCAAGACAAAAAAAAAAGTAAAGCTTAAAATATTTTAGCATCATAATAACCAATTTTATAATAAACTGATATATTCAAGGGTTCTCAATTTGACTCAGTAGCAATTGAAGAAGAATTATGCCAATTATAACGTCTGTTATGACATGAAGATCAAAATATCTCTAAGTTATTAGTTTAGTAAACATTTTTTAGGTTTAAAATGTTTCTTACGCAAAGATATGTAGAAAAGCTTTTTCATGGTTGAGATGTGAAGACCAGCATATTGAAAAGAATGTTCACAGTACATCTATAATCTGGATTCTGGGAAATAGATCAACTCATGCTGCATGAAGTAATTAAGTTAAAAAACAATTTTTAAAAATTTGAACAACAGAACTTCTTACAAACGTTTATGAGGATTTTTACTTGCTAATGCAATATTTATTGTTATATAAAGATTTTATCAAATGTAGAACTCTTGATCTTGTGAATTTATATTAGAGATTTAACTGTAAGTTATAATATAGAGCTTAATTAGATATGAGATACAAGATAGTATTAAAATAACATCAAAGAGAGTGAGAGAGCAAGAAAGATAATGAAAAATGCAAAGACAAGAGACAAAAGACAAAAGGGAGGTTGTTAATATAAAAACCAAAGGCTACCAAACTAAGAAAAGATTAACTTTAAAATGTTTAATTATTAAACCTTAAATCTATTTTGAAAATTGCAAAATAGATTTAAACTTAAAAAATAGATTTACTTTTTTAAAAACTGCATATTAAAACAAAACAAAACAAAACAAAAAAACCTTTTGACTGTTTGCCAACAACATATCTCGATCTTTAGTTAGAGTAGCTGTTATTTCAGTAGCCACATTAAGTTCCATTTGTAACCTACTATTTTCTTTTTCTATAAGCTTAAATGATTTTTCCAGTTGTTCTTTTAAAAACTTCATTTCTTTGAAGTCTTGTGCTTCTTGCTCCATAACGATCAGACTCTCCACTTTTTGTTTCAAGATCTCTTTTTCTTTTTTCTTAAAAAGTAAAAACAAACAATAAAAATGATAAAAAAATTTGTGTGTGTGCATACATGTGCATGTACTTGTTTAAGGAATGACAAAAATTTGGCATGCTATGACTCTAGACTCCTGAACTGTTTGCTGTGGTAGTATAGTTCGTTTCATTTTTAAGACATGTAAAAAACGAATATATATATATATATATATATATATATATATATATATATATATATATATATATATATATATATATATATATATATATATATATATAGTATTGGACAAAACATTTGCAACCAACATCGAACAATGCTAAAAAGTGTTCCTAATTTTACATGTCTTAAAAACAAAACAAACTATACCACCACAGCAAACAGTTCAGGAGTCTAGAGTCATAGCATGCCATGACATGAGCAATCAGCTGATAGGTGACAGCACACAGGCAGAATTTCATTGACAAGTGCCATTTTGCAGCGGACAAAACAAGTGCAACTTTTTTGGTTTGTTTCATTTTCTTAAGCCTGGTCCGTGTCAACGTCACGGAAGTTTTTTAATAATTAAAGGAAGTATCCAGAAGTTTCCAGAAGCATGCAGAAGCTTCCAGAAGTTTCCAGAAGAAGCATCTGGAAGCATCCAGTAGCATCCAGAAATATTTATTATTTTTATGACTTGAAGTGCAAAAATGGCTCCCGACAGTCTTGGATTGGAACTAAGAAAGAAAATTATTGGTGATTACGTAAGTGGAATGTCACAAAAAAGTATTTGTGATAAATATCACGTGAAAAAATGGACCGTATCAAGACTATGTTCCAAATATCATTCTACAGGGAAGTTGGCAGCAGATAACAAAGGTGGAAGACCGCGTTCCACCACTTCTAGAGAGGATTCTATGATCGTCAGATCCATCAAGAAGGATCCCTGGATATCATCAGTTGAGATACAAAAGCAATTAGAGCTGCCTGTATCAGACCGAACAATCAGACGACGTGCTGTTGAAGCCGGATTGTTTTCTCGACGCCCTGCAAAGAAACTGCTGATTTCACTAAAAAATTAAAAGAAAAGACTCCTGTTTGCTACATCTCATATTGACTGGAATGTGCAGAAATGGCAAACTGTCCTGTTCAGTGATGAATCAAAGTTCAACATCATTGGGAGCGATGGCATTTGCCGTGTACGTCGACCGGCCGGAAAATGCCTCGATTTACGTTACTGCCATAAGACCGTGAAGCATGGTGGAGGCAACGTAATGGTCTGGGGGTGTTTTTCTGCTAACGGTCTAGGTCCAATACATCGAAACGATGGAATAATGGACCGTTTCATGTATAAAAATATCCTGAAAGATGTTATGCTACCTCATGCTGAATGGAATATACCAGTAAAATGGGTTTTCCAGCAAGACAACGATCCGAAACACACTGCAAAAGTAGTCAAGCAGTGGTTTCAAGACAACCACCTATCGGTGATGGATTGGCCGCCTCAATCTCCGGATCTCAACCCTATCGAGAACCTGTGCGAGATTGTCAACCGCAGAATTAATCGTGAAGGTGTTCGTAATAAGGATCAACTGTTTGAACAAATCCAAAAGGTCTGGGCAGCGATTCCACAAAATTTCATTGATCACCTGATCGAATCTATGCCTTGAAGATGCAAGGCTGTGATCGACAACAAAGGATTCGCCACGAAATATTGATAGCGAAATACAGCTTGGTAAACATTTTGTCGAGTTGCAATTGTTTTGTCCAGAAGGAAATCAATTTTATTTAATACTTTTGATTAATTTATTAATTTTCGTGTACAAATAATGAACTTTGTGATGAATAAAACTTGAAGAACTTTGTCTCTAAACAATTACATAGTTATTTCTCTAAATTGAAAAAATGCAGCACTTTTATATAAAGAAACTAAATTAGCATTATTTGGTTGCAAATGTTTTATCCAATACTATATATATATATATATATATATATATATAAACTAATGTATTATAGAACATAACATCATATAATAAATGTTTTGCAAAAATATTTTGTATAGAGTATATCTATCACATTATATAATGTTATACCTCAGCATTTAATTTTTCTTGCAAAGTGATTATCTTAATTTCCATACCCTTGGTGACTGTTTTCAGATGTTCAACAGAACGTGCTTCAATCTGAAAATGAAAAGATAATAGAAATATGTTGAGGTAGAAATATCAAATTAAAAAAAAAAAAAAAAAAAAAAAAAGAAACAGCAAAAAAAAAAAAAAAAAAAAAAAATGAAAAAAATGAAAAGTGTGGTAAAAGAAGTCTTAAAGTCTTAAAAATATATAACAAGAGACTATAGGCAGCTAGATTAGTATAATAAAATCTGCAAATAAAGTGATATACTTTATTTTGCTTATAACATTCCCTTGTAAATTTTGTGTTTATTTCATATGTTGATCCTTGATCCTTAAACAGTATAGTGTTCTATTTAATTGTGTTAGCTGGGTATGTAAAGGGTAAAAGTAAAAACAGAATATTCATTTATAGTATGTTATTTTTAATTTGAAATAAAAAGGCCATTTTTTTAGAGCAGAATTCTGTGACTTTAAACACCAAATACTTTTTAGAAGTTGATAAATATGAAACTCACCACTATCTACTTCTCTTCTACTATCAATTAGCAAAGTAGCTACATATTCAGTATATCTAAACTGAAAATCTTTCAACAAACTGTTTTGCTCTAGGTATATTAATCGCTGCAAACTTCCATTACAATGGGCTGATCATTTTTTCTTTTGCAAGTATTGGGAGTACAAGGGGTTTATAACTTTCAGGGGAGCTTGTTTTACATGTATTTTACAGATAGGAACAACTCTTGTTTTTTTCCATTTAACATCAATAGACTTAGTTAGTGTGACAAGTGTTCTCTCTGGTAATTAGTCATATTATTCAAAGAGATAATTATCAAGAGTAATGACCTTGTAATTGAATAATAGAGATATATGACAACTTTTAAAAAATGTTTATGATTTATGTGTTTAGAATTTAAATAAATTCTGACAAAAACACTTATTTTAAAAACTTACCTTAAGCTTTTTAAGTTCTTTGCGAGCAGCCATTCGTCTTACACAACACTGTAGCAAAATAATACCTTTTCTTATTGAGAGGTAGGTCTTTCTTGCAGAGTATTTCCTTAAGATAAACACAAATTAATTGATGTTAAGAGTATTTTTAAACGCATAATGAACTACTAATATAAATTATAATAATTATCAAACCTCCAGGTTTTTTGAATTACAATACTTTGTTTCCATTGAATATAAGCCTTTAGTTTTCTACGAATAATTAAACCACGAATATGGGCTTGAATAAGTATAAATTGATTTAGTATCGTGATATAATTTTTTCTGGCTGAGTAGCCACGCCACATTTTTTGCAATAATATAGCAGCTCTTGTTTGACGCATATGATGCACCAATCTTAAGTAAATTTTTGAAAATATTTAAATAATAATTGTCTCATACACTCAGTAACACATAAAATTTTATATATATACTTATAACAAAAATTCTAAAAGATAAACATCTTTTAAATAATATAAAAAGCACCTTGTAGCCAAGCGACCTCTAAACCAAGCTTGTATTTTGATGGATGCTTTTTTTAAACGTTGGTACTTATTAAGCACCAACCATCCTTTGATAGTTTTTTGAATCTTTATACAACTAATTCTTAGAATATCATTTCTAAGTTTTTCTAGGTATGCAACCTGAACAAAATTTTATAAATTTAAGAATAGTTATAACATGAATAAAACAATTATCAAAAAAAAAATACTGAAACTTATATGTTTTTATATGTAATTTGTATGTATGCATGTATGTATGTATGTATGTATGTATGTATGTATGTATGTATGTATGTATGTATGTATGTATGTATGTATGTATGTATGTATGTATGTATGTATGTATGTATGTATGTATGAAGAGCTTATATTCAAAACGCGTTAAGGGATATTTTTGAAAAAATTGCGTTAACTGCCCATTATTATAAAAATAAACAAATACTTTTAAGTCATGTTAGTAACTATTTTCAAAGACTTCAATATTTTGATTTATTTTTAGCTAAAAAATATTTTTATTTTCAAAACGCGGTATGATTTTTTAAATTTATTTTCAAAACGCTGTTTTTTTTTTGGACCAATCATAGCGTGCAGAAAGATAATTTTTCGCAAACGCAATAAACAACTCGAAGAAAAACTTAAAAATGGCTAACTATGATTGTTTGGATGAAAGTGTTGTTTTAGCGTTGAAGTCTCGAAAAAGAAAAAAGCAATGCTCAGCAAGAGAAATGAGAAAGTTATTTCAACATTCAAGTGGAGGAAAAATTCCTTCTATATCGTGTAATCACGTTGCAGGATTTGCAAGGTGAGTTTATTTGATTTTATTGAGCTTATTGTTATAAAATTGTTATAATAATCTTTAAATTTATGACAGATTTATTTCAGGCTTGAGATATTACACCAGACAATCTGTTTAAATGTCATTCAGAATTCTATTGTAATACCAACAAAGTGTCACAGGATGCTTCTAAATTATCAATGCTTAATATAGTTAGTATAAAAAGAGCCAGAGTGAAAAATAATGTGCGAAAAAAGTTAAGAACTATGAACATTGAGTACTTTTTATGCATTGAAGGATACAAACTACGAGTTTGCCAAGCTTCATTTTGTTCAGTATTGTGTAAGTTTACAATTACTTTAGTTTTATTTTAGAACAATTTGCATAATTTATGCATGTATATTTGTTGAAAAAATGTTTTATTGACAAAAATCAATATTTTATTTATTTTTATAATCTAGCCATAAATCCTGATAGAGTTATACGAATTGCAAGACACTGGTATGAGCATGGAACAACCAGACCTGAAAATAGAGGAGGAGACAGGAAGAAAGCAGTCTTTTCTGAAATGAAAGAAGCTATTAAAAACCATATTCAGACTTTTACATGCAGAGCAAGTCATTATGGTAGAAAAGGTGCTCCTGGACGTAAATATTTGCCTTCTGATTTGAATGTAAAACGCATGTACCAACTTTTTTTGGACAAAAATAGTACAACCATTGCTCAAAATCTGGGCTACCATTATTATTATGGGATATTTGTAAACCATTACAATTTAGCATTTGGATATCCAGCAACAGATACATGTTCTACATGTCAATCGTTCAAGTTGTTTATGAAAAACCAAAATATTACTGATGACCAAAAGAAAATAAAAACTGCACTTTTCATTCTTCACAGAAAGAAAGCAAGAAAATTTTACAGTTTGCTTAATGATATCCACCCAAATGAGATTACTATCTGCTTTGACATGATGGAGAATCTTGTACTACCAAAATTATCAATAGGAGAAGCCTACTATTCTCGGCAGCTTTATTTATATGTTCTAGGTATTGTTATTCATAGGGGTAATAAATCTCAGTCTGTTAACGATATTTTTTTTTTACATGGCTGGAGTGTGAGAATCGAAAAGATTCAAATATGATCTGCTCAGCCGTACAACATCTATTAAAAAATGATCTAATGGATAAGTGTTTGGATGTTTCATCACTTCGGCTGTTTTCTGATTCATGCTATGGGCAGAACAAAAATATAAATATGGCATCTATGCTTCTTGCTTTAAGAAAGCAATGTTTCAAGAAACTGCATATTACACATACGTTTCCAGAACGTGGACACTCATATCTGCCAGCAGATCGTATGTTTGATCGAGTACAGCTCGATATAAAAAAAAAAGATAAAATTCTTGAGCCTGATGAATACATAAACATACTTAGCCGGCATGGAAAAGTCAAGGTTTATGGGCAAGACTGGTCAGCACTTGACTTCAAATCAGAAGTGAAAAGGTTTGTCAAGAACAAAAAAACATTTAAAATCAGTGAAGCAAAAAAACTCCTTATTTGTTCTGACAAGCTAGAAGTGGTTCCATGCAGTTACCATTCTGAGCCCATATAACACAGTCTCCTTAAAAAAGGAAAGAAATGGGACAATTTCCGACCAAAATATTTGGAATTAAAGAACTGTGTTAAGCTTGCTAAAAAAGATGATATTTTTCGGCTCCTTTGTCTTGTAGGAGTAGAAAACAGAATACTTGCCATGTATAAAACACTACTCTGTAACGCCACTGAAGATGTTACTAACTTTAGTGAAGAAGACAGTTCATAACTTTATTTATATTTTTTAGCAGTGAATTCTTTTGATTGTGCGTGTGCATTGTTTGATGTATAAATATCAAACAAACGTTTTTTTCCAGCATAAACTTATGTTTTAATTGATTTTCTTTTATTAAATCAAAAAAGCTAGTTAATGAGAAGTGTCATAAACTACCATTTTATACGCTTTTTTAGTTACCAATTGGAGTTGTTTTAAAAAAAAATTTTAAATAATTACTTAAACTAAATAATATCAAATAACAATATTATAAAAACAATATGATAAATATAAGAAAATCTGTGTTTCGCAAGTAGATCATAGAATACATAACACAATATTTATTAAAGAAATAAATTAAAATGGATATAAAGTGTTTTGTTAACAAGCAATATTTGGATATACAGCATTTTGAAATAAAACAAAAGTAACGACTGGAAATAAATATTGATTTTATCAAGCTTGATTTCAGTAGTCATCGTAGTCTTATTAACAAAACACATATGTAACTAAATCAATAAATAGTAATTTCAAAACATTTAATTTCATTGCGTAGGAAAAAAGATTGATTTTCTCAAAACCCATAATTTGGATTTTAACGCATTTTGAAAATGAGCTCTTCGTATGTATGTATGTATGTATGTATGTATGTATGTATGTATGTATGTATGTATGTATGTATGTATGTATGTATGTATGTATGTATGTCTATTTAACATTTTATCTATAACTAATATCATATTGATTTAAATTCACTAATTGGAGCAAAACTATTTTGATATAGAGAACATCTATCGCAGACAAATACATGTTTTGGGATATCTTTCTGTAAGTAGAAATTCTAACCTGTCCAGCTCTAAAGAATATTTTTGTTTTACCACATTGAAATTTATCTTCATTCTAAAAAATTTAAGTTACAAAACAAAAAATAAAAAGTAAACATGATAATCTACTAATAATTTTACTATTAATGGCTGCTACAAATGATAGTTTACCTTTATGATAGTACTTAAAATAGTTCTACATGTTTCCATCAAACTGTCCCAGTTGATTTTTTTCCATGAAATCAACATGCGATAACGGTCAAAAAACTCTTGGTAAGACCATCTAAAACATTTAGGTTATTATTTATGTATTTATTTATTGAAACAAATATTTATTTCTGTACAATTTTCAAACCTTGATGGGTAACCAGATGCACTGATTCTTACTGTTTCAAGTACACCACATGCACGAAGCTGCTGTACACATCGTTTTGGATCTAATTCAAATGGAGCTTTGCGATCATTAGATTTAATGCACCTTATATAGTGTGGTGAAGTAGAGTTTAAAGCCTCCATTAGCTTCATTAGAGAATCACGAAACTATCAGTATCACAAAAAATGTTAAAGTACAGATTTAAAATACACAATTAAATCAGGAAAATTTATCTACAAAAGATTTTTTTACATAATTACAAGCTGAACAACTGAATCTGTAAATAATAATGAATTCATATCCTAAAGGTAATTTTTACCATAGCAGATATGCAAACAATTATGGTTATATGATTTAATAAATGCAATAATTAAACAAATTACACTTTAAGGTGGACTTAATGGGAATCCATACAAAGAAAAATTAATTATTTTTAATAAAACTTCTTTTATCTCTCTTTTGAATTCCCTTGTGTACTTTTGAATAATTAAGAATACCCACATATTCTAGATATTTTTTGAAAGTTTTAAGAATGCTTTGAAAATAAATTAACTAGCAAAGAAACTTTCTTCCAAAGTTTCTTTGAAATAAAGTTCTACTAAACTCAATTTTACAAAAAAAGTCCTAAAGATCATTAAGAAATGACTTTACATGTTTTACAACTAAAAATAAGTGTTAATAATTGTAATAATTGTTAAGAATTACTTGCCTGTGACCCAACAGTCTTTTTTCCTTTGGGGGCACTTTTGCCTACTCTAGAGCTTGTTCGCTTCCGCTGCACATAATTATCTGATGAATCTTTTGAACCAAACAGCTCTCCCACAATTTCATACTTAACAAAAAAAAAAAAATACTAGTTCATGACAACAAACAATATTTTAGTTATTAATATTATCAAATATATTATTACAACAGTTAATAATTTGAAACATGAATAGACCATTAAATGTGCTCAGAAAATAATATTTAAGTCCATTAAATTGTCCCAAAGTGTTATTATAACTGTTGAGAATATTTATAATATATTTTTTATTTTAGACTCAAACTGATAAAAAAAATTGTAGAATAATAAACCAAAATGAATGGTTGCCATGGTTTATACAGACCAGTCACATTATGTTATTAGGCTACTAATATTTCATTGGGTTTACCTAAATTTACTTATTTTGTAATAAGATGGCAAAAACCTTTTAAAACTAAAAATAAAATTTTTGATTAATCATGGCATATTCATAGAAAAAAACTTCATCTAAGAATTGATTATTGATAATTGACTTTTCATTTATAGAACACCCTTTATCAAAAAAAACTTTGGTTATCTTATCACTATAACTAAGTAGCTTCCTGAAAACTAAGAAATGTAAAAAAATTAAGCATTAAAGATACACTCTTTATGAATAGACTCAAACCAAAATATCTCTATCATAATTTTCCATGGATTGTTCAGCTATAGTTCCATGGGTACCACATATCTAGGGTTACATAAGTAAGAATAACTAGCATATAGGTTTTCCAATGGTGCATAGAGCTAACTGTTTATAATTCCAAAAAGTGAAAAATCATTCAAAACAAAAAGATTAAACAAAAATCATTTTTGAAATACTAAACCTCGCTAGCTCGAAGTAAAGATAAATGCTCCTCATTTATAGTGTCTCGGTTCTTCTCCACAAACCCATTGCAGTCATATATTACATCATCTGCATAATGACGAATAATAAAAGCCATATCAGACATTCTAGGTTTTTCAAAATGATGCCCATTTTTCAAATGCTGTTTATACAATTTTGTAGCCCATGTGGCATCTGAGCCTTTAGGCATCTAAATATAAAAAACAAAGTATGAAAAAAAAAAATACACATCTGATAAAATATAGTAAATACATATTGACTATACTATTATTGCAAAATTAAGTTATAAAAATATTGTTAAATAAAACAAATATTATTACACAAATAGTGGTTTGTTGGCTACATTACTTAGCAAAAAAAGGTTTATTATGGTACAAATATGTCCTACCCGACATTCCTCATCTAACAAATCAAGAACTCCCAATTTATCTTCAATCAAATCTAAACATGGTTGGTTGTCATAGAAATCAATAAATGACCATTGAATTTGTTCTTTCACATATTCTTCTTGCTCAAGTTTAAAAACATGCTAAAATAAAAAATGTAGAACTTGTGCTTTCACTTCTTGCATCAAGTTGTCAAGTATTCAAAAATAAAATTAAAATACAAATAAATAATTAAATTGTAAATTTAGAAATTAGTACTGCAATTTTACTTAAAACTGGAAAGAAAAAAAAGCTAACAAAACATAAAAAAAATTCATGATAAAGAAAGAACATTTAGGTAACCTGATTGAACTGCTGCTGTAATTTTTCATTTGCATAATTAATACAAAACTGCTCAAAGCTGTTAACTTGGAAGGTTTCAAATCTAAAATTAATTGCTCTAGTACTTAAAGCATAAAAAAAACCAAAAGAAATTTTTTTTTATTATGACCAACTTGTTAAAATTTTTTATAAATTTTCTTCGAAAGGTCAATCTCACTTACAAATTGAAAAATTGTTATTCTTAATATGCCTTATACCCATAAATGTCAAGAACACCAATGAAGGAAGTTCTTTCAGATGCCATTGCTAAGTTTGCATTAACATGCTCCACAATCCAATCAAACAATTGCGCATAAATATGTTTTGC
The DNA here is from genome assembly GCF_058129835.1 of Hydra viridissima. NCBI lineage: Eukaryota > Metazoa > Cnidaria > Hydrozoa > Anthoathecata > Hydridae > Hydra > Hydra viridissima. Next base: position 4,302,747 of record NW_028324310.1, read on the forward strand.
CAAAGCATCTCGGCCGTTATTTGCCTAATTAAAAATTTATAAAACTAACCATGAAAAGATGAAAGCTGATTTAGAAGTAAACATGATAAGAGATTTATTAATCTATCACAATTCTTATCATTATATTACTAATTTTAAAAGTAGTTAACTACTTATATATTTAAAGTTTTTTTATCATTTTGATAAAAACTGGTATAAAAATGCAAGTACCTCATGCCAAGTCAATGGTTTAACATAAACCTCTCCAGTTGCAATGATCTTGCGAGCACACAACCATTTGCACAATTGTCCGCAATCAATCCCTAACAAGCTGGAAACCATCCTAACATGAAAATCCTCAACCTGTGTAAAATACAGAAAAAATAAAAGTACAAATGTATTAGCACAAACCAAATCTCAAAAATGTAAAAGACAAACTAGATACATAACATTTAACAAATACATATTAATTACCAAAATATCAAGCTAAAGTATTAAGGAAAATATTAAATAAGTATACCTTGATAGTACATTGATCTTTACTTTTTGAAACTGCTATTATATCAACATTACCCAAATGGAGAATAGCTGCAAGAATCCTCCATATCATTCTTTGTTGCTCACTGTAAATACCGAGCAATTCCATAGCTTCACATGTTTCCTGAAAGCTCTTTTTGTCATCTACGCCCTGAATAGTAGGACTCTTACCTTGTTGTGTGTAAAAGAAGTCATTAACATGCTCTAATAACAAAAATGAAATTATAAGTTAACAGTCAAAATACTGTGACCTTTAATTCTGTTTCTTGACTGCTTTGAACTTAAGGAAGGATAACAAAGGATATCAAACATGTAAATGACATTTGTAATTTGTTAAGAAAAGATTTAGTAAAAAATCCCTTTTGTTGAAGCATCAATACTGTTTCTAAAGCTAACTCTATACATTTTAAACATTGACAAATTCTTTTAAATCATTAAGAGCAAAAACAATTTCCACGGGCATTTTTAAATATTTTAAAATATTTTGGCTTTTTTTAAAGATATCAATATCACATCTTTTAGGTGTTCTTGATAACTCTGTACTTGAAATTTACTATAAGACTTTATAAAAAACAGCAAGTCCTATTTATTTAAACTAAATTAATCTTTAAACAATGTATGTTTTTTAAAATTAAAATAAATTACAAAAATCTTACTCAAATTTAGTTCTTGAAAGCTAGTCAAGTCTCTATGAGAGCAGAGTTGGTAAAAAATATGATAGTTTCTTTCATCTTGTGTTTGATAAACAACTCTCGACTTTTCTAGAAGATATGTACGCATGCTTGCACCAACAATATGGTACTTGTCATTGAAGTTGATCTCAATATATTTACCAAAACGAGAGCTGTTATCATTACGAATAGTCTTTGCATTTCCAATAGCCTAGTTAACATTTTTATCAGGAATGAATGAACATACATACATACATACATACATACATACATACATACATACATACATACATACATACATACCTTTAATAAAATTTAAAAAAACAATACCTCCATAATAGGATTTGATGCCAACACCTTCTGTTCAATTGTTGTTTCATTCAATGAGCCTCCAACATTAGCAAAATATCTCATTGTGTACTTTGCACTTACAGTTTTTCCTGCACCACTTTCTCCAGATACAATGATGGATTGGTTTTTTTTCAAACTTTATAAAAAATATTATTTTTTTAAAGAAATTTATTTTTAACTTTTAGTAAAAGTCTGAGAAAGAATAAACAATTCTATCAAAATTTATTTTATGGTAACTTTATACAATAGCCAACCAGTTCTTTTGAAAAATGAAAGCCACTTAAACATCATTCACTTACTTGACCATATTTTTAAAAGCATCTTCAGCAACTGCAAATATGTGTGGATCCATTTCCGCAATTGGCTGCCCATTGTAAGCAGCTATGATATCAGAGCCATATATTGGAACACTTTGATAAGGATTTATTGCAACCAAGACAATCCCTAAAAACAATCACATGCTTCTTAATTTGAAAAGAAAAATGTTAGTACATTACTTTATATTGAGTCGACACTTAAACTCTGTATATAACAAATGGCACTAACTTTCAGGAAAAAGACTGTATCTAATACAGCAACTATTCATACATTTTCAAAATTGCAGATATTTTCTTGGGCTGATAAACTACATACCACAGTATGTGTAAATAGCTTGTGAATTCACAAATCTCTCCTTCAAATTGTATAGTACTAAAATAACATAAAAACTCTGCATAAACTAACCAGATTAAAGAGAAAAAAGTCTTTGAAAAAACTCAGTTTTTCTTGGCTTCCTAGTTGATATGCAATTAGGATTACATTTTCTGAGTATGTATGGAGCAAAGGTAAAAAATCTTATGATGTAAGAATTTAACTACTTAGAAAAATTTTTGGAATAAAGTTCACAAAAAATATATATATAAAACCTGCTGGCTCATGTAAATAACTAAGTGTAGTTAAGTTATTAACACCAACTAGTATGTCAGGATTGCGAAGAGGTGGTAAATCACATTTTGATTCATTTAAATCCAATACAAATTCCTGAACATATGAATATGAAAGAAAAAGCAATAATCTTGATTTAACAAATTTATTCCATTCAAAAATATGCTATGTAAAATACATGTTATGTTAAAAATCTATATTAGACTATTTTAAAAAGAGGACAAAGATGAGCAAAACAAAAAGACTAATTTTTAAAAATTTCCACTAATATTTTTCACTGAATTCAAATACAAACACTACATAGATAAAAGTTTACTTACCCTTCCATCCTCAAGTTCTATTTCAAGCCTACCATTAGAAATATCATTTGTTAGAGTACCTCCAATCCATACTTCTTCAATATCAGGAATCCATATTCTTGTCCCCTGTAACCAAAAATTTACACATAAATTTTCCTAACAAAATTAGTAAAAAGAAAAAATTCTATACATTTTCAGCATATAAAAATAATTCATACCTTTACATACAATGATAGATCACTCATTTCTTTTTTGTGGTTTTCATTTAAAAGAAGTTGTCTAGTTCGGATATTTTTAAATAACCATCAATTTGTACTTTTAACTACTAATATCAATACTTATATTAATGTGGTTATAAACTAATATAATATTTTTACAATGGAAACATTCATTGATATACTAATATACAATTTTTACAATGGAAACATTTATTGGAAGTATTAGATTTGTAATCAGGGAGAAAAAACAATCCAAATATATACTGTAGTTGTTCTATTAGGCACCTGATCATTTTTTTAATTAAGGAGACCTCAAAGATGAAAATTAAACTCGATGTGAACTTATCAAATAGTTTCCAAGAAAAATTTTTAAAAATATAGCTTGAGGTGGTAGAAAAAAAGACCAATCAAAAAGTATAACTACATAATTTATATAATTATTATAAAAAAATTTTTACATTAAGTCGAATAAGTTAAAAGCACAGCATTTATTGTTTTAGTATGTGAATATCATAAAACTAAGTTTAAGGAGTTATGTTCGTTTATGTAGATTTAGCTTTCGATATATTATCTTCCCGTCAAATTTGACAAAATAAAATCCCGCGCACTTTTGTTCCGGATTTTTATGTGATGAGTAAATGGAGAAAGCTACTTTCGTATACGAATTTTCGTCTTAATTTGCTAAACCCTAAATTTATTTCCACTAGTTAAAAATTTTATTTAGAGTTATTTTAAGTGCATATTGTTCAAATCATAAGCAAATTTATTAAAAGCAAAGACCAAGTTTTAACCTTTTTCACACTGAGCATTTTGTAGAACTTTCTTTATATCAAACAGACTTATGTGTTGTTAACAATGATATCATCAAGTTGTGTTAATATATGAAGTTCTACTTTATAGAAAACACGTTGGTACACTTTGCGTTTCATTGTTACCGATAACAGTCTGAGATTAAAATCAGTATTTAAATACGTTGCTCCCGTTTGGTTGCTCTCAAATAATTTTAAATCAAAACTTATATATATTGAAATCAAAGTTCCTCTTGCAGAATAGAAGCAGTGTACTTTGATGACTATCTTTAGGATGTCACCAAAAGACAACAAATGCTTAAAAAGATCTAAGAATTAAGAGATAAAAATTCTTCAGTAAACCATTGGTTAAAAAAATGCTGCTGAGATAAGGAGATTTTATACTAGAACAGTTTTTTTTTTTTTGCAACAGTTTAGTTGATCATAGATCAACTGGTTGTTTAAAATTTAAGTGTGAAAGTTAAATAAAAACAACATTTTTTTGTTCTGGTACATTGACGTATCGAAGAAAACTTTTGCAAAAACGGAATAAAAGCCTATAGGAAGGATAGAAATTCTTGTTGAATCGGCGGCCCGTTAATCAACAAAAAAAAACAAACAAAAAAACAAAAAAAAACAAACATGATTTGCCACACTTCTTTTTTTTTTTTTTCTCTAAGAAAAATTTTGATTAAGTGCAAGCACAAGCTGATTCTCAACATAGAATGCTCAATAATATTAACAGATAATAGTAAACACTTAACATTCATCACTTTTTATGAAATGATTGTCTATAAACGTTTTATTTCCATTTTTTAAAGTGAATTTTTGACAAATAAACATCTGCCTCTTTTCTTTCGCGTTTTTAATTTTAGATTTTGTCAAATTAAAGGAGCTTTTAAATTTTAATGACAAAAACTTAGATTCAATTATTATATCGCATTTTGGAATAAGTTCACTTGTTAAGCTTCATTAGGAGTTTAGTCAAATCCTATAAAAAATTTTAACAGCAAGAGTTAAGGCGAATCTTTTGTCTCTTTTGAATTCCTTATCATCATATATGACTGCATTAGTAACCCTTATTCGTGTTGGTCCTATTGAATCTGTCGCTCCAACTGATTGGCTATCAAACAATATTCTATATTGCTATTCTTTTAAGTAGCTGACAAAAATTTTCACAAAAATTCATAAGAGAATTGAAACAATAAACTAACAACTATCGATTCGAAGAAACTTTACTTTTCAGAAGAACTTCGTTGACAAAAAGTAATTTTGGCTGAAGGAGGCAATTAAATTGCCGCACACTAGAAACATTTAGATAAACATACGATTAGAAAGAAAAGAAAAAAGAACTAGCTGTAATCTAGCTGTAAAAGCTTTAAAAGCTTCAAAAGTTTAGAAAATTAGCAGAAATAAATTTTATGAAAAAAATACAAAAGCTCTTTAATAAAAAAATTCTTGACGAGCCCATTTTCAGAAAATAAACTAAAACCCTCTCATAAACAAAATATCAGTGAAAGAAAAAACAACCAATACATATAATAAAACTTAAAATTAAAATATATAATCAAAAGATAAATTTTTTTTTTCAGCGAACATTTTTATTATTTAAAAATTGAAAAATAAAATAAAAAAATTAAAGCCAAATGGTCTGACAAAATTAACAACAAGAAGCAGAACTGATTGACAATTTAAATAATCTTTTGAACAACGCTCATGCTGTTCAATTGATCAGCATACAGGAAGATAGAGATTTTCAGTCAGCTCAGCGCAAAACGTAATGGGAAAATGGGTAATGTTGAGAAAGCATTGACCAACAAAGAAAAAAATTTTAGAAGAAAAACAAAAGATCGTCAAAAAAAAATGCCAAAAGAGAAAAAAAAGATAGACGAACTCGTGAAGAAAAAATTACTCTGGCGGTATTCTCACCATCATTTGAAATGAAGTTGGTGCAACAAACAGTGACATTGAAAGTCGAATAATAATATCTGTTTGCTGCTATGAGTGTGAGCGGCAAACCAACGAATCCAAAACCAAAAAAAGCTAAAACCCTAAATGACAAATAAATAGTTAGTTTTGACATAGCAAAACTGAGTGATAGAAAGCAGTACTTGTGTTGATTTCAATGATTAAATGTTTTGCTGAAACCCAGCAAAAATTAAGATCAGTCGGTCTTCAAAGTCCGTACAAAGTGGCTGAATAAAGGTTAGAGAAAAATTTTCAGAAAAGACATCAGGGGTTAAGAATTTTTTAGAAAACGTTCTAGTTTTAGTGTCTGGTGAAGGTGTAGATCAAATTCTTGCCGTTCAAAAACATGTATTGGGAACTCGAGAAATATGTGCGTCAACATGCTCCTTTTTCATTACAACTTTAACGAATTCTGCGATAAAAAAATGGTGCGTTCTTCTCGAACAGAAACTGCGAAAGGATATGATCTGGTTTGTATGTCTTCACCATATTTTAGAAATCATGCTTGAAGCAGTTGTTCTTCTTTCTATTGGACCATCTCTGAGTCCAGTTTTATGATTTTTAAGCAAAATCAGAGCACAGACCATGTCAACTGTCAGTATTTATAGATTCATTCTTATCGATGTTCTCCACAATTCAAAGTAATTTCAAGGAACAGGTATTGCAGACGGAGCTGAAAACCAACCTCTTACATAAAGATGAACTGTGATTATACAACTGTCTCGGCCTCCACGTTCTTTTCTTTTTTCTCAACATCCATATTTAAGAGCATAGATAACTTTTACTATCCACTGTGCTCGAAGGAGACCAGACGCTACAAGTAGGAACATCACCCAAAAAAATAACAGTCAGCTCTAACAGTTCAGTATCAGCAAAAGTATTATATCTTTGGCAATAACGGAAACACAATTGAAAGAGATGATATCAAACACTATAACTTGATAGCTAAATTTATCAATAATACTCAGAAGAGTTTCTATTACTCGTTGGTTGTATAGAGCTGATGCCATAAAGGATTTGGTAAAAGAATGCACACAAAATTTTACTTGTTTATAGATCAACGATCAATGAAACTTGTTAAAAACTTTGCTCTACTTTTTAAACATAATTCCTCTTTCAGCCACCTATATCAAGTATGATATTTTAAATCAACTTAGTTGTGAAAATATAATTGCCGATCTTGCCAGGGTTAATGCCTAGAAATTAAAATTTTAAAATGAAATAACTAAAGAATTTCTACTTATAAAAGTTTTCATATTTAAAAAGAACTATTTTTAAAAAGAAAACTTATTTGTCATTATTTTCTGTTAAAGTACCTACATAATTTCTTGAGCAGTGGCCTCCACAACCTTAATTATGCCTCTGACTAGTTTATCTAAAAACCTATTCCTCCGGACACCTAACAAAATTTCGAATTTTTGCTTTGGTGATCCCCATAAGCTTATGCACAGCATTACACTTGTAAATCTTTGATGTTTTTCTCCGTTAAATTTTTAAGTCTTTGATGTTTCTGCCGAGGTTTATGTTTTCTTTCCATTTTTGTTTAGTAATTGCCCAATACTTTTCAATGTTCACATCATTTGGTTCATACCATTCCGTAGCGAGTTGGTTCATACCATTCCGTAGCCAATTTACCGTGATTACTTGAAGCCAAGTAAGCCAAAACACAGATCCATTGTCAAGTGATTTAACGCGAGGTAAGAGACGTTTTGTAAACACTCTTTAACATTTGACCAGTAAGCGTGGACTCACAAATAAAAGGTGCTGATTATTTGCCACATTTAAAAATAGCTTGTCAAATCAAAACTTATCATGTATTGTGAATTTAAATTTCTTATCCTCTATATTTAAATAAATAATAAACAGCCCCAGGAGTTTATTGATGATCAATAATATAGAAAATGTTAAAAATAAAATGGTTGTACAACTATCTGAAGCGGGTTTTTGCACTTTTTCTCTGAATTTCAGGACGGTTTGACTTTTGGTTTCTTTCAAACCTTTTGAAAGAACAAAAACCATATTTATTTCAAATTTTTGTAACAAAAATTTGAATAAATCCGTATTTTTTGGCGCGTTTTCTAAGTGAGAGGCTAAAGTTAATCTTGAAACCAAGAACATGTTTTTTTAACCATTTTTATCTTGAAAACCCTACTACTCTTCCACCATCAGATTTTCCAAATGCATTCCAAATTGCATTTCATCGTATTAAATGCATTCCAAATGCATGGTATTTTTTCTAACGTTTTTTTTTTTTTTTTGTCATTTTTTAAAACAAACTTTTATTCAACGGGAAAGCAAAAATATTTTTTTGAAACCACAACATGTTGTAAACAAAATAAAATTACAATTAAAAATCTAATAATACCACCGCTGAAAAAAGACGTATTTATTAAAAAAAAACGAGCTAAACAAGAAAAGAAATCATCGTGTGTAAAATTGTGCGTATATTCAGTTCTATTTCAATCATTATTTACATTAGTTGTAAATCGTAGGTACATAACTAAAAACCAACATTCAACATTAATCTGACTGACAGTATTTTTCACTTTTTTTTATCGTGTCCTTCAGGTGATACTCTTGATTCAAGATTTCTCAATAATCATGAGTTTAAAACTGAATGGAAGAGCGAAGAGCTAATCATAGGCAGCTCATTCTTAGATGTCAAGGCCGTCAAACAGTCATTTTGCGTTGCCATCATCATCATCGCATCAACAGCTTTCTTCTTATAAACCCAAAATGAGATAATCTCGGAATTCTTACATGGATTTTTATAAACGCATAATAAGCGCAGAATAATATATAATAATAGGCGCAGAACGGATGATGTAAGCAGGTGCGGATCCAGGAATTTGTAATTGTGCGGCCAAATTTAATTTTCACGGTTGAAATTTCGATAAAAGATCGATATATTGATATTTTTTCACAGCATTTTTTGATTGAATAAAACGTCGGTAACTATAATAAGAACCTTTGTGGCCATGGCAGAAATCTCTATAGTCGAAATTCGTAAATTACGGCGGACAAATTTAAATTATTAGGGATATTCCTTAAGCGAAAAAACCCAAAACTAACCTAGCTGCCGTTAGATTTAAACTATGTGGCCATTGCCACAATGGCCACCCATTAGATCCGCGCCTGTATAAGGTTATATAAAAAGTATAGAATATATAATATAAGACCATATAATAAATATAGAATAATAAAAAGTTGGTCGATTAAAACATTTGATTTAAATTTTTTTTCCTAACCCTTGGCAAAAGTAAATATTTGCAACTTCTCTTTAAATTCTTCTTTATAATCTAAAATGTTTGAAAAAACTTACACAAATCCACCCCCACTCCTCCCCAACCCACTCCAACTACATATTTCACAATACAATCACGAGATTTTAGTATAACTCAAAAGAGGTTTATTATTCGACGAATATTGAAACGGCGTTTTGCTTAAAAAAACAAAAAACAAATCTGATTTACTTGTAAACAAACGTTTGTTTATAAATAAATCTAATTTTGAGTACAAACTGTTTGAACAGTTTTTCTGAGTAAAAGAAATAAAAATAAACCCAGTAAAATTCATAAATATAATTAAAAAAAAAAAAAAATTCTTATGAAAACCCGCAACCTTTCGACAACCTTTTTTCGATCGATCTTTTCGCAACCTTTCGACAACCTTTTTTCGATCGATCTTTTCGCAACCTTTTCGACAACCTCGCAACCTTTCGATCCACAAGGTTTTTAGAAACTCTAACCCTGGGTCAATTATTGAACTCGAGGTTAAATTCAATTTGAAAACGAATGCTGTTGAAGGAATGTGTTGTCGAAAGAAAAAACATCAGGATAATTTTTTGAAGACAAAAAATACGGTTTTTCGTATAAAAACAAAACACAGAGATACTTTACGTTTTTATTTAGTTATGAACATATCCAAATCGATGAGACTGACAAAAAATGAGTTACCAGTGTTTTTTTCATTACGAGAAATATAAAGAAGTAACTTATCTTCTGTTAATGTATTTGTAAAAAAATGATTGTATTTCTTATGTAATCCCAGATTTAAATGTTTGGATGCTTTCCACAAAACTTTGAAATAGACATTAATTCGTTCTCTGGGGGGTTGGACCTTTTTTATGAAATGGTAGGCTAGACATCACGGTATGTGGGTTGGATGTCTTCTATGAATTGATAGGCGAGGCATATCTAAGGTGCGCTTTTTATAACTATGCGGGTTAAACATTCACTGAAAACATTTAAAACGGCCGGATTTTTTAGATGTGATTTTTTGAATGTGGGTTGGACGTATTCTACTAAATTAACAATTGGTAATTTTTTTATATATTAAATTTTATTCAGATAATTGAAATGTATGTTAATATAAAGTTGAGTCACGAATAAACAATAGATTTTTTTTTTAAGGTTCGATGTTTTCAGCAGTTACAAATGTCTATTTATCTATAGGAAAGCAAGAAAAAGTCGATATTTCGCCATATTGCGACTTGAACTATTTCTGCATAATACGTAAAATAAAATTTTAAAAATGAATAAATCAAGTCTTTTGTATCTGTACTTGTTTAAAGCGAGATTTCAATCCGTATGAAGACCTCCCGCATGGAAAAAGTTGGCTATGTCACATTTTTCTGATTTCGTGAAAATCAGTTTAAATTTTAACACGCCCAGCAAAAAATAAAGTTCTACGCCCAAATGAATGTTTATTGTTTTTTTTTAACATAATAACTATATATTTATACAAATGAATTGTGATTTTAATGAACACCAACATCACAAACCTCTATTTTTTCCTATTGAAAATTAAATTTGTGTTAATTTCGATTTAAATTCAACGCAATTTTGTTTATAACTCTAATTAATGCATTTTTAATATTATTATTTTTTTCCATTAGAAACAATTTTAAAGTGTTCCCAGTAAACATCGAGTCTAAAAAAGACGTCTTTTAGATGTATAAAAAACGTCTAATACGTCTAAAAGACATATTTTAAGACGTCTTTTTTAGACTAAATGTTTTCTGGGTTAATATCTTAATAAAATTCGAAACGCATGTTTTGAATACTGGTTATATATATTGAAACTTATTTTTTTATTTTATGCGATTTAAATTTATTCTCTTGCACGGAGGTGGTGATGTTTTTTCAATTGCATAATTGACACACGAAGTGAAAAAAAACCCAAAATGTGTGACGTCACTGGGTTTTCCACATGTAGCTTTTTATTTTACAATAACATCAACAACTTTGAGAGAAAATTAACAGAACAAAAAACCTGGTTGGTTCTTCTGTTTTACAATATATCTTTCCTTACAAAAGTTAATAACTGTTGGAGTACTGATTTAGTAATAAGCCTATCGTAAGCTTTCTTTATTGCATATCAAAAATATTTCTGTGCGCTATTATCAGATAAAATGCATTACTATTCTCTCAAATCCAAACAAGTTTTTTGTGCATGTAGACTGTTCTTCCCAACCACTGCCAGAAAGCACACTTAGTGAGTAGCAGTGGATGATACCGTTATAGAAAGTAAATATTCTGCAAAATATTTCATCCATAATATAAAGTAAACATCGGTAAAATACTTCATACTAAAACTTTAAAAGTAAGATAAAAAACAGAAGAAGATTTCTTCAAGACCTTTTTTTGAGAATAGTCAGTATTGAAAATTTAACTTTATATGATAAGAATACTGCTTTATATCACGAGGGTAATTTATAGGAAAAGAAAATTGCGAATAAAATAATTGATTTAAATTTGCTATTTTTCTAAACAACTAAGAAAATTTCACCTAAAATTAGAGTTTTTTTTTTTCCAGACATTTCTAGCTTTTTAACGTGGTATAAGCTCAGATGTTCAGTGACTTTCGTTTTCCTTTTTTGAAGGAGGAATTACAACTACTGGAACAGTTGAATGATGAATAACGTAGTTGCTAGTGCTTCCTAATAGAAATCTACTCAGAGCACCTAAACTACGCTGCCCAATTATAAGAGCGCTCGAATTGTGTTTTTTTGCAACCTCACAAATCTTTTGGCCGGGGGTATCGAAGCAATCTTCCAAAACAACTTCATAATGAATTTTTTGCTCGTCGCAAACTCCCTTGTAAAAATCAAACACGTGTTTTCCCCGTCGAATATATTCTTCGATCTGCTCGTCGTGATGCTTTGTTTTAGCGATGTGACCTGCAAGTATACCCATTGCTGGAAGTTGCGGCATTTGGTTTACGTGGACGAATACTATCGCGTCGTTTGTCTTGTGAAAATTTTTCATGTACCAATCGAACACGTGTTTGCTTAACTCGCTGTCGTCTATTGCAATACAATTTGTTCTTCCAGCAGCCATGGTAAAAAAAATTTCGAGCAAAAAAATCGAAGTGATTAAAACCGAAACGTTTTCATAAATCTACAAAACCTCTGAAATGAATACGCTTTTCTCAAACGTATTAACGCAATTCATTATTTACAATATTAGAATGTTTATTCATTCTTCGCGTAATGTTTGTTTAAAAGGTGCAACGTTTAATTAAAAAATTTGAATAAAGTATTGTTGGTGCAAGAAAAAAACGTTCGTTTGTATCTGGTTAAAAAAACTCGTTTGATTAAATTCCTCTCTCTCGCGCTGTTAAAGTCATACTAACATCTTATCTTAAACATTTAATTATAAAGTTTATAATTAAAATCATTTTAAAGACGAGTATCATTTGTAGTTTTAATGATTACTGAACAAAGTTTTAAATAAGCAATCAGGATGTGCGCTCAGTAAGCTATTCATCATAAAGTTTAAGGCGTTATCGCAGAAAATTATTCTGATGAGATGGTAATTTGCACGAAACAAGAAACTTGATGACTTAAGTTTCTCTAATATTAAAAAAAGTAACACTTGGTAAACTTTTTTTAAATAAACTTAAAAAAATGAGCAAAGGAATGAAAATTTTTTGTTTGTAATTTTTTATTACAAATTAACATTTAAAACAAGTTCTTGTTTACTTCGCAATCGGCAGTATACGTGGAAAATGCACACTTTTGCAAAATTCTTTCTGCATAAAACCCCGTTTTACCGATAAATTCTCGCTGTTGCGTGTGGCGTGTTTATCTCTAAACGTCTTGAATCTTTACAGCATTGAAGAGAAAACGATTCATGTTGCAAGAAATTAGATCTTTCCCTTGAATCTTTATAAATACATCTCGATTATTTTTTGTACGCTCGTTAGTGAGGTCTAAAAATTTTTTTAAATCTGAAACTTATAAGTTATAAACCGTGTTTGAGTTTTTTAAAAAAATTTCAAATGTATACTTTAAAATTTGAGAATCTGAAATAAAAATATCCTCATGCTCGTTCAACTTTCTTAACCGTTCCCGGTTTGGAAAATTAATCAGCCCTGCATTATTTTTGCTCAATCCAGTATGGCCATTGCTCAATGTCAAATTTAATAATATGTAAAGAATTCTCCGATAATAAAGTACAGAAAATAAAAATGGATATAAGCATAAAATAATATTGGATGAGAAAACAATTGAAATGAGTTCTCAAATTGAACGAGAAAAGTGGGATTTAAAAAGAGAAAATCGTTCTTTTTTTTTTTTAATTCCTTTTTTCTTTACGACGCTTTATTTGAGGATGAATGACAGGTTTAAATAATCAGACCTTCCATTTGTCGATGTGCGGGTCTCAAATATTAACCAAAGTCCTTCGTCTGCAAGCGTGCGGATCATATTACTATTTTTGGAAAGCCTTCGTCGGAAGGACTCGTTAAGTAAATATGTACTATTAAAATCTGAAAGTATATTAAACTTAATCCATATGCTAAACATATGAAATGCAACATTTTATTAAAAATCCTAAATAGAAGATCTTTTACAACGCGTAAATACGAGCAACACCGTAAAAACATCTCGTTTGAGGAGACTGAACATAAAGCAAACGAAGTTGGGCCATCTTAAACTAAAATACATTCGTTTTACTGTTTTTATTTTTAGTATTATTTTTTTAATTAAAATGTTTGTCTTCTCCGATAAAATATCCTAAACCATGTGAATAAGAAGGACAAAGTGGTAGTCCTTTGTGACGGCATATTTTTAATAAGATAGCAGAAGTGGTAATCCTTTGTAACGGTATATTTAACAAGAGAGTAGAAATAATAGTCCTTTGTTACAGCATATTTAATAAAACAGCAGAAATGGTTGTTCTTTTCAACATTAGAGAATTATAAAAAATATGATAACTGATATAAAGTTTGTTTAAAAAGGTGATAAAATTTGTGATAGGGATCTGGAAACTCTTCATAAATTTCTAAGGAATTTTAAATTCAACCAAAGCAAGATGTAACAAGAACAAAGTTTATTAGCTACAAAAAAAGGTTTTGAAGAAGGGTTAACTTAATTACATTTTTGAAGAAGGGTTAACTTAATTACATTTTTGAAGAAGGGTTAACTTAATTACATTTTTGAAGAAGGGTTAACTTAATTACATTTTTGAAGAAGAGTTAACTTAATTACATTTTTGAAGAAGGGTTAACTTAATTACATTTTTGAAGAAGGGTTAACTTAATTACATTTTTGAAGAAGGGTTAACTTAATTACATTTTTGAAGAAGGGTTAACTTAATTACATTTTTGAAGAAGGGTAAACTTAATTACATTTTTGAAGAAGGGTTAACTTAATTACATTTTTGAAGAAGGGTTAACTTAATTACATTTTTGAAGAAGGGTTAACTTAATTACATTTTTGAAGAAGAGTTAACTTAATTACATTTTTGAAGAAGGGTTAACTTAATTACATTTTTGAAGAAGGGTTAACTTAATTACATTTTTGAAGAAGGGTTAACTTAATTACATTTTTGAAGAAGGGTTAACTTAATTACATTTTTGAAGAAGGGTTAACTTAATTACATTTTTGAAGAAGGGTAAACTTAATTACATTTTTGAAGAAGGGTTAACTTAATTACATTTTTGAAGAAGGGTTAACTTAATTACATTTTTGAAGAAGGGTTAACTTAACTACATTTTTGAAGAAGGGTTAACTTAATTACATTTTTGAAGAAGGGTTAACTTAACTACATTTTTGAAGAAGGGTTAACTTAATTACATTTTTGAAGAAGGGTTAACTTAATTACCTTTTTGAAGAAGAGTTAACTTAATTACCTTTTTGAAGAAGAGTTAACTTAATTACATTTTTGAAGAAGAGTTAACTTAATTACATTTTTGACGAAGGGTTAACTTAATTATATTTATGAGAAAGGTTTAAATTTTATTTCTTAACAAGCTTCTGTATCATTTGAGAATAGGAAAATATCTAAATCTCTATTACGAAGTTGGCATGCACCAAATGTAGCAATTTTGTCTGCCATTGAAAGGTTTTACATAATAGTTAGGAGGTTGTTCAATGCAAAAGAGAAAACATAAGGTTTGATGAGCATTTTTCGAAAAGCATACCAGAAATGGAGTCAAACAGAAAATTACGATAGTTTCTGCTAAAAAAAGGCGATTTGAAGCGGTAAAATATGTGTTTATCCTGGAGTGTTCAAGAAAACGGAAAAAAGAAAATCTAACTTCAACAGCTCCTCACTATCAACAGGCCAAAAACATCAATTAAATATTAGCATATTTCTGATTTGCTAATATTTAATTGAAAAAAAAAAATTCCATGACATCAGTTAAGTTCAAGAATTTTATGTTATTCGTATGCATTGTTGAGTTAAGTTCTGTCTTTTAAACCAGCAATTCAAAGCTTATTTGGTGAAATCGCAAACAACTTAAAAATTAAACTAGATAGTAGCAGTCTTTGATATCTAGTAATATAAAAAACTAAAAAAGAAAAATTAGCTTTTAAAAAATTTTTAAATGGACTTTTTATATATTTAAAAATTTTCTTTATTATTTTCCATGAAAAGCTCATTAATTTATGATTGCTCTGACACTCAAGCCATGGATGGATACAAAGATTTGAGAACAAACTACTTTGGGGGTAAGTATCAGGTTTATTGATGCCAAAAGTAAACTTTCTATTCTTACAATAACAAAAAGGGATACTAAGTCACAATATTCAAGGGAATACCCTCACAAACCTGTTAAAGATATTCTGGAAGAGTATGAAAATGAAAAAGATTATGTATTGTGCACTGTCACAGATAAGTCTAAAATATAATAAGCACAGCTGAAAAGCTAAATATTGAGCATGAGGAGACTGAAAAAAGTGAAATAGAATTTGTTAACATAAATGCAGGGACTTCAGAAGAATTGGAGCCTCTAGAAGAAGAACTTGATTTAAATCAAATGATGCTTGAAATGTAGAACCTCCTGAAAGTCCATAACAAAGGTTGAGGTGTAGTTAATTATACTTAGCCTTTCGGGATGGATTAGTAGAAAGAAACGTAATTAATCTTATCTGCAAGACTAGGCAAGTCGTAGTGACCGCAAGAAAATTCTACGTTGAAGAAGTAGTAAAACAACGAGCTGGAAAAGTAGCAATTTTAGATCAACCAATTATTTGTTTAAGTGAAAGAAATTGATTGTCAGTTAAATTGTAGTTAAACTAAGCTCTCCATATTTTCGACAAAGATATAATTTAGAAATGCTGTGAGCAATAAAAACATAGAAGCTGGTAAATAAGTAAAAATAGGTGATTCGAATTAAAGACCAAATAAAAGTGTTTTTTGGAATGCTTTTTGTTTTACTTAAAATAAAAAAATTTTTGTTTTATTTAAAATAAATATGATTGATAATTTAAGTTAAAGTGTTCTTTGAATAATTCTATTTCAACAGTATTTATAATGGAGATTTGTTCTGAATTGTAATACATAACAGAAATAGTGAATAACATATTTTATGTTTATATCTTTTAAGAAATTTTAAAATAAATTCAAGTTTTACAATGACTAACGCTAGCATCAGGCGAGGATCTAAGGGGTGGCCATTGTGGCAATAGCCAGGTATTTTAAATTTAACGGCAGCCACATTAGTTTTGGGTTTTTTTGCTTAAGGAATATCCCTAAAAATTTAAATTTGTCCGCCTTAATTTACGGAATTTGGCTATAAAGATTCCTGCCATGGCCACAACGGTTCTTATTATACGTTACCGATGTTTCAATTCAATCAATAAATACTGTGAAAAAATATTAAAATATCGATCTTTTATCGAAACTTCAATCGTGAAAATAAAATTCGGCCACACAGTTAGAAATTCCTGGATACGCGCCTTGTTAGCATGTTTTATATAGCTCGACCAAGAATTAACAAAAGCACGTGAAGAAGTTGCTAAAATGCACTTTGAAAGAGAATGTTACGAGGAAACAATGAAAAAGGAAAAAACAGAAAAGAGCAGAAAAAACTTTATTTTCTTCCAGGAAAAAGTAAAGTTCATCTGCTAATGGTGCAATGTAAAAACATCATCACCATAATGTTTGGATGATTACTGTCATTATAAATTATTTCAAGGCTAATATAACAAACATCACAACTATACAAAGACTTCCAACTCGGAAGCATTAAGGTACACATCACCAGGTATTTTTGAGATTAAGACGTATCTAACGCAACCAGTGTACTGAAACGTATGAACCGCAGTTTTATTCAAAACTGCGAGTGCCAGATACTCATCTCTGTTATCTTTTATAGCGACACTTAACTTGTACCCCTCTAATCTTTCAAACGCTCCTGCGCGGCTGTAAATTTTGATTAAACTCGCTCTGTAAACATATTTCAAATCAAGTTTGACCCAGTTCTCGCTGCCAAAATCTGTGTGCATAAAGTTGTCGTAGATTCCATCATTTAGATACTTTGGATCACTAGCATACGGGTAGTATGAGGATTGAGTGACGCTTCCTTTTCGCGCTGCATTATTTGTCCCTTATAACAAAATACATCTTTTGTTATAAGCATAGTTGTTTTTTGTTTTTACACGGAAAATTCAAACGAAATTAAAAAAGCAGCTGTGTAAATTTAGCTTTATTAAAAAGATAAAAAGTTACCTGAATTTTTGTGGAAACAAAAAAACGTTCTCACCTAAGCATACGTATGTGTGTTGGTTGTTATCTCCGCAAACATCTCTGCAATATTCTCCATTATTGCAAGGATTTATTTGCTGGCATATTTGACCAATCTAAAGCATATGGCTCATATTAAAACCTAGAATATTGTGCTTTTATAAATACATGACTACTCCTGTCCAGGTGCAGTCATACCTGCATAAAAACACAGGTGACTCGAACCAACATTTCGGTTTATTTTATTGCTGAATAAGATAATAACGAATCGTAGTTAAAGAGCAATTAGTTATAACTATTATTTCATTGGCTTCAAGAGGTTGTTGCACCTAGCATTTTGCTGCGTGTATGTACAACTTATAAGGACAGGAGCGAAAAAGTGTTCCGTTTAAGCATGTCGTAAGATGTGCGAGCCCTATAAGGCATACTTTGGGATGCCTTTTTGGGATTAAGACAAGCCCTGCGCACCTCACTTTACATGTGAGCATTACAAGAATACTCTTATAAGTAAGGTCAACGCATGGTGCTTATTGATATAGTGCTCATTGATATGGTGCTCATTGATATGGTGCTCATTGATATGGTGCTCATTGATATGGTGCTCATTGATATGGTGCTCATTGATATGGTGCTCATTGAAATCCTTTATGTTGTACAATTTCAGGAGTTGAAATTTACAATATTTTCACATTTTTTTAATGCGACAAAATAAAACATATTTTATGTTAATATTATACTCTGTATGATATTAACATAGAATATGTTTTATTGTAATATATTGTAATGTAATATGTGTAATGTGTAGAACGCTTATCGCTCCTGATTATATCTGCAATGTCATAGGTTGGTATAGGGGAGAAAAGAAGCCATAGAAGTTGATATACCGCGAATTTGGTGGCCACAGAATGACCACTCAAGCAACTGGTACATTTACATGGTGAATCCTACCAAACGTCGCACTGGCAAAAATCGCCTCAATCTATTTAATCAGACATTCCTTCTTCCATCACCTTAGCAACACTTTCTCCCGTAACTACCAGTTCCACTCCCCCGAAGATGAATCAGTCATGATGAGCTTGCTGGATGAAAGCGACTCACAAATCAGAGAAAGCGTTTTCAAGCATTCTTCAGCCTGCAACAATCCAGTTTTACACTCTGGTGACAGGTGATACCTTTGGTTTGTTTAAGACCAAAGGTATAACTTGTATATAAGTATCCCCAGTAACTAGAGTTAATGGTGCCAATTTATTTACAGTTCATCCCAGAACCTGAGAACCTGCTTCACAACGGAAACAACTACCTAACTCTCCCTATAGCTTTCTATGTGCATCTCAAAGTGGACTACACCAATATAAAGATGTTAATAATTGCATTCGGGAGCTTCTTTGAGAAATCGATTTGCAGTACACTCGCAAATCTAGGAAACCTGCTCATTTCTAAACCATTACCAATGATTTTTGACGTTTTTTTTTTAATCAGACGGCTGAACGAATAAATAACAACTTTCTTGTTAAGTTGCAATAACAAAGACATTTTCGTGGTTGTTATCATAAATAAAAGTTCCTACTAAATATCGTTTGTTTTTTGATGGGGTGCAGAAATAAGCAGTTGAAATATAACACTTGGAAGCCAGGAACAAAAATTGTTTTACATCGTGTTATGAAAAAACATCATCATCATCTAAAATGAAGAAACAAAGTTTCCAAATCTCATAATAACGTATCTCTGTAGAAAGTGTTTAGGTTTCCTGGCAATAAATAGCCATGTTTTTCATTTTGGATTTTATGTGCAATTTATCATGGAATAAATTTACATGGTTTTTAACAGTATAACAAAGTTACAGGCAGTGACGACTTAAGAACCGAGTGGGTCTGGAAAATTTAGAGTGGGCTTTTCACTAAAAATTTTTTAGCAATAATGCGGCAATAAAGACAGAAAAAATTTTTCAATTATGTAATTAACATATTTAAAAATTTATCAAAGTTTTTAAGTAAAAGATTCAAATTAAAGTATAAAAAATACAATTAATTAATCCAAAAAATATATGCAATGAGTTGCTAATAATTTTCAATGAAATTTATTAGTTTTTCAAAGTTTTTTAAGTTGGACATCTCGTTCACTGAAATTTTAGTTGTTATAATGTTAAAGGTGCAGGATTACTTTGGTTAATTTTCCAACTAAAGAATTTTAATCAAGTTGTCTGTTTTTAATTCACAAAGGGGAAAAAAAAAACCATTTTAACAATACTGTACCGCAGTTGAATTTAAATGATTTTTAAAGGGTTAATTTTTTTAGAATGCTGTTCCATGTTACATACTCACTAATAGACGAAGAAAAATTTGTTATGGAATTGAAACCTTTGGAAAACGTTTGTATTTATATCTACAGAGCCAGAGGATGGAATATAACTCTGCCGGATTTAAATGGAATATTTTTAAGGAACAAAGTCTCACAAACATGGAAGAAGAAAAGTATTCTATTGTCAACCTGGCTAAATACTTTTTCAATATTTGGCATCTAAACGATTGAAGTTGGTTGGCTGTAGCAACTAAATGATCGAAGTTGTGTGATTTTGATATATAAACAATTGAACAATTTTAAATAATCGTTTACTTTAAACAACGCTTCTTTAGATTGACTTGCAATTTTAATTCTGATTAAAACATGTTAAAAATATACCTCAGCAAACAAATAAACATTCAATCTTTAATATTATGCCTCACTTTCACGCTATATAGTCTATCATTTAGGTCAGAACAACTATAAAACGTTTTCAACTTCTAGATTTTAAAACTGGATAGTCAAAGCTTTCTTTATATACATATGTGAAACTTTTTAGCTTTGATAACTCAAAATAAAAATTCATTCCGCTGAGTTTTAAAAGTACGTTTTAAAATAACAAATTTAGGAAAAACAAATTTAAAAAAATCACCTACGATTTGAATGTTACTTGAGTTAGTCGTTAAGACTTCCCACAAAATGTTGTTAATCTTAGCATCAGCTGACGACAACAATTGGCATGAACTTCCATCTTTCTTGTAATTAACAAGAAGGCACGAAGGATTTCTAACACAGGAAACTGCACAATCACTTTTTGTTAAAGAAGACAGAGTTTCAATTACTGCACCATTGATGTAACGATCCTTAGCCATGTCAAACTCGGCGAACATAAAACAAGGGAGCCGAAGAATAAACCCGCTAACGTTGATAAGAGATGTTAGAACAGCTAAAAATCTATCAAAAGTTTTTAAAAAATTATCCAGCTCTTACAGACTGAGAGGAAGCACAACATTAAAAAACAAATAAATGTTATAGGATCTAAATAATTTTAAAATTTCGTTTAAAGAAGAAGAAGACGGACTCAACATGCTTAAAAATGCGCATGCGCGAGTAAACATAAGGGTCTTTAACACGTATAAACTTAGTTTTCATCTAAGTCTGAATTCCTTGAAAAATCACCATTTTAATTAACCATTCTAAAACACTTTGATTCCATATTGATTCAAATACTTTAAAGACTGATGTGTCAAAATGCTGAAAATTTATGCCAATCTAGTCGCTAACATTATTTTATATACAAAGCCAGTTACTTTTGTTAAAGCCGAAGAACCTCAGAATCAAACTGCCTATTTCAGCAAAAACTGCTCTTTCAGAAAAAGTTCCTATAATCTGTGAAGTCGGGGAGATACATATTAGAACTGAAATTAGTTGATGTACATTTTTTTTGCAAGTTCTTCATCAAAAGCTAAAAAAGTTTGACTTAATTTATAAAAATTTGTAAACATACCGTGTATTTGACATATCACGTAATAAACCCATGAAGATTGGTGGCAAACAGCCCCTAATAGCAAATAGCTGGCTAGCAACATTCTGGTTAGAGCACTCAGATTTTTAAATTAATTCTATTTTGAATTCCATAAACAAAAAGACATACACTCAAAATATTTTGAGCCCAAGTGTTATGAGCTTTACCCAAAAAACGTTTTGGTTGGTTCAAAGTACAGTTTCTCCAAAATGCACACATCAAGCACTTCTCTATCTTCTATGAAAAACCATGTGCCGCTGTTGCTAATTCCACTTTTTTTTTTCTTTAAATATAAAGTTTTTTAGGAAAATACATGAGCAACCTTGTTTGGCATTCATTTTTACACAGCTTAAGGATATATTCTGGAAAAGGGCATGGTTTCAATTTTAATTACTTTTATTCCAGGTTTTGAGTGCTGTCACTAGTGTTTAGTATTAAAATACAAAATTCTTTAAAAACACATCTGCAATGCATGAACATTCTTTGTGTAAAAAAGTCTGTATTCTTTGTATAAAAAAGTGCTCAATATTCTCATATTGCTTACTTCTTTGTAAATGATTTCTTTTTATGGCTAATGTCATTATTGACATGCATTTATGAATGACTCCCTATTAATTGTGTCTAATTTTAGCTATTTGACCACCAAGTATAAGAAAGCTGTTTGGGGACAAACCTCAGCTAAAAAAATCTAACTCAATAATCATTTATTGATGCAGGGGTGAAGTGCCAATTTCTTTTTGCTATTGCTGAGGAGGTGCTTGAAATCTATAAAAATTAATGATTAATGTAAAGCATCCATTTAAAGACAATAGAAAAAATTGAGAGATACTTTCTCATCATCAACCAGAGTCTTATTCCTGCAACAAGCTTAAATAAGATGTTAAAGCGTTTTATAATTACTGGTTGAAACATTTTTAAGCAGCAGGGACAAGACATCAAAATTTACAGACATTGCTTTCAAATGATTCAGTTGGAGTTTTCAGAAGAGATTGTATCATCAGTTAATGCCAGTAAACAAAGATCACCAAATGATATCATCAGACTCAGCAAAACAACCAAATGTCAGCTGTTTCAATTAATTCCAGGTAACAGATATTCATGTTTACAATCTATTGAAAACAACAATAGTCAGCACAAATTTTGATTTTATGACAACAGCCCAGGAAAATGTCATATTTTTTGCAACATAACAAGAAAACTGTCATACTTTTTTTCGGTGGCCTGAGAAAAAAAAAGTACTTGCATGATAAATGAAAGTCAAAAATCTCTGAATATGGTTCAGAATTAAGGTTTTCTAAATTTGAGAAAGTACTGTAAATTAATTTTTCGATTACTAGTACAGTTGTTAATCTTGAAACTTAATTATTTTGGAAGAAGCTCCCGAATGTAGTCATCATGTTTTCGCTTTAATGTCTTTGGTAACGACATTCAAGGAAATTGCTGTAAACATGAACTCTGATTTTTTACACGCGGTGATTAGACGTATCAAATGCTAAAATCATGGGGTTGACCACAAAATAGTCTGGCTGACATGTACGCACTAGTCGGAGTACTTAGACTTTTACTTTGATCTCATAATATGAGTCCTCAAAAAGACTGTTCCGAAAAATAATGACCCATGGAATCTTAAAAATTTTTCGATCTTTTTTTATTCTTTTAAGCTATCGTTTGGCATGCCCTCTGTTTGTGTAGCTTTAAAATTCAGCCAAAATTCACGAACGAAATATGAATTCCAAATTTTAAGAGAAAGAATCTTTAAAAAAGCGACTTAAGCTTATAGCCCGTAAGCATGATAATCCACTCATCTTCTGGCTTGATCTTGTATTGTTCCAATACTCAAAAGTGTAATTTAGTATCAACAAAATAGTATCAGTTTTATCCCAAAACACATGAATCCAGCAGACATGCTACAACTTCATCCAATTGAAAAATTTCGGACAGCCATGAAAGGCGACTTGCATAAAAGGGCAAAATTGCATCAGGGACCAATCAATTCAGCCAAATTTGGGTTGTGAGATCATGAAATTTTACGAAGATTGCTGTCCAAAAGTTGTCCAAAAGTGGTCCAAAACTTGTCCAAAAGCGAGAAGTCTGCAGGAAATTGAGAAAACATTGTGATTAGATCGAAAATGAAATTTAAAGATAATTTTCAAAATAACGCTTTTTGATCAACCCAATAACCTATCAGGCGGATTTCAATCGGATCATCGTCAAAACTAGAACAATTTATTTTATTGCAATTTAGTAGTTATATTGACTTTTTTTTTTTTCTCGACTGCTAAGTACACTTGAACTTTCCAACAAAAAAACGATTTTCATAGTTGTGTTTTGAATACCTCATAAATATTATTAATGTTTTATACCTCACCAAAACTTGATTTTCAAAATCAAAAATTAATAAACACATAGTAGTTTTTGAAAAATTAGCCTTTGTGAATTACAATTAAACTTTGTGTGACCAGGGACAAATTCAAAACCCCATAAAATGAGACGAGTTTACTTAAAAAATAACTTTTGGTTTTGGTTAGAAATACTTAATTTTGCATTGATACTTCATACTGCGAAGTTTGCATTAAGCAAACTTCGCAGTATAAAGTATCATGGATCTTTTTTAAAGCTACCTACAAAATATTTGCTGTTACTAACTCATACAGTACAAATTTGTAATCAACGTCTATCAAAATAAATTATAATTTATTGCTCAAGATAGTGTTTTTTAAAAGAAACATGTCTGAAATTTATCCTTAAACCTCAGCAATTGAAATATAGCATGTTACATTGGCAACAATCTCTTACGCGCTATAGATTAATGGAAGTTCGACTACAAATAAAGTGCGAAATAACATAACATTTGCTGCTGAAATAGCATAACATTTGATAAAAAGCTCAATATTTAAGAATAACATTGTAGACAAAAAAGGAGAAAAGTTTACACCTTTTAAAATGTCCATCAGTTCTGTACATTAAACAGATTTAGGAAATTTTTAAACTCCTCCTCTTTTCCTTGTGAATACGTTTTGATGTTAAGTTTCGTGTTACTACTTCACAATGCCCAACTCATTACAGAAATGCAAGCTGTACTTTATTGCTCTAGTTCATGAGTACAAAGACAGTCCATTTTGAAGACTCAACTGAAAAAATTCAACAGAGTTCTGTATCAGATTTTACGGCATAAAACGTGTTAAAAACGGACTTTTTTTTACTTTTAAGGCATCTGACAACATCCTCATTTATCTCCATCATCCTGTCTGTGTATAAATGGAGTACCCTGTGATTCTATCAAATCCAATTTTATATTGAGTGGTAAGAACTAAAACGCTTGAGGCATGGTGGTTTAAGAAGCGGGAAGCAATGTGAGCTAAAATTCTGTGAAGCTTTGCTTCTGCAGAATAATTAGTACTATGTATGCTTAGGTGGTATGCGAATCCTTTTTTTTTTCTTTTCTCAAATTGTATATTGGATTAGTGTTACAATCAACTTTCAAAGATTAAATTTTTAGTTTTTGTTAGTCTAACTTAACCAAACCACAATCCAATGAGTATGGTAAAATAGAAAAGCGAGTGCCATCTAAATCAGAACTAAGCGTTTAGCTCAGGGTTGTTGCATCTTTAGGCTTGCTTCCTTCCTGCAAGAGATAAAATGCAGCTTAAAGTTCAGGTCTTTTTTTCTGCAACAACTTTTTTCGTAGAAAAACCTTCTTAAAATCAATTGTTATCTTTTTAAGATTAGAAGTTGAAGAAGCTACTTCTAGTTTATAACATTCGTCAATATTTTTTTATTTAGTCAACCCTGTTCTTAAAAAGATACGTCTTTTATCAAAAAATTAAGTCTGTTTTTATGAACTTTAAAGTGTATTTACGAATGTTATAAATACTGTGAGGAAGCTAATTCTAAGTAAAACAAGATGCCGTTTATAACAGTATAACCACCTAAAACCATTAACTAATATTTTACACAGCAACGAATAAAAAATGAAAAGACGCCAACGCCCAAAACATTATAACCGATATAAAAAGGGAGATACAAAACAGAAAAGGAGGTGAATGAGAGTCAGTCAGTGGTCAGTCAGGAGTTAGTTAAGAGATACGAAAGGAGGGGATACAAGACAGAACTTCAAGAATTACGAGTTTTAGGTTCTACGGAAAATAAGTAGACCGGAGTTTTGATTTTATAAAAGGAGTTTAGAAGAAATAGTTTTTACATTAACGATTTATTAACGATTACGGTATATTAAAGAAAAAGGATTGTTCTCATTAGAGTTTAAACAAAATTTGCGCGTAAAGTAAAGTATGCGCGTAAATAAGAATAAGTCAGAGTGCTACCATTACACAGAACCAAGAGGCTTCCCTATCAACTTTAACCCAAACCTCCAAATCTATACAAAACACCAAAACTTCATCCTCATTTCCCTAAATATATATAAACAGAAACGTTCTAAAAGACCCGCCTCACAATACGAATGTTATGAATACGGATGTTTTATATAGTAATTCAATATTATTGAAATAAAATTCACCGATATTTGAATGTAGAACTTTAATAAAAAATTAAAACAGATTGAGTACAAGTTGCTTTTCCTTCTTAACACATCGTTGGCCCACTGAAAATTCGTTAAGACTAACATTTTATTACAACGAAAAAGGATTTTAAATTTTCATGTAATTTAGAAAATCAAATCTCATCATTTGATGGAATTTATTTCTAATTCGCACTTTTTTACAATACTTAAGGTTTCACGGTTAAAAAAAGTTAATTTTCATTTGTTTTTTGTTCTTCTTTGGTCCATTGTGCCGTAAATTTGAAGTTTTTCCTCTCTGGTTCAGAGTGTAGTATCAGTGCAGTTAAAATAATTCTATACGTTATTAGTGCAACTTTCTTCATTACTTGATTCAGTTTTTCCTGTTATTGTTACAGCAAAGTAAATTACACTCAATTATATTGAACATTTAAAAAAAATAAATAAAAATAAACACAAACCTTTTTGTTATTCTCATGTTTGAAACTTGATTTTCATTTTAACCATCTTCTATTTATAATATTTGTAGAACAAGAATGCTTTTTAAGAACTTTTGACATGAATCTTTAATAAATACGTTTAAATCATGCTCTATGTATAGGTATCTTAAAATGAATTATGCCACAAAACTTAATGTGGAAGCAATCTGAACTGTAAAATTCAATTGAATGAAGCAATACAATAAAATAATTGTAAGTTAACACATTTCTTATATTGCAAAAAGAATATGCTTTTCAGCGTTAATTTTTTCTGCAAAACATATATGTTTAATTGGAAATCTAATGATGACAAAAAATAATAATAATTAGAAGCTTGCAAGCTTTTTATACTTCTTAGTAAACTATGCAAGATAAAAAGCTACTTAAGCTTAGCCTGTGTATTAAGCTACTTAAGCTTAGCCTCTTTAGGCTTAAAAAAAATATCTTTTCTATAATCTAAAGATTTTTTTCGAGTTTTCAGTTGCACAGAGTAATCTTGTGATCTCATCCCAGACGGAAGCATGTTGCACCCAATGTTTGAAGGCGAAGGCATCTAGTTCAAAAAAAGACCACGATAAATGTTTCTTTTTTTTAAGTCATTCAATACAATGGTAGGGTTTGCAAGTATAGCATGATAATCTCATAACGGTAAAGTTTTCGGTGAAGATCATTTTCTTCCAGCATGTGTCACCGATACGCCAAATGAATCTATAAACAAGATTTTACGGAGATGTTCACAAGACACAGAACATTAAATGCTATGTAGGGAGGTAGAGTAATTGAGTTAACTTTTTCACAGGGATCCGTTGTCAGTAATTTACCGCCAGAAACCACTGTAAAACGATCTCTAGAGAAAATGCATTGCACAGTTTAAAGTCAACTAAAACATTAGACTAATAAAGCAAATCTTAAGACAGCTGTAAATATTTTCCTGAGAAACTTGCTTTAGAAAAAGCTAGACAAAAATAAACCGACAAAAGATGTTCCTAAAACTCCTAATTTAGACTCGAAGAAGGAGAACAGCGATTAGAAAAGTGGTGAACAACTCCTTCTTGATGTGAACTTGATGTGATTGCATGTGGACTTGTTAGTCTGTCTTTCAAATGTGCCAAACACAGAAAAGTCTTTAGAAATTAAGTACGGTGAGTTAAGGGGTTGAACATCAGGACAAATATAGTCACAAAAATTTTCACTCCGCCATTTTTGCAATTTTCTTGATGTATAACATGATGCTGAGCCTTGCTGCCACACATATGACCGTCCAGCAGCAATTTTTTGTATCCAGAGTAATGTATGTTTCTTTAGGACCTTCAAATACTGGTTTGTGTCCACTCTCAAGTCCATCGGGAAGAAGTAGGGTGGCATGATGTTACTCTCAGAAGAGGTTACTCCAAATACAATGAGAGTGACTAGAAACGTTGCTTGCATGACCTTGGGTACATCCTCGGGACACATAGTTAGCCAACGGTTGTTCTGGTTTTTATCTTTTTATTCCTGGCAGAAATTCGTTTTATTAGAGAAGAACCAGATCATGCCCAATTGCAAGGGGTACAACAGCTTGTTAAGCAGTTTACAAGAGTTCTTTTGCAGCTTTTTTTTTAACATTTTTGGTTAGCAGCTGGCCCTTTCTCATCTTATATGACTTATACCTTAAGTTCTCTGACACCGATGTCCTAATCTTTGACTCAGACCTTCCCAAGTCACAAGTTAAATAGTGAGCGCACTCTATAAAGAAATAATAAGACAGGAACAAAAACAAGCAATGATAGAAAACTGTAAGCCCAAAATTAGAGATAGAAAAATACTTTTTGGATGAGCAGAGTGAGAAAAGAAGTTTGACAGAAGTCAGAGAAGAGAACTGGTCGAAGAAAAGTAAACAGAAGTTCTACGGTTTTTGATAAAAGAAAGTGTGATTTGTTTAAAGAAAAGCTAGAAGTGTAAAAGAGGAAAAATTAATAAAAATGAGTGCATGTATACAGTATTAGACACTAAAAGGAGAATAAGAAAATATTATTCGTTTATCTTTTTATCATAACGAATGAAAGAGTGCCAGTTGCAATTACACAATGATAAAACATCAGAAGGAGATTTATTGTAATTAGAGTTTACTGAGGACGAAGATTACAAGCTTAACCCCTTAATAAACAGCCTCTTCTCTTCCCGAACCAAACAGTCCCCAGACCCTCAACCTGAACTTCAACTTCCGTATTTCTTCCACTAAACTTCAAACTCATACCCTCTATAGCTCTTTATTACCACTAATACACAACCAACCTTCACCAAACACGTGCAACCTTCTTACATGAACACCACATAAATTACCGCCCTCACACTAAAAGAGAAACAACAGCGTTTCTTACCGAAATCAACTTTGTTTACACGTTTCAGCATAAATTAGTGAGATATTTGTGCGGTTCACACTTTTGATTCTTTCATTATTATTCACTATTTACGAACAAGCAAATATTTTATTTTAAGTAAAAACAAAAAAAACCTTTTCAAAGAAATCATTTTGTTTATGAGAAGAAAGAAAACAGAAAGAAATTTTGAAAAGGAAACACATTTTTTAAAGCACAAGATTTTTTTCAACATTAAAATTGGCGAGTCATTCAAGTTTGCATGATATTTCGCCGTTAGAATATTTTGATCGAGATTCTGTTGGACATGAGGGATAAATATATACGAGATGTGTTAAAAAAATACCCGTTATTTTCGTTTTTTCGAAAAAATATTTATTCGTCTACATTAATGTTGTCTCCTTCAAAATAGTTCTCATTTGATACTATGCACTTGTGCCAGCGCTTCTGCCAATCCTTGAAACACTTCTCAAACTCGATCTTCGGGATAGCCTTTAGTTCATTCAGCATTGCGCTTTTAATGTCATCTACGCTTGTGAAAAGACGGCCTTTTAAGGTTTTCTTGCAAAAAATTTGCTTCACTGCGGAAGCGCGACCTGCTATCCAACCATAAGGATTAGTACATCGAAATGTGTCAGAATCAAAAGATACAGAATGAGGCAGAAGCTGCCAAGGAGGACAAAGTTGAAGAGGTAGAAGATGAATTGGAAACAGTTGACCCTGATAACTTAGTTATATAATGGATCTTACGATGCGATGTAGCGAAGTTATCAAACTTCATGTCAAATTTATATGATTTTTTATTGATGTAAACAACGAAATCCGAAGTTAATTCAATTTTAACAAATGTATACAATTTTTTAAGGTCACAGGAAAAGAAAAAGGGTTCTAAAAGCCAGAAAGAATCTTTTCTATCCAACACAGAGCACCACTCAACTTCGTGGTGACATGGAGCTCATGATTTACCTTGCAACTGACAATAAGCCTTTCTTCATGTGTGAATCTATCCCATTCCAAAGACTGCTTGCCCACTTTGACTCGAGGTTTAAGGTTAAAAGCGGTGCCTGCATGGCTTGCTTCAAGTTACCTCTCCTCTATAGGAATCTGCAGATGGCCATGAAGAGCATGTTTGACAAGGAGCTGCAATCAGCACTGTTGCAGCTCCTTGTCAAACATGCGACCGAGTTGCAATCAGCACTGACATCTAGACCTCACGCAACAACAACCCATTCATGGCGGTGACTCTTCATTACATCACCAAAGAGTTTGTTCTACGAAAGGTAACTGTTGGAGTTGTTCCATTCCCAGCTAAGCACACTGATCAGAACATTTCTACTCAGTTGGACAACTTGATTAAAAGTTTTGAATCACTCAAAATGGTCAAGAAGCGGGTTGCTGTGTGTTATAAGCTTCAAATGTAAAAGCTGCACTGAGGAAGTCAGAGACTATTGCTGATCTTGAAATTGGTTCAATCACATGCATTGACCACAAGCTTAACATGGCCCTGGAAAGGACTGTCAACAAACAGCCTGATATCAAGGTTGCTATCGATGCATGCAGCAAAACCTCCGCCTGAGTCCATCACTCTCCTCTTGCTGAAGGGGTGTTGAAAAGAAAATACCTCGAGATAAATGGTAATATTTTTAACTTTGAAAAAAAGGAATGGACCAACCCATTCCTACGGATGAACAATTAGAGCTGGTTACAACCATTCTGCCTCTCCTGACGACATACCGAGTCATCTCTGAGTCAATGTCGAGTGATAAGAAAATTACAATGAATAGAGCACTGACAGCCAAAGTTCATCTTATGGATAGGTGTGCTTCTCTGAGGGTCAAAGAAATAAGAAAGAACAGTGCCACTGGAGTAGGTCCTTTCATGGTTGAGCTCATTGTAGAACTCGAGAAACGATTCCCAAGAGGAGGATGTGACATCATGCCTTATGCTGTAGGCACCTGCTACACCCCTTCTTGAAAGAACAACAGCTGCACGCTTATGGTGTCAGGGATAAGATTTTTGACAAGTTGAAAGCCAGTCATCCTACAACAGCAGGCTGGATGTCAAACCAGCAAGGTTCAATCAATGTCTCAGATAAGATCACCCATGAGCTTCTTGAAGATGATGGCGAGACTGAATTCTGGAAGGCAGCAGCAAAGGTAATAGCTAATAAGTTTAACATAAAATAAATTTCTTTAACTCTAGTTAAATATACTTCTACTAATCTTAATGCAATCGAACAAACAAAGTCATAAAAGTTTTAATTTGAGGATACAATGCCATACGGGGGAGAGGGGGGCGGTTCAAAGTTAAATGAACTTTTTAAAAATTATTTGAATTTAAACAATTTTAGATTAAAGAAAGCGAAGTTATACAAAGTTTACTAAACGTTTAACTTCCTTCCTTCCTTTTAGACTGTGTCTAGCCAATTCAGGCAGACAAATGCTACAGCTGAGGGTCCTCCGATTTCCGTTGAGTAGTCAAAATTCAGAGAAACAACTGTGATAGATTCGAAGGTTGATGTCCTTGACTGGTGGAGAGATGCCTATCTTGGCTGGACTTGCACGGGAGTATTATTGCCTGCCAGCCTTAAGTGCCTATAGTGAGTGGGCCTTTAGTGAAGCTGGACAGGTGGTCCACGAAAAGAGATGCAGGTTGTCTCCAAAAACCACTGAGAAGATGGTCTTCATCAACGAGAACTTCGATCTCTTAAACTCTTTTGTACCAGTTTGGGAATACCGCTCCATGAAAGAGCAAATGGCAGCTAGATCTGCTCCAGACAGAAATCAAAATGATGATAATGATAACTCAGACTAGGATGATGATGATGATGATGATGATGATGATGATGATGATGATGATGATGATGATGATGATGATGATGATGATGATGATGATGATGATGATGATGATGATGGTGATACCACCACATTAAAAATGAAATCTCCAGTATTGTTGAACTGGAAAGGTGAGACAGACATCATTTAGGCTCCCTAGGTCAGGAACTAGCACAAAAAAATGAGAATGAAAGACATGCTAGAATAATTTTAGATTAGTTAATCGATAATATGCAAATAATTTTTTCACATGTTTAAGGAATTGGATTTTTGAAATCTAGAATGATTATTAAATAAATAAAAGGGTTTTAGCATATCTTTTGTATATTCTGTATTTATGCAATGTTACTGTAGTGTATACTTCAAATTTTTATTATTAAGAAGTAGAAGGGCAGAGATTGCTAGCACATACCAAACCAGTTATCACTTCACTTTACTTTATATCGATCTCTTTGAACCTGAACATAGGTAGCTTCTCATCGATTGTGATTTTTTCTCAATCTAAGGGATAGAGTAGGAGTCTAGGAGAATAGAAGGGAAGAGCATAACAGTACTAGTACAGCCACAGCTTAAAATATGGCTTATCAGCTAGTTCAGCTTAACTTATCACTTAACATTTTTGCTTATAGAACTTAATGTTAAAGTCGTTAAACTTGTACTTGAAGTCATTGAGCTTAAAACCTGAACGAAGTCACGCGACGTTCGCTTGTTTACTTTTTGTATGCACTAGGGTAGTCCCTCCCACAGCATGAACCCCTAAATTTAAAGGGTTGATACATAGCCTATTACGCTCGCCAGATAAGATAACGAGTCATCACCCATCATTAAGATTTGAATTGAAAAAACAATTTTGCGGATGTCTACGATTAAAGTCAGGCCCCCGTCTCCTCCTCTTTTTATCATCCATGATAATAATACAGTTGTGTATATAATTAAAGATGCATTATATTTTTTATACAGATTAATTTTTCTTTATTAATTTAAGCGAGAACCTAAGAAGATAAATGGCTAATTTTGATTAATCTTAATTGACTTTTTGTGAGCTCTTTTTATGTATTATTTATATTTTTCAATTATTTGTTGCAAAAAGAACAACATAATTTTAACAAAAGTGTTAATTAGTATGCGACCAAACAAATTTGCATATATTTATAGACAGAATCGGAAAATAAAAAGTCCGAAAAAAGCATTGAAAATGAAAAATTTGATTTGCTAAATTTTACTATAAACAAGACCTAAATCCAAAAAATTGACCAAATTGATTATTTACATTGAAAGTTATTTCAGTTGGTATTAGGTTGTTAATTTTCGAAGAAATAATAGCCAGAAAAAGCAAATCCGAAGCGGTTCGATGGCAAATTATTGGTATGGTGAAATAAAGAGTGAGATAAATAAAGCGCTCAATGCTTCGAGGAAATACATTCGAGCTACAAAGAAAAGTAATGAGACGACCAATCGCGTCACAGATTTACCAAAGATGCCTAAAAAAACAGGCCGAGACGCAAGCTACCTTTTTAAAGAGATAAAAAAAATCCCTCAATTACCAACAGTAAACTTGTTGGTATTAGTAAGGAAAACGTTAGAAGGATTTAAAATTAAAAAAAAAATGAATCGGTTCATATAAAATAATTGGTTCATATAGCTAGAAATCCATTGCTAAAAGTTACGGTTTGGCTCAAAATGCAAAAAATGATGTAGAGAAAGACTGGATCGTAGAAGATTGGAGAAAATTCATCTTCAGCAATGAATCAAATTAGAGGTCTTCAATAAAAATTTAAGTGTTATGGTCAAAAGATTGAGTTCCAAACGATATGTGGACCAAGGGTTACCAAGATTACAAGGCAGAGAAGGCTCAGCTGTTATCTGGGTTCGCATTTCCTTCAAGGGCACTAAATATTGCAAAGTGTATAATGACATCCTTGAAAATGAGCTTTTACTATCTGCCAAACTTTTTTATAGTGAAAGCATTGAAACTCCAGTAGGAATGGGCTACAGCTCATATGGCGCTGTCAGTTCAAGACCAGTTCAAAGAACAGCAAATTGAGATCTATTTCGAATAATTGGCGTTCGCTTATAAATAGTTTTCTAAATAGTAAAAAAATAGTTTTTTTTAGCGCTTAATTGTAATCCAGGTTTTTTTTAAAAACTTTTTTTGAAATTTTCTTTTTTTTTTATCTACCAGAAATAAAAAATAAAGACAGTATCTTCAATCGCTTTTTTTTTATTTTATGGAAAACGTAAGCTGATAAAAAACTTTTATGAATATGTGCACAACTCTCTTAGCATAAAAACTGCTCGAGTGGAAAAAAATTTTACTTGACTGATATCGAAGTTAGTGATCAGCCATTATCATTCGTTAAAAACCGAAAAAACAGGTGCTCAACAAAAACAACAGCTTAGGGTAAAGTGACCAAATTCCAGCCGCATCTTTACAAAATTGTTTCTACAGACATATTAACAAGAAGGTCTATATTAAAATTATGCATTTCTAGAAAGATAAATCTTTCAGCATTTAGGATATAATTACAGCATTTATTATAAATGAAAATTGTTTGAAAAAACAACGATAACAAAAAGTATATAAATTAGACCAAAATACAGCCACTATGACCAAATTTCAGCCAGGCGTACGAGGAATGAACCTAATTACAGCCAATATAAAAAACAAGCTTTTTACCAATACTTTTATGGGTTGGCATTTAAAGTACTTAAAAATTAATTGTATTACTAAATATTGTATCAATAATTTGTTTAATTCTACAAATTAGCCGGTTGAAAGATAAACAATAAGTAAAACAGTTTTAGCAAATTTGGATTTAAAGTTTTTTTAGTTTAAATTTAAAATGAACATGTTCTTAAACATCAATTAGAAAATGATTGCTTAACTTAATACTAAGCATTAATCAACAAATAAACTTGCCTAAACTTAATAAGGATGCCTTAACTTGTAAAAAAATATGTTTTCAGGAGAAGAGTTGCACCACCTTGTCCAAGGGCAAGAAAAAAAAATGTTTTACAAGTTGGTAACAAATAAAAGGAAATTCTTTTTTAAATGCAAATAAAAACCAAACATAAAACTAGGTTTAATATTTTAATTAAGAACCTATTATGTGTAAATCAGGATAATTAATGTCAATGTAATAATCTGAAGTAGAACGCATCAGAAGCACTGCAACAATTTCGAGTTCCAAGTTTAAACTTCAATGCCAGAGATTACCAGGGCTAGGGAGTCGGAGTCGGAGTCGTGGAGTCGGAGTCGGAGTCGGAGCTCATTTTGGCTGGAGTCGGAGTCGGAGTCGGAAAAATTGTACCGACTCCGACTCCGGTTTAAAAAAATCTTTCAAAGTTTCATAATTTTCATAAGGATTTTATAGATGTTACAAAACTACAAGTCCCAGGATGCTCTGAAAGCTGTAGGATATCCAGA
Organism: Hydra viridissima; assembly: GCF_058129835.1. NCBI lineage: Eukaryota > Metazoa > Cnidaria > Hydrozoa > Anthoathecata > Hydridae > Hydra > Hydra viridissima. Next base: position 4,337,878 of record NW_028324310.1, read on the forward strand.
CACAATGGGAATTGAAGTTTGCAACAACTGGAGGACAAGGAGTTTGACATGTTATTTTTAGGCCTTTAAAACAGTGATAAGTAATAGGGTATTTTGCTGCTTATCACTGAGAATCATATATCACCTCCCTTGCGCTCTCCTCTAACTTCCCTTAAACTATATAACTTCATGATCCCCTAACTCCCGACTTAAATTGTCTGGCACTGTGCTACATATTCTTAGTAGAAAGCTAGGCGTGCCACCACCAAGCACCAAAGAGATGCTCCACAAACAGAAAGACTGTAAGTATTCAATTAACTTTGTTTCTCTGGAGAGAGAGAGAGTATTAGAAAATTAGTGATTGAAGAAGCTGTTAAACAAAAAGAGGAACTTAATGAATGTCTCAAGGGACGCTTTGTGTTTCTTAACAGAGCGAACTATTTTCCAATCAATGTTTAATTCTTTTTTGAAAAAAATGAAGCATTTACCAAGACATTTGCAGTAAAAGACGCCAAAACTAATCAAACCAGCGAATTTCTCCAGGTCTTAGTAGAAAAGATTCTTAAAGAATATGAACTTAAAGAAGAATAAGTTCTTTCATGTTTGAAATATTACTACTATGAAATGCCGATTCCAGCGCATTGATACCTTTCCTATACTTAAGCCTAGCATGCAAGATGGTGTTGTGTTTTTTTTTATGGAAATAGTTATTAGATTCCAGCGCATTGATACCTTTCCTATACTTAAGCCTAGCATGCAAGATGGTGTTGTGTTTTTTTTATGGAAATAGTTATTAGATTCTAGCGCATTGATATATATTTCTATACTTAAGCCGAGCTTTTTTTTTGAGGTATTAATATCTTGCCAGAACCTGCAATGAAGTAGTATAAAAAAGTTTCTTTTGTCGTAAGGTATTCCAGAGCAAAGACTTCATGATAATGCATAAATTAAAAACAAGGTCTTAGTTTGTAGTGTCCAATGGCTAGGGTATGTATTCCATCTTGCAAGATGTGTCTTTTGTCGTCGTTAGCGCTGAGTGCTACTTTGTTGATTTCTTCGGTGTAGACATCGTGAAGATGTGATCGTATAACGTTCATGGTTGCAAGCTTTTCTGTCTTGTTCATTAAGCAGTCGTAATAGTCTTGATGAGTGATGTGTTTTTCAACGACTTTATTTTTAACCCCTTTGCATTTTTTCTCTTCTTTTTCATAGGTTTTGTAGGAGTAGAGTTTCGGTCGAAGCCCAACAAACTTTTTAATTTGCTTGCCTCCGGTTTCATCCTTGAACATTCCAATAACTTTTTTATTCAAGCCCACTTTAAACCCAACGTTTTGAATAGCAGGATGATCTTTAGGAAATTCGCTCGTGTCAAATTTGTTTTCTACATCGTCGGCAATGTCTTGATAAAAATCATCCGTTTCGATTTCATAGATGAGCGAGTCAGTGTCAGTCATGAGTAATTTCGCGCGATCTCCGTATTTAGGTTTGATGTAGTCGTAGTGCTGTTCAAACATGAGAGTTTTGCTCATGTTTAGGACGCTCAGTCCCAAGTAAACAGGCTTGTCGTAAAAGACATTTGTTCTCTTTATGTGAACCGCGATTAGGTTTTCATCAAAAATGGTATTTCGCTCATAATTAGGTTTTCTTGACAATTTTAGTACATCTTTTCTAGTGGTGATAAGCCTAATATCAACATGCTTTAGAATATTCTCCATTGTTTTTCCAAACATGGAGTTGTTCATGAGCTTAAAAAAGTCCTTTTCAAACTCGTTTTTAGCTTTTGCTCTTAATCCAGTGTTGAGATCAATGTATTGTTTCATAAAAGGTTCTTCTTCAAAGGCGATACCACGATGAATTTTTGTGATGATCAATCCCATTCGTTCATATAGTTTTAGGCTTTCATGGTGAGTGACATATTTTTCTTTGTTGTTTAAATTGGGAACAAGCTTGTCGACTTTTCCAATAGTCATTCTTTCAGGAGCCAAAGGATAGTCATTGTGTAAATCGTGTAGGATTTCAGGATAGGTTAAATCGACTTCGAGAATACAAGGCATGGATTTCCAATTGGAGAGTTCATCCTCAGTCATCCATCTAAGTCCTCTAACAGGAAGAGGTTTGCACATAGCCCAACCATAAAGGTTATTAGCATCCAAGTATTGAATGAATTTTGAAGGTTGTGAAGGATCGTACGAGTCTCCCATGTATTTGTTGTTAGCAGTTGCATGTCGTTTGGAGATCATGCAAATTCCACCGCGTATCCCTCTTTGAACCATGAGAAGCATATCAATATCGGTTAGAAGCTCTAATCGAATTCCAGTTAGTTTTAACATTGCATCCCAAGCCAAACCGGGTGAGGTGTAATACCAAGGAGGGTCAAGCCTGTAATAGGTACAACACACATCTCTGAAATTTTCAAAGACATCAGCAAGTATCAAGACGTCGGACACGTTGTACAGCTCGTGGTAATCTTTAAACGTTTCACATCCAAATACCTTTCAAACGTTTTGAGCATGTGCATAGTCTTCGGAGCTTATTTCCTCATCATTCAGTTTGGAATGGAATGCCTCAATAGGAGGTAATTTCGTTTCGGAAAACTTTTCAATCGAGTCCATCCATTCGTAAGGGTAAACGCCTTTTTTTCTTAATAAATCAAACTGCTTTCCAGAGTAATATTGAGCAACGTTTTTGCATTGATCGTCGGTTAGATTTTTAGCTAGATTTTCTAATCTACCAGCCATGAATCTGATGCTGTCAATAAACCTTAGCTCTTTCCATACTTCACGAAGTTTACCTTTCTTATCAGTGAATTCTCTCACTTTGATTTGTTTAGAGAAGCTGATATATTTTTCTTCATTGTTGGGTATGCATTTTAATTTTCCGCCTAATTTTTTGATGAACAAATGGCTGTCGTAGCCGGACAAATTATGGAAAATAATGGGAATGAATTTAGGAATTTTATAATCCAAGTTGCATTTGTTATGAGCAGCTCCTCGATACTTTCCGGTTAAATGGCAATGGTCTAAGACTTTATCACCGTTAAGATCTTCATTGCAAATATGACATAGAGTTGCAGCCTCAAAATTCTTTTTATTCTCTTTAGTCATCACTCTTTTTTTTACTATATCAATCTTGTCGAAAATCTTTATAAGGTCTGTTTCAAGCATGGTTATAAATTTTTGAGCTACATCATCGTCATCGCTTTCTGCTGTGTATATGACAGGTTCTCCTTTGTAAAGCTTGTCGTCAAAGCATTTGATATAATAGCAGAAGGAGCTTGGAACATGCTTTTGATATTGTTTGGTGTATGACTTTTTCGAATTCGGTGTGCAAGTGTTGATAGATTTGGTGAAACTTTCAAAGTCTGCGTATACGACGTACGGAACCCTCATAGACTTGTTATAGTTTTTAAACTGTACGGTTGTTCCTTCTTTAGGAAATTCAATTCTTACTGAAGCGTTGTCATAACAATAAGGTTGATGATTGTGGAGCTTTTCTTCCTGGTCATAACCTTGCAAGCAATTTCTGCAAAAATATCTTTTGTGTTGATGTTTCGATGCTGAGGAACCAGCAAACCGACTCAAACTTTTAATGAGACAGTAATGACCAGTGTCTTCGTTTGAAATAAACAACAAATCAGCACAGTGCTTTCGATCTGTAAATTCAGATATTCGCAAAGGGTAAGGTTTTTTATTTTCATACCCAAAGACGTTGATGCTGATAGTTGGGTTATTCACTTCAAACTTTTCGACTTGAGACACCTTCACAGGAAACTCCATTCCATCCCAATTCAGCTCTTCTGATTTTAGAACCAAGTCTTCATCAATTCTTTCGTTGTCTCTATTTTTTAGATTCAACGCTCGAGTGACTGACCATTTAAAGCATTGATTTTCCTCGTTTTTCATGTTGATGAGAGCCTTTTTGTCTTTCAGCTCTTTAGACAACTTAATATAGGAAGAACCACTGATAGGCTCGTAATCAGTAAAGTTAATGTCCATTCTTAAAATCTTAGATATAGTGCAATTAGATCCTAAAGCATTGTATTTGACACTACTTTCCAAGACTTTTTCTTCCATCTCACCCATGAGCGTTCTTACATCTGTAGCCGCTAGAATAATCTCTGATCTTGATGAAAAGGTTGCTTCCCGAGTCACTTCTTCACCAGTCATGATGCTTACAGATTTCATTTCACACGTTAAAATAATTCTTACCTTTGTATTCCTTTCTCCTTCCATGGTTTGAATGGCAGACTCTCTTACCAAATTAAAAAAGGCGGCAAGGTCGTGATATCGAGAAGAAGGTCTATAAGAAAATTGTCTCACAGCACGCTCTGCTGAATGTTCAGTCAACTTGAATTTTATTTTATAAGGTTTTGACGCGGGATGTTTATACACTGTTCTTAATACAAGTGATTTGATAGACTTTATCTTTTCATCGATTTGTTTCACTGATTCGCTTACGTTCTTCTTGACTACTTCAGGAACGTAGGGGTCTATCCATTCTTTAATATCATTAAACTTAGTTGCAACATATGACGTCACACTATTTGCAACTGCCGTCAGACTTGAAAATAAACCAGGTCTTGGTGCTGGAACCGGTCTAGGTGTAATAACGTTTGTTGAATCGATAACCGGTGTGTTAAGAATAGAGGGTTCATCTCTTGTCACCCGATTTTGCAAGAGAGCAGAAGGTTCGAATGAAATCAAGTCGCTAGACCTTGGTCTTAGAGCAGGCACAGGTCTTTCAGAACCAACAACAAACCTTATTTTTGTCGGTTTTACAGAAACTTTTACAGCTGGTTGAACAAACCTAACCACGGTAGGTCTTTCATTAACAGGCAACGGTCTTGCCTCAGTCGTTCGTCTACGAGGAGCAGGTCCATAACCAATGACAGGTCTTGTTGTTTTAATAGCCTCAACAAGCTCTTCCCTAGTCATTCTGGTATAGTCTTTTATAGCTCTTTCTTTAGCATCCCTTCTTAATGATGCCATTGATACTTTTCGATCTTTAACAGTTTTACTTTCCATTTTTATTACGGAAAGATTTTTCTTTATGTCGCTTTCAATTTTTCGCTCTTTGGCAACAGTTTTAGCTTTTTGCTTTTTAGCATCAGTTTTATCGCCCATTTTATTAAGGGAAAGAAAATTTTTTTCGATGCATTCAAGTTTTCGCTCTTTAGCAATTAAATCTGGTTTTGAAGAATAGATACTCATTTTTATTACACTAAGATTTTCTTTAAGTCAATTCAATTTTTTTAAATCTTGGCACACTTTCAGAATATTTTCTTCTTCGAAAAGTTTTTACCGTTTTTTAATTCCCCGCGAAAAGAATTAAAAAATTATTTAGAAAGACGTGAATACATATTTTTAATCTCTCTAATATGTTCAGTGATTTTACGACAATTATTACGTCCGCTAGCATTTAGTTTCCAATTTGTTCCGATCAGGAATTTATTACGCAGATAAATATCTTCTTTTATATTTCTGATCACTTCTTCAAAAGGTGCTACTTCAACCATTTCTTTGAAAATGATTCGATGTTCCTTTGGAAGTTTTCTTACGTTTTTTAGAAATTTAAGCAAACTTTTTGATTTGGCCGTATCAGAAGTTGACTCAAAGCTATCATCAAGGGTATTTAAAAGATCATCCTTTTGCATGCTTTCCATCTTTTTATTTATGCCAAGAATTTTATTTAAGTCAATTTTTTAACATGTTAAAAGTTAAAAAATCAATTTTGCTGCTTTTTACGTTTTTCAAGCTTTTCAGAATTTAAAAATTCAATCTTGATTCCATCATCCACCTTTCCATCTCGATGCTCTAAATATCTCCATCCACGTCCAGTCCCTGCCATCGCTTTGTAAAGAGACTTGTATTCAGTCACCTCACCCGTTTCAATGTTGGTTATTCTCACAGTGATAGGCTTTTTCTTAACTAAACTAAGCCATTCCCATTTTGGATCAACAGGTTTTTTTTCTTTTGGAGGAGGCTTTACTTTTTTTTCTTTTGCTCTTTCCAAAATCTCATCTTTACTGATCAAATTATTTTCAACCGCAAGCATCATCAATGTTATTAAATCATCTGCTGTTTTACTAACGCCGTTTTCATTCAACAAATTTTTCAAATACGATGTTGTATATCTCATTTTATTATAACAAGATTTTTTTTAAGTCAATTCAAAAATCATGATTCTTTAGAATGTTTACTAATGACTGGTCTTGTGTTTTTTATTGCTTTCACAAGCTCATCCTTTTTCATTTCCGAGTAACCTTTTATCGCATGGCTTTTACCTAATTCACGCAATTCTTTTACCGTTTTGTTATCCATTTTTTATTCGGATTAAAAACTAATAAACAGCAGTCATGTTGGTTCCGTCTGAAACAAATTTAAGCAGTTTGTCAGAGATCACCACTGCAAAAATAACGGTATTTGCAATAGTTGAAGTTCGAAATTTAAGGTTTACCACTAATTCAGCTGTTTCCGACGCCACTCTTTCTTTTTGCTTGCTGATATCCACAAAGAACAACGGATATAATTTTATATATTCAAGCAAGGTTAACCCTGATTGACAAACAAGTTCATTTGTGCCGTAATATTTTTCATCAAAAGAGAACGCATCTGAATAAGCCATGACCACTCTCTTTTCTCCAAAATTCAAGTCGTAATTGTAATTTGGATACTTTATTCCATTAACAGTCACGTAAAAATTGCTAACATCACAATGGTCGAATAGTGATGGATTAACTGTTTGACTGGAATTTCTGTTTGTCTGAAGTCCGAACAGGATAAATCTTGGAATGCTTTTGTCAGTAACTCTTCCAAGCGACCAGGTAAATTCTGTTTGACCGGCTGGAATAAGCTGTCTTTCACATTTGTTTGATTTATAAGCTACTTGAATAGGAATTTTTTGAGCTATTAAATTCATGAAATCAGTCTTTTTCGAAATATCCAATTCAACGCGAGGCATATAAAGTCTGAATTTTTTAAGGTTGATCATTCCTGCACTAACGCTCTCCGCTCTATAAATTGCATCATCACATTCTTTCTTTGTAAAGGTGATGGTATGCCTAAACCCATAAACAACTTTGTCATAGGTTTCGCAAAATCCAAAAATGTGTTTCAACGGAATTTTAAACGAAAAAGCTCCAACGGATGTAGTGTCTGCAAACAAGTGGTCTCGTCTAACATTGAATCCTGAATTTCCAACAAGATTTGACGTATCCATATACCACATTTGCTTTAATCCATCAGCAAACTGAAATCCATAAGGATATTTCATCAATCCAAGTATGGTGGTGGCTGGACCTGGATACATCACTCGTTCCACTTGCTCTCCCGACAAGTCATAAGTCACATCATTAAACAAATACATCAAAGCGTTGTTCACCAGTGCAATGTTGTCTTTAGCATCGTAAAAGGTTCCATCGCTCTTTTTCAACACTCCTTCAATAAGAATGTAAGCCTCTGATGGTACTGTTTGAATCGATTTACAGTCAATCTCAAAAGTAATCGTGCCTGAAGAATTTAAATCGAGATTGGTTGGAAGATACTCAAAAAAATCAACTTTTTCAATACCAATATCATACTCTGGGTTCTCAGTAACTCTTAATCGCTCAGTACTTATCATTTTTATTATAGAAAATAAATTATTTAATTCATTTAAATGTCTCTCATTGCAACACATTGCAAGTTTATAACAAGTCATCGCAACAGAATGCTATCTTCATGCTATTTTCATACCCTGTCCCATTTTCACCAGGTCTTGAATTCGAATCGCGTTCTTTTTAGACATTTTATTACTTTGAATAGATGAACCAGTCTTTAATTTCTCAATGGTCTTTTTACCTTTATCAATAGCCACGTCTTTAGCAACGGAGATGGCTGAAAGGGCTAACTCTGTCCCAGCAGATTTTGCAGCTGTAATCGCTTCTTGTCCAATTTTACTTGTAGCAGCATTTTTAAGCAAATTCACTGTTGCTTTTGACACACTTGACGCAGCTGCTCTTTTTATGAAATTTTTAATCATGTCCACCTCCACCAACAACGTTCTTTTTCACATATCTTCTTTTGTTCACAATGAGCATTTTTTTTAAATAAAACATTTTTTTAAATAATTTTATCAATAGTCCTCATTAACGATTTATATTCCTCTTTATTAATCTCCCCTTGTCTCAACAGCTCATCGCAAATAGCAACAGCCACATTTCTTGACTCTTTATTCCCAGCATGCCATGCAGCAATACTCAATTCAAGCTTTTCCACCAACGCATTAGGGTCACTTGGAAGAATAATAATACCACGACCTTTTATACCTTTTTCAATACGCATCATTTTTTCCCAAATAGGAGCAATAAGTTGTTGATACTTTGGTCTTCTTGATGATTTCGGTTTATGCGGTTGCGAATCAGATCTTATAGCATCACTGTCCATTAAAATTTTTTCATAATTTTGCAAATCTTCATCGGTATAGCTCTTTGGTATTGTTAATTCAGTCATCAGTTCCCAAAGACCTTTTGTTCCTTCATACCTTTCATCACCAACAATGATATCATTTCCATCTATTTCAACCTCCATTTTTCCAATGTACATTTTATCTCCAACTTTGTTCACTTCGAAAGGCCTTTTCTTTTTTTGATCGACTGACAGGCTTTTGATCATCTTTTCATTGCTTTCAATCAGAGGCTTGTAAAGCTTGCTCAAATCAGTCTGAAGATTAGCATCTGAAATGTTGTCATTCACGCTGTTCTGATAAATCCTCTTTCGTCTGTCATTAATTTCTTTCACAATTTCATCCCTTTTATTCAGGTCTTGTATTTTAAAGAAAAACATCTTTTTAAAATACGTAGAAAAAAACATAAATTGGTTTTACGACTTCGTTGATCCTTGCTTAAACATGTTATTGAACGTTTGAATCGCATCTTCTCTTCCTTTTTGAATCAAGTTTTCTTTAGTAACTTCATCTATTCCCTTTTTGGTTTTGGTTTGTATTTCCTCCATCAAGGATTTAAATTTTTGAAGCTCATCAAGAATCAATTGAAACTCTGAATCGTTTATTTTTCCGTCCATCAACGCTTTGGAAATATGCTCGCTAATCGTATTCAATTTCGACTCAGCCAACACTTTGATCTTTTCATGCTTCTCCGCTTTCAATGCTATTCTTTTATTCACTTGGCCTCCAACAATGGATAAAAAACCCATGCCAATAGCTACACCTTCACACGCATTCGCTACTGGACTGGCAATAATCGTAGACAAAAGCCCTATTCCAGTCGCACCTAGTGCTATGCATAATCCTTGCATCGTATTGTCCACATTCGAAATGATTCTAAACACGCGATGGTACTTTTTGCTTAGATGAACTCGCTTTGCTTTTTCACTCTCTATCTCTTTCTGAATCTCGCTTATTTTCTGAAGCCTATAAACATGCCCTCCTTCATCTGCAGGAGCTGATGGAAGAACTGGATAAAGTTTTTCATTCAATATTTCCATTTTTTATTAAGAAAAAACTATTTTAAATCAATGTAATTAATCTTACAAAGTTTTTCTCCTTATTTAACAATCACGTCCTGTTTGCTGTTACTATTCACGTCCATAATAACATCATCTACAGACTCTGAAATAATAACTTCGTTTTTTCTATAATTCAATTGATCAGTAATTTTATTCATTAATGTTATCACTGCAATACCTTTCTCCAAATTCAGCCCAATGGATAAAGCTATCATTGTATGTGAGAGAGCAGCAAATTTACTGTCTTTCTGGGCAAAAATCTCATGTTGTTCGTTAACGTTGAAATAAGGTGGATGATCTAACGTTTTCGTAGACACAATAATGTTGTTTGGTCTTCTTTCCTCCAACTCTCTAACCCTCTCTTCCAAAATTTTTAGTTGCAAATCCAAGCTGTGGACTTCTGCTGAGGCAACATTTCTAAAAAACTTGTGAGGAGCATGCATTTTACATAGTAAAAATAAATTTTTAGATCATTTTTGCAAACTTAACAATTCATTATTATCTACCCATGAATTAAACGAGTCTGGATAACCCAACCATTTGACTAACGACTTGCTCTTGGTTTTGCGAATGATTTTTTCAATTCTGAATATGTCTTGATGTGTCTTTTGCATCTCCTGCTCGTAAAAGGTGCCTTGAATTTCTTCACCGTTAGCGTCAGAGATTTTATACGTGGGCGGATTCGTATACTGAACTTTTGACACTGTAAAAACCTCCTCTGTCCATCTCGGTGTATACCCCTTTTCAAAATGTGATTTCTTTTTAGTGATCCTCACTTGATCATCCATTAAGAATTTTGGTTTTGCTGGTAATGTTTGATCCTTTCCATACAGATTCCACCATACCCTACCTTTATTCTTTTCATCGCTAGCTTCCACTGGTGTCATTTTGATAGAAGAGTGCTTTGTGTTGTTGTAACTTTTCACCATCTCATTCAATACGTCAATGTATTTATTGGTATTGTTGGCTGAAAAATATTTAAACATTCTCTCTTTCATTGTTCTATTCCATCGCTCGACAACACAACTTTTTTCCTCGTTTTCAGTAGAATACAATTGCACACCCAAAGCTCTCACATGCCTGTTGTAAAATTCTTTTCCTTTATCCACCCACAATTTAATGCATTTTCTTTCTGTAAAAATCTTTTTCATCGCTTCAGCCACTTCAAGACCTGTTTTGCTTTTTAACGGAACAATCCATCCATACTTTGAAAACACGTCGATCACCATGAGTAAATATTTTATGCCGTTGTTGAATTTTGAAAACGATTGCATATCAACCAAATCAGCAGCCATTATTTCATCAATGTTATTCACAGACACTTTTCTTTTTTTAAAATGATGAATCACCGGTTTATGAAGCTCCTCTGCAAGCTGATCCGTCCATTTCAAATCACTCACACCAAATCCTTTTGTTTCTGAAGATGATCCTTTGAGTGTATGTGATGAAACAAACTTGCATTTGGTTATCCCACAAGAGTCGCAAGTTCCTTTCAACATATGTCTGTTGTTTTTTGTGATCTCGTTTTTCAAGTGAATGGTTTCAGTCTCTCTTCTACACTTAACGCAGTACATTTTAACATATATAAAAACTTTTAACATATAAAAAATGGAAGTGATGAAATTGTCGTGTAAAATTGGAAAAACCAAAAGAAACAACAGCAAGCTTTTACCAAGAAGCATTCGAGGAATCATCGTTGGAAAATCTGGATATGGAAAAACAACGTTGCTCTTAAATTTACTTTTAAGACCTGGGTGGTTAGATTACAACCGATTGTATGTCTTTGGCAAATCACTATTTCAACCTGAATACAAAATACTCAAAAGGTCCTTCGAAAATAAACTTCCTAAAAAGGATATTGTTGATTTGTTAACGGATGATGTACAAGACGAAATGGAAAAATTGAATTTAATCCATGAAGATGTTATTAACGGTCTTTCAAAAAATTATTCTGACAATGATGATATGGAGTGTCAATTCTTTGAAACAGCTGATGATGTGCCTGAACCTGAATCCTTAGACTTGACCAAAAACAATTTGATGATCTTTGACGATTTGCAATTGACCAATCAAAACAAGTGCGAAAAATACTATATCCGAGGAAGACACTCTAACGTCGACTGCTTTTACCTCGCTCAAAACTATTTCGAGATTCCAAGACATACCATCAGAGAAAATGCTAACTTTATTTGTCTCTTTAAACAAGACCAAAAAAGCGTTAATCACATTTATCAAGATCACGTTTCCTGCGATATGAAAATAGAAGAATTTAAAGCCTTTTGCAATCCTTGCTGGAATGAACCTCACGGATTTGCCGTCATTGATCTCTCTTCTAAAAAGAACGAGGGAAAGTACCGAAGTGGGTTTGATGATTTTTTATTTTTCTAAAAACAATTTAAAAAAAATAATTATTATTTAAAAAATGTCAGGTATAATCATCGATGTAGATGGAAAATCAAGTGTTATCACCACTGATTTTTTGGATAAAATCGTTTTTGACGAAGGAAAAAGTTATGAAATGGCTTTTCTGGGTCTTGAGACTTACAACAGCATTCCAAATGTAAGCAGTAAAAACAATTCTTTCAAATACAGCATGAACAATGGAGCTAATTGGGAGAACATTATCATTCCATCAGGAAGCTATGACATTAAAGACATCAATGAGTATTTGCAAAGGTCTATTTTAAACACAATAAAAACAGCTCAACGTGGAAGTTATATTATTGCAAATAAAATTAATTACTCTCCAAACAACCTTCAAATTGGAATCAATCTTAATACTTTAAAATCAACCATTAAACTTGGTTTGAATTATTTGATTGACTTAAACGTGGAGAATAGCATCTCTTCAGTTTTAGGGTTTACTAAAAGAAAATTAAATTCCAATTCCGAATACGAGTCGGATCATATCGTTAGAATTTCAAGCATTAACACCATCAGAATCGTTAACAACGTTATTGGATCATCCTATATTAATGGAACCCAATTAAATTGCATTTACTCCTTTTATCCAAATGTTAGTCCAGGTTTTAAAATTATCGAGAGACCAATGCATTTGATTTATCTTCCTGTTAAACTGTTTGAAATTTCAACAATGGTTACTCGCATCATTGATCAGAATGGAGATTTGGTTGATTTTCGTGGAGAGGATATTACAATACGATATCATATTCGAGAAGTGAAATAAATAATTTTTAATACATAAAAAATGACCAATTATCAAAACATTAAAATTAACATCTCGCAGAGTCAATCTGATAAAATTAAAAAAGCCATACATGATAAAACCAATACTAGCATTAAGCTTTCTCATTCAGATCTAGAAGGTGAACATATTCTCGCTATCACTAATGTGCAATTGAACAAAATTAGAAAAGCGTATGAAGCTGGTAAAGGAGTCACTCTTAAATTGAGCAAAAGACAAATTGCATACAACTCGAAAATAGAAGGAGGCTTCATTGGAGCTCTTTTACCGTTATTAGGAACTCTAGCCACAAAGGTTGTTCCTGCTCTTGCCACTGGTTTGCTTTCAGGTGTTGGAGCCTCTGCCGGCTCTGCTATGGTTGACGAAATCGCTGGGCGAGGTCTTTTTTACATGAGCAAAAATGGAAAAGGAATGAAGATAAAAACTTTAGGTGGATAAGGATTGTTTATCACCCCATGGACTAAAAATGTTCACGGTGATGGACTCTTCATTAAAACTGGAAAAGGTTACAAACGTATTAGCACTGGTTTTGGTTTATTGCTCGGACCCAATTCACCCTTCTCAAGCATACCCATTCTTGGATCCATTCTCTGAAACTTCTTTCACCTTTTTCAAAACTTGGATAAACTTTTTAAGAAATTTAAAAAAATGATCGACTTTCAATGGGTTGACGTAGAAGGAATTGTTTTACCTAATGAGGCTTTAACTAACTTTCAATTGATAAAGGCTGCTAAACAGTTAAAATTGAAAAACTTTCGAGGTGTTTTTGTGAGGGATAATTTACCAAAAAAGACAATGAAAAAAGAATGTGGAATCGTGAATACGGGAGATTCAAGCACTGGTGGGTTTCATTGGGTGTGTTGGTTTAAAGACGGCGATAAGAAATACAGTTTTGACTCTTATGCTCAACCTCCTCTTGTAGAGCTCATTGATTATTTAAAAAGTCCGGTTTATTATAACAGCGAGAGAGTTCAGTTTGGTAATACATCTTATTGTGGTCATTTGTGTCTTTACGTTTTAAAAAAATTGAATGAAGGTCTTGACTTTCAAGAAGTTATCAATACCTTGTGGTGAAATTTTTAAAGAATAAAGTTTTTTAAAAATAACAAACCATGGAGAATATTCAAAAGCATGTTAATGTTAGGCTTATCACTCATCAAGACTATTACGACTGCTTAATGAACAAGACAGAAAAGCTTGCAACCATGAACGTTATACGATCACATCTTCACGATGTCTACACCGAAGAAATCAACAAAGTAGCACTCAGCGCTAACGGCGACAAAAGACACATCTTGCAAGATGGAATACATACCCTAGCCATTGGACACTACAAACTAAGACCTTGTTTTTAATTTATGCATTATCATGAAGTCTTTGCTCTGGAATACCTTACGACAAAAGAAACTTTTTTATACTACTTCATTGCAGGTTCTGGCAAGATATTAATACCTCAAAAAAAAAGCTCGGCTTAAGTATAGAAATATATATCAATGCGCTAGAATCTAATAACTATTTCCATAAAAAAAACACAACACCATCTTGCATGCTAGGCTTAAGTATAGGAAAGATATCAATGCGCTGGAATCTAATAACTATTTCCATAAAAAAAAACACAACACCATCTTGCATGCTAGGCTTAAGTATAGGAAAGGTATCAATGCGCTGGAATCGGCATTTCATAGTAGTAATATTGTCCAACTGACAATATTTCAAACATGATTTTGACAAATTCATAATGTTATTAGCGACTGCATAAGAGTTTATTGCATAACAAGAGTTCAGAAAAGTTGTTTGTTCAGAAATTGTTTTCTAATAAATATTGTTAATAAAGCACTAAGTGGTTAGATTATTTGTATCATAGTGATGAAATAGCCAATGTTAACATTTTACTACAGTTATTTGTTGTTACAAACAAATAACTGTAGTAAAACAAACAACTATTTGTTGTTACAAATTGGTTACTTATGAAGGAGTCGGAGTCGGGAGTCGGAGTCGGAGTCGGAGTCGGAGTCGGTCCATGATAAAATCAAGGAGTTGGAGTCGGAACAGCAGCTTACCGACTCCACAGCCCTGGAGATTACATTGACCTGGTAAACTGGAACAACGAAGACCGCTGCGAATCTCCGATGACGAAACACCTGGCTGAAACAGAGCTACAAGACCGCGTTAAGAACAGGAACAACCAGCTTGTTAGAAGCCTGCCACAATTTCCCTGCCACACCCAAGCCACCGAGCGATATATTCGTCTAGTGACTGAGGCATCGGCGGCAGTTTGCACTGAACAACGAGACGGATTTATCCGTTCTGGTATTGAATCCAGAAAGAAAATGAAAACGTTTGACATAAAAGCACAATACAGACTTTAACATTTTATTTGCATGTATAGTGTGTACTTCGCGAGGTTAGAATTATTTTGTTCTATCTCCAATTTTAAAAGTTGGGAGAAAATGAGTTATTAATTTTAGTTAGTAATAATAACTTTTAAAATAAGCCTCATTTTATAAATTTTTTTCTAAATAATTTGCTTAAACATAAATTATTTAAAGTATAAGTTATTATTTCTCTAAAAACAAAAGCTAAAACTTTAAAAAATGTTTACTTTTTAAAAAAATCAAAAACTTTCTCCCAACATTTAAACTTGGAGATAGAACAAAATAATTCAAACCTCGCGACTTGTGTACTGTGTAGTACAAGTATTTTAAGTAACTAAATTAAACATTGCTTAGTTGTATGTAAAATGTCAGAAAATTACAAAGTTGCATAAAATTGTTGATATCTCAATAGTGTTGGGGCACCCCAAGACCAACAAATTTATGAGCTCTACTTTTTTGTTTTCACTAATGCTACTATAGAGCAACTATTCCACCCCCTGCCAATTATAGATTTGCAAATTTTTTTTTTTTACAATACTTTCAGCCCACCTTACTCAACATGCTGTAAAATGCGCTTGATTTCCTTGAACTCAAAAATGATCATTTTAATGCAAGGGATGTTGTTATTAAAAGTAATTTTATTTATGCTTTAACACCACTATAAAACTTTAATATCATTTTGATATTTTACTTTAATACCACTACTATGCCAAACTATTCTAGAATTACAATAAACTTCCATAAAAAAAAAAAACTTACTAAGATAATATGAATGATTGCACATGTATGATTTACTTGTGCGGACATTCTTAAGAAATGTTTCTTGTGACGGAAACTAATTAGTAAACTCTCAGAATTGTCTGATTAAAATAGAAACAAAGATGTGAAACCATTTAATTTAACTCTGCTGTTCGAGAGAAAAACTTGATTTCAAAAAATTCTATATGAATCAACCAAAACAATGGCATTCAAATTTGTTTTGCATTTTATAGTATACAAAATTATCTTTTATGACAAACACTATTAATTTTTGTTATTTGCATCACTTAAAAGAAAACTTTGGTCACTTTTTTCCAAAAAACATTTACATTAGCTTAACGTATTTGCTGATCTTTTTTAAAACTATAATGACACCCTTATCAAGCACTTTTCTATCTTCTATGAAAAACCTTGTACCACTATTGCTAATTCCACTTTTTTTTATTTAAATGAAAAATTTTTGGGAAAGTGTATGAACAACCTTGTGTGGCATTCATTTGTACACAGCTTAAGGATATGTTAAGGATCTTTTCCAGGTTTTGAGTGCTGTCACTAGTGTTTAACTTAAGCCAAAATTCCAAACTTTAGTTTCAGTTAAATAGCAACGCAGGAACATTATCTGTGTTCTTCGTATGAAAAAGTGTTCCCGTGAAAAGTGGAATTGACTTTGAAGAGGCAAGAGCCATACATTTACTATGTGAGCACTGTCGAATCTTCAAAAAGCTGACAGTGGTAAAGTGGTGAGTGTTCATATACTTTACGAGTTCCATTGAAATTCAGGTCTAGAACAATTTTAATGTATTGGCTCAAGATAGCATTTTTCAAAAGCAATATACTTTATCCTAAACCTCCAGCTATTGAAAAATAACATGTTACTTTAGTAACAATCTCTTTCGCGCTACAAACTAACGGAGTTGCGATAACAAATAATGGAAGTATGACTACAGATTAATGGGAGTGCGACTGCAGATTAGTTTGCGAAATAATTTGCTTCTAAAATAACATTTGATGAAAAGCTCGACATTTAAGGATAATAATTCAAACAGTTATTTCACACAAAAAAGCTGATTGCTGAGTATACATCGCTTAAACTGTCCGGCAGGTCCGGCACATAATTAAATAGTTTTTTTTTATGATATATTTTTATTATATTTTTATATACATCATTAAATAGACAATTTTTAAACTCCTCTATTTTTTCTTGTGAATGCATATTAATATTAGTTTATACCATCCTGTCTGTTTATAAATCGATTGCCTTGTGGAACTATCAAATCTAATTTTATATTGAGTGGAAAGATCTAAGTAGCTTGAGGCAAGGTGGCTTTAGAAATGGGAAGCAATATGAACTAAAATTCTGTGAAGTTTCACTTCTGCAGAATAATTAGTACTATGTATGCTTAGGTGGTATGCGAATCCTTTTTTTTTTCTTTTGTCAAACTTTATGTTGGATAAATGTTATAATCAACTTTCATAGCCTAATTTTTTAGTTTTTGAAGTTTAGCTTCGTCAACCACAATCCAATTAGATAGCCAATTTATTATTGCTGAAAATAAGTTCCATCTACCTCAGAAAAATGAGTTCCATCTAACCAGCGTTAAGCTAAGGACTGCTGCATCCTTAGGCTTGCTTTCCTTCGAGAAACAAATGTAAGACATATACCAGAAAAAATGTGCGCGTGTTCTGATGTGGTGTTTACGGAAACCGTGCATCATTTTAAATCGCTACGTGGTGTGACCTAACAAAGTCCTATGCTTTAAGAAAGTCCTAATTTAAGAAATGACGAATTGCGTATATATAAAATAAACGTTTAGAGAAAAAAATTTAGTTATTTTATCTAACTAGATATCTAGTTAAAACAACAAAGTTATTTTCCGCAAGTGTTTCTTTTATACAGGGTGCGGCAGCGATTCGCGAACTTTTTAGAACATTTTTCAAAATGAATTTTTAAAGCATTAAAAAATTATTTTCATGATATGTTAATAGGAGAAAAGTTGAAGATAAATACTTTTCCCACCTTAACATTCAATTAAGTCTCCTTTTTTTTTTATCACTGCCTCAAGCCTAGGACGGAAGGACTGGCAGGTGCTTATTATATAGTCCCTTGACATTGAGTTCCAAGCACGGGTAATTGATGACTTTAGTGACTTG
Organism: Hydra viridissima; assembly: GCF_058129835.1. Taxonomy (NCBI): domain Eukaryota; kingdom Metazoa; phylum Cnidaria; class Hydrozoa; order Anthoathecata; family Hydridae; genus Hydra; species Hydra viridissima. The sequence goes on from NW_028324310.1 coordinate 4,355,850, forward strand.
AGACTTGAGTAGGCCTTTTTGCAAGCCATATTCTCAACTACGCTCCACACACTTTAGTTAAGGGGATTCAGGTCAGGGCTGGATGGTGGCCAAAAGTGTTTGGGCCAGAAATTAGGCATATTGTCCTGAAGATATTGTTGAGTTTTTCTGGACCCATGACAAGGTAAATTGTCCTGTTGAAAGATGAAATTGTTTTCTGGGAATGTCTTCTTTAGCCATGGCACCACATAGCGTTTTAGTAAGCGAATACTAAAATCAGAGGTAACGTTTTCTTTCTCTTCGATGTGGATTGGTGGGCATTTCTCTCCATTAGAAGCGATGGTTCCTAGCACCATGATGGACTGAGGGTACCTGGTGTGACACACAGGTGGTGCTTTGTCACCCTTCTGTATAATGAATCTGTTATTACGCCTATTTATCACACAGTCAACACTAAAAAGTTTTTCATCTGAGAAAACTTTAACTGTTAACAAAGCATGGCTTTTTAGCTGTTTCAGAAGCTTCTTTGATCGTTCCAATCGTAACGTTTTTAGTCTTTCTGTTAAAAGTTGACTTGAAGGTCGGGCCACACTGACTTTTCCAAGTGTTTTTAGAGTTCTTCCGACTGTCCTTTCATCAATATTGAACAATTTTGCTGTCTTTCTGATGGATACAGTAGGATTCTTTTTAACATGCTTATTAAGCTTTTCTGTGAACTTTTTATCAACTTTTTTTTATTCACTGGAGATGGAACTTTGGCTCTTTCAGCACTGCCACGTTTTTTCACTTTGTAAAATGTAGTTTTAGATACTCCAGAAACACGAATCACTTCACGTGCAGACAAACCCGCGTGAATCAAATTTAAAGCTTCGGTTCTTTTGGCTTCCATTGTAAAACTTTTAACTAAAATGTTTTCTATTCACAATTTTATTAAACTCTAAAACGGTCATTGAACATTAATCAACAAAAATAAATTGCGGAAGTATTTTATTTACATCACAAAACCTAGCTAATAATTAGTTCGCGAATCGCTGCCGCACCCTGTATATACGAAATTTGTCATTTCTTAAATTAGGACTTTCTTAAAGCATAGGACTTTGTTAGGTCACACCACGGTAATTGATTTAAAATGTCATATTAATGTTATTTAATATTTAAACAACTCTCTTATTAAAACAATTAGTTTTAATTGAAATGTCATCAAATCAAGATAAGAAGCGAGAAAAAAATTGCATTTTCTCGTTGAAAATCCTGGTGTATCAAACAAAACAATTTCTAAAGAGCTGCAGATTGCTTTGAGAATGGTGCAGAGCGTTGTGAAACGATTTAAGGACACTGGTACAATCAAAAGAAGATCAGGAAGTGGAAGAAAAAAATGTTTTGTTAGACGAGATCTTGGTAAGAAAGTGAAAGATGTCTTAGACAGAAAACCGGAGATTTCTGTTCGAACATTAGTGAATAAGTTTAACTCAAGTGCTTCCACTATACAAAGAGTAAAGAAAAATTGTGGCTATAAATCTTATAAAAAGCAAAAAGTTCCTTGTCACGAAGAAAAGCAAGAGAATGTCGCAATTTGATGTTCAAAGCTGCTCTATAAAAAATTATGGGCAAAAAATTTTGTTTGATTATTGAAGATGAAACTTATTGTGCTGCATATTTTCGATCTCTTCCAGGACACCAATATTATTCAGCAATTATTCGCAAAAAACTGAATTCCAATTATAAATGCATTGGATTGCAAAAATTCGCTAAAAAATTCTTAGTTTGAAAAGCAATTTGTGAATGTGGTGAAAAAAGCTTTGTGACTACGGGAACAATAAGCACCAATATACTCGTTAAAGAATGCCTCAAGAAACGTCTTTTCCGCTTTTAAGAACACACACGGGTAAACTGTTATTTTTGCCCAATTTAGCATCATGTTACTACTCTGGGACAACTTTAACCCAGTGGGTATGCATCGTCCGCGCGGCGTCCGTAGGACGTCCATAAGACGTCTAGACGTCCTTGGGACGTCCGTGGGAAGTCGTGCGGATGATGCATGCCCACTGGGAAACTGGCTTAGAGAACATATAGTAGATTTCGTTGAAAAACACTGCAATCCATTCAATTGTCCCGAACTACGTCCTATCGAAAAATATTGGGCTCTTGTCAAAAAAAAACTAGGGCTCAATGTAAAAGGAGCCAAAAACATTAAAGACTTCAAAAACAAATGGATAAGAGCTACCAAGAAAGTCCAGCCGAAGACCGTGCAAAAGCTGATGTCGAATGTAAAACGCAAAGTGCGTGAGTTCTCACTTACAAAACTTTACAAACTTTCTTAAGTGAAATTTAATAATATTAACATATGTACTTTCAAAATATAACATTCAATATTGAAATACAATAGTTAAATAAATATCCTTTATAATGTCCGCGCAGATTTTTTCTGGTAAATGCCTTAAATCATATTGGATATTTTTATGTGTATGTCATTTTTTTGTACTTGTGTTTACATTTCCAAATAATGGAACCAAAATTTGTCGAATCATTGATCAATCCAGTTTTCAATTTTAGCGAATGAAAAACTTAACATGACTTGTTGATTTGGGAAACGAAAGGTACTGTTTCAGCCAATAAGTCGTTGTAACAAAAATTCCACACGAAAAGCCGACCCAAGCTGTTCTTAAAATGATACAGGTCTTTTAACAAAAAAATTATGTCTATTTTTATTAATTTTGAACCGTATACAAATACGGATGTGATAAATATTAACTCTTAATAATATTAAAATAAAATTCACCGACATTTGAATGTTAAAAAAAAAATTAAACCAGATTGAGCACAAGTTACTTTCCCTTCTTGGTGCATCGTTAACCCACTGTAAAACCCAGCTAACACTAATACTTTATTACAAAGAAAAAGAATTTTAAATTTTCATGTAATTTAGAACAACCAACCTTATCATTTGATGGGACTTATTTCTAATTTGCACTTTTTTACGATACCTTTCACGGTTTCACAATTAAAAAAAAGCTATTTTTCATTTTTTTTTTTGCTCTTCTTCAGTTCATTGTGCCGTAAATTTGCAGTTTTTCATCTCCGGTCCAAAGTGTAGAATCAGTGCAGTTTAAATAATTCTAAGAGTTATTAGTGCAACTTTCTTCATTACTTTATTTAATTTTTCGTGTTATAGTTACAGCAAAGTATATTATACTCAATTACATTGAGTGTAATTTACTTTGCTGCTTCAACATTTTCAAAAAGAATATATAAAAATTAACCTTTTTGTTATTCTCATGTTTGAAACTTGATTTTTATTTTGACCGTCTTGTAAGCATAACAATATTTTTGTAGAACAAGAATGCTTCTTAACACCTTTTGACATGAATCTTTAACAAATACCTTTAAATCAAGTCATCTGCATAAATATTTTTTGAAACGTTTTTTTAATTTTTTAAACCAAATGATGATAATCGTGTATTAACAACAATGGATAGAATTCATAATAGTCTCCGTGTAATTGTGCTGAGAAAATGTCTATGCACAATTCAAAATAAGACATGGTGCGGCCGTTTTTCGGTGGCAAAGGTATTTAGATCAACAAATGACCATGATTTATATTAGCTTTTTGAAGCTGTTTTTTTTATTTTAAGCCGTTCAATAAAATGGCAGGGTTTGCGAGTATGGCATCATAGTCTCAAAACGATAAATTTTTCGGTAAGGATGATTTTGTTCGAGCATCTGCCACTTATACGCCAAGTAAATGTATAAACAAAATTCTGCGGAGATTTCGCGGGACACAGACCACTAAATGCCATGTAGGGAGGTAGAGATTTGAGTTACCTTCTTCCCAGGAGCCTGTTTTCAGTGATCTGCCGCCAGATATCATTGTAATCTTTTAAAAAAATCCATTCACAGTTTAAAATCATCCAAGAAATAACACTATATATATTCTCCGGAGAAACTTGTTTTAGAATAATTTTTTTTTTTTCATGAATAAAGAATAATATTCTCACAGTTAACATTTTTTTCACAGAATAATTTTTTTTTTTTCATGAATAAAGAATAATATTTTCACAGTTAACATTTTTTTTTTTGAGTATAACTATATCACTAATAACATAGTTACGTTTTTAAAGAAGACTTTTTTTTCTTTTGCGTGATTTTGTATTTATTTGTGAAGAAAGTGTTGTTTTTTTTAGCACTCTTTTGTATTTATTTTTATTCATTACACAATTAAAGAAGCATCTCCCTGATTCATCTCTTAATTGTGCCTATAATGTATATTATCATTTTGATAAACGAATTGAAATTGTGGCGTTTAAAAGATGATTTTATATTCCACATATTTTTTTATTCCAAAAAAATTATATTTTCTTCCAGATATTTTTTTTATTCCAAAAAAATTTTGATATTATATATCTATAATGATATTATAATTCTGATATTATATATCTATAATGATAAACCGTTAGCTCTAAAAAATTTATAGCAATAAAATAAAAATTACAAAAATTATTAAATTATTTTTTCAATATTAAAATCCAACTTGTGTTTTGAAAAAGTTTTTTTTAGTTTGACAATAAACTAAGAAGTATTTTGTGAGGAAGGAGAATTAAAAAAAGCGATTAGAAATGACGTACTCACGGAGACTTATTTATCCTGCCATATAAATAAATGATAAGAAGATAAATGCAAAGAAGAAAATTAAAAACAGCGATTAGGAAAAGACGTAAAAACGGATACTTATTCTTTCATATGCATCGTGCGCGTGATACTTAACAATTAAATCATGGTTTTTGAAAAAACGTAATTTTCTTAGGAAATACTGATTGGGTTTGAATAAAAAAAATTGCATTTTAAAACTGAATTAATCTTCTTACCTTTTACTCAATGAAATCAGCTTGCACATCAACCAACACGCCCGTAGAACCTGGTACAGCTATTAATGATTGCTTCCTTTGACAAGATCTTGAATTTTCTCTCGACCCTGGTAATCAACTCCTCCTTGGTATTCCATGGGGACTTGTTGGTCTGTCTTTGAATTGTGCCGCACACAAAAAAGTCCATGAGATTGACTAAGACCATCCCAAGTCACAAGCAATTGACCTTACTGACACAAAAAGCTAAAAAATAATAGGTTTGTTTAAGGTAAATAGTTATATACATTGATTTTGGTGATCATGATGCCTACAGGGTAAGCTGAAACAAGTACCTTGAGGTATGTTGTTAAACAGTATAACTGCGGGTTGTTTTTCAGCACCTTTCTAGTTATTCCTAACAATAATGTACGTTTTGTTATAAAAAATGGACGAAATTTTTCATTAAAAAAATTGTGTAAAAAAAAAAAGTTCTAACCGAGTTTCTTATAATTTTATAAGAAAGTTTTTGTAAGAAAGTTTCCAGTGAATTTTCTCGAAGTTTTTTCTTAAGTATAAAATTCATGTTAAAAAACATAAATTTTAGACTGATTGATAATATTTTTCAGGACTCTACAAGATTTATACTTTTAAGGTGTTGTGTTGCAACTTTTCCCGGGATAAGTTGCACCATTTTTTTTTTTTTTTTCGCTCACTCTCTCAGGATAACGGAGTTTTACTTTATAACTTTCAACAATGAGTTAATAGGGGAACATGGGGCAAGATGACGAACGTTTTGAAAAGCACATATATCTTATTCAATAACTGTTTCAATAAGTAAAACTTTATCAAAAAGTGGAAAACAAACTATTGTGCGTCACGTATGTATAAAAAAAACCCATATAAAAATTAAAAATAGCCTGGAAAAAACTCATTAACCAAAGTTACCTCAAATTATCATCTTGCCCCGTATGCGGGGCAAGATGGCGACTTTTAAAAAAGTAAATTCCATTATACAATTACCTTCTCAAATAACACGATATCATAAATTCTAGTTAGTAAGATATGTAATACCAACGGTTATGTGATTTTTTAAACAATTAAACTATATATTTACATAGGGCTATGCAAAAAAAAGTCTACTTATCAGTTCATAACAAATTCCAACACAACAAAATAAAGCAAATGTCAAACAAAATATTTCAATGCATAATAAAGCAATGTAATAATGACTAAGCTACACAAAAGTTATTAGAGTACAGGTTTATGGTAAAACATGTACTTTAACGAAACGACAAATGAGTCATCTTGCCCCGTTCATCTTGCCCCTAGGCTACTTAATCTTCAAAATGACTCAGAACTCTACATAAATAAGTTATGATAGCTTAATACTACTTGTATGGCTTCCAAATTGAACAAACTGAATGAGAAATTCTTGCTTACCTTTGGCTGGTAATGTAATGATGAAATAAATCAAATAGAAGTAGATAATTTTTTTTTTCCTTAATATAGGAAAAACCTTTTTAATAATTATCTTTGATTCTGAAAATAATATTTATAAAGAAAACATAAATAAATCTAGTAGATGTAATCTACTTTCCTCTTAGCTACAGTCAGATTTCATATTTAGTTAAGTTTTGAAGATAACAATATGTTTTCATCTTGCCCCATTCGTCATCTTACCCCATGTTCCCCTACATTATTAAGATCTTTTTTATTAAACTCCAAAGATTTAAAAAAAAAAAAAATTAAGTTGTTGGAAATTAATATAATTTTTATAACTTTATAGGTAAAAATGTTCAAACTGGTTTTAAAGTATTGTAAAGAGAATCATAGCAACCGAGAGAAATTTCGGACCCCGGGGAAGTTTTCTTAAGGGGCCCTCATAATGATCAATTATATACCCAGGACCAAAATAAGCGTGCTTTGATCATTGAAAATCAAAAATAAAAGTTAATTAAATCTTTTAAAAGTCAAAATTATTTAAATCTTTTAAAAATTACTTTAAAAAATTATTTGTACACACACGGGGCCCCGGGAATCATCCCCGTCCACCCACCCACCCACCCCCCTTTCCTGTCGGGGGCCATGAAGAGAATCACTCATCAGCAATGATATATATTAGCTAGATATCTAAATCGCGCTTCCGCAGTGAAGCAATTTTTTTGCCAGCCTGAAATTTTTGACAACCTGAAATGACGCGATTATAATTAAAAGCAAAGCAAAAATGAAGTATTGTCAGTTTAAATAAAATGGCTACCGGCATTAAAAGCTTTAAAAACTTGCTTCACTTTTTCTTACGGAATTTTTGTGAAGTTAGACATCTAGTTAATATACATTATTGCTCATCAGTTTCTTTCTGGGTTACTGGAACGGAGTAAATATTAACGGTGCCGAGAGCGCAGACGGTAAATGTAAGAGCTAACAAACTTTAATCAGAAAAAAAAACACATAAAAGAAATCTCGGATATTGCAACGCCAAGTTTCTCGTCATCAAATTAATTCAAAATTACGCTATTTACACTTCCTGGAGTAAAAATATTTTTACCGTAATAAAATGTTTTTGTTTGCATCAACTGTACTGTGTTCGAGTGTGAATGGGAATCTATTTTGTTTCTCTCTACATTTTTTTTTTTTTGTATGGCTTTTTTATGTTTTTAACACAAGACTGGTCATAAATTTCTTATCAGCTTATCTTTAAGAAATAGTGAAACGTAGTTTTTATTTTAGTAATTGACTTCTTTGTCATTTCTTTAGCAATCACACCTCTTCCCGGTGAGCGCTCAGATCCAATTCCTTTCTCTGCAGTCTTTACTATATATGGTAGATTTAAAATAGATACAAATGTAAATTTTTCCACGAGATTTTCTTTCAAGACGCTATAAACATGCTCAAGTACGAGCTCTTGACTTGATTTGTATTCACCCAGCGTGAAGCAAAGGTATAAAATAAGTTTTTGCAACATAAAGTCTCTGAGGATTAGACATTTCTCCTCACAATCTTCTTCAGCGCGCCTACATTCGTTGCTATCAGATTGAAAATCAAAGTAAAAAAAGAAGATAAATGGCTTATTTTATTCAATTTTAGTTGACTTTTTTTTCACCTATTTTTACATATTACTTTTATTTTTCAATTATTTGTTGCATGAAGAAAAATTTGATTTTAAGAAATGTTAACTGTCGACCAAACAAATTTGCATATATCTTTAGATGGAAAAATTACTTTTCTGCAAAAACCACTTGAAATTGATTTCTAAAAATTTGGTATACTAAATTTTTATTATAAATCAGCATATATTTATAGAATAAAGCGGAAAATAGAAATTTCGGAAGATTAATTTATAAAATTTCATTTGCTAAGTTTTACTATAAATAGGAACTAAATCCAAAAAATTATCCAAACTGATTATTTACATTGAAGGTTATCTCAGCTGGTTATGAGTTGAAAATTTACAAAGAAATAATGGCCAAAAAAGGCATATCCGAAAGGGTTTGATGGCAAATTATTGGTATGGTGAAAGAAAAAACAAAAAAGGAAAAAAAAAAGTTGCAAAAAAAAAACTGACTCGGCCCGTTTTTGTCCCACTGCACAGTGGAGTATTTCACTTGAAAAGTTGAACAAAATTATTTTATGTTTATTATCTATGTAATATGTAGTAAAAAGAAGTTTAGGGTCATTATATTGTATTAAAAACGATTGGTCACACATGAAATGTAAAAAATTTATATATTAAAACAAAAAATACATATTTTTATACATCTTACATACTTTACAAATATCTACAACTTTACAACTATTTAACATAATGACAAATAACTAAATTTATAATACTAAAAAGGATAATCACACTTGAAAGATGCATCTAAACCTATACTGGGTTTCTCAATCACTGAACTTAATCCTTAGGTTATATCTGTTGTTAATTATTATTTTTCGTTAAAGGATTAAATCCTATGGTTAATCCGCTACAAGGGGCTAATGATTTGACAACCAAACGTTTGAAATTAACAATCTAAATTTATTATTATAGCCCTACATTTAATCCAAAATAAATAAAATATTTTTGTACATGTCAATGCAATCATTTTCAATCAGAATCAATATCTGATATGTCATCAATCGTCATTGCTTGTGAGTCTTCTAATGTTTCCGGCATCAAGAGTCCTATTGTCTCACTGGAGAACGGTTTTCTTTTTGTCTGGGGCCTTTTTCTCATACTGCTTAGCAAAGGATCCGAAGTTAGCAGAAGTCTGTTTAAAATATCTCTATTACAGTTTTCTCGCGAAGACTTCCTCGCATAATTCTGTCGATAAAGATGGAAATGTTTGTTTCTGGCTTCGGCTGCTTCTTCTGATAGCTGGCCAATAGGCAGTATAGCCTGTTCAATTATTGTGGTGCCATGTCTTAAAACTTTATGCATAGTTGGCGTCATTGGGTGCCATGCATATAAATCAACATAAAGTTTAGCCGTCTCATTTGCAAAATTTTCAAATTTTTTTACATTAATTTGATGCCCACTCGAAATTGCTTCCAAAATGACATTACATTTTTTTATAAGAGTTATATCAACCCCTGTGATGCGGGAAGCGGTTAAGGGATCGGCGAAAAATCTTCTTGATGTATTCCCATCATTACTGTTCCCAAATCCAGCCTTAGGAATATCAACCAACAGATCTGATTCTTGCGTGCAGTATTGATAGCCCAAATTTCAGTGTTTCACGGCTTTCTGTCGTTTTGTTATTCAAGTCATTAAAATCTTTTGAAGTTTGCCCACATATATATAGCATCTCATTGTTGATGTCGTATTTGTAGCAGCATTGCAAACTTTTCCATCAATCATAGTAAAAAGAAATACATGCTTTATTTGCAAATTACCACCAAAAGCGTTTATAATTTCACTTTTTCTCAAGCCTTTTATTTGGTTCTCTATGTATTCGATTTCATCATTCGTTACGTCTTTGCTCTCCCGAATAAAACGGATTCTTATTGGTCGGCAATACCTTGTAGATGATGGTGCTGGGTTTTGCCAAAGCACCTTCTTTTGGTTACCAATATGGCAAATGAGCCGTAGGGGCACAAAAGAACTTTGAAATATGTTAGCGTCGCTATCATCGCTGTTTTGAAATTTTTGTTTAAACGTTTGTTGTTGCGAGCCATCATAACCCCATTTCGAAATCAATTCTAAATTATTTCTTTCTTTTTCATTTAAATTTTCAATAATTTCATTCATATAACAACATAATCGCCTAGACGTGTGATCCAGAAGATCTTGTAATTTAATTTCTGAACAAGTTTCTGTAACTGTTATCAATGCTTCTGGTGGATAACATTCTTTTTTGGCTTTTTTTATAAGTGAATAACATGGATAGATATTCTTGTTGGCTGCATGAATAATTTCATATTGTTTTTTAGTCATATCAGCTTCCACAAAAATTGACAACGCTTCTGATGGTGTGTGCTTTTTAATGATATCTTCAGTAGTTGTGTCACTTTTTCTATATTGTTTGGCTTTTGTTGGTGTAAATAAAATTTCCTTTATAACGTTCGACGCGTCACTGTTTCCTGCAGCACGTTGACTCATTTGAGCAGCATACATTAACTGCTCACAAGGTATATGTTCCCTTATAACCCTTGTTTTTCGCCTTCTCGTTGGTGAACTCGATTCACAAAATTCTTTTGACGGTCGGCCGGGTTTTGCTACCGTCCAAGTTGGTAGAGCTATGGTGGTATTGAGCCATTGTTTGTTATTTTTTAAAAAACGCTCTCTTATACGGCTAGCGTTTTCTCATTTTTGTTTAAATTGGAACTTAAAAGGTGAAAAAATGGTTTTTAGTGCACTTTCTTCATTTGCAGGGCATTTAGTTATGTTTTTAAGGTGTTCTAATAAAAACACGAATTTGTCGTCAATTTTTTCCTCGGAACTTTGCTCCAAGACTTCATAAAGTGATTGTCTAGTCATCTTTATTGTGATAGCTTGAGATTTGACTTTTGATCAACTTTTTCGTATAAATACTCCACTGTGCACTGAAGGATTTTTCCTTACCTCTTGAAAAAGCCTACTTGTGTTTTGGTCTGTTGTCTTAGGCGGCTTCCCATTCTTTGGTTACTCTTTAAAAATATTGGTTGTCTCGAAATTTTTCTGTTCTGTTTATTAGCTTTCAGCTAGAAAAGATTTATATATATATATATATATATATATATATATATATATATATATATATATATATATATATATATATATATATATATATATATAACAAATAATGACGAACAAACAACAAACTTCTATATGAGTCATTTGAAAAAAAGAGAATTTAAAACAACTTATATATTTAGACATAAAAAACTATGAGATTCCAGAAAAAAAAAAGAAGCTGCTTTTGTTTCAACCCTTCAACATTCGATGAAACCTGTGAAACTTACTTTCATGACATGTTTTAAAAACCAATTCATGTATAAACTTGTCTCACCAAACTATGCACCTTTAAACGCATAAAGAGTTTTCTCTTAATAATCATCTGTAAGCTTTGATTTTACTTGACTGATATAAGTTTATCCATCATTATTCGTTAAAAGTATTATCCATTATTATTCGTTAAAAACTGAAAAAACAGGTGTCTATCAAAAATAACCGCTTATTAACCAAAATCAAATCTTCGTTAGCGAAATGCTTCTTGTGGCTTTTTGTATGTAACACTTGCTACGGCAATATGTTTACTAAAAAGATGTTTAAATGTAATATTTTTACAAGTGATTAAAAATGCCAGTGACTGACACACTAAAAAACCCTATACTTGAAGCAAACATTCAACAAGACTTTTCAAGTTTTCCTGGAGATAGAAGGTGGGATCTATTGGGTTTTGTTAAAGGAGAAGAAGTTGAAGAAATAAAGTCTTGCGAAGTTGGTTCTGTATGTAACAATCACCTTACACTAAATAATACATATATACCCAATTATTAACAATATAAAACATATTGTTCGTGTAACCTTTTAAGATTTGATTTCAAATACCATTTTTGGATAGGAAAACTCTTGGGATAAGTAAGGTATAACTAAGTAAGTGCATTTTGAATACTTTTAATGAACAAAAACTTCCAGAAAAAACCTTTTACTTTTAGAATCTTGAATCTTCTCTACCAAATTTACCAAACATTGAAATTTTTTTATAATGCTGTAAACATAAAAATGGATTATGGCTTTACATAAATATTTTATTCCTTTTTGTCTTCTGAAGCTGAATAGTCTATCTTATACTCTAGGATGGAAATCGATACTATCTCTTACAGTGGAAGTTGTCTTGGAAAGCAGAAAGTTCTTTGGTTTATTGTGAAAAGTTATTGCAAGATTTTTGGGCTAAAAAATCTCTAATTCAAGATAACTCCATGTGCTTTTCCTCGTATTCAAAATGTTATGAAAAAGATGCAAACTTTTTAGAAGAGAAATTAATATTAACAAGTGCTAAAGATATAGAAGCCCAACAAAATGACTCTTTAAGGAAGGTAAATATGTATCATATGTTTTCATTTCTTTAGTGTTAAGATGTTAAACTTAAGTATATAAATTGGAAAGCTTCTTTTCAATTATATATGCATTTTCAATTGATTTCTTACCTGTATACATTTTTCCCCCCTTCTTTTGCTTCTTCTTATAAAAGTCATAAAAAAAGCTTTTAGCCCTCATGAGGTTTCTTTTGACTTGATGTAGTTAAGAAATTTAAAAAATTACAGAAGACAATTTTACACTTATAAGTTAACAAACTGATATAATAAAGTTTAACATTTTAAACTTAATAAAATTAAAAAGTAATAATGTTTTTGCTATAATAATTAGTTTTCAAAAAAAAAAAGCTGGTTTAAAATTTTTGCCAATAATAAAAAACAACAGGCATGACATTAGCATTGGTCATGTCATAATTTATGTTTGCAGTGATGACCAATGCAGAAATATTTTTTCATAACTTTGTCATCCTCGTTATGTGAAAGGTTTTTGAAAATTATTTTTTAAGGAAATACCATTTGCAGCTGAATTAATGGAAAATGAAAAGAATGGAGACACAGTAACATCAGGTGAAGAAGCTGTTATTAATGCTAATACATTTGAAATTGAATCCACAAACCAAATGCAGCTTGATGAGCCACTGAATAGTTATACATCAATTCCCTCAAATCCAGCAGTAATTTTAGATAAAGAAGTCTCTCCACAGGCTGAAACTTTGGAGAATACTAGCAGTTTGAACCTGAATGCATCTTTTCCTTTTGATAATGATGATAATCAATTTGATAAAAAAGGAGCAAACAAGCGTAAAGCAAGGCCACCAAGACAAAGCATGAGGTCTTTATCTGTATCAGCTACAAAAAAAGAAAAAATTAAACTTGCAAAAGAAAAAGTAAAAAAAGCCAAATCAACAAGATCGAAAGGTTTTTATTGAAATATTCAAATATGCATTGTTTTAGAAATCATTTCAATGATTTGCTTTAGTTGCAATTAATTTAAACAAAAGATTTAACATGGTTTGTATATTTAAAAGTTTATTTTAATTTTGAATTCAAGTACAACATTTTTTTCATTATGAAGTGAAAATATTTTGTTTTAGTTGTGAAGGCTTATAAGTCATTGAGATTATCAATTAACCAAAGCGGGCCTTTAGATCAAGAATTAAATTGTAAATCACAAAAGCTAAATCAGAGAAAAGTTACAATTAAAAGGTCTCCTAAAGATGCACAGCACCAAGATGAACTACAAGAAACAGCAAATAACTTAAAGTGTATGGTTTGTGATAAGTGTTTATCATCTAAACAGAATCTAATGAAACATCTTTTGACACATAATAATAATCATACTTGCAATGTTTGCCTCAAAACATTTAAAAGCACACATTTCTTAAAACACCATATGGACAAGCACAATTCTTCTTATCAATACCCATGTCCTATATGCAATAAATTGTTTAAATTCAAAAACAACATGAGAGGACACCTCCGCAAACACAATATGGAGAAAAAATTTGAGTGTGAAATCTGCCACAAGAAATTTATTGGAAGGTAATTTTAAAACTGTTTCCTTTTTTTTATTTTTCCTTTTCAAAAAAATGAAATTTCTTACAATTGTTTTTTTTAATATTTTGTATTCTTTTTAATTTTTGTTTTTTTATTAACATTTTTCAAATATTTTAATTGTAATATTTATAAGCATTTAGTGGACTCATAAAGCATAAAAGTCTTTTTAAAATGTAATGAATTTTTCAATCAAGTATTTAGAATTTGTATTACTTTTGAATGAATTCTTCTTAACTTCTGGTTTTTAAAGTTAACCCTATAATGTTGTTTTATAACTTTCAGCCAAGATTTATTGTTTGCTTTCTTAAATTTTGAACAATCATCACAACAAGACAGTTTGCTTAGTTATTCTTTTGTCTCCTCAAGTTTTTGATGAAATCTTAAAAGCCTGGACTCAGCCTCATATTTAACAAACTGATCTTCATCCACTGTAATAAGTGAACATCTTTAGTAAATCAAAGAAAAACCGACATTCAGATCCATTTAGCTTTGTTTTTTTTTGTTTTTTTTATTTTTATTTTGCTATCAATTATAAATTTCATTCTTTCCAACCGGAAACTTTCAGTGTTTATTTGAGATTAAGAGCTAACTTATACAGTTCGTTTTCATCCACACATTTTAAGACTTTTATCAGCAAAATGCAGAGCACCAAATCTTTCATTTAGATAAAGTGATATTGTCTTAAGGAAATGTGGCTTTATCCAGGCATGTTTGAAGAAAGTTAGAACATTCAGAAATTTAAATTTTAAAGATTTTAACTTTTTAATTTAAAATTAGGTTTAAATTTGAAAGGTTTAAAAGATTAAATTTTAATGATTGAAACATTCTCCTATCTAATTAAAAGTATTTAAATATTAAGTATGCAGTTTGTAGACATGATAACAGGCTAATCGGATCAAAGTTTTACCTCTTCACTGTTCCACTAAGGTTTAAATGTGAGAATATTTACATTCTTTTCATTTTAGTAATGTTTTTAAAATGATTTTCATGTTTCATGAGACCCGCTTATAATCCATTGTAATATGGGCACCTAAAAATGTTTAAAACTCAATACTAAAGTACTAAAGCCTGTTTGTGCTGTTTGTACTACTACAAAAAGTACCTTTGATTGTTAACCATATATATATTAGCAAAGAATCTTAAGGTTATTTGCTGATTTTATATATATGCCTGATAAGATTTTATCAGTTTTAAAAAGACTCATTTGAGCTTAAAAATCTTATTAATTTTTATTATCTTTCTTTCCAAATTTACGGTTATTAAAGGAAAATTCTTTACACCTCATTAAATGAGCTTGTAATAAATGAATGTAAAGTATAAATTATTTTTGTTTTTACAATGTGAAAGTTTTCAAGCATTAATTTAGTAAATTCTTTTGTTTAATTTTCAGATATAATTTGAAAGAACATATGAAAGCACATAGTAGTGCACGCCCTTATGAATGTGACTTTTGTAAAAAAGCCTACAAAGATCGAGGAGCCCTAAATAAGCATTTACTAACACACCAAGATAAAAAGGTTGAGTGTGTTGTTTGCAGGCGTCAGTTTACCAATCAAGCTCAAGTTGTACGCCACATGCAGTTCCACTATAGTTGGCCTGGAGACAGTTTTAAACGTAAAACCTATATTGGACCTGACGGAGAGAAGCTGAAGTATAAATGTGAGCACTGTGATAAAACATTCAATCACTACTCAAATATGAATTCTCATATGCATAAGAAACATAAAGAGAAAAAGATTCAGTGTGCTGACTGTCCAAAGCAATTTGCATATCAGTATGAGCTTCGTGAGCACATGTTCATGCACACTAAAGGTGAAATATCAAAGTTTAAGTGTCAATATTGTGAAAAATCTTTTCAAAGGTCAACTACCCTAAAAAACCATGAACGCACAACACACCTAGGTATAAAACGCTTCAAATGTGAGGTTTGCGGAAAAGGATTTGGAACAAAATTCAATATGAAAGTTCATATAGACAAAGTCCATAATTGCTTTGAAGAAAAAACTCAAGTTTTAAGTGGAGACCAAGACACTGTGCCAAGTTTAAGTTCTGTTTTGCCTCAAGAACCAATTTCTGTTCATGAAAATTTACAAACGTTACAAGTTCCACTGAGCAACAATCAATCTGTTTGGCGTCATATTAATGCCACTGAATTAATGAGAAATGCTATGTCACATATTCCAGAGTTTGGATATTTTTCACCAATTCACCCCAGTTCATCTAGAGGCTATCAGTTTTATAGCTCCTAACAACTTTAATGTTTCTTAAATAAAGTCCGTTTATTTATTTTACTTATGGTAAATTTATTTATATTATTTAAGTTAAATTGGAAAAAGTAATAAGACGTTTTATTTGTTGAAATTTAGTTTTTCATTTCAGTTTTCATTTAGTTTCAGTTTTTCATATATTTTTCTCACCAAACTAATGTAAAAAGACCCAATGAACATGTGCTAATTTTAAAATTATTTTCTACTTTGTATATTTGTATAAACTCATCAAATATTTATTTTTAAGTGATGTTGATATTTTATTTAAAGTTTAAGAGGTCAATAGTCTAAAATTTTGAGAAACAGCTTTTGTTAAAAGTAAATAAAAATGCAATAAAATAAAAACTAAATTATTTTTTCTTCCTGAACCGGGTGCTGAACCGGAAAACCGCAGGTGAAGAATTTGGACCGAGAACCGGGATCACAATACTTTTTCTTGGAATAAGCAAAAGCTTGGTTGACACCCATGTTCATAATACTTATAAAGTAATATGCCACCTGCTCTTCGGATTTCTTGCATCAACATTTGGGTCTAAATGATGAGAGGGTGTGTGGGTGGGAGTTTCGATCAACAAAAAGCTCAAATCTTCTCTAACACAGCATTCTAAGATCTGCAGGATAGAAATTTTCAGCAGGGGTTCGTTTTTGTCGACAGCCTTGATACACAGCCGTACAATTATTCAACGGTAATTAACTTTAAAGCTTCGTATTACGCCTTGATCCATGGGTTGAAGGATAGATGTTTTTGTTTTTTGGGAGAGAAATATCAGGTTGATGTTGCTTAGTCCTTCAATGTGTGGATAGACAGTACAGTTTTCCACCAGGAGCACCACTTTCCTGTCCTGAGGACGAAAAGAAGACTACCCATTCACCAAGATCACCAGTCATCAAATTTTTCTGCTGGTTCCAATGTGTGCTAGGGAGTTGCTTGATATGCTGAAAATATTATAGGGTTTAAAATTTGTAGATAAAAAACATGAGCGCACAGTTCATGAATAAGTGAGTAAAAAAACTTTATTCTCGTTCAGAAAATAAAAATATATATACAAACTATTAGACGATAGAGGCATTTTATTCGGTCTTCAAGCTAATTAACAAAAATTGCCGCTCCTTTTGAATTCATGCATAACAGGTATGGCTACGCATCTTCGCAAACAAATATCGTAAAAACGAACATAACAACTAGCAACAGTATTTCAAATAATTGCACTTCCATTAATCGTATTTATAGTTATTTTGAAATAAAAAAAAAGTCAGCAGTTAATTATTTTTCAACTCTCGCTTCTGACTATTCAAAAAAATCTTCAATTCTTTGAGTTCTGACTGTCGACTCCGAGTCTAACTCCCCATCCGCGGATACAAAAGCGCTGCAGTTTTCCAATAGAAAGAATTAATATTGATGAGTCAATATCATATTCAAATCAAATGAACTGTAGCAAGAACAAACTGTGGTCTTTCCATAAGAACTGGATCAATATTCATTACATCTTCACTCCTAGCCAACCATTTCATGTTTAGCATCTTACAAGAGATAAGAAGCATACATTTTAATAACCTTATTCAGCCATAAAAAGTGGATACATCTGTTATTATCCTCCAGAGTTTGTTTTTAAATTGCTAAAGAGAGCTGATTCATTTTTTATGTACCACACGTTGAGCAGCATTTGCAAATGCTGGTGGCTTTGGAAATCATGGTTTGGATTTTTTTTTATCTTTTCTTGTAAGATTATCAATATGTTTTACTACAGTTCTCTACCGGAACACAATCGAAGTTGAATTAAAAAAAAGAGGAATATTTTGAATGGAAGACACATAATCAGTAAGAATAACTTCTTTTGATTCTTTTATATATCTAAATCTTGAGATCTGCAAAATATTTAAATAACTGGTTGTTGAATGGAAGACACATAATCAGTAAGAATAACTTCTTTTGATTCTTTTATATATCTAAATCTTGAGATCTGCAAAATATTTAAATAACTGGTTGTTGAATTTCTTTAAACAATATGTCTTTTGTTATCTTTGAGAAACAATAAAGAAACAGATAAAAAAAAAACAGCGACTCCTCAGATATATTTTTTGTTATCATGAATAAGTTAAACTTCAAATAAATTAACTTGTTTAACAAAACAGATAAAGTTTTTTGGTCAACGTGTGGGTTTTTTTTACGAGCCATAACTAAGAACTACTTGATATTTGCGTTAAGAATTTATTGTTAATCTAAAGTGTTCGAAGTGTACGAATCTACCGAAACGTGAACCGTTACACGAACTGTACACGAATACCATTAGAGAGTTACAGTTACTAATAGACTTACCAACAAAATAAGCAGCATTACGCACACAAAGTTTCATATATACCAATCATATATTATTAGTATCCTCACAATGTAACTACTTAAATTTAATTTTCTTTGTGAGATAAACCTTTTACTAGAATAATTGGAATTTAAAAAATACTATAATTAAATTAAGCTAAAATTTCTTAATTTTTACGTCCGTTATTTTAATTCAGAACACGTTTAACCAGTTATTAGCATTATTAAATAAAACTTTTTAAAGAACATTAGCGAACAAAGATCATAATTTTTCATATCTGGTTGTCCGACTCTTACAAAGAAAATTACTTGATAGTTTGACAGTTTTAAAGAACTTATCAAACTTACTATGAACTGATCGAAAATATCGAGCAAACAATTTTGAATCAAATTTCATTTGTAGAGAATCCTTTTCGCACATGTGAAATTTGGCTCACACTGATTGGAACAGGGTTGTAATAAGACCCCATGTTCCGAATGGTAAAAGCATTTTAAAATAATCCATGGTGAAGTTTCAGGTACTGTTGTTTTACTGCGCAAAAATCTTATAATGTTCATTCATTGTAGTTCTGAAAAAGCTGTTCAGAATAGAAGAATGTTTTTTTGCAGTATTTCTTCTAAAGCTTAGGGTCTGCGTCTCGAAATAAAACTACTTCAAGACATATGAAGACGTTTTTTAAGTGGTCTTGAAATATATTAATAACTTCAAGATATATAGATTTGAATAGATTCAAGACTTTACAAGACATTTAAAGAATACTGGTTTCTTCCAATACTCAATAAATTTGTCATGGCAAGATTTTACTTTTTACATTTACATTGTTATTTGATCATGTATTGTAGTTTTAAGTCCCCCGGATAGTTGCCTTGCAGACTCATGCCTACTCCGTCCAGAGAGGACCCTGCGAGCGTCGTCCCAGAGTTTGCCCCTCCTTAGGGAAGTAGACAAAGACCCACCGTCATCAGGGTTAACATCCTGATAATCGTTTATAGAAGGTGAGCCCCATGTTGATCAGGTTTGCTTCCCCGTCAGGTAAGTATTGTTATTTGATTCCTTGTTTTTTATTTACAAACTAATCTATAAATACACAATGGCAAGACATTAAGATTGCATTAAGATTTTTTGTGGTGATGTGCATGCTATCATTTAAAAGCTGTTGTGGCAATATTCGTAAATTACAATACTTGTCCCATAAAAAATTAATAACACCGCTAGTCTTGTTAAAAATCAATAGCAAGAGGAGTCTGGTTATTTCTTAACTAAGTTTCGGCTTTGTTTGTCTTAATTGATTCAAGCCTTTACTAGATAAGACCAAAATGCTCTTCTGTTGCTAATTCTTACCATGTCTTCCAAAAAACTGCTTTAATAATACTTTCTGATTTTGTGTTACGAAGGTTTATGCTTTAAAAATTGAACCCCAGGTAAATGAGATTATGCTTAAAATAGGTTTAAGGGGTCAAAAGAGGGTGGTTTCCATGGTTACTGACATAACGTTTATTATATACCTGAATTTTTAGAAAGTTGCAACGGTCGCTAAAATCTGTAATTCTAGGTCATTTTGGTGTTTAAGTTTTTCAGACTCTGTGTATACTTACCGTTAAATTGGAGATTATGCTGGTTACTGAAGTAAGGCTTTGATTTGCTATTTTTCGATTCGGAATTATTTAACTTCAAATTTCTCTTAAGTACAAAATTTAAAAATTTTCAAAAATACTTCTTATTGAATGTTCATTTATGGAAATGTTTTGGTTTAAAAAAATGTTTTGGTTACTTATGAGACTTTTCATTCATTTTTTCATTTTTAGAAATTATTTTGAAAATCCATTTTTTGCTCTGTAATGGAAGTTTTCCATAATAAAAATTTAGTTCTAAGGGCCTGTTTATATGGAAAGTGGGCTGGCTTGCGTTTATATGAATAAACGAGCTGGCCCGGATCGCTATCCGGGCCAGCTCGTTTATTCATATAAACGCAAAATAAAATTAAGTTGAAATATTGATGACGTCGATATCTCGGCAAACGGGCTGGCTGGTTTGCCGAGCTAGCCCGCTTTCCATATAAACAGGCCCTTAATATCTTTCGATTCAAATTTCGGTTTTAATTTTTCACCAATTTTCCTTGTTATTTGTGATATTACAAATTTCAAAAAAATATTTTTTTTTATTTCTGACAAATTATTTTGAAGATATTACCTTTGACAATCTCTTCTTTAGGTCTCTTAATTTCATTGAGAACTAAAAGTAATCTTGACTATCATATTTTCTGTTTTCTATTCGTCCATATGGAGGAATCACAGAAAATTTGCTTGTATATGCTTTTAATTATTTTAGTAATTTTATTGAATATGAACCCAGCAAACATCCCAGCAAACATGCTTTCAGCGGACCGTGATGCGTAAAGCCGCCGCCGGTATGCCGCTGCTGGCCCACTGTGATGCCTAATGCGGATTGCCGCTGCTGGCTAAACGATGATGGACCGTTATCTCGATTTTGTGTTGGCTTACCGCCTTTGGCTGAAAAACGGCAAAACGCTTCGTTATGAATACGTTTTTAAATCGGCATGCCAGCATCGGTAAACACATGGTGATACATCCAGAGTTGGTTTTCGGATAGCGGTAAGCTGTCGTTATAACACCAAAAGCAGGCATTTTAATTGAAATGCCTACTTTTAATGAGACATAGATTGATCGATGTTTATATTGTGACTGTTTTATAAAATATTCACTGATTATAACTTATTAGTTTTAAAATATACGCTTAAAATTGTTATTGCATTTATTTTTTAACAATAGTTTATTTAATATTTATAACTCTGATAAAATTATATACTAAGTAAAACAGTAAGGGCGCTACTCGACTTTCGCACCCCCCTTTTTTTTATGATTGAATATAATAGAGAATTTTATGCTGATTCAGAAAAATATAAAAACATAGACCTGAAAATTAACGGAAAGTGCTCTAATTCGAAGTCAAAGTTGTCAAAAATCCCACTAAAAACCCTAATATTCGCCATTTTGAAAATAATAAGTTAATGATCTTTTTGCTGACAAAAGCAATACATTAATAGCATGGTTTTTACGTTAAAAAAGTAGTTAAAGTATGTTTATCTTGCGCAATTTTTTGTGGCAATCAATGAAAATAGCCATTTTTTGATTTATTAGAGAATAAACTGCAATTATATTGCAAGTAATGTACTTTTGTAATAAATTTTAAAAAAGAATTCAACAGTTTAGTTTCCTACAAGAAGAACTTTTGAAACTTAGTTCATAGTTGTTTTATCACAGGTAAAATTTAGAAAATGTAACCTTCAAACCGTTTTGTTTAATAAAAAAAACTAGCGCATGATACAATAATAATTATTCATCAATTTGTCTACATTTTCACATTATACGTTCAATCTTTATTTGAAATCTTCCATTAATTTCATTTCGCTATAACACTTTCGTTATAATACTTTAAAATAATAATGCAAAGACTGATGGAAACCAGGTCTGCTTATTGCGCAATGTAAGGGTTATTAATTTTCGTTAAAAACGAAAGCGTTTTGAAAAAAAATGGCGAATATTAGTGTTTTTAGTAGAGACCGCCGATTCGTTACTGTTTATCGGTTTGCGGATTGTGCACCGAATTATCTATGCTAAACGGTTCAAACTACTTACGGATTGATTTGATCCGAAAATAATTTATCGGAAAATAATAAAGCTTTCGAATTAAGATTCATTTTTATTTATTTATAATATTCAAATATACAATGAAACGAAATGATTTCCTTGTTAAGAAATAAAAAAAAGTCAAAATCACACTGAAAGTTAATCATTTTCCAAATTCATTTCCTGGCCACACAATGTCTTGAATTTTACTGAGTTGCTTAGTGTTTTCTTTCATATATACCAACATCTCAACCTTTGAGATTGAAAGATTGGTTTTTCTAGAGCTGTATATATTCCCTGCTGTTGAGAAAACTCTTTCAGATGTTGATGATGCAGCAGGTATACAGAGGTTTTTTCTGGCCAGCCTTGACATTATTGGGTAAATATACTGGTTTTGTTTCCAGAATTCCAGTACATTTGTATTTGCTGGAACTGGTTTTGAATTCAAATACCCCTCAATTTCAGTAGAAATGGCTTTCTTGGTGCTTGTTTCACCTCCAGGATTAATGTAACCTGCACCAAACACTTTCTTCCTCAGTTGTTCAGTGAAATCAAAGTCGTCATCATCTTCATCATCCAACATTGAAGGGGAAGGAGTGCTTTGGCTAGCCAAAATTTCTTTTTTTGACAGTTCTTCCATAGCTTTTTTTACTGCAGTTTTGACTACTTCAAATTTTTCCCCCTCATCCACAAAGCACATGCCCTTGCTGTTAGGATCTAAAAAATGAGCTATAGAGAATTCAATATTCATCAACTCCCCTTCGAATCTTTTGTTTAGATCTTCATTGAAGTAGTGAGCAAGCTCTGATGACACCTCGGTTTTTGGCTTGATCATCTCCCTTGCTAATCTTCCTCTGATGTTGTATAGGCAATTAATAACGGAACAGATGCTAACATTCTTTTCACTGCTGCATTTCTCAGAGAATTCTGAAAAGCCTCTCAGAAGCCAGATGACAGATTGAATAGATTCCACTTCATCATCTGTTGGTAAAAGATCTGTCAACTTACAACCTCCAGAAACAGTAGGTTTTGTACAACAGATTATTTAAAGAATGCATCGCCGGAAGAAGATCCACCACAGACTCCATTTGATGGAGGTCAGAGTTCCATCTTGTGGGGCATCTCTGTACTTATTTCGTTCTGGAGTTATTTAAGGCTTTGGCAGCATTAACTAAAGTCAAAGCTTTTTGAGAAGACTGGTTGAAGTGACCTACTATTTTTGTTATTTTGTGGTTGAGAATTGACCATTTTGGACATCTTTTATCATCGACAGCACCACTGACAACTAGATTTAGACGGTGCTCGACACACCAAATTGCACTTTGAACCCCAATTGATTTCCTAACACCTGCTTGGACATTAGCTGCACCGTCGACTGTTATCCAGGTTTTGACTCCAAAATCAAGTTCCAGTTTGTTGATAGATTCATTGAGCTTCTTGGCAATATTGTCGGCAGTATGTTGTTCGGGGAAGTAGGACATTTCTACCAAGAAGCGCTTTAATTGGAACTTTGAATCTATATAGTGGAGTGTAAGGCTCATGAAAGACAAATTGGTGTGATCAGTGGTCCACACGTCGGATGTAAAGGCCACTCCATCAAGATTTGACTTGTCTGAATTGAAATTGTTTTTTACTTGTTCCTTGATGAATTTAAAAAGGAGAGGAATGTATTTTGTAGATATATTCTTTGCTGTAATGGCTCTGAATTGACCGTTGGTTGCAGTTCTCATCATCCGGGTGAATGCGTCAGTTTCTACAATAGAAAATGGTTGAGTGTCCTCAATCACCCATTTAGTAATGTCAACAACAGTTCTTATTTGATTGATTTCAGTAACTTCCCATTCAGGTTTGGTAGCCTGTTTTCTGCCTTGCAGTGTCTGTGTGTTGGAAGTGCCACAAGTTCCACTTGGTCCAGGCTGTGGCGATACTGGTGTATCTTTTTGTGTTTGTGGACATCTCCTCTTTTTTCCTCTTTCTTGTGTTTGTTCAAAATCTGAGTCTTCAGAGGCAAGCTCATCAAAAATGTCTGGTATTGTTGATTTTTGCTTGTTTTTCCTTTCTAATTGTTTATGTAAATTCAAGTGGACTCTTTTCAAATGGTTCCTTAAAGGACTTGTGGTGCTTTTATTGATTAAGTATATTTTGCCACAGGCCTTGCATTTTGCCTTGTTTTCCTCCACATTGCTGAAGAATTCCCAAATATTAGACAGCTTAGGCATCTGAAAAGAAAAAAAAAGTGAAATAAAAAAAAAAAAGAAACGAATCGGATTGAGTTTGCCATATCGGATCGGACGAATATTTCGGATTATTTATTGAATTTAAAATCTACAAAAACGGATCAGATTGTTAATAAGGATTACTTTTCGGATTAAAAATTCGAAAACACGGATCAAATCACATTTTCGATTTACTGACTTTTTATTGAAATATTTGCCTCAATATTTCCTTAATATTTGCCTTAATAAAACGTGATAGTTTTTGATGCATACAAACAGTTTCCGAAAAAGAACTAATTATTTATTAAGTTATTTGAAAATTTTCCTTAATATTCGTCTTAACAATAAATGATATTTTAGAGGCATGCATAAAGTTTTCAATAAAAGAACTAATTATTTGCCTTAATTATTGAAATGAGCGTAACAATTTTTCAAACTAGTTTTTATCTCTATTTCTATTTTTATTTCTGTTAATATTTAAGTAGAAGAAATATTACACTATAAATTTTATCGGACCAATCCACTAATTGAAGCAATCCGCAAAGCGAAATAATTCGCAAAAATTCAGTTTGAAATATTCTTAACTTTTAAATCAAATTAATATAATATTGGCTTACCGTAATAAATGTAGGTGAAGAATAGTAGACTTGATCTGTTGAACGAATTGTTGTATGTTAAGATTTCCAAATAGAACTGATTGAAAATAAAAAAGAAATACACTATTTATAGGACGCGCACATAATAAAAACGTAATTTTTTTGGACCACACCATTTAATGGTGACGCAAACGGAACGCGATTCGTATAATTCGCTAAACGAATTAAAGTTAAATTGATTTGTAAAAATTTTTCGGATTAATAATCCGAACAGCAAAAAGAATCCGCAAAAAAAAAAATCCGCTAGTAGTTCGTAAAAATTTTTCGGATTGATAATCCGAACAGCGAAGTGAATCCGCAAAAAAAAAATTCGCTAGTGGTTCGTAAATTAGCTTTCGGATTATTAATCCGAAAAATTTTTACGAACTGACTATTTTAATCCGCAAAATAAGTCGGATTGGCTTTTTGCGGATTTTACGAATCGAATCGGCGGTGCCTAGTTTTTAGTAGAGACCGCCGATTCGTTACTGTTTATCGGTTTGCGGATTGTGCACCGAATTATCTATGCTAAACGGTTCAAACTACTTACGGATTGATTTGATCCGAAAATAATTTATCGGAAAATAATTCGTTA
Source organism: Hydra viridissima (assembly GCF_058129835.1). Lineage (NCBI taxonomy): Eukaryota > Metazoa > Cnidaria > Hydrozoa > Anthoathecata > Hydridae > Hydra > Hydra viridissima. The sequence continues at coordinate 4,381,402 of NW_028324310.1, forward strand.
AAATTTTTTCGGATTATTTTTTCGGATTGCAATCCGATTCGATACTTTCGGATCGGATTGCAATTCGAAAAATTTTTTTCGAATTGGAATCCGAACCGATATTATTTTTACGGATTTATACGGATTCAGAATAAAAAAAGCTTTCGAATTAAGATTCATTTTTATTTATTTATAATATTCAAATATACAATGAAACGAAATGATTTCCTTGTTAAGAAATAAAAAAAAGTCAAAATCACACTGAAAGTTAATCATTTTCCAAATTCATTTCCTGGCCACACAATGTCTTGAATTTTACTGAGTTGCTTAGTGTTTTCTTTCATATATACCAACATCTCAACCTTTGAGATTGAAAGATTGGTTCTTCTAGAGCTGTATATATTCCCTGCTGTTGAGAAAACTCTTTCAGATGTTGATGATGCAGCAGGTATACAGAGGTTTTTTCTGGCTAGCCTTGACATTATTGGGTAAATATACTGGTTTTGTTTCCAGAATTCCAGTACATTTGTATTTGCTGGAACTGGTTTTGAATTCAAATACCCCTCAATTTCAGTAGAAATGGCTTTCTTGGTGCTTGTTTCACCTCCAGGATTAATGTAACCTGCACCAAACACTTTCTTCCTCAGTTGTTCAGTGAAATCAAAGTCGTCATCATCTTCATCATCCAACATTAAAGGGGAAGGAGTGCTTTGGCTAGCCAAAATTTCTTTTTTTGACAGTTCTTCCATAGCTTTTTTTACTGCAGTTTTGACTACTTCAAATTTTTCCCCCTCATCCACAAAGCACATGCCCTTGCTGTTAGGATCTAAAAAATGAGCTATAGAGAATTCAATATTCATCAACTCCCCTTCGAATCTTTTGTTTAGATCTTCATTGAAGTAGTGAGCAAGCTCTGATAACACCTCGGTTTTTGGCTTGATCATCTCCCTTTCTAATCTTCCTCTGATGTTGTATAGGCAATTAATAACGGAACAGATGCTAACATTCTTTTCACTGCTGCATTTCTCAGAGAATTCTGAAAAGCCTCTCAGAAGCCGGATGACAGATTGAATAGATTCCACTTCATCATCTGTTGGTAAAAGATCTGTCAACTTACAACCTCCAGAAACAGTAGGGTTTGGATTCTTTAAAGAATGCATCGCCGGAAGAAGATCCACCACAGACTCCATTTGATGGAGGTCAGAGTTCCATCTTGTGGGGCATCTCTGTACTAACTTCGTTCTGGAGTTTTTTAAGGCTTTGGCAGCATTAACTAAAGTCATAGCTTTTTGAGAGGACTGGTTGAAGTGACCTACTAATTTTGTTATTTTGTGGTTGAGAATTGACCATTTTGGACATCTTTTATCATCGACAGCACCACTGACAACTAGATTTAGACGGTGGTCGACACACCAAATTGCACTTTGAACCCCAATTGATTTCCTAACACCTGCTTGGACATTAGCTGCACCGTCGACTGTTATCCAGGTTTTGACTCCAAAATCAAGTTCCAGTTTGTTGATAGATTCATTGAGCTTCTTGGCAATATTGTCGGCAGTATGTTGTTCGGGGAAGTAGGACATTTCTACCAAGAAGCGCTTTAATTGGAACTTTGAATCTATATAGTGGAGTGTAAGGCTCATGAAAGACAAATTGGTGTGATCAGTGGTCCACACGTCGGATGTAAAGGCCACTCCATCAAGATTTGACTTGTCTGAATTGAAAATGTTTTTTACTTATTCCTTGATGAATTTAAAAAGGAGAGGAATGTATTTTGTAGATATATTCTTTGCTGTAATGGCTCTGAATTGACCGTTGGTTGCAGTTCTCATCATCCGGGTGAATGCGTCAGTTTCTACAATAGAAAATGGTTGAGTGTCCTCAATCACCCATTTAGTAATGTCAACAACAGTTCTTATTTGATTGATGTCAGTAACTTCCCATTCAGGTTTGGTAGCCTGTTTTCTGCCTTGCAGTGTCTGTGTGTTGGAAGTGCCACAAGTTCCACTTGGTCCAGGCTGTGGTGATACTGGTGTATCTTTTTGTGTTTGTGGACATCTCCTCTTTTTTCCTCTTTGTTGTGTTTGTTCAAAATCTGAGTCTTCAGAGGCAAGCTCATCAAAAATGTCTGGTATTGTTGATTTTTGCTTGTCTTTCCTTTCTAATTGATTATATAAATTCAAGTGGACTCTTTTCAAATGGTTCCTTAAAGGACTTGTGGTGCTTTTATTGATTAAGTATATTTTGCCACAGGCCTTGCACTTTGCCTTGTTTTCCTCCACATTGTTGAAGAATTCCCAAATATTAGACAGCTTAGGCATCTGAAAAGAAAAAAAAAGTGAAATAAAAAAAAAAGAAACGAATCGGATTGAGTTTGCCATATCGGATCGGACGAATATTTCGGATTATTTATTGAATTTAAAATCCACAAAAACGGATCAGATTGTTAATAAGGATTACTTTTCGGATTAAAAATTCGAAAACACGGATCAAATCACATTTTCGATTTACTGACTTTTTATTGAAATATTTGCCTCAATATTTCCTTAATATTTGCCTTAATAAAACGTGATAGTTTTTGATGCATACAAACAGTTTCCGAAAAAGAACTAATTATTTATTAAGTTATTTGAAAATTTTCCTTAATATTCGTCTTAACAATAAATGATATTTTAGAGGCATGCATAAAGTTTTCAATAAAAGAACTAATTATTTGCCTTAATTATTGAAATGAGCGTAACAATTTTTCAAACTAGTTTTTATCTCTATTTCTATTTTTATTTCTGTTAATATTTAAGTAGAAGAAATATTACACTATAAATTTTAGCGGACCAATCCACTAATTGAAGCAATCCGCAAAGCGAAATAATTCGCAAAGGAATTCGATCCACAAAAAAAAAAAAAAAAAAACCCGCAAAAATTCAGTTTGAAATATTCTTAACTTTTAAATCAAATTAATATAATATTGGCTTACCGTAATAAATGTAGGTGAAGAATAGTAGACTTGATCTGTTGAACGAATTGTTGTATGTTAAGATTTCAAAATAGAACTGATTGAAAATAAAAAAGAAATCCACTATTTATAGGACGCGCACATAATAAAAACGTAATTTTTTTGGACCACACCATTTAATGGTGACGCGAACGGAACGCGATTCGTATAATTCGCTAAACGAATTAAAGTTAAATTGATTTGTAAAAATTTTTCGGATTAATAATCCGAACAGCAAAGAGAATCCGCAAAAAAAAAAATCCGCTAGTGGTTCGTTAATTAGCTTTCGGATTATTAATCCGAAAAATTTTTACGAACTGACTATTTTAATCCGCAAAATAAGTCGGATTGGCTTTTTGCGGATTTTACGAACCGAATCGGCGGTGCCTAGTTTTTAGTGATATTTTTTACAACTTTGACTTCTAATTAGAGCACTTTCCGTTGATTTTCAGGTCTATGTTTTTATATTTTTCTGAATCAGCATAAAATTCTCTATCATAATCAATCATAAAAAAAGGGGGGTGCGAAAGTCGAGTAGCGCCACAGTAAGTATTAAATAAGATGTAAAAAAAAATCAAATTAGTTTTTAGTCTTAAAATATAAATTATATATAAATTTATAATGATTCTATATCTATACTTTATATTATAAAATATAGCTATAATTATTGCTTATAAATATTAAAAGTTATATGATTTTAACATTGTTATAATCTTATAGCTATACTTATAACTATACTTTATAATATTAAGTTTAGATATTGATATAAAGTATAGATATAGATTCAGTTTATAAGACTCAAAATTAAAAAGACTAATTTATATACATATATATATAAATATATATATATATATATATATATATATATATATATATATATATATATATATATATCACAAAAGTCACAAAAGTTTTAGTACACCTTACAATTTAGAGAAAACACTTAATAAAAACCATTTTAAATGCAAAAAAATAATTTTATATCAAAGTAACAAGAATATATCGTACAAGAAATAGAAAATAATTAACTAATTAAAAATATTTGTAAAACTGAAAAAGTTTAATTTTTGAATTTACAATATATCACAAAAGTTTTCCTACATTAAACAAAACTTGTAAAAAAAGCAAGAATATGAAATTAAAAAATCTTTAGTATTTTGTTGAGCATCCATTGGCATTTACACAAGCTTTTAATCTTCCATTCATCGATGACACTAATTTTTCGGTATAAGAAGACAGAATTTTGTTCCATTCTTCTAGTAAGATATTTTTTAGCATATTAACATTTGTTATTCTATGTTTCCTGACTTGTTTGTCTAAATAATCCCACACATTCTCTATTTGGTTTAAGCCTGGTGATTGGGGAGGAGAATGCAGTTGTTTTGGAATATTGTAGAGTAACCATGATTTTACAACATAAGCAGTGTGTTTTGGATCTCAATCCTGTTGAAATATCCAATTATTTCTTAACTTTAATTTAGCAGCATCTGATTTCAAATTATTTTTTATAATGTCCAAATATACCCAGCGATTTATATTATATGTATTTTTTAATATATACCAGCTTTAGTAAATAAAACAATTTATATAAATTTATATAAGTTTCAATAATGAGCTTTTGGACAAAACGGCGAAGAAAAAACTGATGCCTACATCAAGTTTTCCAATGCCATTAAATAAAGAGGCATTTTTTAGTTCAGAAGATGAATAACATTTTTAAATAAAATAAATATCTTTACTTACAAATTTGTTATCTTTATTTTACAATACTTAATATATTTTTAAATATTTTATATTTTAAACTCACTGGAGTAAAGTATTTGTGCAATAAATATTACTGTTTCCATGTCTTTCATATTCATTCCCTTTTACTGTAACCTCTTGTATATGAGATTATTAATGAGAATTTAAATTGATCGTGATATCAAATGTTACCAGTGAATAAAGTAAGATAGATTTTATTATTTTAATGTTATTTGTTTCAATGTTGTTTTTGAAAGAAATCCAAAATATAAGTTCTGGAGTCTGTCTACTGTTTGAAAAAATTATATACTTATTTACTAAACCATTTTATTTCAATCAACTATTTGGCTTTCTTTATATTTTTTCAAGGTATTTTCATAGTATATTATATTGTGCTATGTTTTTGTTTGTATGGTGAACACTATGTTCAATGTGCAAACTATATTTTAGTTCATCAAGTTATATTTTTATTGATGTGTTCTGTCTCTGATTCTTTATTTTTCAGATCTGCAGTTGTGTCTTAGGCCTATGGTTTGCAAAAGGTTCACCGTTGCCTTTAAGTTGTTGTGGGTTTCACAGTTTGATTTCCAACCTGGCATATAAGTATATCGTTTTTAAATACTATTTTATTTCTTAACTTAAAATTAAAATTAAAGATAGTTTTTTTAATGAAATAACAATTTTTTTTTTATTGTTCATTAGCCCCTCAAGCGTATTGGTAGGAATTGGTATACCAGGTAGAGTATTTAAGGTTACTGTATATGAAGTTTTATTTTTAAAAAAAGGCACGCAATATGACTTTATTTTTATATGGTTTTTTTAAAAGATGTTTCCTTAGTTAAGATAATGTAGCAATATAATTAAGCAATTTTTTTGTTGTTTTTATGTTTTAAATTATGCTTAAATAATAAATTTAAATTATTTATTCAATTTAGATAAACTTAGTATTTGGAGTTATTTGTCAATAACTGATGATCAGACTATTTTAAACAAAAACGTTTTTAAGGGCTGAGAAGGTAAGTTTATTATCTTTGTTGTAATAGCTCTAAACTTAACTGTTTCAATATTTTAATTATATATCATTGTCTGCTTTCAGGTAAAAGTTAGAAGTCTACAGACTGCAACGTAAATCAATTTTCAACATATTATGGCTTTCCGAGTATATTTAGTTTTCGATTGAAATGAGAATAAACTAAACTTAAAGATGTGTTTAAAATTAACTATTTATTTTATATTTTATATTTTAAACGTTCGCTAAACGCAAGTTAAGCAATAATCTATAGATACTAATATTTTATATATTCTGTTTTAAATTTAAAAAAATTATTGTGACTTTAATATTCATATTGTAATTGTAAGTTGCAATCTTAAAATGATTTTTACTATAACTTCTGATTATTCTTTTTGTTCACCGAGCTTAGCGTTGCCACGTATGACCTAATGATATACAGTTGGGCTAGTGTTTTTTGGTGCAAGGAGAATTTCAGTATAGTAAATTCGTATTTAATGGCTATATACCTATGCACAAAGTCAAAAGGTATTTGATGTGCCTTCCAGGCATCGGCAGGATTTGCCATTCTTTTATGAGTAAAAATTGCGCTGAAAGATATACACAATTTTGCTAACGATAAGTGCGTTCTATTCAAACAAAAATACAAAAATAATATGTATATCAATGCATTCAAATCTTAGTGAAAACTTATTATAGGTCCTATGTTATTCCGCTATCGCTTTATCATCGGTCTGCCGCTGACGGACCGTTGTTCAAAAGTTGTCGATTTGCCGCCATCGGTCCGCTGCCGAACCGCCTGCAGCTTTCCGCTAACGGACCGATGTAAATACCAATGACATATTATATATACTAGATGTCTAACTTCGATCCGAAATGTGAAGGCGTGGGAGCCATTTTAATTCGGGTAAAAACGTTCATTTTTAACTTTTATTTCGCACGTCGGATATAGTTTTTGCCCTTATTACAAATGGCGGATATAGTTTTTGCCCTTATTACAAATGGCGGATTCAATTTGTAAACAAAAAAAGCGGCTTCACTTTTTGTCCAATAAAATCCCGCAAGTTAGACATCTAGTATATATAATATATCATTGGTAAATACGATGTGCAAGCCTACGCGGCAACGCAGCGGGCGGCCGACGTCGGCACGACATAAGTGCTGACAGTGGTCCGTTGTCGGTCCGCCTGCGTAATGTTTGCTGGAATAATACTAAAATTTTGAAGGTGGAATCCTTAAAAATCCTATGGTGGAAACCTCAGAAATATTAAATGTAGCATCTTTATCAAATTTAGCAAATAATTTCTGGTTTGAAAAAATGATAGTTACTCAAGTAACTCAAATTTGAATAAAATATTTTAGTTTGTTTTTAAAAAAGCAGTAATGTAAGTTTTGTTTTGAATTGCCCAAAGTTACTGTTCATTTAAACTTTCAAAAAAAATTCCACTTTTATTAAAGCAAGAAGAGAATTTTTATATTATTTTCGTTACTAACGTGAAGCAAATTTTTGAAACTTTTAAAACGAAAATTTCTTTGCAAAACTGTTAGTGAGAAGTTTTTGTTATATACAAAGCTCTCTTTCTCTATTTCTAATTGCAAAGAATGAACTTATCAATAGAACACTAAAATTTCACATTATAATTATATGAAATTATTTTAGAGGATTGATTTTTTTTAACAGTCTGTATTTACAGGAATGTAAAATAAAATCTGTTAATAAATTCTGAATTTTGTAAACGGTAGAGCTGACTCCTAGTGACGTCATCATATAAACTTTTACGTAACACTTTATGGCGCTAAAACCGTGAATTTCCCGGCAGTACGAAGTTGAAGAAGCGGGGAAAAGTTCCGCCAATTAAAACAAAATAAAAAAGAAGAATTAGATTCAAATTTGTGTCCAGTTATATATATATATAGTCTACTTCCTAAAGAAGCGGCAAAATCCTCTAGATAAAATACACTCCACTTTAAAGTCATCCGTACTACACATGTAGCTTTATCTGATAGAACTAATAAATGCAGTTTAGATTTTGTATTTTATAATTATAGTGAGAACCAAATAGTTTATCTTTAGATATGTAAAAAGAGAAAAGCAGAATGGATAATCATTTTGCAAGTGTTATAACCCATAAAGATGAAATGACAATAGAGTTCTTTTATAAAGAAAAAAAGAGAACGTTTGTCAGACCAAAAGAGGGAGAATTAACAAAGACTTTGCAGCGCATTTCTTTAAAGCTTGGTCCTCAAATTAAAAAGAAGAATAAAACAGGAAATACAGCTTTCAAAATTTCTAATGAGCCAGTTAATGTATCTGTTTTTGACGCTGATTTAAATCTGTGTGATGACCAAAAATCAAACATAGATAGTTTTCAAGAAGGTTGTTTCATGGAAATAATTTCTCAGCGATATTTTATACAGCTAAACCCTCCGACTGTTATTAAGTTACTGTTACCTGAATGCATTTTGGCAGGTTTTCCTGTTTACCCTCAGCTAAAACTTTTTTCAGCTTTTGTAAATAAGTCTAAGTTTACTTGGTACAAGTCTTTAAATATAAAGGGAGACTGGGAAGTTGTTGGTGAGGATTTTTCTTATGTCCCTGTTAACAAAGATATCATGTTTCATTTGAAATGTGTTTGTAGGCCTGGTGATTATATGAAATATGGTCCCTTTTTGGAGGAGGTTGTAAGTAGTCCAGTTTCACCAGGTCCTGGAATTTGTATATTTGAAAAAAGACACCTTTATACTCAAAGATATTTGGAATCTAATGACAAGTTGCGTATTGTGACATACAATATATTAGCAGATGTTTTTTGTAACACTGATTTTGCAAGTGAAGTGCTATATCCATACTGCCCAAAATATGCTTTAAAATTAGATTACAGAATGAATCTGCTTATAAAGGAACTTGTTGGTTTTAATGCAGATATATTATGCTTACAAGAATGTGAATTAAAGATGTTTGAAATTTATTTGAAGCCTGTGTTACAAATGCATAATTATGAAGGTTATCTAAATTTGAAAACTGGCGAAATGCCTGAGGGTGAAGCGCTTTTTTTCAAAAGCAATAAATTTACCCATTTGAAAGATGTCAGCATTTCAGTAAAAGATGCATTACATTCGGAGTGTAACAAAAGTATTCTAGCTGCAATTGAAAAAAGTGAAATTTATTATTCACTTTGTAAAAAATCTACTATTGCACAAATTCATATTGTTGTAGAGAAAGGGAGTAATGGGCGTCATCTATGCTTGTTTAACACTCATCTTTACTATAAACCTGGTGCACAAGTAATTAGAATTCTTCAAATGGCAATTTTAGTAAACTTTGTTGAAAATGTTTTAAAAGAGCATGAGACAAGATGCTTTTTGATTATGTGTGGTGATTATAATTCTAAAAAAGGAGATCCTTTATTGCAGTATTTATACAAAAACCCTTTTTCATTAAAATCAAGCTATGATTTTGATTTAGATTATGAATTTTGTTGTCCATTTAAACTAACTAATGTTACAGGATTTCCCTTATTTACTGTATTTGTGCAACAGTTTAAGGAAACATTGGATTATATTTTTGTTGATGAAAACTTTTCCTTAGATGCATTTGTTCCAATTCCATTGGCTGAAGAGCTAGAAGTATATACTGCTTTGCCTTCAGTAGTTTCACCATCTGATCATCTCTCTTTAGTTGTTGATTTGAACTGGAAATAGATTTGCAAAGAAATTGTAATACATCATTATATGGATTAATAAGCACATATCTCTTACTAGTTACTATATTGGTGCCAGCTTGTTTAGATAAAAATGATAAACAAATTTTTAAAAAGTTAGTTTAGAATATTTAAATTTTGTGAGATTATTTCACAGGAAAATTGTATCATTTTTCTACTCTTTAATTTTATTTTTGTAGAATTAGTATTAGAATTTTAAAATCTATATTTTTAATATCTAATATTGGTTATAGAGGGAATTATGTAGATAATAGCCTAAGAAAACTTGTATAAACTTTTGTACCAATCAGTTTTCTTGTAATTTTACATAAAAGATTTCAAAATTACATACATAATTTCAAAATTGACTAAAATAATAAATGCCAACTTCTTGCCAACTAATGTTTGGTGCTGTCACATTATTACAGTATTCTATTTTGATAATATATGATGTATATAATATGATTACAGTTAATTATTTATACAATGTTGTAAAATGGTTGAAATTTGTGACACAAAAAACTCGCATAAATTTTGAAATATATAACAGTAATAACAAGATAATAGTGGTAACGTAAAAACCTTTTATTAGTGTTTAAGTACCTTTACTTGTTGAAAAAGTTTTAAGTTGTAAAATATATATAACTGAAGTCTTAGGGAAAAAAATTAAAGATACACAATAGAGTTGTTAGTTATGATTTACTAAGGATTGTTTTTATGTATTACATACACACTTTTTACATATTGTGTTTAAGCTTTTTTTTGTATTTTACTTCAACTTTTTATGTATTGTATGCATGCTTTTATATGTATGATGTATGTGAAAGTTTGTTTAAGTTTTTATTCGTTTAGATCATTAGGTTTATAGAAAAATGTTTAGAGGCAAATTTTCTCATGGAATCAACAGGTAGCTCCTTAAAGTATTTTCTAAATATGTGTATTAAAAAGTATGTTGCTGTTGTCTACAAAATTTATACAAACAAAAACTTAGAGAAGAAGAAAATGGCAAGCAGTTGAAGGAAGGGAAATGTGTGAGGGGAGTTGATTGAGAAAATAGATTAAATGTTAACTTTTACCTTTTAAAATTAAAAATCTTTCATGCAAAGTGTAATAATTTGTGTGGAAATTTGTTGGTATCTAATTTAACTAGCTTAGTAATTTGTATAACTCTGTAATTACACCATTTGCACATAATTAGTGTAAAAAGTCTAAAACTAGTGTCATAATTTTAAATGAGGCATAAAATTAACAATTACTTTTGCATAAAATCATCCCTGCAAAAACCTAACTAATATAAAATATAGATTATTATGATGATGGCAATGATGATGATGATGATGATGATGAGGAGAAGGAGGGGGAGGAGGAGGAGGAGGAGGAGGAGGAGGAGGAGGAGGAGGAGGAGGAGGATGATGATGATGATGATGATGATGATGATGATGATGATGATGATGATGATGATGATGATGATGATGATGATGATGATGATGATGATGATGATTACAATAACATAATAATACAAAATGACATTATCAAGTGTCATGTCTAGTGTATATAGTGTATAAGTTTTATTTTTATTGTAAATGATTAAAAAAAAAAAGCAAATGGTTCAAGTGCTTTTTTACAAAAAGAAGTTAAAGAGTTGTTTTTGGTATTTCCAAAGATCTCACCATGAACAATTTGTTAATAAACCATATAAAATTTATTGTCACTATTTCCTTTTACATATTTTATTGATTGATGTTTTTATTTCTTTTAAGAACCATATATTTTTTTTAGTTATCTTGTAAAAATATCAAATTATAGGTGCAAGGTTTCTTTTTCAAAAGAGAAACGAGAAAATTGATTGGAGGCGCTTAGGTAATGTTTCATAATGGATATATTTAAGCATAAATTTTTATCTGCTTATATATATATATATATATATATATATATATATATATATATATATATATATATATATATATATATATATATATATATATATATATATATATATATATAGATTGATAGATAGTTCAAAAAATCAAAATTTGATTATGTTCATATTTAGATTTAATATTAAAAGTGCCAGTAAAATTTACATTAAAGTTATTTCTTTTTACCAACATTTTTATGGTTGGAATTCCTTAAAACTTTTGATAAAAAGTCTTCTTTGGATTTGTGAAATTTTTTAATATAATGAAGTGGCATTTTTTTGGACAGAAGGTTAATAAAATTTGTGCAGTGTTTATATATGACAAGTTTATTATTCATTTAGCTGGAGTTGATGTAGATAGGATTGCACGAGAAGTTGATGTTGATGCAATTCAAGAGAACATTGGACCTGTTACATACTGTAATATTGAATATGAACTGGTTAGAATATTTTAATTAAAATTTTTAATTTTTTATATAAAATCTCTTTTCTTTCATTTTTTTTTACTGATGTTTTTTTTTTTTTTGTTAAAGCATGATATTGACATTTTAACTTTTAAAATAGATAACATTTTTTAAAAAACTCAATCAAGTTTGTTTAATTGTAATTCAGGCTTATTGTAAGCATAAAACATAGTTAAACCTTGTGTGTGTATGTCTGTGTGTGTGCGTGTGTAATCAAAGTACTGTATACATTAGGTTATTTTAATCTGTTGCATTTTGCAAGAGCTTCAATCAAGAATAGTTTTTTGTTATTATTAATAGGCCTAAACCTAAGTAAGAACAGCATTTAAAATTATTGTTTTAGGTTTTGTTATGATTCTTATGTCACACTTTTATTTACAGGGTCATGACTGTTTGGATCCAAACTTTAAAAAATTGTTTCGTCTTGCACAGTTAATGATAGAATATCTTTTATATTGTCAGCAATATTTGCAAACAAATTTGGAGGAAAAGCAGAATGCAATTAATGTTGTTACTGAACATATAAGAGTTGCACAAGAGGTTTTGATTCATATATTGTTTTTTTTTTTGTTTTTTTTGTTTATTTTTCTTGTTTGTTTTTTTCAATTCTTTTATCTTTTTGTTTGATTTTTATTTGTAGCAAGAAGCAACAGCAAAAAAAGAGTTGAATGTTAGAAATGAAATGTACAAGAAACTGAAGAAAGAATTAAATAAAGCAAAAAAGCAAATAGCAGATTATCAATTGATGATCAGAGCAGGAGCCAGTGGGCAGTATAAAGTATGAAGACCTTGATGTAAATTGAGGATGATTATGATAAAATATTTAATTATATAATTATATATATAACATATAGATTTGATTTTAAAATTTATTTAATTTAGTGTGCTTTCTGCAATAAAAGTTTTGTCTCAGAATTTTACTTAAACAGTCACCTTCAGAGGAGGCATGCTGCTGAAAATCAAAAGCTGTACCCCATGTCACCTACATCATTGTACAATTCACAAATTCCAAATGAGATAAATCTCATAAGAGAAAGGCTTCTCACAACAGAAGCTGAATTGATTGCTGAAAGGCAGAAAATGAAAACAATCCAGAATGAGGTTTTTCTGATGACATTTTTTGCATGTTTGGAAAAAACATATAACTTGTTATAACTTTGTATATAACTTGTTAGCATTTAAAAATTTTTGTGATTAAGTCCAACAATGTTTATCCTGAATTAAAATTTTATTTGTTAATTAAAAAATTTAGGAATCATTAAGGAATGAAAAACTTATGCAGGACCTTCAGAAAGAACATGCTCTATGGAAAAATCAAGAACAAGAAAAAATGAAGGTAAGTGTTTTTTTCTCTACAAAACAATTATGAACTGCTTCACCAATACAATGAAGTTGGATTTTTCAACCAATTACAATAGTTGGATTTTGCCACCAATTACTATAGTTGGATTTTTCCACAAATTATAATAGTTGGGCTTTTCCCCCAATTTTAATTTTTTTTTTTTTTTTTTTTTTTTTTTTTTTTTTTTCATTGTCTTTTCAATTATAGATAGTATTTACATTTTACTTGACTTTTAGGATGAGATAGAAAGTTTTAAAAAACTTATGCTTGAAGAGATGAAACTACTTCAAAAAGAAAAAGAACTTTTGCAACAGGTTTCCCTTAATAAATTTAAAAAATGGTTTTTTTAAATTTTTATAATTATGTAATTATTGATATATAAATATTATATTAATTATGGTTAAAAACACACAAAAAATAGCAGATAGTTGCTAAGTTGTTCACAATAAATTATGTGCAATAAAATTTTGGACAAAATTAAAATTATCATAATTTTTTAATTTTGAAAGTTCAAGGATGTTTTTTTTTTTATCAATTATTAAACTTTAATCTCTCCCTCTCTTTAAAATGAGTGTAAATATTCCTATAATTTTCCCTTATTTCTATTGATTTTTAAAATGCCAAACCAATTTGAGTTGAAAAGCATATGTATGAATTTTATAATTTGCATAGAGATAAATAAAAAAAACTTTATTTTAAAGTATTTTCAGGTAGAAGGATGTAATAAATCAACTGTTTATAAGTATGTAAATGATGTTGGACAAGAAAAACCAATTTGTCAAAAGAAAGGAAAACTTTTGTTTTGATTGTAAACTTAAATTCAATACTTCAATCAATAAACGAAAATTTAATGGTGGTTTAAATGAATGATTTATTAATTTAAATCATTCAATCATAAACAAATGTTACTTTTAAAGATGTCCAAAAAGTTAGGATGTTCAAGATAAACAATAATTAATACATTTCATAAGGAGATTTTAAAAAAAGACCAGACAGAACACCTTTATAATGTCTTTAAACTTGTCGAAAATGTCAGAGGCTGTATTACAAATACCGTAACCATAATTTTATAACAGACAATGAATTGTATTTTACTTTAGTGAATTCTATGGTAACTGGCAATAATAGCTTCTATTCAAATGATGTTTCAAAAATGTCAAGCAATGTCAAAAATGTCAAGCAATATCATAACAAAGCCAGATATGAAAAAAAAGTATTGATATGGATAGGATTTTCACCAACATTACTGAATTGGAAAATACCTATTTTGACCAGATTTAGCTTCTTACTATTCAAAAGTGATCCAAGATTGGCTTTTCAAATAAAAAATACCATTTGTTCAAAAAAAAGGACAATTCTCTCAACTTACCAGAAGCACATCCAATAGAAGATTTTTGGTCAGTACTAAAAAAGATAGCTGGTGTGCCAAAAGCATTAATCAGTTTAAAAAAAAAAATCAACATGCCGAAAAAAAAATTAACAATAAGAACAAGTTTTCAAGACTCACCATCAAAAGCGTTGATACCATAAAAATATGTAGTGTCAAATTTTTTATTTTTTTTTAATTTTTTTATCATCCAAAATTTCAATAAATAAAGTTGTTTTTTTTAAATAGTTTGATTTTTTATTTTATCTGAAATTTTATTGCACATGTTATTTACTAATTACTACTCAGAATATGCTATATGTTAACTTTTTTTTTTTAAGAATAGTTTAAAGCTGGTTACAAGATACAAACAATTTATGTTTCTTAAGTGTTACAAAGTCTTATATAGAATTTTAAGATTCAGAGTAAAATTACATTTAGAAATAAATTTTTTTTTTGATCGTTTGATGTATTATTATCAAATGAAAATATTGAAGTAAATATCAAAAGTATTTCATATTTTTCATTTTTGTTTAGAATATCTTTGAGTTAGAAAAAGAATCAGGTACAAAATATATGAGTCCAAAAGTTTCTTTAAATATAGATTAAAATGTTACATCAAAGCAATTGGTCAAAGCTTACAAATGATTAGTCACTATTCATGCATTCACCTTTGTTATCATACCTTTGTTATGTTTGAATGATAATTTATCAACTAAATTTAAAGCACCCTTATTTTTACTGACATAAATTTTTTCTTTTCTGATTCATTCAATCAAAACATATTTAAGTTAAGTTGTTTAAGTACACATAATACCTTGTTTTTTGATTCTTGCTCAGATTTACATGGTGAAGTATTAGTTTAAAGTAATTGAAAATTCTTTATTTCTTTTTATCTTTAGGGAAAAAAAAATCAAATCTTGGAAATTTAATGGTATTGCTGTTTAACTAATTTTGATTTGTTAAATAGGACTTTTTAATGGCAAATTTTTATTTTATAATAATTTATATCTATTACTAGATATTGTTTTCTCATAGTATCAGCTAATTGTGAATATTTTTACTAGGATGAAGATGCATCAGACTATCAGATTCTTTTTGATAAGGTCATTTTTTATGCTATGTTTTTATATTTCTTATGCTGTTATGTTTTTATATTTTTTATGTTGTTTTGTATGTTGTTAAACGTTTAACAGAAATAGTTTTCTTATATTTTGTTTAAACTTTTAGATAAAAACTTTGGAAGAAAATTTTCAAATCCGTTTGGATGAGACAGTTAAACAAGCCAAAGAAAAAGAGATCATGCAGAGGAAAAAATTTAAAAAAGCTCTTTTTGCTGTAATTATTTCTTTTTAAATGCATTAGAAATAATTTTGTATGGATTTCTAGGAATAAATAATGTCATGCTTTTTTAAGAATGATATTCTTGGTTTGAGCAATTAAAGCTAAAAATAAGTTATTAAAAGGATAAAGTTTTCTTTGCATAATTTACTTATCCTATTCTGCATAATTTACTTGGAAGTCATAAATATAATTTTAATGATGAAAAAGCCATCAATTTAAACTGTTTTAAAATATAGTAGTTTAAACATTCAAATAAAGTTAAAGCTAATATTAAACAATAGTACTAATCATAGTAAACTGGATTTGGAGTTTTATATTTTTTTTTTTAAATACAGTTTGCTATTTACAGCTGATCAGGACTACAAAGTTATACCTAAAAGCCAGTGAAACCTGAATATATTTGGAAAAAAGTATATTTGAACAGAAAAATGCTTTCAACTTAGGCGTGGCTATTACAAGGTGGCGCTAGTAAATTAAGACTAACGTACCATGTAATAAAAATATCATTTTATAAAACAAATATTTATTTTATTTATAAGCTTGAACATGTAAAGTAAAGGCACTAACTAGTTTACCCGTTACTCAACATGACCACCCTCTGGACCATGATAGGAGAGGGAAACTTAGTGTGCATGATAATGGCTACATCCTCTGGCCTTCTACATATCCAGCAGTCAATTTTTCTGTTCAACTTCTGGTCCTGGTTGAAAGTCTTCTTGACAGAAGAATCTTATCAAGCTCTAGTTTTGTGGTTGAGGTTGTTTAGCAGTGCAACAGCTTTTATCTTGTGTGTCTCCTTTATGACATTTGTCAGGAGCTGACCAGTTCTCATTGGATTGGACTTCATGGTTCAATCTGTCCAGTATAGCAGTAAAAAAAGCCTCATTTCTTTTTATGTTGCAGTGACAGACATGTTTTTTATGAGAGGGACTGAATCCCTTCTGAGTCTCCACAGTATCATAATTTGTATCATAACTTTCTTGTATCATAATTTTTTATCATGACTGTTCTTCCCATATGATGAGTAACAATAATGGTAGCTCTTTGCCATATTCAATTGACATTACTATGTTTACAGTTTTAGCTGATAATAAATGTATGTTTTATAAATGTCACATACAGATATTCGTATTTAGCCTATTAGACAACAAAGTTCAGCCTCTTTTCCCTTTCCACCCTTTATAAAGGTTCCTTGTAAAAACACCTCTCATGCACCCAAGTGCAAAATTTCTTTAGTAAGAAACTTGATAGTTACATATGTAGCATGACAAATAAATTCAAATTTTTATATTTTACTGTACACATTTTAGGAACAACTCAAATGTGAGTTATCAGAAAAAGCAAGAGTAGAAGAAAGCAACTTCTATAAAAATCAAATAAACACTATGTATGAGGTAAAGTTGTATTAAATGTGTTTGAATTCTACTTTCTTTTATTAATTGATGCATAAAATTTTCCCCATGATCAATTTAAAATTCTATTTTTCCCTTTGTGTGTGTGTGTGCTTTTTTAATCCAAATGATTTCCCAGGTGTTCAATTGGATTATGACCTTGGAGATTGAATTAGCCATTCAAACTTCCAAACTTCTTCGATGTTTTATGAAACCCATTACTTGAGATCCATTACTTCATGCAGCACTTAAGAGTAGATTTGTTGGAAAATGTTTTTGTAGTTTGAAAATTGGTGGAATATTGAAAAAGATTATATTTTTTTAAAGTTTACTATCTAAAAATTTAGACAGTTCTCACTTATTTTCCATTGACAGTCACAATTAACTAAAAAGTAGATTATGTGTAAACACTAAAAATTATTTATGCATTATACTTTCTTTAACTGTCTTTCTCAGTGGCTCAATACTGTTATTTTTTTGTGTTTGTGAATGATTGGCTGTTTGTGTCAGTTCTCAACGACTTGTAAGACATTCTGGTTCTTCACTCTTAGCTGTTGTTGCGAAATTATTTTCCAACATCCTTGGTGAGAAAGTATGAGTAACTGCAGACTGTAAAATATGAAACACCCACAAAATCATTTGTTTTGTGATAAGATGGAAGAAAATTCTTTGCAAAATAATTTTGAGACTTTAGAATATCTGTATCTGGTAACTTAACAACATCTATAACGATCACTCTGCAAGTGGAACTTTACTTCTCCAAAGAGTGATGTGCACCCATCTATTCAGTGAAATACCCAGAGATGTTGTGTTAGTTCTGTAAATTCACCATCTAAAATTTTAGGATACACTTCTGCATATATTCAAGCAGAGAGTGAAACAACATCAGGTAAGGGTCATTCTAGAAGCATCTGATATAGAACTGCATCACTTCCACCTGACACTAAATTTGTGTCTCAAAATTGGCAAAGATTCTTACTTTTCAAATTTTGCCTTTGTAGTTATTGCGCCATGTGGGAGATTACGAATATGTTTCTCAAACAAAGATTTTATTAGATCATATGAGTTTTGCCATTCATTTAAGTTTATGTAGTACTCCTGGTTACTTAAAGTTAAATGCATGTCCTTTTTCTCCATCAAGAAACACAGTAAACAACTCCACAAATTCAAGATTTAGTTGAAGTGTCAATACAAAAGCAGATAAATTATCATCAACTTCAATACCAGATCTATTAATATCTGTAGCACCATAAATACTATTGTCACTCATATCTGCAGTTGTCATCAGTTACTTGCAACTTGTGTTATGTTTGGTTGCCTCTGATTCCTTACATTTATGCCAATCTTGTAGTTTAACAGTCATTACTTGTCAAGGTAGTCAAATGATCAGTCTTTATCAGTTCTAGAAAGCACAAACCTTCAGTGTTTTTCACTACCTGTTTGACATTTACTGACCAAAAGGAAATGTCTCAACTGATTTCGAATTGCCTGCAATTTTTTGATGCAGTTGGGTTCTATCTATGATTTGTGGGTGTTATTCTAATTTTAGCATCAAGAAGTTTTATATTTTTGTAAGCTTTGTATTCTCTGGTAATTTGAAGGTTAGTCTTTTCATAGACCACCGTACCTCACTCAGGGAAGCAACCAACCATAGATAGCTTTAACAATTTTTGATGATTCTCATCTTGTAGAATTCACACATATAATTAAGATGATAAATTAAATAACACAACACCTGAAGGGATGTTTGAAGACAGGTGTCATCTATAAAGTTTTACTATCATTAATAGCTGGTGTGGTTTTTATTTCTCCCATACTTTTGTTTAGAACATCAACATCAAAGTTATGAGGGAAAAAGCATTTCACTCTACCATGCAACTTTTTTTTTTAATTTATATAAAATGGCTGATCAAGCTAAAATAGTAAATGAGCATAGAATAGTTAATCACCGAATAGTTAAAACACAACATTTATGCAGCTCACAATTTATTCAATTAACACAAAAAAGCTGTAGTAATATTAAATAATAACATCACACATATGAAAAAGTTCAGATCTTAGGTGGACTATTTGGTTAAAAAAATGAGCATGAACTGTGAGGAGTTTGAGTGGTAAAACATAAACATCTTAGCACACAAACATCTTAAATAATTTTTTATTTTAAGAAGCATCTAAAATTCATGGAAAACATGAATTTTCATCCCTCTGAAAATCCACTAACTGAAGTGAAAGAGCTAATTTTTTTTAATTCTATTAGATTCTTTTAGCCTTTTAAGGTGTAAGACTAAAGATCTTATAAGTTCAGAAACTATGAGCTATGAAATCAGATTGTTAGAGGTTTTTGAGAATATTTTTCAATTCTCCTTAATTAAGAGACATCCCCTGAATACCTTTGAGTTGGACTTGGTCATTTTTTGCTAAAGATGTTGATAAGGATGCAAAGACAACTGAGACAAAGAATTAAATAATGATTTGATAAATACAGTTAACTGTTCACAACTGCTGTCACAGTTCTTGTTTACTTTTTGTGAAATATTGTGATAACATATTTTCTCGTCCCTCATATACAGTTTAATACTTGTTTAAAAAATTTGGTCATCTCTTTTTTTATGGATTATCTTTAACTGATAAAAAAATTTGTCTATAATTTTTGAGATTATTTGAATATATACATATATATATATATATATATATATATATATATATATATATATATATATATATATATATATATATATATATATATATATATATATATATATATATGTATATATATATGTATATATATATATATATATCTTTTTTAGAAACTCAACAAGCATGAGCAATTGTTAGAAAAATCACAGGTTACATACTAGTACTTAATTTTCTTTCAGACCATGCTAAAATGTTATTGATATTTTAAAATGTTACATTACTAACTTAAACTTGGACTTGTTACACAATTTTATTTATTTATTTTTTTTGTATCATTCAGATTCCTTCAGATCCACTTCCTCTGCCACCTGAGACTTTAACTAATAACCCAATACCAGGTAACTTTTTTATGTTAATATTTTTCCAAAGAAATTTGAAATAATTTTATGAAATCATTTAATGAGTAATGTTAACAACCATAAGTAAGTAGCATCCATTTTAAAGATAATCAAAAAGTATTATTTTGAAACTGTAAGAAGATAATTGTATTTACACACTTGTATTTACAGAATGAAGTTTTTGCTATTATAATTTTCTTAGTTGAATATAACATTTGTAAACAAGTTTTTTTTATTACTATTGCTACTATTATTATATTATTTATATATTACTTTATTACTATTATTAACACTATTTTTATAGTTTTAACATTAAACTTCATGTAATAAACTTCTGTAAGACAAGTATTAAAGTTTTTTCAGGAAAAAAAAAGCTCATATAATGTAAATAATAGCAGTAGGCCTCATGTAATATAAGTAGTAGTAGGCCTGATACAGTGTGTCCACAAAGTTTATACAAGGGCAAATTTTTTATGATACTGGTCTAGTTTTTTTTATGATAAAGTTGTCAAAGCAAAAGATTTTTTTCAAATCTTTTTTTTTATTATTAATTTAAGTAGGAGTTCCTCTATTTATTTTTTATTATTAATTTAAGTAGGAGTTCCTCTATTTATTTTTTATTATTAATTTAAGTAGGAGTTCCTCTATTTATTGGCACCTTTTTTTGTGCATGTGCAACACTTGCCTCTCTTCTATGGATAATTAATCAATTAATTACTAATTTGAAGAAATTGTATTGTTTTTGATTTATTTAGTCTGTCTGACTTCCATTTCTTCTGAAAATGATAATATTTGTAATGCCCTACCAAAAACGTTTTCATGTAGTTTTAAATAGTTTTTGAAATAATTACTAAATCTGATCTGGTAAAATTTTGATTAAATGGGGAAGGAAAGTCCCTGAGAGCATTAAATGGCAAATTGTTGGTTTGTTAAACAAGTAAACCAATCTAATGCTGTTAAAGCAAAATTAGTCAATGTTTCAAAGGGCTGCATTCAAAATACATTAAAAAAGTTTAAAGTAACTGAGACTTCAAAGATTTTCCAAGGTCTGGTAGGTCTTCAAAGTTAACTAAAAGAGACAAATATGTTATTTTTCGTAGGGTTCGATCAAATCTAAGCATAAGCATTTGTAATTTAACCAGAGATTCTTTCTGGTTTCTTAAAGAATATTTCAATTGGCAAAATAACAGTGAGAAAGGTGTTACTCAACAAAGGCATAGAATATCGCCATTAAAAAAACACATTTGACTGTAAAAGACCGCCTAAAACAATTGAAATGGTGCTGAGAAAGAATCAACTGGTCTGTAATTGTAAGTGATTTAGGCTATTTTTGAGGTACTAAACCGCCAAGAAAAGGCGTATGTTAAAAGATGTAAGCATTAGAAGTATTCATCTCACTATGTTATACCAAGCTTACAAGGAGTTGGAGGCTCAGCTGGAATATAGGGATATATTTCTCACAAAGGTCTGGGTCTCAGCAATATATATACTGGAAGATTCTAAATAGCTACAAAGATACTCTAGAAAAGCTTTTAAAACAGTAGACAATATTGTTTTATAGAAGAAAAAATGGGATATTTCAGGAGGATGGTGCCATACCTCATACTGTGCATTCAAATCAAGACTGGTTCAATAAGAAAGGCCACAAAGTTACCAAAGTATATCAATTGAAAATCTTAAACACAGTTATTAGAGATTAGGGCGAAATTGCCAAAGGAATATTGCATGAGTATGATTGAATCCATGCCTCATTGCATCCAATTATGCATCAAAAATAAAAGGAGCCTTTTTTATAAAGTTTTTTCAATTAAATTCAGTTCATTTAAATTTAATTGCCAATTCTTTTAAAGCTAATTTAATAGTTCTATCTTGCTCTTGCATTTTTATATATATAAATTTATAAAATTCCATTGCAAAATTTTTTTATTTTGTTAATTAAAGCTTATTAAATGTTACTTAAAAGTTTAAAAAAAATCTTTTTCTTTGACAATTTTACATTCAAAAAACAAGATCAATATTATGAAAAACTTGCCCTGGTATAAACTTTTTGGACTGTAATTTATAAGTGATAGTAGGCCTCATATAAGTAATTGTAGGCCTCGGTTACTATGAGTTTAATGAAAAAAACATTCTGACTTTATTCTAAAATATACTTTTGTTGGTACGTGATATTTTATGCTATCATGATACTTTATGATAAATTCTGTTAACAATCTGTTCTAACAGATGACATTAATATTAATCACTAATTTTTAAGATAAAATGATTTTCACATTCCTTCCCCTTCTTTAATCATTCTCTATCTCTGCTCTGACTATATATTTCCAACCCCTATATACCTGCCCATATGTCCCTTATGCCTTTAACTCCTCTTCTCCACTTGATATCTTCTTTAACTCTCTCCAACTTAACCTTTAACAACCTTACCTTTTCCTTTATATTGGTTTTTCTGTGTTTGGGGGTTGGCATCTTTTATTTATTGTTTGCTAGTAATTGTTTATAGTTGGTTTAGGTGGTTAAGTGGCTAAAAATGGCGTCTTGATTATATTTTCACTTACATTTAGCTTTCTCTCAATAGATAATTGAATTGATGACTTTAATTCTTTTAGATTCTCTCAATAGATAATTGAATTGATGACTTTAATTCTTTAGATTCTCTAATAGATAATTGAATTGATGACTTTAATTCTTTTAGATTCTTTTAGCCTTTTAAGGTGTAAAAGAGTTTAAATAATTTTATACATAGATAGAAAAGTTTTTTGTTATATTTTTCAGAGTTAAAGAAAAAAATAGTTATACAATACTTGTAAATCTAAAAAATATTTTAAGATCTTAACTAACCAATCCTTATTTAAAATTACTTAAAATGGAATTTTAAAAAGAAGAGTTTTTTTAAAATAGATATTTTGTTAAAAACCTAACTCTTTAATAATTCTTATTTGATTATAGTTCTGGATAACTCTTCTAAAGAACCAGGAGATCAAAGTACGCAAGTTTAATGGAGTTTTAAAAAAAGTTTTTCTTTGATCTTCAAGTCATTTTGATTTTTTTGGTTTATTACAGTGTTGAGAAATCTAATATTTGTAAAAATTAGTTATAAATTTGATATTCATAAATATAGTATTATAAATGTAATATTTATAAATGCTATATTTATCTATACTTAGTTTAGTCAAAATTACAAAATATTGTGCATATTAACTTTTCTTGTTAATATTCGTTCTTTATTTTTGTTTTTACAACTTTTTTAAGGTAATGTTTGTCTTTGGGTTTCTTGCAATTCCAAAGTGAATGGAATTCACAGAGTGAGTTTAAAACCAGCATATAAAACAACAGATTGGAAAGACATATTTTCTTTCAATGCACCATTAACACCACAAGGAGAGTTTAAAAAGCCAGTGTATGTGTATTCGTGTGGAGGATCTCCATTCTGGCGGCAGTACATTTCCTTTAGTGAAAAACCACCCAACTCTAGTTATAAACATGACTTGACATTTTATGTAGCTAATAATCACTTTGTTGGTACAATTAAATTGTATGTGCATTATGCAGGAAGTGCTGGTATAGTACATTCAATGATATCTGAAAAAGAAATTGTTAAGAATTGGAGAAATAAAAATGTAAGCTTTTACACTTTAAGAAATTCAGTTTCTAAAAACTCTTTGAGCAACTCAGGGTTTACAGTGTCTAATTTGAGTGACTCAGATGAAATATCAGTTTCTAGTATTGATGGAACAAATGAAGTTAAAGGAAGTCTTGTAGTAGCTCTTCAGAAGTAAGATGGTTGTTATAAAAAATCACTTAATAAATTTTTTTTCTTGCGTCTGTAGTTATTATTTTAAAAAAAAAAAGTGTTGTTTAAGTGATTATGTAAATATAAAGCACCACTTTGATTAGAAGCAGAGAAAATCTTCATGAGGAAATAGAATCTACAAATAACAAGCACCAAGATGATTCTTGTCCAGATGAAAGCCAAGATGATTCTGATTCTGATGAAAACCAAAATGATACAAATGATAAATCAGCGAAAAGTAATTTTGAAAGTAATTTGTAAGTTCTTATCTTTATAATTTAATTTTGTTGCTATTTGTTGCAATTTTCATTTTTTTTTTTTTTTTTTTTTTTTTTTTTTTTGCTGTTGCTTTCTTACATTTTTATTATCTCTTAAAGTTAACTAATTTCATTCTTTTCTTGTCCATACATGATGCTGATTTCTTATACTTTCTTATTTCTTAAAGTTAAATAATTTCATTTCTTCTTGTTTGACTTTCATGATAAAATATTTTAAAATCTTTTTTACAAATGTTATACTATTGTTATTTATAAACTTTAAACCCTTATTATTATTATTATTATTTTTAGTGATTTAACATCATCTGGTTCAATTTTGGTAAGTTAGAAGACCTTGTATATTTGTTTACTTTTGTACTCAGCCTTGTTAATTTCAAACAAAAGAAATCATAACTAAATTTGCATATAATTATATACATAAACAAAATCATAGTTAGTAAGTACCTTTTTGTATACAGATATGATATTTTTTAACATGTTTTTAACACTTAGTAAATTATGATTCTTTAAAACTTATATTCAAATGTAATTTTGATAAGTCTGATAAAAGTAATTTCTATTTTGAAGTTTTTAACTAAAAGTTGAAATAAAATAGAAATCTTGAATTTACAATTTTGTTGCTTTTTGTTATTTTTGCTATTTTTATTTTATCTTTACATTCAATTTTAAATTGTTTGTAGAGCTCTATGCTACCAGAAAAGGGATCATTTCTCCCTTATCCTCACAATCAATTGGCGATAGCACGTTACAAACCAAACCAACAAATGTTAGATGCACAAAGAAGTGAGATAATTGATATATTAGAAGATAATCTTGCTAAGTATGGTGTATCTAGTGTAAGTAAAACAAGTTTTCTTTTTTTTTTTTTAATGCTCTTCTACTTTATTGTTAGATTAAATGAAACAATTTCCAGCATAAATAAAAAACTTCTTAGTAAAATGCATTATTTTAATAACAAGAGTCATTACTTTGTTAATGCATTGGATAAAAATAGCTTCAATTGATACTTTTGTTTGTAAAATGATCTATTTATAACCAAGTTATATGGGGTGATTTTGTTATTTATGGGGCAAATTTGTCAGTTCAGCTAATTTATTTAAAGAATACGTTTTATGACTACAAGATAGCTATATATGTAAACAAGTTTACAGAACTTACAAGATTACAAGTCATTTATACACAGTTTTTATATGTATCTACTCCAAAACATCGTTTACGTGCCCATTGGTTGCAACTCAAGCATTGAAACCAACCTTTATTCACCTTATTCTAAATAGCTGCGCAAATACAGCTTAAGTCTTCTCTGTTCCTTTTCAGTTGAAAACCACCAAATGAACTGATTTGGATTAGTGGGACTTATTTTCAACTTGGACACAACTTTTTTATGACTTAATTGATGAAGACCACAACTTTTTTATGACTTAATTAAAGAAGAGCACAACTTTTTTATGACTTAATTGATGTGTCTCAAATAGTAGTAGGCCATGTATATTATGAAATGAAATCAGTGTTATTTCATGATATTTACAGAGTAAAAGCAAAAAAAAATATTCAAAAATCCATTTAAAAATAAATTTAGAAGTATCAGTTACAGAGAATGTAAATACTAGACATTTATGGTTAATACTTTACTCAAAGTAATATATAGCAAAGAAGCTACAAATGTCCATTTATTAGAAAGTGGTTGATTTGCCTTTTAACAAGTTCATCCAACTCTACCCTATAGTCTTTTAGAATATATTGTCTTCATCTATTAAACTTGTGAAGTATTTTTATACCGAAAAAGAATGAAAATTTTAAACATTTTAAGGAAAATATGTTTAGCAGCCTTAAGTGAGCCTTTTAACTCGTATGCTCTTCATATAAGCATGACAAAAAAGATTGGCAAAAAATCTTTCATATTACAATGGAGCTTCACAAAAGCCACAAGAAGTGATAACAATGGCTTTTTAAGTCAATTAAAGTTTTGTTGAGTTGACTTTGAATTTGAAATTTTTCAGGATGAAACTCAGATGTCGATGTCAGTGTTCAATTCTAAAATGATTAATCATGCGAAGGAGATTGAATTAAAAGAAAGAACATTCCCTGGGATTTCAAAATTACGTCAAGACATTCGAACTCAGCTAGATGAGTTTTCTACTAAACAGTGGATGAAACGAAAAAAAGAAAAGGCTTTTAAAACACTAACAAAAACAGCAAAAGTTGTTAAAGCTATTTTAAAACCTGGGAAAAATTTGTCAGAATCTTCAGTTGGTATAATGCGACCTTTACCCTCAATTCCTGCTTCGTATGTTCTTTGTAAAATCTACTTAATTATTGTAATAAAATTGAAAGAGTTTCTAACATCTAAAACTCACTTTCACTTTCACTTTGACATTATCTTGTTTATTGATTTTATTCTAAATTTTCTTCTAATAATTTAGTGAGCATAGCAACTTTAAAAACAAAGATGAGTTCTTACAGAGTAAAAGAGTTCATACAAAAAATTATTCAGTTAGCTCAAGTAATGTTTCACCAGAAAGTGAATTGGTGAAGCATTATGAGAAAAAGCTATCACATGATGACAGCAATACAGCTGAGCAACCAGTGAATGAAGTCTTAGAAGAAATAAAAACCGAGGATCAAACGTCTGATGACACTGGTTCCAGTGACGGTTTTGAAGTTAGCCAGTCTTCAGACTGGGATTCTGATAGGTATTCGATTTTTAATAAACTCTATTACACGTCTCTTATTGAAAAACGCTCATTTCGTTTTTTTTATTTACTAATGGTTTTAGGTTACGTTTTTTATCTCTTGGATAGATGTATAATAAACATAATTAGATTGATTTTTTTGTTATTATTGATATGGGTGGTATTTGTTTTGTTGCTATGGTATTTGTTGTTCTGTTCATTTTAACAAAGTTTTAAGAGTTTACATGTTTTAGTCATTTTTAATGTTTAGCATACAAAATGTACGCAATAAAAAAACAAACGAAAACAAAACTGACAAGCATGCTACTAATGATGTTGATCAGACAGAGGTTTGTTAAGTTAGTTATAAAAAGCTTCTGCGTAATTTTTTTGTAACTTCACAAAATGTTCCCTTTCTTGTAACCGTTAGGCATAATGTTGCTTGACTTCGTTTTGCGCTTGGCCCGCTCAAACACTAGTCGAAACATGCTCAGAATGATTCAAAGTACCTGTAAAGCTAAAGTTGAGTTTTTTCGTTTTCAATTGGTTTGTTTTTGGTATCTGATTTTAAAAGTAATTAAATGACATCACTCCAGAAAGATAGTTATCTTTCTTAATCATGTTAGATAAGTGTATTATAAAAAACAAGGTAATTTTCACTTTTAAAACGTTAAATTAAAGGTGTATACGAATAACTAAAATATAACGCAAACGAATTTTGCGTTACCGGAGTAGGGCTATTGGCCCCCGCTGATTCTTCGTCAACGATAAGTGATGAGGAAAGTTTGCTTACTTGAATCAGATAACGAATTGCTGACTTTAATAAGGAGATAATGTTTTAATAAGACAGTAAAAACAATGGTCATCTCGTTATGTTTTGGCGGTGGCGACATCACATATGCAAGATAAGAGCTATATAGGAATTGTAAGAACTCAACGAGAGCCAATATTTTAACCTTGTTTTTAATTGGTTTTCAGTTGTTGTTGTTGTTATTGCTGCAGTATTTTAATCGCCCAATTAGTTTTATCGTTTATTCTGACATCATTTTTGTTTTATACGAATCTTTATTTAGAATCCATACAATCCAAAATTGCGTCCTCCCAAAGGTGTTAAGGTATTAAAATAAACTCTCTCTTTCATTTTTATCGGTTTGTTAAATGTGAGATTTTTAACTTCAATATTCTCATAGGTACGTGAACTCGCCGCAAGTTTAGAGGCGAGTTTAACACTTCGTGACCCTAGAAAGAAAATAGCGGGTGCAGTAGACCCCCTGAACATCCAGCAAAGCAAAACGAAGAGATCTGTTTCATTTAAACAGGTAATTTAAGTGAAAGGGTCCTTAAAGTTAAAAATGTCTTAAGATGTTCGGTGTTTTTGTTTACGTAATATGAACCAAATAAATGTTGATATTTGTGCAAGGAAATGTTGTTAATTAAAATTGATCAGAAAAGAATATCTCATTACCTTTAGGAAGAAGATGATGATAGCGACTTTTCTTTAGAAGAGACACCAGAGTCTAATAATGGTGCTGGGTAATCATCACTATTTATACAAAAGCTTATATTATACATACATCCATACATATATGTTGCCGTATATACATATTTACTTTTAAACATCAGAGGTTGTTATTATGGTTATTAAAATAATTTATGATTGGTCTTCTTATTTGCAGCGGTATCGATTATTTAGAAGCTGATGATAAAGAGCTGGAAGATATTTTATGTGCGTTAATCCTTTTTACTTTTGAAGTTTTTTCACATTTGGTTTGATTTAATGTTTAAAGAAATTATGACAGTTTGATGGGTCTTCGTTTTCTTTTTCAATACTTGATTCGTTAAGATATGCTGAAACTGTTGATGTTATTGTACTTTATTGTTATGAATCTTTTTATAGCTGGTTTTAAGCCAAAGCCGTCATCATCATCTACCCCAGACAAGAAATTAAGCAAAAGCCACACTGAAGCCACCATCGTGACTGATTTCTTTGATGAAGATAATAGCTTTTAACGTAATAAACGTTTTAACGGTAAATGACCTTATGTTTAATGATTTTTATCTTGATTCACTTTGACCACAACAGAATTTTTTTTTTTTTTTTTTTTTTTTTTTTTTTTCTTCGTCAGTAAGAATTTTATGTTTAGATATAAAGAGACGAATAGATTTTATTAAATTGTATGATTTTATCAAATTTTATGATTTTTAAGAGGTTCTAAAATGTAGTTTTATATAAAAAGGTTTTAATATATTGTCCATTTACTTTTTTAGCAGTCATTTCTTTGTAATTGTTAAACGCTACAATTTAAATTACTAGTAAAAAATAGGTTTCACTTTTAACCAATTCCAGTAAAAAAAAGATTTTCAGTAGAAAATAATCTCCGGTAAATAAACCGCTTGTAATTAACTTAATTTCCAGTAGATAATATAACCTCTGTTACACAATAGTTGTCACATTTGATTCATAAATTTTGTTCCATATAGCTTGTCCCATTTGCTCAAACGTTTATAGCTATAGTTTCGCTTATGTTAAACCGATTTTCAAAAGTAATAGCTTGTTGAAAAGGGTTACTCAAGGTTTTCTAACAAGCTTGGGCACTTAAAAATAGGTGATCAATAGGTAAATAAAAAACTGCGAGTCAGAAATAAGTTCTTTATTAATTGTTTAGTAGTAACATTCATTTCAGTTATTCAATATTTAAAAAAACTTTTCCTATTCTTCACGGCTTCGGCATTACATTTTTACTTTATGGGGAGTCGACTTTCTCTTCGAAGTTTTTATTTATATGAGTAATCCTATAAAAGTTGTTGCTACTGGTATTGTGTCGTGATTACTACAATTTTTTTTTTTTGTTGTTAAATTTGCACTTTTAGAAAATGATTAGAACGGTACAAATTTAACAAATCTTTAAAAAAATTACTCAAATAAAATACATTTTCAATATTCGGACCAAAAGTATCCAAATGTGACAACTATTGTGGAACGAAGGTAGTACTTTTTTTCCAGTAATTTATTAGTTGCAGTAAAATAAAAGTTTGTGTGTGTGTGTGTGTGTGTAGTAGAATAGTAGTGCAAGGAATAGCAGCAGCTAGGTACATCATCTTACTTTCATGCAAGAACTATTAGAGCAATATTTAGATTGCTTTTAATCATAATGCATTATGAATTCCATTCCTCGATACTCATCAGAAAGTGAAGCTGATTCCTACAAACTATAAGCAATGGGAACTGTAGTGCAAATTAGAAAACTTAGTCAAAGAATTTTTTAAACAAAGAAAAAAATTGGAATTTTGATTTTCGAAACAAAACTGAAGAAGGTCAAAAAGACTACCGATGTAATCTTGTAAAGATGAAAGGAACTCAATGTGCTGCAAGCATTTATCTTTTGCATGACAGTTTCTCGTCTAATGCATTATTAAACAGAACAACTTCACAACAACAACAACACACACACGTGATTCTATTGAGAAAAAAAGAGGAGGTAAACTTTCTGAAAAAGTTCAGTTGCAAATGAAAGCCAAACAAATTCGTGACCATTTCGCCAAAAATGACTTTTGTGTACCATTCAGTTGTGTTTGAGAGAACTGAATAACATCCTAGTAAAATTGAGAAAGAAAAAGTTTGGAGTCGCTGACATCAGTCTAGGTGAATTGAAAAAGTGGCTTAATGAAAACTCTTCAGTGCCAAAAGATCAACATAAAGCATTTATTGTGTCCTATTCAGTGGCATATGATGAAGAATTCCTTTTCAGATTCTTTGCTTCAAACAAACATTTGTCTCGCCAAAGATACAACGATCATCCATGCTGATGCTACTTACAAACTTATTTGGCACGGCTATCCAGTTTTTGTTGTTCGTACATACATGATAAATAATCCTAATTGAACTTTTAATCAGAAAATCAGCCGCAAACAATTTCCTGGCTCTTTAAAAAATATATTTTTGAATATTGATTACCTGTTTTCAAAAATGTATCGAAATTCGCTTCACGAGTTTCTTTACGTGGTTGATCAAGCCTAATTTGTTTGGTCACAATAATGTTGAAAGTTAACGCAACTGTGGTAGAACAGTCTTACATCTAAGCATGACTAACGTACCGGTTATGAAAATATAAAAATATAATATACATCAAGATCCTCAATATAATGAAGGTAAAGCTTCTCATCATTTTATAATTTCACATAAAGTTCAAGCAGCATTTTCATAAACAAGTTAATATTGGGGTAATTAAAATCATGATAAAACTTTACTAATTTTAAAAGCTAAAGCACAATACTTAAATGAAAATGACGAAGAAGAATAAACTTCTCGTTGTGTAGTACTTGTTATGAAGATGTTTTTTATTCAGTTTTCCAGCACCGCAAAAGTTTTCCGTTCCTCCATCTATTTATGCTTTTGAGAATATTTGTATTGAAATTAAGGAGGAAATCAAAGACTTTTCTGTAACATTTTTAGATATCATGTAAGTTCATGTAAGATTATACTAAGCGCTTAAAACGATAGAAAGAACCCCCAAATAGTCAATAAATCTCATTGTCCTATTACAAAAAAGTTTTTTTAAAAAATTAAAAATGTTTGTAAACGCCTACAAGTTATGAATTCGTTGAAATCTCACCTCAATTTTTAATGTCTTATATTTTAGCTTTGATAGTTTATTATAAATGAACTAGAACAAAATCCAATAGAAGAAGTACGCGATCTTTTAACAAACTTTCTTGATTCTAGTTTGTTTTTAAAATATGTACAATATTTGTAACATTAAATATTTATAAGAATCATTCCCCTTTGAAAGGGTAATTTGTAAGGAGTTGCTTTTTTTCTTCTATAAAACGTTTTTTTATATTCAACAAGCTTTGTTTAGCTTTTTGCTTCCATTGAATGACGTCTTATATCAAAATAAGATCATCCTTTTTAATGGATTATTACTAATACTTCCTTAAATGCTTCTTAAATTTTTTGCATAAACGTTTCGCTTCGGTCTGTATGAGTAGTTAAAACGAACGGGGTCATCATATCTTCTTAACAGTTCTAACTTCAACATATCTATTCTTATCGTAGTTTTCTTAAAAAATACAGGATATAGTTGTAGACTGTTAGATGAATTGAATCTTAATGAACAACTGCCTCATGTCGTTTTCCCTTCTTTTAAACTCGGTAATTCGTCATTAGCTTTCATTCAGTGACAAACATTTTGTGACGATTGTAAAATTGTGAATGTTGTAAATGAGAAAGATTAATAAGAGCGTCATCATGCAATATCTTTTTAAATCATAAACAGTTGCTAGAAATTATATCTTTTCATTGCAGATTTTGATGTTTTAAAAGGACCCAAAAACTTGTTTAACCAATTAAAACTGAATTATCGAGAGAATCTCAAATCTCTTTCATGTTACGCACAATTACCTCAAGTTTAAACAGAACCAGATGAGTACCAAACAACCTTTACATCCAAACTTCCTAACTAAAACCTAAAAGTAGTTTTCAAATAAAAATCAAGTGCAGGGTTGTTAGATTAGCATTTCTAGTTATCAACACATTTTCCTACTTAATCTCAAAGGTATTCGTTTTTCAGGAAAAGCATAATTCAACATTCCGATGAATTCCCAGAAAGTGTACTCAATTTTATAACCAACAATAGCTTTGAAAAATTCATTTATTTTAAAAAAAGCTTTGTTGATTAAACCTTACTTAACCAATAAATTACTTTACTTGAAACCAGGTACATGGAAATACTCAAATTCTTTTCCAGAACTTTAAGCATCGAAGGGCGTTGGGTAATATGTATCCTGACACCATTACTGATTATAGGAGTGCCACGCTAAGGTCAGGGAAAAGCGTAAACAACCTTATTGGTGTTTAACAAAAAGCCGAAAAGATAAATCTTTCGGCAAAACTCTCCAAGAAAGCGATGGTTGAAAATGAATTGAGTATCCCAAATACAGAACGAATGCATATAATAAATAAAGTGGCATGTAAAAAATTGAAACAATAATGATAAATTCTCTTGCTATCTATTTGCAATAGACAATAATGCTTGTATGATAATTCAAACATAATTTGTTACCTTAGTGTATTTCTCTGTCAACTATATTAAGTATATCAACTCTCGCATTCAAATTATTTTTTATCTGCATAATATCATCCTCATTAAAGCCCACTCACTACTTCATGATAGCTAACAAACAAAGCTAGAAGTTCTGTATTTAAAAAATGGTTGCTACGTTTCAATACTTCTACCAGAGTTCTAAGGATAAATGTGAAGATGCTTCTTTTTCAAGTTTGTTATTGTAGTTATGGTCTATTTGTCTTAACACCTAGAGATATTAACATTAGAGTTTTACGTTTCAAAGAAGCTGACTTAGTCACTGACTTGGCTTCAGTCCTAGTTTTTTTGGTAACCAACTACACATAATCATAATATTTGTAAAAACAATTACTTATATTCGAGACTTCCTCAATACCTGTTTGTACTTGTAATAAGATCTCGATATCAATTTTAGTATGCGTTAAGATATAATATGAAGCAATACAGACTCGGCCATGTTTAGCTTAAGGGATGAAATTAAAAGTGATTTGCCCAAGTTTTTATTAAAAGATGGAGAATTCTTAAGTACTTGGTTTTTTAAATGCAAAAGTTTTATCGAAGATTTCACTGTCAAATAATTATTCTCAAAAGAGTTAAACACACAAAAGGTCAATAAAAGAGTTAAGCACACAAAAGGTCAATAAAAGAGTTAGAACTTAAGAAATACATAACAATTGTCACCCCAAAATTCTTTATTTAAATTGTGAGGAAAGGGAACTAATTTAGGAAATATGAAAAAAACTGAAATTAAATCTGTTAGAAAATTTTAGTTATAGCGCGATGTAAAGTACTTAAGACACAAATATTTTTTGGTGGTTTTTTATTGGATTGAGACCTGATTAAACACGTGACCTTTTTTATGATAACCTCATGTCCGTTTCCTTCCACGTGCAACGCTATTGTTTGTAACGATCTAGATTTTTTAGATTTTTCATTTTGAAATAAAATCTTATCGCAAAGATGTTCCATTAGACATTTGGCCATGGACTTATTGTATTATTTACAAATAGATTTTTAATTTTCTAAGTTTGAGTAAAAATGTGTTATCATTTTTCATTTATCAGATTCAACTAAATAAAACATGAAAGCCATCCTCCTCTTCATGTTTTTAACATCAAGATATTGCTCACTTAACAATGTAATATAGTTCTGAAATATAGTTCTCTTATATTTAAGAATATTTAAATTATATATATATATATATATATATATATATATATATATATATATATATATATATATATATATATATATATATATATATATATATATATATATATATATATGCATACATGCATACATACATGGGTGGTTAAATGTATCGCTAGATGGATGTATTGATGTGTATTTTTTCAATCATTTTTCAAAATTGACGAGTGCATTATAGTATATAAGATGAAATATTTATGTGAAATGCTTAAACAGAGGATAAAAATGTTGGTATTTCATAGAAAATTAACAAATGGGCTTATGAGTTTCACGTTGTGAGGAAGCCGACCTGGGGTTTTCTCAAATTAAAATTTTTTCCGTAGTTAACATTGAAATCGTTAACTAAATATTAGGTGCTGCATGCGGTAAAAAAAAAGAAAAAAAAAAAAGAAAAAAAAAAGAAAATAATCTTTCATCGAGACAAAATTGAAAATTCTTTTCCGATTCATGTATATTAGTGCAGTCTTTTTAATAGTCTATCAGGTATTATCAATATTTTACGATTATTTTCATTGGCAAAATATACACTAATTAAATAGAATCTCAACACCAAATAAACGCACACGTTTGTTTTACAATGTGCTTGGACACCAGAACATTTTAATTTACTGAGCATTTTTTTTGTTTCGGTCTTTCTAGTTCATATGCTATCCGAAGGCTTTTTTTTTTTAAAGTGACACCTAAAATTGTAAACCACTATTAGAATCCACTTTATTGTTTGCAGCAACTACATCAACAACAATAACAAAACAACAACAACAACAGTAACAACAACAACAAAAACAACGAATAGTTTTTTTTTAAAATAAAAAAAAATTGATTTTATTATTTCCAATCTTCCGAAACTGTTTCCTTAACATCTGCTAACTAATCTGATTTATTCGTCATGCAGATAAGTGGGGCATATTTTATATTTCTGCGATCTCTTTGTGTTATAATATATTATCCTCTTAGTTCGCTTATTTTAGTTTACCGTTTGTTTATTTTTTTTTTTTACCAAACAAATAATGTTAATTATACGTTAATAACAATAATAATACATATAAATTAATATGCAGATACTTTAAACAAAGCCTTTAAATGTTTACGGGTTCGACTTTTCATTGTAATGTTTTAATTACAAGAAATAAAAAAAAACGTTTACTGGTTTCTATAGATAATGCTTTTGTACAAGATTTTAAATGGGTGTTAATGCGACAGAATTGAGTTATCTTTGTATAGTACATTATGTTTTTATAATATCAACGATACAATGTATATAAAATTTAAGTTTTATGGAAGAAAAAAAAACAAAATCTGTTGAGAAAAAAGAAATAAAGTACAAGCGAGATGACGAAGCAAAAGAAACAACGTCAACATTATGAATAAAATATGTTTTGGTTCTCGCTATTTATTTATTTTTTTAAAAAAAAAACGTGTTTTCTTTGCTGTAAACAATAAATCGCGTGATTAGGTTACCCGGACGTAGCGTCGCGCTTTCTTTATTAAAAAGGTGGACGATTTTTTTTTCAAAGAAATCTTTCCTTACGTCATATTCTTACCAATAGTATTGGAAGTTACATTTCAGCATAGTTTTCTATAATTCCAATAACAGAATTTCACTTAAAAATAGAAAGTAGGATTTAAAAGATAAAAAAAAGTCGTTAAAGCCGTTTAACTTTGGTCATCCCATTTTAACTTTTTGGTTCTAAAAATTTAAAACAGAAAGTCTTTTTAAATTCAAACTTTTGACAACAAATTTTCCGAGCGAAATTTTGATACGAAAAATTTTTTTCTTCTTTTATGAGAAAATTTGTTTAATGACTTTTTATAATTCCCAACAACTAGATATTTTTGTGGGCCTCCCGTCGAAAACTCTTTGTTTCATGATCGATTGCGCCACAGCGATCCTAAAGTTGCTTTTATAATGTTGTGCTTTATTCTTATTGTAGGGTTTCACCTCGTGGATTTTACATAATAGAGCATAATACCAAATCCGCTGAATAATTGACTTTTTAGTTTTTATTATTGTACACTAATAATTAATTACAAAGATTCGTTGTAAAAATTCCTCGCGAACAGTGGAGTCTTTTATTATCGCGTTTTCAATGGAATAAATAACGCGCTTAAAAGCTTTGATTAGGGCAGCTGGTATTATAACAAACGATAGCAGATATAACGTTCAGAGTCAGAATAATTGAGATAAAATTAAGGTTATCATAAAAAGTGTTTTGTTTATTTTGTTTTTTGAATGAATAAATATATTGGTAAGAAAACCTATCGTTTATAAAAAGAAGCCTAGAAGTTATTTGGAAGTTCGCCATTTTTATATTTTAAAAATACAAAAGCGTTTATAAAGATTTAAACTATGAGTTCAATGCAACATAAACAGTTAGCGAATGACCACGTTACTTCTCAAAACACATCAACAATCAACCAAACCAGCGCTTTGCAACAAAATGGACACTACGAACCCAGAACACAAGGTACGCTGGAAACAACTGATATAAAAAGCGAACAAGAAAATAAACTAAAAAATGACGAATCGGCTAAAATAAAACGACCTATGAATCCGTTTATGATATTTGGCTGTGAGAAACGTCGGAAACTTGCACAGGTCCACCCTCGCATGCACAATTCGGAGATTTCTAAAATTCTTGGAGCTGAATGGAAGCGTATGAGTGATTACGATAAATCTCCTTATATCCTAGAAGCAAAGCGTTTAAAAGAGCAACATAGCATAGAATATCCAAACTACAAGTTTAAAGCAAATAGACGAAAGCCTCGTCAAGCTATCAAAAAAGAGAGACCCTCTTTTCCATATGCTGCAGACATAAACACTATTCCTACTGCAATGAAATTCCCTTATCCCAGCCCTTTTTTCCAAGATTCAATGTACGGCACAATGTACCCAGTAATGGGCAACAGTAATCACCCTGCTTACTCAAGTATGTATAGTGATTTTGCTCGCCAATCGATGTCTTCTGGTGGAGTATTAAGAACAGCCTCAGCTGCTCCGACCACTACTGCCTCTGCGGCAGACTATTATTCGCTAAATAAAAATGCCAGTCCAATAGCAGCAGGAAATGATTATTATGGGGCACTTTCCAGCAAAAATGAATATTACTCTGGTTTACACTCTTCGGCTGCAGAAACTAGGGCTGAGAGATCTTCAAGTGGTAGCGGAGCGGATATAATTAACCTGTCAGACAGATATCCTTCTACTGAGAGTAGGCAGTTTGAAAACCGATACAGTAGTTCATTTGTCGGTGGTCAAGGAGCCAGTGGTAGCTCTGTAGTCGTACCAACATATACGTCTATTCAAAACATTCCTCATCTTAATACAGAAAGTCCTGCTGCCTATTCATACTCAAATCTTTACGAGCAAAGGCACTGAACTGTACTTATGGTCAGACACAGTAACACGAGTTGCCGACTCTTTACTGAAATAATCTGTTTCCCAAATGAAAACCTCGAGGCTTGCAGCTTTCCTCGGTTTGACGTAAAAAGAATAACGCTGATATCGAAAATAAAGCGAGAAACACTTTGTGAGCGATTTATAGTTTTATACAGAATGCTCAGCATATGAAAAGAATTCATGTGTTCAATATATTTACTTAAATAGAATTTTTAAATTTTTTTATTCGTAGTTTGAGACTAAATTATTTTGTCAAGATAATGTCTTGAAAAATTGAAAATTTGAAAAATTAAAACTACTTTTTTTCTGCCGAAAGAAGCGAAATTAACGTTTAATTAAGCTTTTAGAGCTAATGTTTTCTTTCCTAACCATAGCAGAGGGGGGGAGGGCTACTCTTTTTTATAATAGGTATTATAGTACTTGGTATAATAGACCGGCTACCGGGGATGTTATTTAATTTTTTTACTGCAATAATTGAAGTTTAAAAATCTTCATCTGCTTTATGATTTTTGCTTACACTACCTTAATCAAACACGCTAAAAAATAATAGAGGCTACATCTTTTGCCTTTTCATATCTATCTTTCAAATATAATGGTAGTATGTAAGTGGTGACACAACATGATAACTTAAAAAGTTACCATCTATCTTCATTTTATCCAAGATTGCTTTTTATAGAGAATTTTGAGAATTCTTTTTAAATTGCTTTAAGTAGATGTTGTTTATTAGCCTGATTTTTTTAGAACTTATCTTGTTAATTAGTGTAATTACCATCAACATTGCTTATCTTTTTAAAAAACTCCCTTTCAGCGCTTTTAAAACTTTCAAGCATTCTTCAGATAAGTCACATAATTAGGCTTGGTAACAAATCGAAGCGGAACTGATAGTTATGCCAAAATGCAACATATAATCAAATGATCAGTATGCTTAAAAAATACAACATGGCAACCAAAAGATTTTAAATTTGAAATATTACCTAGCACTTCATCATATTGACTTTTAAAATCACAAATAATCTCAACAACGACAAAAGAAAATTCTTGAGCAGAGGACAAAAAAAATCTCTCTTTGTAAGAATCATCAAAAACGTTTATCAAAGTACATTATAAACCTCTTGAAAATTATTTTTAAAGTATAATTGCAGATGAAAAAAAAAAGTCCTACCATCTGCGTGATTTAAGAGCAAATGAAAGAAAACCATTTTTTCAAGGTTAAAAAAAAAAAACACATCAACATTCTCTATCCATTTAATTGTTATTAAAATAAAACCATTTTAAAAATTTAAATTAGAGAGGAAAAAATGTTAAAGAATAATATTATCAAAATAAGTATAAACTTCAATGTTATGACATAAACTCTTATGTGTCATTTATCAGTCTTTTGCAAAAAGTGGCTCGTTGACGTGCAATGCAAAAAAATAATAAATAGACTTAATAAAATTGATTACATATCTGTTCAAAAGATTTCTGAGAAAACTATAATTGATGGGTTTTTTTTCTTCATTACCTTGAGAAGTTTAAAAAAAGCCTATTTATTTTATTCAGAAAAAGGCCAAAAGAAACACAAGCTTTATTAGACTTTTGTCTTAGCAATTATAGCTTTGTTACCCATAAGTTTATTTGAGTTTCGTATGAACATCTTTAAGTATATTATTGGATTAAAGCCGAATTATTTTTATTTTATTCCATTTAACACTAATGATGTATTTAAGTTGTATTTATGATGTAGTTATTATGTATTTAAATTTTAATTATATTGTAGTTATGTTGTATTTATACACGTAGCGAGGAAGAAAATAACTGCAAGGTATAAGTTCAAGTGCTTCGCAAAATGTAACGACACAAAACACTTCGCGCTTGTTAGTCTTTCCTGTTCGGTTGGTTGTAAGTCACTTATAATCTTCAATTAATGATTTTCCTGACGTTCTCGCTGAGTTTTTAAGATTGCAAACACAAGAAAAAAAAACAGATTTCTAAAAGCACGGTTCTCTTCTAAAGGAACACAAACGCTTTTATTCTGCGTCATCTTTCCGGTGATCTTATGTTGGAGTTCTTTGGCAACATTTTTAAGAGGATCATGAGTTTATCGAAATAGACATCGAGATTACTCAGGAATCTCCTTCGTAGAGGAACTAAGGATGTATTTACTCGAACTCCTATTCTTTTTAATGCACCACCATTAAAACCATCTACAACAGTTTAAAAAATTTTGTTTGACTGGAACATGTAAAGGAGATCATAAAAACAAGATGAAGGAAAGTGAACGGAAAAAGTCAACGGAAAGCTAAATGATGTAATACTTTTAGAGCGAAGCTACTCGTGATGAAGTTTCTGCCAATCGCTCATTCAGCTTTTGATATGACTAAAGTCCAACTGATTGTATCGAAGTATTTAGTGATGGATTAAAATATCAAATCTAAGTTCGTTACGTGTCGTTTTAATTCGCAGTAGCATTCGATTTCTCACGAAATTTTAACAGTCTTTAATTACTATGGAGACATTACAAATGAGAATTGAACATAATTAAAGTGGTAAAAAGCGAAACAAAAAATCGAACACTTAAGCAAAAAAGGCTTGGAAACTTGTTGGATTATTTTTTGCTGATTTGAAAAGTTGTTAATTTCTACAAAAAATATCTCTAAAAAAATAACAGCTGCTTGAATTATTTGTAAATATCTAAAAAGTTAAGCAGTGGGACAAAATAGGTGGGACAAAAGAGTAGGATGGGGGGGGGGGGAGAGAATAACTGTACTTGGAAGTTCTTAAAAACAAAAAACACTCACTAAACGAACCAATAAGCTATATAAAAAAAGGACAAAATGAAAAGAGTAATTAAGTGTCCGATTACACATAAAGATATTCTTTAATACAGAATCAATAAAAGTTAGTAATTTCAACTTTTTTTAAAAAAATAAAAAAAGCTTAAGAAAAAGATATTCTTTGTTTTCTGCATCAGTTTCGTCAAAATGTTGTTAATTTGATGCATAGTTTAAGTTTTTTAGTTTGATGCATAGATTAAATATCCATGCTCTAGTTGTATATATTTTGTACATCTTGTGTTAAAATTGGTCGATCAAAGCAATCAGACGGATTGACTATAATTCTCTATGACGCAACACCAATTTTTTTATGTGTGAATAAAAAGAATCCTTAAAATCACGAGTGGCAGTGGGTTAACGAAAAAACGCCAAGGCTTTGAATTGGTTTGCTGGATCAAAATTATCACTTTCTTTTGTCTTTTTTTAATGCTGCGGTTGTTACTGCTTATGTCACTATTGGTTTATGGAGTCCTCCAATTTACTTTAATTATTCCTTTTGTGTTTTGTGTTTATGTTAGTGCAAACAGAAACTCGTCTGTGTTTTCAAATAAAACACGTTACCCGATATAATAAATGAACAGTGCTTTTTTGTGTTTTTTTGCCTGTTTTTGTGTACGTGTTTTTTGTATACTTTTGTGTGTTTTATGTGTTTTGTGTGTTTCTTGCGTAAGTGTCTTTTTATCTAAAAGTTTAATGTATGAAATTTCTTTTATTATTTGGTTTCTTAATTTAATATAAATAATTAATCGATCTACGAGCAACTTTTAAATATTTTATTTGAACGGGGCTTGTGTCAGCATTGCAAAAAAAAAACAGATGTTTCTTAAAACTTTTTTCATGTTCATTCTTTTTTTGCTTTATTTCAATCAGAAGCTTCCGTCCTTTTGTCGTCCATGACTAAAGGAGCGACCTCATTAAAAATTAACTCCAAAATCAAAAGGTCTGCAAAAGAAGTACATGCAGTGTCTTCCTTTGAATAACTCATTACTGTGGAATGTTCTGCATCATTCTTGTAACTCAACAATAAACTTACTATTTCCGTGTCACAATTTTCTTCAGCCATTTTCAGGGCTGTTTTGCCGCAATCACATTTTATACTCTGATTGATTCCATTTTTCAAAAGTAATTGTACCATATTGAAGTCTGTATGGCACACAGCATAGTGAAGGGCTGTTAACCCGTACTTATCAGTGGCATTTACATCTGCTCCAGCCTGTAAAAGCAATTTAGTAGCTTGATAGTTGTGTCTATCCACAGCAATGTGAAGCGGTGTTATCCCAACCAAACTTTTGGCATTTACATTTGCTCCTTTTCTTATTAACAATATTATAGCTTTCTGATTGGACAAGTATGATCGTGAATATAAGGCTTGATGGAGAGAACTAAACCCAACCAAGTCTTTAACGTTTATGTTCACACTGTAGTTTAGCAAAATCTTCACAGCAAGTAAATTTGCAAGTTGGACTGCCAAATGAAGAGCAGTTTTACCTTCGTTATTTTGGAGGTTTGGATTGATTCCACGGTTTAGCAGTAGTTTGATTGCGGGTGTGTTTGAGTACATAACAGCTAAGTGTAAGGCTGTTCTTCCACTTGCATTTCGACAATTCACTTCAGAAGGTTTTTCGCGCAACAAAAAATTTAGTTTGGTCAACTCGGAGTTTAAAACTAAATGATGTATGTAATCACACGCTTTGCCCATAAAAAACATCTGTTAAAAAAAACTTTCTTGTTTATGATCTTGTGCATAGCAATTTTATGTAATTTCTGTTATGAAACGATCTAATTTGAGAATTTTCAAACTATGATAAGCTGCGATATTTCTGTTATGAAATGATCGCTACCGGTCAATTTACGATTTCAAAAATAAAATAAGCTTGGGTTTCATCGGATCATCGCATAGAAATTAAATTATCTTATGTTATCTAAGGACAAAAACTTTTGTTACTATATAATCCAATATTGTTAATGAAATTTGCGAACTATTTTACTTTAGTTTTTTGCTTTAAAAAAAGTAAAATAAAACAGTTTTTAAAAAGTATTTATATTAATTACTATGTTAGTTACTTTCTAAAAGTAATTGACAT
The DNA here is from genome assembly GCF_058129835.1 of Hydra viridissima. Lineage (NCBI taxonomy): Eukaryota > Metazoa > Cnidaria > Hydrozoa > Anthoathecata > Hydridae > Hydra > Hydra viridissima. The sequence goes on from NW_028324310.1 coordinate 4,424,018, forward strand.
TACTTTTTAACATTTTTGACATTTATTTTGTTAATATACTTTTTAAACTTTTTACATTTATTTTGTTAATATATTTTTTAACATACTTTTTAAGTCTTACACAAAAATAAAATTAACATACAATTGAGTTTAGGTTTTTCTTTTGTTTTAAAGACATGAAAAAAAAAAGTGTTTTTTTTTTAAATTTAAACAAGCATTTCCTTAGATCATCATCACCCTAGAGAATATTCCTCCAGAAGTAATCATTTGGTTGCTATTGATATTCTTTGAGAATGTTAGCATGATTTTTCATATGAAAAATTATTGTACGAAATTTCTGAGAAATATTGAAATAAAGACTATTCCAAATTTGAATGTTAAAAAGCTGTTAAAAAGTTATTTTATCTTTTTAAAACAAAACAGATAAATTTTGTTATATAAAATAACAAATAAAATCTGTTACAACTGCAAAAATCTGTTACAACTGCAACCTGTCATAGGTGAAACAGAAAAAAACCTATAATAATTCTTTTTTTCAAAATCTGTCACGTTTTTCACTTGTGGATTGATTTCACCTGTAATCAAATTTTTACAGATTTCTAATTTTTTTTTTTTTTTTCTTTTCTTTTCGATTCTTTTTGATTTTTGATTTTTTTTCTTAACCCTATTGTAAATTACACATTATTGCAATTATAAATTTTACTTAAATTGTGTGTAATGTATTAATACAAATACATTACAAATGTGATAATGTAAAAATGTGATAACTATCAACAAACACTTTAAATATGTGGAATAATGAGAACTACCCAATTTGTCTTTGATTCAAGCTGTTTGTATTGTCACTAACACAATCTTTTTTAGGATTTTTCAACAACTACACCAGATATTTTTTGCAGCTGTAGTAGTCACCAGGTATTCTTAAAATATTTAATAATAACTTAAAATATTTGACTATGGTTAATAGGTGGTTTAAAATTTAGTTCAGTTCATACGAGCTTCCTTTCGGACACTGATCATGTGCCATTAAAATAACAAAATTAATGGCAGAAAAAAAAGAGAAATTGTCAGCTGTTCCATTTAGTGAAAACCCTGAAAAATGTATTTTACATTTAACAGAATGCAAAAGATATGAGAACTTGAAGTTTATTTCAGACAATTTAGTATCTAACACTGCTGGTTCTGTTCGTTTTGTTTGTATTTCTGATACCCATGGAAAACATAACAGTATGTCAAATCTTCCAAAAGGGGATATTTTAATACATTCAGGAGATTTTAGTATGCTTAGTCACAAAGATGAACTAGAGAGTTTTAATGACTATCTAGGAAGTTTAAAAAACACATTTAAGCATATAGTTGTTATTGCAGGTAACCATGAACTATCATTTGATGAAAGAAAATGGAATAAGTCTAGTTTGGTTTTATCAATTGCAAAAACATATTATTTAGGTTCACCATTTGCTAATATGTTAAACCCTGAAGAATCTAAAAAAATTTTAACAAATTGCATTTATTTGCAAGATGACTATGTTGTTATTGATGGTATAAAAATTTATGGATCACCTTGGCAGCCTCCACATTTTGATCTAGCATTTTGTTCAACCCGTGGAAATGAAATAATGGAGAAATGGAATAATATTCCATCTGATACAGATATATTAATAACACATGGTCCACCTCTTGGTATTGGAGATAAATTAAAAAGCAATTATCATGTGGGCTGTGCAGACTTATTAGTCACTGTACAAGATAGAGTAAAGCCAAAGTTTCATATATTTGGACATATTCATGAAAGTCATGGGATATGGAGTGATGGGACTACAACTTTTGTTAATGCAACGATATGTGATAGTAAATATAGGCCAGTTCAATCTCCTATTGTCTTTGATTATTATCTTAATAAATGATTGTTAATGTTAATAATGTGTGTGCGTGCATGTGTGTGTATGTGCATGTGCGAGTATGTGCATGTGTGAGCTATATTCTTGATGATAAACTTAGAAACTTTTACATCTAATGTTTGTTATAAAATTTGATATTCTTAGTTTTGTGCTTTAAATATTCACTTTTGTATGACATAGTTTCAAAGATAATGTTGTTAACCAAGTTTTCTAATGAACAGTTGTTTTTTTTTATTGTTAAATTTTTAAGTTCAAATTAGTTTATGTAACAATGGCACACCCAGAATTTTGATAAAGTTGGTAAAAATAAGAATATAAGCAAAAATTCTTTGGATTTTCACTACAATTTTTATTTTTATTAACTTTAAAACTTTATTTAAAAGTATATGTAAAAAAGACATTATCATTTAATAGTCATCTGCTATTAAAATAGTGAAATTAATGGCAGAGAAAAAAGAGAAATTGTCAGCTGTTCCATTTAGTGAAAACCCTGAAAAATGTATTTTACATTTAACAGAATGCAAAAGATATGAGAACTTGAAGTTTATTTCAGACAATTTAGTATCTAACACTGCTGGTTCTGTTCGTTTTGTTTGTATTTCTGATACCCATGGAAAACATAACAGTATGCCAAATCTTCCAAAAGGGGATATTTTAATACATTCAGGAGATTTTACTAGACGTAGTCACAAAGATGAACTAGAGAGCTTTAATGACTATCTAGGAAGTTTAAAAAGCACATTTAAGCATATAGTTGTTATTGCAGGTAACCATGAACTATCATTTGATGAAAGAAAATGGGGTAAGTCTAATTTGGTTTTATCAGTTCCAAAAACATATGACTTTGCTAAAATGTTAAACCCTGAAGAATCTAAAAAAATTTTAACAAATTGCATTTATTTGCAAGATGACTATGTTGTTATTGATGGTATAAAAATTTATGGATCACCTTGGCAGCCTCTACATCGTAATCTAGCATTTGATCTAACCCGTGGAAATGAAATAATGGAGAAATGGAATAATATTCCATCTGATACAGATATATTAATAACACATGGACCACCTCTTGGTATTGGAGATAAATTAATAAGTAATTGTCATGTGGGCTGTGCAGACTTATTAGTCACTGTACAAGATAGAGTAAAGCCAAAGTTTCATATATTTGGACATATTCATGAAAGTCATGGGATATGGAGTGATGGGACTACAACTTTTGTTAATGCAGCAATATGCGATAAAAAATTTCGTCCAGTTCAATCTCCTATTGTCTTTGATTATTATCTTAATAAATGACTATAAATATTAATTATGTGTGCGTGCATGTGTGTGTGTTTGTTTGTGTTGTGTGTGTGTGTGTGTGTGTGTGTGTGTGTGTGTGTGTGTGTGTGTGTGTGTGTGTGTGTGTGTGTGTGTGTGTACGCACGTGTGTGTGTTATATTTGATGATAAACTTAGAAATTTTTACATCTGTTTATATACTTTTAATTTTGTGCTTTAAGTGTTTACCTTTGTGTGACAATGTTGTCTACCAAGTTTTTTAGTTGGCAACATATTTGAAACTATATGTTATACAAATTAACAGTTATTTTTTTTAATGTTAAATTTATTTTAATGAATTTTTAAAATTCAAATTAGTTTGTAACAATAACGTACCCAGAATTTTTACCAACTTTAAAATTATTCAAAATTTTATAAACACAAATTTTATAATAATTTTTTTTTTTTTTTTTTAAACTTTACTGCTAAATGCAAGGTTAGAGACAAGCACGTAGAGTAAATGTAAGGTTAGAGACAAGCACGTAGAGTAAGTGACTGGATAAGTTTTTTGGATCTTCTGGATCCAAGATATGTCTGAATAGGTGGTGTTCATCTTGGGGTTTCTTCTTATCCTTAACTAAAGTTTCTTTTTAACTCAGCTTTCAAATCAAAATCTCCAGATTAAACTAAATATAAATAACATCATCAAAATTTTAATGTTTTTATGTAACATTCTTTAAAAAAAAGGAATTTATAATTAAGATTGCATGATAGTTAGTATGTGTGTTATGTGAAAACAATTTTCTTTTAAATTACTTTTGAATGTTAAGAGTTGTCCATATATTGCGTCAACTTTTGACCCTCCCCTTGTAGTAGGGTTTAACATTTCGCCGTTCTCCCCTAAAAATACGTTACATGTTTTTACCCGTCCCTTAACAAATTTTTGTTTAACATGCATAACTGATATTTAAGTTCTACTTTACTTTCTGGATTTAATGTACTAGTGGTATTTATGTTGTATTTTGTTATGTAAAAAATGTTAACTACCCTTCTGCGTTAACTTAAGAAAAAGTTTAGCTTTCTCTTTTACTCGCCATCTGTTCATGATGAACTTAGATGTTTACACAGTGTATGAATTGACATGAAGACGTTATTTTCGACTTTGTTTTAAAAACTAATTCATTTTACTCAATCCAATTAATGTGTTCCCCATTTCCTCAGTCGAATTAATTTTTAGCACCACCCAGTGGGCACCCGATGTCAAACCGACGTCGGGTTTACGTTGGGTTTTCATCGGCGATGTCAACCGACTTATTACGACGTTGCTACAACATCGCGATAATGACGTCAAAACGACGTTGTCTTACCAACGCATTTCTGACATCGTGAGATGTCTTTTGCCATAAATACGACGTAAATCAATTTTATTAATAAAATTTACATACCGTGGTTCACGGCGATCTTCTATTTGACCTATTAAGTAAAATTTTCGAGGTCGTCCGTGTTTTATTATTCGGTCTTATTTTTATAAGATTTTTCATTCCGTAATTTCAAGGCTTTCATAAACAGGCCGCGACAGCTCATTTTCCGTAAAATTAGCGAACTTTTTTACAGCTCATTTTCCGTAAAATTAGCGAACTTTTTTACCGACTTTTTTACGGTTAAAATTATTTTTTATCCTTGCTTTTGTAAACAAACTTCAGAATCAAATAAAGAGTTTTATAAGGACAAAAAAAATTTTCATTAAATTTCGGAAGAAAATATTGTGGGAAGTTTTTTTACGTTTATAAATAAGTTAATTACAATAAAAATTTAAAGAGTTTAGCTAAAAACTTGTGTTTAACACTTGTGATACAAATAATAGTTTTTTTTAAATGAAAACAAACAAATATGTTAACTTTATTTTATTAAAATTTTTTTGACTTTTTTAATTCAAAGTATTTTATTTTGAAGTTGAAAGTTTTGCTTGTTTTATTAAACATTCCTTCCCAAAATCTTCAGAGTGTTTTTTACAATAATTGTTTTAAGAAATGTTTGCCAAAATGCAGCAAACTTTTTTAACACTTTGAACAAGCAATTGAACTTTACTATTGCAGTTAATAAAGTTTCACAATTGCTCTTGCACAGCAATGGTGAAACTTTATTCACTAGTGTCACTTCAAATATAAAAAAACAATAAATAACAGTGTAGACTAAATTGTCAGAAGGTTCTCTTAGTCTTCCCCTATTCAAAGAACTAATCAAAGTTCCATATTTTTGAAACATATCAAAGGTGTCTGTTTCTTCTAAAATTGAATGTAATTCTGGAAGTTTGTAAGCAATAAAACCTGCAATATATAAAAGCCCTTGTTTGCATTCATTTGGCAACTGAACCTCACAATTTTCACATATAGATGAATTTCAAAGTGACGTAGCACGTTTACATTTTTTCGGACGCGAAGGACACTGGCAGGATCGAAAGAAAACACGCAAGAGAAAATGTGGAGTGAATCTGAATACTTTTCAACGTTAGAAGAAAAGAATAAAGATGCATATAAAAAAAAATTAACTTTGTCAAGTGGAATGTTACTTCCCGACCCTTACGTACTTGTAAATTGGAAGAATGACGTTTCAATGATGCCCGACATTACATGGGGTGACATGTACAATTATCTTATTAACTCGCCAAGTAACTTTACACACGATTCAATGAAAGCCTACAAATCATTGGAATCGTACAACTTTTACATTTGTGGGCATGTTCAGGATGTATACTATAATTTAATTGAAGAAAAGAATCAATTTTGTTTCATTAAATCTGAGGTATCGTTGCATATTACAAAGTCTACAGTGAAACTGACAAAAAAATGTTTGAAAAGTTAAAACCATAAAATTTATTTTGAGTGAAATGTAATATGAGTTATATTTTTTTTATTTAATTGACTATTAATTTGTCTTAGGTGCTTCCAAGTCAAAGACAAGGAAAGAAGCAGAAATGTTACGATGTGTGGGTAGCAATAAATAAAGTTAATGGCTGGATTTTAACAGCAAATTGCAAATGCATGGCAGGGTGAGCGCATTAGTTAAATAATTTAATTCTAATTTTTTTCAAAACAAGTGTTTTAAGAAGTTGAATCGATCATATATTTTTTAAAATTATAGATTGGGCTCTGTGTGTAGTCACATCGGTGCTTTGTTATTTAAGCTTGTTGCATGTGCACAGCTTGGTATAAATAAAATATCTTGCACAAGCAAATTGTGCAGTTGGAAAAAATCGCGTAAATCAGCAACGCCAGCTACACTTAAAAAAATCAATTTTTCCCGACCAAAGAAGCATGAAACTCTTCCAAATATTAGTGACAATGAAAACTCACAGGATGAAAGACCTTACAGCTTTAAGGATCCTATATCAACTTCAGATAGTAAAAAAAAAAAGTTGTTAGAACTCAAAAAGTTATATAAGAATGCTGCTATTCTTCAGTCTGTAGACATTAAAAATGAAAGCAAAGAACATTGTAGTGATACAGATACTGCAGAAGAGGATGACAGTTACAATGAATATAATTTGCCGGAACCACTTACTTCACTATATTTGCCTGCAGCAATTAATTTTGAATATTCCACCTTAACAAAATATTGCGCAGAATCATACGAGGAGTACAAAATCACTCAGAGTTTTAACATGTACAGCAATTTATTTCAAGTTACAAAGATTCAAAGCGCTAGCAGAATCTGGAAGTTGCACAGGGCAGGTAGAATAACCGCATCGTTATCGAAAATTGCTTATAACATAAACGTTGATAAATACCCTAAGTCGTTTATAAACACAGTGATGCAATACAGTGCAGAAATCATTACAAAACCTATGAGTTATGGTAAAAAAATGGAGACTAAAGCAATAAATTCTTACAAGCAACTAGTCGCGAAAACGCATACAAATATAGTTGTTACAGAAACTGGATTGCATGTTCTTCACAAAAATCCATGCCTTGGTGCTTCACCTGATAGTATGGTGTGTTGTGATTGTCATGGTTCAGGGGTAGTGGAAATTAAGTGCCCATATAAATATAGAAAAGGGTTAGAAAATTGGAAAACTGATACGGATTTTCCTGTAAATTTTGACAATACAGTAAAGAAAACACACCAGTATTACTTTCAAGTGCAGCAAGAAATGTATGTTACTAATACTACATACTGCCATTTTTACATTTGGACCGAAGGTAAAAATGAAAACGATACAATGTTAATTAATGTTCCAATTGATAAGGTTTTTTGTGAAAAACTGGAAACAAAGTTGACAACAATATTTTTAAAATTCTTACTACCTGAAATAGTGTCCAGAAAAAATGATCCAAATAACCTTTTTACCGATCAAACATACTACATTTGCAAACGCCCAATTTTTACCCCAATGATTGGATGCGATGGAAAAAACTGCAAAATAGGATGGTTTCATTACAGTTGTATTGAAATAAAAAATGCCCCTAAAGGTAAATGGTTCTGCAAGGAATGCATACAAATAAACTGAAGGATATATTATATTTATAAAATTTTTTTAACAAAAAAAGGTTTTTCACTCCTATGAGCTTTGAGGAACAACACTACTGTTAATATTTACTAATGATGTTATTATTACCATTACATTGTCAAGTAAATCAACTTGAGTTATTGGGATAATGCTCTGAAGAATTCGAAATTTTCTTAACCGTCCAATTACCCTTTCAACATGAATTCTTACATGTGCAATTTGACGTGATTCATCAACTTCAGCAGAAGACATTTGCTTTTTTCCTTTGGTGAATTTTGGTAATTTTAAAATCCCTCCCTGTGTAGCAAATTCTTCAACAAGGGTAAATCCTCTATCAGCAAGTACACAATCTCCATGGGTTATTTTTTCTAAAAATCCGGATTTAATTGTAATTTCTTTATCTGACACTCTGCCACCCCATCCAGGTGATAAAAAACTTACAGCACCTGATGGAGTTATACCAATGAGATATTTAATAGTGTTGTTGTTTTTATAATTTGACCAAGTTTGGGCTCGAGCATGAAGACTAAAAGGTCTTTCAATAAATATTTCCATACAATCAATTATTGCAACACAATTATAAAACTTTTTGCGAAAACTTGTTGACAAATTTCTTCTCAAAACATGCTTTTCTAGCCAAACAATTAAAAACTTTACATTTTCAGCAATAATTGGAAGCCAAGTTCTATATATTCTAGTAACTGTTGACTCAGAAAATCCAAATCTAAAGCTCAAGTCTTTATTTAAAAATCCAAGTTTGATTTTCATTAATATTTACAATAAATGGTCTTCCATTGGTATATTTGTCATTGGTTTTACAAAATCATTAAATAATGATAAATACCACAAAAATAAATTTGCATTTGGCAAACCAGTATAAAAAGATAAAAGTGAATTATCATCTTTTAGTTTTTCAAACGAAATATACTGAGAAACATATGCTGATGTTATGGCTTTGTTTAAGGTAATCTTTAATTCAACATTGTTTTTACTCAAAGTTTTGACTTTGGACTTTAGCTCAGCAACAAAATTAACATCATCAGTCTGAGATTCTAAAAAAATAAACATGTAACCATTTATTTTATCAAAGAACGCAAGTAACTTCTTAAAATTAAATTACAACTTATTTACCTTGATTTAATTTGAAAGGGTCAACAGATGTTACTGCATCCATGTTAACTGACATCTGTTCATTTTCAGCTCTTGTTTGAGATAAATTATCTTCAGTATTTTTTTTTGTTCTTTTACAGCTTCTTTCAAATCTTTCAATACTTTGATGTTTTTTTGAAAAAGATTGCTGTCTGTATAAAAAAACAGATGGAACATAATCAGGACTATTAGGATTGTCCGATTTTTTTCCTAAATAGAGAAAATAAAAATGCAAACTTCTCTTGTTTTATCAAAATAAAAGAAGTTATGTTAAATTAAATACAAACATTGTTTGAAACAAAGATAATAATAACATTACAAAAATTTCTAGTTATCAAAAAAAAATTAATTACCTGAAATAAAATGTTTACTACATAATCTTGCGTTGTCAATCATATTTGTTGACCAGTTTTCACGTTTTAAAGCTTGCAACCACAAAACTCTTCTGTTATTTGATTCTTCTGTATTTCCAAAAGGAATTCGGTAAAAACTCAAGCTTTTATCGCCTTTTATCCTTTTATTCATACACCCTACAGCACAACAACTGTCAGGCATTATATTTTAGGAGTTTTTAAAAAACTTTAATCTTATTAAGTTACAATGCAGATTATTTACATAAATATTTGTTCAATAAATGTTCACTGTTTGAATTCCTGCCACCTAGTGCGCATGCGACGGAAATGTAAACATTGAAATTCATCTATTGACATATCAAACTCCACATCAAGTTCACAGTTGTCACAGTGGTGGTGAGCAGAAGGAAATATTGTAAAATCTGCTTGCTCATCTAGCAACTTTGCAGTTTTGTCGATTCTAAATTTTTGAATAACATTTTGCACAGTTATCAGATATTTCCTAAACTGTTTTTCTAGTGCATCTGATTGCATATGTCCTAGCAATACATAAGATATACCGCAATTCAAAAAATACTTGACACAGCTTGCTAATCTTTTAGAAGTTTTTTGCAATAAGAAATATAGTTCTCTAAGAAATCTATTTGCCATTGACTGAAGTAATAGGCTTTCTTTGAATATCATTTAATCTAATATCTAGACCTTTACTGTTGACAATAAGCCATCACTTGACAACTGTTTCAATAAAAAGTGCAGTATCTTTAGCTTCAGGAATTTTTACACATAATGCTGCAACTGTTTCATCACAAAAAACTTTGAGAACTGATCCAAAATTTTGTCATTTAATTGGTTTTGGTGACTAAAATAATGTGCTCGCTTAGAATCTGTTTCATTATTAATAGCATAACTGACAGCATTCTCCAGTTGAGAATAATATTTAATAATTCCTTTGTTTAAAAAAAAAAATAAATATCTCCAAAATCTTCTAAAGTTATATATATTGAAAACTTAGGTACTGGTCCACCATGTTCATATGATATTAAAGATATATTTTTTTCTTTTTCAACAAAATAAAATTTTTCTTCATAGTTATTTATCATTGACTTCAAATTTTTTACAATTGAATTAAATTGAACAGCATCCATTTTTTTGAAGTTTTCGAACTCATCAGGTAAACTATTTTTTCATAGCACATTAATCTTATTTTCTAGACACTATTGGAATACAAGACACTGGTATACCTTTAAAGACTGATGGAGGATGCACTGGAACAAAACTACCACCTACTCTATTTAATTCTGCATCTTTAGGCTAGTGCTAAGAACAAATTTGGTTATAATCTGTAAACACAAAGTTTGCATTTGGAAGTTTTTAAATCTCTAACTCGCGATCCTTGGATTCACAGACAAAGACATACCAATTTTATCTTCACCATGTTTTAAAACGCATTCAAACATTGGCTAACCATTTCCTGACTCTAGATACTCCAATATTCACTACACTATCTCATGATAACTTTTTCATCTAAATGAGAAGAACTATTAATATCTATTAGTTAATTAATTCCAGTTAAACTATTACAGCTCGAAGAACTATAACCTTATTTTATCTTCACTTACTTTGAAATTATAGAAAATAATTTCATTTTTGTAAACTTCGTTTACGATTTGAGTCTGATCATTTTCTGGCGATATTAAAAATTTACTTCATATTAAAGAAAGAAACAGTAAAAACACCTTGTTTTATAAAACGAAACAAAATACAGAAAGAAATTATTTCGTTTTTTATTTAAACAAAATACAGACACACAAATAAATTTGCAGACCTAGAATCTTGCGACGCATTCGGCTAAAAGTTCTAAAAAAAGACTGATTTTTTAAATAGTAAATTCTCCATAACAAAAATAACAAACCTTTCTCTTTTTACTTTTCTTGATAAAACAGGTCTTATTTTTCCTAAATGTCAAAAAAAAAATTAAAATTCCTTTGTTCCTTAGTGTGTATTTTTAAATGCCCCCGAATGTCGATTATCTGCCCCCGAACGTCGATTATCTGCCCCCGAACGTCGGTAATCTTAAAAGTGCATTTTATTTGTATGGTTTTGTCAAAACAACATTTTTTTTTTTTTGAAAACAAAAGCACAACGTTCTGACTGTATAACGCACAAGTTTATGTTTATAAAGTAAGGTGAATTCGCATTGTATATAACATTTTAAATAGGTTACATGGAGTTGTTTCACTATTTGCTAATTTCCAGATCCACGGACATTAGGAAAATCTATATCGTCAGTGAAACTGCAAAACCTCGTAATTGACTTTTTGAAAAATGTTCAGGAGAGAGTTAAAACTAAATAGATTAAAAAGTTTATTCTTACATGTAATAATCTTTTGCTATTAATTGTTATATCGTGTCTCTAACTGATATCAAATATTTTAAAAAAAATATAATCACTAGGGGTTGGGGGAAAGCAGTTACGTGTTTTTGTAATTCATGTTTTGACAGCTTTTGGTAAATACAAGTTTTCCCACTAAAAGGTAACTAAGTTGTATAGACTATTTTTTGCACGTTTCATTAATTTAATTTCCTCAGCCTGCTAAATAATTTAGTGTTGGGGCTCTAATTTTATTTAAATGATATTTGTTTTGATACTAGTTGTAAGAAACCTAAATATTCAATTAAAAATTTAATATTCCATGTGACATTTTACGATAACAAAAACATTTATAACTGTTGACACAATAATTATCAATCTCATCAAAAACATCTCGCTCAAATTTCTCATCAAAAAATATCTCGACAATAATTATCAATCTCATCAAAAAATATTCTAATACAGTTGATCAATCTTCATTAATAAAAGTAATCTTAACTAATATTATAAGTCGTAATACTCAATTAATAATTGAGTATTACGACTTATAATATTAGTTAAGATTACTTTTATTAATGAAGATTGTCATAAAACTCCCAACAATATGAGGGCAGAACTTGTTTGAGTTCCTGGAGATGATTAAATTTCATCTTAGAAAGTTTACGTGGCTGCGAGTAAAGTCTAGTTGGAAGGAAAGGACCACGTGCTGGTCTCTTAGGCAGTGGTTGCCATTCATCTGAATACAATAACTTGTATTTCATAATTCCTTCTGGTGTGTACATAATACACCTAATGTCTGTTACTACTGGATCACCAGTTTTAAACCCAGGTCTAATTGATTTATAGTACGAAACCGGTGCGTAGGATTTAAAGAAGTCGTGGGTTAGATATTTCACCGAGTATGGATTTTTAACGCACGCTTCGCGACATACGCCAACATAGTCAGTCGTCAAATAAATTTCTTTATTCCTCAAACGGTGTTCGATTGTACTATGAACTGAATCTACTTCCATTTGGGTGTGACCTTTTTCCAAGTAGTGCTGTTCTATCGTGACCTTATGTTCAATTGCTAGGGCTAACAAGGCATTCGAGACAACTGCGTTTCGGTTTTGATAACAGCAACCATCGCTGTACAGAATCAACCTCGTACATGTAGGTTTTGAGTTGATAAAGGTTTTCACATGGTTCAATATCATACTCGCGAACACGTCTCCGTCTAAACCTCCTTCGCTTTCATTCCATAAGTAGCATGTGACGTTACCATTAGCCTCATTGTAAAATTATGAACGCATAATTTTGTTTTGTAGTAGAATGCATTGGCTTTAAGAAATGGAGCCATTTTGACAGCTTGGACGTCCATAGTGAACACTGCGATCATATCTGGATGTGCAATTGAGTCAGCTTTATCTGCGGCTTTTTGACTTCGAGCTTCTTCTTTACGTTGCTGATGAACTTTGTATACTTCATCTGAAATATGACCTGATTTATGTGACGTGCATGTGTCACATTGATCTTTTTTGGGACGGTAAATTGCTAAGTTGAGAGCTTCAAATTCAGCTGCTACAATTGTTCTCGAGAGTGGTTTTAGTTGGGGAGAATTTGCTTGAAATGACTCTTCGTATAAACGATACAAGACCATCGCGGACATTACTGGTGGTTCAAGATAGAGTTTATTAGTCGTAGCTCTACAGTAGTGAGATGGAAGAGTGGGAAGATTTTTCAAAAAATTCAGTAGAAATGTTTTCCTCTCATTATCAGCTGGAGTATTACAATGATTTCTCTCTGGTAAAGCTTTTGTATTGAGGGTTTCGTGCATACCACTACCATCTAGACTGGACTGTGCCCAGTCACGAACCTGCCACTCGCGCATTCCTAATGTGGCAAGAAACATCATCTTGCAAACTTGAAATCTTCTATCGTCTTTTTTTAAAAAATACTTTAGAGTTGAATTACGGCGCGTTGTCTCGGCTGTCTTTTGCTTTGGCTCCATCGATTCTACGAGAACCGCAATATACGTTCGCCTCATTCCCCAGCCCATTTTACCCCAAAAATGTGAGAATATTTCGTCGCCTTAGAGGGCAGAGGTTCTATCTCCATGTTGTGCTCAAATTCAACTATGACTTTAGGAACATCTATTTTAAGTGCTAGAATCAGATTAGGCAGCGGGTCTATCTCCACATAGTAGGAGAAGAGCAATAAATTTGTGCGAGTTTTGAGCTATCTACATTTGTGCGGAATCCCAAAAGGGCAAAGGTGTTATCTCCTTTGCCATCTGACTATACCGGAGATATCTTCTTTGCCCTATGACGTAGTTCTTGAAAATGGCAGACGATAACAAACGAAATATAATGAATAAACAACCTTTTATTAAAACAGAGGTAATTTTAAATAGTTTTTTTCGTAATTCTAAGAATTCACCATGGAATTAAACAATGGTTCAAAAAAGCGAACTTTCACTGAACCAAAAATTGGACGCAAACAAGGCAAAAGACCAAATCTTTGGAAACGATTTGTTGAAAAAGACAAAAGAGAGAAAGGAATGGCATACAAGACACGAAAAGGTAAAGCAGTACCGCCCAAAACACCTTGAACGGTGAACTGTTTAAAGTGCGAATTCAAGTGTGGAGAACATTTTGAGGAAACCAAACGACTAGAAATAAATAAACACTACTACCAACTAGAGGGTGAAAATAGAAAAAAAGATTTCATATGCCATTTAGTGAAAAGTAGCAATGTTTCACGTCGTCGTGACAATTCAGGAATAAGACCTAAAACAATATCCTGTGCATATCATCTGCCAGTGGAAGCGAATGAAAACAATGTCATTAGAGTGTGCCAAAAATTTTTTTGCACGACTTTGGACATAAGCAAGAAAACTGTTCAGTTTGTTGTAAAAAATAAAAATGAGATTGGTCTTTTCATACCACCAAATTCAAAAAAAGGAAAAACTCCAGCCAATAAGACTTCAGAAATGCGAACCAATGCAGTTCGAGAGCACATCCTAAGCTTTCCTCGGGTCGAATCTCACTACTGTCGGGCTTCATCAAAGGCAAAATACCTTAGTCCTGAACTAAGTATTGAGGAACTTTATAGACTATACAAAGATGATTATTGCACAACGAAAAATATCACAGATCCAGTTTCTATCGGTGTATATCGAAGAATATTTGTTACTGATTTTAATATAAAATTTTTTATTCCCAAAAAAGACCAATGCTCGATTTGCAATGCTTTTCGAAATGCCAGTGGTGATGATAAAGAAACGCTACGACCAAATTATGACAGTCATAAATTTCGTGAAAAGGAAGCTATGGACGAAAAAAATTCTGATAAGACTGCATCTGCTGCTGACAAGTCCATTCGTTCTATAACTTTTGACCTCGAAGCAGTGTCACCACTTCCATTTGCAGGTGATGCACAAATTTTCTATATGCAGAAACTTGCCGTTTATAATTTTACTATTTATGAAACGTCGACCAAATAGGGAATTTGTTACCTATGGGACGAAAGTGAAGGTAAACGAGGAGCCAATGAAATAAATACAGCTCTGTTAGATTATATGAAGTCTCTTCCAGTTTCTGTGAAGAGGGTGACTTCTTTTAGTGATACGTGCTCTGGACAAAATAGAAACCAATTTATTGCTGCGACAATGATGTACATTGTTCAAACAACTCACCTGGAATGCATCGATATGAAGTGTATGGAGTCGGGTCATTCTTATTTAGAAGTTGACTCTATGCACAGTACTATTGAACGCAGTAAGAGCCATCAAAAAATTTACACTACACGAGAATACGAAGTTCTGATTGCTGCAGCGCGCAAGAATCCGTGTCCATATCTTGTTAAACCACTGCAACACACCGATTTTTTTGACTCAAAACAACTTTGCGGTAAAATTGTGAAAAATCGTACAAAAAATATTAAAGGTGAAACCGTCAACTGGTTGAATATTAAGTGGGCAAGGTTTGAAAAGTCAAGACCGTTCATTATGCAGTACAAATATAGCATTACGTCGCCTACCTTTATGGAAATAAATGTACAGTCTGGAAGAGGACGACGATCCAACATCGAAGGATTAGAGCCTCAGCCATTGTATCCTACTCGCCTGCCTATTTCGGATGCGAAAAAAAAGATCTCATGCGCATGGTGAAATCGCGTGTTATTCCACCAGATTATGCCCAATGGTATAACAACCTACCGTCTGCAGTAGCCATGAGAGACAGTTTACCAGAACCAACTGCTGATGAGTCAGAAATTGATGAATCGGACTATGAAGACAACTAGAACTAAGACTTAGTTTTCTGTCAGTCATTTTTTTCAGTATTACTATTATTATTCTGTTATATAATTTTGCTATTAAAACAATTTTTGTTCTTAACTCGGACTATGAAGATAACTAGAACTAAGACTTTGTTTTTTGTCAGTCATTTTTTTCAGTATTACTATAATAATTATTCTGTTATATAATTTTGCTATTATAACAATTTTCTGATTTTTCTGCTAATTAAGATTAAGATTTCACTTAGAATTTAATAATATTGATTACAAAAACATTGTTTACAAATTTTTAAATTCTGTTCAATTCACAGTTAATTTGAGTAAAGGTTCTATCTCCATGGTAATTGTAAAATTTGTCCCAAAATGTTACTAATTTTAAAAAGTTTGAACCATGATTGTCATTATCTGATAGTTTACACAATCATAAAAAGCATTTTGTATCAATTAAAAAAGAATTTTAATTGGATTCATTATGTTTATAAATTTCAAAAATTCCATTCAACTCGCAATTAATTTAGGCAAAGGTTCTATCTCCATGATGACTTTTATAATTTGTGCCATACTCTCTTCAATGTTAATAATTTCAAAAAAGTTGAATTATTCCTATCATGTTTGATAGTTCTAATTGATAAAAAAAAACATTAACACTAACAAAAAATGAAATTGCTGATTTATGCTTAATGCTCAAACTTTGTTTTTGTTCTCCTGCAAAACTACCCAAAATGGAGATAGAACCTCTGCCCTCTAAGGCGATGATTTTTCCTCGATCTCCCTCATCGAAGCTTTGACAAAAACAATTCTTTGCTTTTTCACAGCGACTAGATCGACACGCAGGACCTATACTACGTGGTGCTTTTACTTCTGATTGTACAAAATTACCATCACGGTTTTTTTCAGACCTCTGTATTCTTCTCCTTTCATTCGCTTTAGAGCATTACGTTTTCTTTCCCAGTTATTTGGTTCAGCTCGCCCTCGTTTGCATCTTGTTTTCTTTGTTGTTGACGGTCGTATTTCAAAGTTTGGGGGATGTTCTTGATCATTTGAACTCACATGAACTGATGAACAAGTCACGCGATTATTCGAAGAAGTGCCGGGTTGAGGAGACCTGTGACTGGTTGCCGACAATTGTGAATCAACAGATACGCGGGCAGCACCAGAAGAGAGGGGTGAATTTTCCACATCTGATTTATTATTGTCGGAGGATTCTGAGGAATAGGAATAGTTTGAACCAGAATCTGGAAGATCGCTGGAATCACTAGATTCATTTTCTGCACCGGTATCATTTACCGTAACAATTTCAGAATTGGACGAGTGTTGTGTCGAGAGCTCACTATGATCCTGGTTTTCGGTTGAGCCAAAAACTCCATCAATTGACTCAAAGTTGATTAAATCAGACATGTTAGCTGTGTCTATATCCCCAAATGTCACATTCATTACTGACGAATTTATAGTAATGTTGTTGTTGACAGCATCCATATCATAATCTACACTAGCACTTGTTTCAAGAACCACACAAGAGTCTAATTTCGGATCCTTTTTATTTCCTGAGTCAGTTTCACTGACGGCTGGAGTCGGTTGATTGACTTTTTTCGAATTCGCCAACAACATCATTTTGTAACCACGTGAATGTTCCTACAATAACAATACATAAAAGACCACAAGAAAATAAATTTACAGTATAGAAAATATTTACACTAACATATAATAAATTAGATATAATATGATTTTAATTTTAAGCATGTCTTTTTACAAAATATTAGTAAACAAATAAAAACAAAAAATAGAGCTTATAATTAATTATATTTATTAGAAAATTATATTTTACTGGCAATCTAACTAACTCCATTAACCTTATTAATTTCATCGGACCATGTGGCGATTCTAAATTTGTGGTTTAACTGCAAAATCAAGTATCAGCAATAAATAGAAGTGCAAAATCACGTATCAGCGCTGCACATTATAACTCGTCATAATCACTCTAATTATTCAGAAATATCTAATTAATAAATAATTTAAATTATACTCACTTGTTAGTACTATTCTTGTAGTCGTTTAAAAATAAAAATTTGTCACGATTTACCTTGATAAAGGAAATTATCTTTGAACGATTTTTTGCACACTACTATAACCACCAAAGTACTGTCAGATATACTTTGTTATTGATGATACGTGGTTTTGCTTTCACATTTTGGGCTAATGTAGTTACGTTTTATGTCACGTGATAAATTCTGTGTAATTCTTTGGTCGGACTGTTAAGAGCTTTTGCAGTTACATGGATACCACTTTATAGAAACTTTTTAAATAATAAAATATAAAAGCCCAAAAGTTGCTGTTACGAGGTTTTGCAGTTTCACTGACGAAAGAATTTTTTTCACTAGAGAAAAAATTTAGTTATTTTATCTAACATCAAACTTTAATTTAACTAGAAATCTAGTTAGATAAAATAACTAAATTTTTTCTCTAAATGTTTATTTTATGTAAACACCACGGTAATTTTATATATTTTTTGAACTGGAAGTTTGAATACCGGAAAATTCATGCTTATTGCAATCATCAGGTTTAAAAATACATTATTTGAGCCTTTTGTGAATAAATGTTTATGGTTTTCACATCTTTATTTCCATTCTTCTTCGGATATGGCAATATACAATTTGTTAGATGTATTAACTGTTTCATTATGCTTTTGTATTAACTTTTTTGTATTAACTTTTTGTTTCATTATGCATTATATATAAATTGTTTCATCGTGCTTTACAGATCTTGTCTCTGTTGTTTCCACGATTTTGTCCCACTTTCTTGTTTCCATGTTAATTTTTTTGATTGGCACACAGTGGGATAAACATGAATATTCAAAAATCCATTTAAATGGATTGATATCACAATCTTTGACTTTTTCAACAGCTTTTTAACATTATTCTTTAGATGTCTTACATTAATAATTGGAGAGCACAGAATCAAGAAATCAATAATCTAATTAATGATGCTCTGCGAAATGATTCTGATGAAAATGTACAATTTGTTAACATTGAAGTTAAATCTCTTCGTTCTGATTCAGCTAATAGTAGTAATTGATCATTATTACTAATAAATATCATTATTATTGTATAAGGGTCACTCACCCTAGTACAATGATAATGATAAGATAATAACTTGGTGGTACAGTTAAGGGATCTAAGTTTGTGAATGACTTTGTAAATAAGAGGGTAGACTTTAGAACAGAAATTAAAACAAATAAAAATTTTGTTACGTGTTATTAATTTTGTTTTGTTAAGTTATTAGTCATCCTAATAAAAAAATAATTCAATGCATCCCTCAAATCATGTTAAATCAACATCACAACAATCATAAAAACTAGGGTTTAAAAATTAGGGTGAATAGACATAAAAACTCTGTCTTGTTAGTATAATTTAAAGTTGTTAACAAATTGTATAATAAAAATATCTGTTTTTATACTATTTACAGTAAAACAAGCAATAAGATAAAAAGGAAAACATAATATCAATAGTATCTCAATGCTTTTCTTTTAGATTGCTTGCCTTTCAAGAGATGGTTGGATTAAATTAAAAGAAAATATTAACAACATGTTAGAAGGGTAATATTGTGATGCTTTTGTGGGGACTGATAGCATTGAGTAAACATTAAATGTGCAATATAATAATAAACACAAAAATCTATCAAAGCATATTAATGGTAGAGTAACTTTCAAGTTTATAAATTTTTTATTTGTCTATGCTATTGTAGTTCATGGTGTTAATTTTTCTAACAATTTCTTTTACGCAGACTAAAAAATGGCTATTTATGAGTTATTTCAAAGTATGTTTTGAATTTTTGAAAAAGTATTTTTTTACCTTGCATCAGCAGAAACATTTTAAAAAAGTCAGAAGTTCTCACTGGTTATCAAATAGTTGGAGACCTGAGTGTGCTACTGACATGCATATTTGATAGTTAAGAATATTTATTTATCAATATATTTATTCCAAAAACAATGTCTTTTGTTTTCAGAATTAACTTCAGAGTTTGATACAGAGAATGAATACACACTTCATTTGAGAACCAGATATCAGAGGCAGACCATTACTGTTATTAAAGAAGATATTGGGTAAACTATGAGAACTGATGTAAGTTTCCTTGCATATTTGATAACTAAGAGTATTTATTTATCAATATATTTTGATGATGATTTGGATACAACCAATAAAATGACTGCAATATCCCCCATACAGCGATGGTGAGCTAGACATGTCATATTGGGAAACAGGCTCCCTCCACAACAAAGAACTCAAATATATATATTTTCTTATAGACCTTGCAAAAAGTTTTTCTATGGCAGTCGCAACACTTTGCACCAAAATCTGCACTTTTTAAGGATTGATTGAGCTTGGTTTTTTTTGACTAAATTTTAAAAAGTATTTGGCACAAGGTGATGCAAGAGAAATAAGTACTCAAATTTTTTTTACACATCACATTGACATGATCAATTACCAAATATGTCATATACTTGTCTGTAGCACACTCATGTTTCCAGATATTTGATAACCACTAAGAATTTCAAACTTTGTAAAAAAATAATGACATCTACTGATGCAAAGTTCAAAAAAAAATTATTTGTAAAACATTAAAAATATACTTCAAAATTTCTCAGCATCTTTTTAGTCTCCATAAAAGTCAATAAGAGAAAATTGTTGATTTCATTTTTCTAATTTTATGAAGTTAACAGTTTTAGTGGCTATAATTATTAGGGAACAGAAATTTTGTTGATTTCAGGGGTTTTTTAAGGATCTTACTGATTATATGTTTTTTTCTCAGAGGAGGATCCAATTGTTAAAGGGATACATACATACACATCAATATATATATATATATATATATATATATATATATATATATATATATATATATATATATATATATATATATATATATATATATATATATCGTAGTGTGTATACACGGCAAATATACTCTTAAAATTATTTTTTCATCATTTTAAAATTTTTTCTTTCTTTTTATAGTCTGATGTCACACAAAGTTATGGCTAGTTTTAATATGAAAGAGACTAAACGCAAAAAAAAAATATGAAAGATGTTCAGGATAAACAAAGTTTTGAAAAGTTAAAAGTTTACAAGCTTATCATTGGTAATTTTTTCTTTTATTATAAAATGTTTAGATCTTATTTTACTTTAAAGACCGGCAAATTACTCTAAACCTTTTTAAATCATACAATTGAAAGCTTTTCCTGATAGACAATGAGAAATGGCAACATCTCATGAGAGATGTGTGGCCACTTATGAGAGTTGTCATTTTTTTCAACTCTCAACTCATAACTTCGAAATATGAATTTGTCTCTACGCGGAAAAAAGAATTATGTGTGGTACTTCCAGAGACGTAGGAAAGGGTTGAACTCATAGCGTTCTCTACTACAGGCCTATTCATCGCGCAACCAGATTTTTTTGTGGAGGCCTACTTTTTTACGGCAAAAAAGATAATAACTTCGTAATTTTAAAACTAAAAAGTATTTTTAATTCTCTGTATAGCCTAATAATTTTTTTTCATGAAAAAAGAAAAAGAAAGAAAAAATATTTTTAAATAATAAACAATGTAAATAAAAGACAAAGAAATTTTTTCTAATTTAAAATTTCACACATTTACATTATTATTACACCTTTAATTTTGGCTTTAACATCTAAATACAAAATTGATATTTTCTTAAATTGAGTAGAAATGTTATTAAACCAAACAAAGAAATTAATTCCTGAGTTTTTTCAGTTAACCAAAGATTACGAATATTTTTTATGAGGTGTACAAAATCATAAAGTAAATACTTTCCATCTACTGTTAACCATGGTTTTCCCAGAACAAAAGTAATTCAGATCGTAATTTTGATATTGGTATCATTTTAATTAACACCTTTGGACCTCCATTTAAACAAATAGCCATAATCCCTAACAATGTTTCGGACAATTCTACTGGGTTATCCTCCGATCTACCAAAAATAGTTCCACCATGGTAAAGCAAACTTTTTTTAACATATATTTCATCATGTAGTATGATACATAATTTCTGCTTATCCGGAAGAGAGTTAAAAATTGAGTTAACAAATTTGTTTTCATTAATATTAGAAATTTTTGAAGTAATTTGAGTCAGTGTTGAAATAGATGGAAGTTGATAGTCATTACTTAAGCGATTATATAATGCCCTTGATGTTGAAAAGTATACAAAAGAGCGTATAAGTATTTCAGGTGTATAAAGTTTATCTCCAACTGTTTTTGGTCCCCTAACTGAAATATGTTGCATAATTACCTCTTTTTTATTGTCCATTTTCAAGGAGCTTAAAAAACGAAGTATCTCATCAAACTTAGACCAGGTGTCAACAGTTATGATTCGATTTACTGTTAAGCTAGAAATGTGACACTTAATCCCATAATGAAATGTTTCAAAGGTAAGATTTTCATAAATTTTAAGTACAAAAAAAGGTATTCCATTACAAAATTGCAAAGATTGTATAACAACATAGCCATCAACCATAAATGATATAACTGGATATTGGTGATCACTGCTATTGATAAACTTGTTTTTGATGTCACAAAAAGTAGCTTTATCTCTTTTAAGAAATGTGTCTAGCTCATCATCTAATGTACTTTTAATGCCAACTAAAGATCTTTTGGTAGTTCTTTCAGTTGGATTAGCAGTTAGAATTTGGGATAAAGGTATTCCCAGCCAAACAGAAGGAGGATTTTTTGGTCGACGTTTTCCTCCACGCACTATAACTGTATCAGAATTTGGAGGCCAGTGTAACTCACAGATAACAGTATACTTGTTAACAACCAAATTAGAGTTTGGAATAGCTTTTATCCATTTTACACGCTCAATGTTATCACTTGGAAACCGATACACTGATATTTTATTAACTTCACTAGATATTTTTTTTTTTCACTTTGATAGTTGGTGCGACAAGCATACACACAACATTTATCTGGCATGATAATTTAATCTAAATTTTATAAATATATTATTAGCTTTGAATTAAATCTGAAACTCCATGTTTAAATTATATAAGTTTACTAACATTGTATTATATTCCATTATTTAAATATATATCATAAACGACATGACATTTTATCTTGTCTGAACATGGAGAAATTATTTTTTTTTGCCGTAAAAGTAGGCCTCCACAAAAAAATCCGGTTGCGCGATGAATAGGCCTGTAGTAGAGAACAAGGGCGGGGAAAAATTAATTGGGCAAACAATTAATTG
The DNA here is from genome assembly GCF_058129835.1 of Hydra viridissima. Lineage (NCBI taxonomy): Eukaryota > Metazoa > Cnidaria > Hydrozoa > Anthoathecata > Hydridae > Hydra > Hydra viridissima. The sequence goes on from NW_028324310.1 coordinate 4,447,066, forward strand.
CAATTAGTTGATTGCAATTAATTGATTGAAAAATTTTTAATACCAATTAATTGATTGAAAATATTTTTTTAACCAATTAATTGATTGGGTCAGAATTGCAATTAATTGATAATTGATAAATTTTGCCATTAATATTATTTACCGAGATTATATTATACTTTTATGTAATTTTTAGTTTAGCACTGTTTTTAACCATATAAACTTAAAGATAGAATGACGCATAAGCAATAATACGCATGTATAAATATTTCGAGCTGTATACGCATATAAGGTTAAGGATAGATTGATGCATAACAAATAATACGCATGTATATGCATGTTCATTTCAATTGTGCTATTAATTATGTTTATATGTGCACATAAAGTAAAAAAATTCCTTTTTAGGATCTTTATAAATCTCGCTAACAATGAATACAAAAGAAATAGTCAACATTTACTTCAAGAAAGATGAAGCTAATGACAGTAATTGGACCTGTAAGTGCAGAAAAAAACTATGCCAGAAAACTGGGACAGGATGGACCAATTTATTTAATCATGTTAAAAGTATGCATCCAGAATATATAGAATATAATACTTCTTCAACTTCAACACAATAGCCGATTACACAGTTTAGTGGTTTTACTCATATTCCAGGACCAATAATAGCAAAGAGTGCCGACAATATACATTCATGAATAGAATGGGTGACTTGTGGCCTTAAACCATTTTCATTTGTAGAAAACTCTCTCACGCAAAAATACTCTAAATTAGAAAATATTTTCGTAAAAACCATGAAAAAGTATATAAATTTGCTGACTAAAAAGGTTGAAGTAGAAATTGCTAACATAGTTCCAGAAAATTTCGCAATTATTTTTGATGGATGGTCAAACGGAAGTACGCACTATGTGGCATTGTTTGTATCATATCCTAATAATGCCAGTGAAAATGAGTACAGTACTGCATTAATTGCCTTTTCACCTATAGGAAATGAAACAGAGTTTACAGCAAAAGCCCACTTTGAATATTTATCAGGGGTTCTTCAAAATATTCTTCGCAAAAATATGACTAACGTAACATCTTTAATAGGTGACAACTGTGAAACAAATAAGGCCCTTGCAAATCTGTGCAATGTTCCATTAATAGGATGTGCCTCTCACTGGTTCAACTTGGCTATGGAAATGTTTTTGCTCAAATATAAACATATCATCGATAAGACAAACACGCTTATGGGTAAATTCAAAAATTTAAAACTAGCCGGAAAACTCCGTTTGTTGACTTCTCTTTGTGCTATTCAAAGAACCACAACACGATGGTCAAGTACTTCAGAAATGATAAAACGATATTTTCGTGTTAAGCCATTTTTGACCCAAGGGAACTTTGATAAAATGCCCGAGCTAATAGATTACATGTTGTCTGCCAGGGAAGAAAATGATCTTCAGTTGCGAGACTCTGCAGAAATTTAACTCAATAACCATTGCACTTCAAAGAGAATCTATTGACATTTCAGAAGTAAGAGTTTTATTTAATGAAATAATTAGACACGATGTTAATATGGGTACCTATTTATCTTCAAATGCAGATATTATTCATTCTAAAACATTTGAAAGTGCGCTAGTTAAAATATTGGATAACAGAGAGCACGAACTATTTTTAAATGAAAAGGAAAGTGTAAATAAACTTCTAAAGCAATCTGAGATCACGCCAGTTGGTATTGATCATGATTTAGACTTTGCGTCTAAGCTGCTAAAGAAAAGAAAATTAGAAAAAATGTCTTCGGATTGAAGATATGTGAATTGCAAGTTTCTGGTGCCAACGTCAAATATTGCGGAAAGATTTTTCAGTGCGGCAGGTTACGCAATTGGCCATTTGAGACATAAAATACTTCCATCCAATCTTGAAATGCAAATGTTTTTGTGTGTTAACAAACGATTTTGGGACAGAAAAATGCTCTCAGATATTATGATGAATAATGAAAATAACTGATTGTTTTAGTGACTTCCTCTTCAAATAAATTTTGGTTTTCAATTTATTTTTTATGAGTTCTTATTAAATAACGTACTTTAAACTGGAGTTATACATTACAATCTAATGTATAATTCCAGTTTAAAGTACGTTATTACTTTAAATATATATATGTAATGGTTACATATATATATTTAAAGTAATAACCCAACAATATTAATCTTTTAAGTATGATATTTAATAAAAAATGATAATTTTATGTTCTGTTTTTAACATTTTTAGACATTTTTAAAAACCAATAATTAATTGCAATTAATTGGAAAAATTGATTGAATTGTTTAAAAATTGCAATTAATTGATTGCACTGAATAATAATTGCAATTAATTAATTGGTAGTATATTTTTAAACAATTAAACTGCAATTAAATTTTCCCTGCCCTTGGGAGAGAACGCTATGGTTGAACTGCAAATCTCATGAATACAAGGCGAGCGCTCTTACAACTATTCTACTACCACACTAAAGTTGACAACAATTTAGCTGATTTCGATATTGATAATACCCTGAAGTAACAAATCAGACTTAATAAGTCTGTTTTATTTACCTGTAAAGATGGTAAATTGGTCAATTTTTCTGAAAGTTTTTAACGTTTTCAGTCAGTTTAAGCTGTTGTTGTCGGGTAGTTAATGGGTTATTTTTTTGAAGTTACATTAGTTGCTTGTTTTTGTAACCGAAATAACTTTACTTATATGATTTGAAATTCTAAATTAGTTAAAGTTGGTTTTTATATATTTATACCTTTATACTTTTAACTTCTATTTAGCTAGTGTCATGACGAAAAGAAGCGAAGTTACGGTAGTCAATATCAAAGCGTAAGTTCAAATGTATTGTGGCCTGCCCCTAGCAAAGTTGTTGGCAGGAATGGTCTCCAGAAAGATACTGATGCAAAATAGAAAGTTGTTTTTTGTAATGAATGCTTTTACGCTAGAAAATATGTGCTATTTTTTAATTGTATTTATTATATTGGTTTAACATCGCTCTACCACATAATGACATCGTCTTTACGTCAGTAATCTGACGTCGTTCCGATACTGGTTTAATATCGCTCAACGTTGAATGACATCGGAATGCTGACATCGCCCGATGTCTTTTTTTCGACGTCGCCCAACCTTTCCATTTCCAACGTAAATCCGACATCGACCCGACGTCAGCTCCGACATCGACACGACGTTGTTCCGACGTCGCTTTGCCGATTGGGCAGCCTTTTTGAGATGACTTCCATATCTGACATCGGAATGTTGATTCCATTTTTCTACCCGATTAAATGCATTCCTTCCAGTTGCGTTTGCAGTCAAAAGTGTGGCATCAAAATGATGCCCCAAGAAATGATGAATTACTATTTCAATAACCTTTAAGTATGGTATATATTTATATCCAAAACATGGTATATATTTAATCTGTACAAAGCATAAAGAGAAACTCTTGTCAGCGAGGATACTTGTTAAAAAAAGGTTCTCTTTATTGTTTGACAACTGATTCAGCGAGTGGATCGTTTTCAGTGAAATCTCCGAATTTGTTAAATCAAGCAGATTATTAAAATGCAGGGTGTGAGCTAAGGCATTTGACGATGTTTTCCATCGTCAAATTCCTTAGCTCATGCCCTGGATTTTAATAAACTGCTTTTCTGATGGAAATATAAGTGTAACCAGAGTATATAATGGTCATTGGTTCCCCTAAACCATCTTTCTTCACTTCAATCGCAGCATGGGGGCTAATGGGATCAACTTGTGTCGACTGGCAACGATCTGGACAAGCCACTCGATACTCCAAATGTATAATCAAAGGTGCCTTAAATTTGTATAAAAAGTTACATAAAAACTGAGATGCATAAAAAAGTTATTAACTTATGCCTTCAATTGTTGTGTTGTTTCTAGGATTGATACACAGAAATGCTTCATTTTGATTTATTTGAATGCCAAGCTGTAAAACAATTAAGAAAAACATGTATAAAAACAATCGAATGTCTTTTTTGGTCTTTTTGGTATTTTGAGTAAATGCAATTTAAAAGTTTATCTAACAATTAACGTTAACGTCAATCGTGTATTGCGTATTAGAAATAATAACAGCTATACAATACTGCTCAAAAATTTAGCACACATTAGATTTAAGTTGCGTTTTTTTCTTTAAAAATGAAATAAAAGTAAAAAATAAGAAATTCAAGGTTTTTTAAAAAACAAAAAATATTTATTTGACTTTTTTAATTAGATTAAGAGAAAAAAAAACTAAAAAAAACAAATGTCTAACACTAAATATCTTTAATCAAAGTTAATATATATAAAAAAGTTAAAAAAAAGCTGCTCATAAGTTTAGCACACCTGGATTTAAGTTTGCTTTAATAGCAAGATCAATAAGGGATATGTCCACCTTTGTTCTTTATGCATAGTTCACATCTTCTTTTAATTGAATCAAAAAGTTTTCGGCAATAATCAGTTGATAAGCTGTCGAGCGACTCTTTCAAACTTTCCCTAAGATGTTCAGCTGATGTTACGGGAGCTTTAGTGAGTTTGCGGTCCAGTACAGTCCATACATTTTCGATTGGATTAAGGTCAGGTGATCTAGCTGTCCACTGAAGTACCTTAATGCTGTTTTCTTGAAACCAAATAGTCACCGTTTTCGCCTTGTGACAAGGAGCGTTATCTTGTTGAAACTGCCACTCTGACTCATTGCTAAAAAAGATATCTCTAGTCGGGATTGAATGATTTTCAAGCGTTTCGATATATTTATGTTGATCCATACGACCATTGTATAAGTAGCAGAGACCTGGGCCGTCATAAGTGATGCAACCCCATATGCCTACCGAACCTCCACCACCTTGTAATCGCGGCACAATGAAGCGACTACGAAACATCTCATTATAGTGTCTTCGGATAATCACTCTGTTCTTTCGGTTAATAACTGTAAAGTTGGATTCGTCACTGAATATTATTCTTCGTAGTTCATAATTAGTCATTTTCAAAATAGCTCTACAAAAGTTGATACGTTTTAACCGATCTGTTGGTTTAAGCAGTGGTTTTTTAGCAGCAACGTAACAACAAAGTTTTCGATCAATCATTCTTCTATTTACAGTTTGTCTTAAGATATTATTTTTTAGAGCCAAGTTCACTTCTTGTGCAATCTCTTAGGCTGAGTATTTAGGGTTTTTTATTGCAATTCTATAGATACTGTTATTATCGGTGATGCTTGTAATTCTTGGTCGTCCAGATCGGTTTTTGTCTGCAGCAGTGCCAGTTTTTTCAAATTTCTGAATTGTTCTGAGTACACATGAACAAGATACAGAATTAAGAGTTCGAGCAATTTCAGAGCTGTTGAAACCACCAAGGTGTAGTCCTACAACACGCTGCACAATGAGTCCAAATTGCGAAAAAGTGGCCAAAACTTTTTTCCGATTTTTTTTTAACAGAAAGTGAACTTTGTGCAATCTTTTTACTTTAAACAGATGTAAACTGTATTTAAACTCAATATAGAGTCGTTTTCTGTAAAGAAAATTTATAGCTTTGTTTTCATAAAATATTAATTGCAAAGAGTGCATCTAGAAGATTATACAGGTGTTTTTTCTTTGTTGTTGATTAAATATGAAAAGATTAGAACTTATAAGCGTAATTCAAGAAGTTGGTGTTAATCATGCGAATTTGCGAGCCGTTTTAGAAACTGAAGCAAAAAATAAATTGCTAACCAATGAAGAACTGTCTGATGCAGAACTCTCAGAAAAAATTAGACTTTTTATTTATAAATTTCGGGTTAAATATGCAAAGCATAATCGTAATTTTAAAAGATTAGTTAAACAAGAAGTGGCCTGGTTAGAGGGTGAGTTGTTTCAGAATCAAAATACTAAACTTGATTCAACTTTAAAAACTGGACGACCAGAAAAAGAATGGATAGAGTGTTCATTAAGAACAAAAAGGAGGAAAGTTTCAAGGTAGTTTCTAGTTTAGAATTGCTATTTTTGTTTTTAAAAGTCACTGATTAAATACATAATTTTTAATAAAAATATACACCCACAGTTCCACACTTGTGTGGTTAAGGCAGTTTTCCATAGCATCAATTTTTGAAATTATCATAATGGAAATAGTTTATCAAATAATGATGTTGTTTATTTTTATTTTAGTTTGGCTAAGACTCATACAACTGAAGAATTAGCAGAAGCTGCTGTTGTACGTGCAAAATCAAGTCCTGGAAAATCTGATTTGGGAAAAAATGTTAAAATGTTTTCTAAAGATCTACCAGGCCAAACTTACCAATCTGATAATTATCATCCAATTATGATGTCTGCTGATCAAGCTTTATCACTTAAAATTCAATGTGATTTGAGTGATTTACAATACCAGATTATTCGAAACTCATCTCTGATGCAAAATGCTGACATTTATCCCCCATTAAAAGCAATCCTAAAATCAAAAGCAGATTGTTATCCAGAGGGTTTGCATATTACAGAAACGTCTGCGAAGTGTAGTTTGCAAAACATGGTTAACCATACCTTGCTTCGAATTTTGAAACTAAATTCTGAGCAGCTTCAAAATTTAGATGAAACAGTTACACATGGAGTATTCAATTTGAAATGTGGCATGGATGGTGCATCTTCACAAAGTATTTATAATCAAAGGTTTGATGATACTGATCTTACTACTGGAGTGCAGAATGAACAGTCAGTATTTCAAACTGCAATAGTTCCTTTGAAATTAAAAATTGGGGGTTCAAACATCTGGAATAATCCTAAACCATCCAGCCCTCATTTTTGTAGACCTCTTGAACTACAATACCTAAAGGAAACAAATGAACTCATTGCAGCAGAAGAAATAAATCTTAGAAAACAAATCGAAAATCTGCAAGACTATATTTTAGATCTAGATCTTCTCAGTAGTAAAAAGCACTGTTCCATAAAAATTAAAATTGTTGTTGACTTGACTATGTTGGATGGCAAGTCAGTAAATGCTATCATGTTTTCGAATTCATCACAATCGTGCAATATTTGTTTTGCAAAACCGAGTGAGATGAACAATCTAGTAAAAATCAGAATGTTTACTCCAAATAAAAAATCTCTTACTATGGGACTATCTACTTTACATTGTTGGATTAGACTTTTTGAGTATGTGCTACACTTAGGATATAAAATGAAAATTAAAAAGTATCAGGCTAGATCAAAAGAACATAAGCTTTCTGTTATTGAGCAAAAAAATGAAATTCAGAATAGGTTTAGAAGCGAGCTCAGCCTTGTTGTCGATATGCCAAAGCATGGCTATGGTTCCTCAAACACAGGTAACACAGCCAGAAGAGCATTTGACAATGCAGATACTTTTGCAGACATTACAGGAGTTGATGTTAAAATAATTGTTAGATTGAGAAATATAATGAAGGCTGTGTGCAGTGGATACCACCTTGATTTGGGGGCCTTCAAAAAATATTGTTTAGCTACTTCTGAAATAATAATTAAAAAATATAACTGGTACATAATGCCACCTACAGTACACAAGATATTAGAGCATGGTTATCAAATTTCTGATTGCTTTGAACTCCCAATAGGTATTTACTCAGAAGAGGCACAGGAAGCACAAAACAAATACATTCGAAATGCAAGACTAAACCATACATGTAAAATTTCTAGAAAAAATGCAATGGAAAACCAATATCATTATCTGCTGTTACGTAGTGATCCAATAGTATCATCATTCATCTTCAAAAAAACTAAATCTATTAGTGCTGTTAACTTAGATTCTGAAGTTTTAAACCTTTTGCTTGATGAACAATAAATATTTTTTAAAAATAATTTTTACTATATTACTAAATGTTGCAAATATTAGTTTATACATGTGTGTATGTGTTTATATATATTTGAGATCTTTTAAGGTATATATATAAACTTTAAAAGATCTCAAGTTATAAAAATGCTGAAATGAAGTCTTGCATTTGCTGTTCTCACCCCCTCCCCCCCCGGGCTTTTTCTAATGTCTTTTTTTGAAACAATTGACATAAAACCAAAATGGAGCAAATTCGAGCAGCTAAAAAATTATTTGTTTTATACCCAATACGTTCATAATAATGTGATAGAAATTTAGGAGGAGTGAAAAGTGGACATTTTAAGCTTTATCACTTTTTGTAACCGGGGAAATACATATTTTAAAAATTTTACTCCTTTCTTCAAAAACCCAAAATCTAAAGCTAAAAAATCGAGTTATTACTTCTTTTTTGATTAAAACCATATTAACAATAATATATGAAAATGAAATTTTAAAAAAGTTTACAAATGTTGTATAATAATATGAAAATTGTCTTATTTAAAAAAATACAAAAATTCGTGAATTATTTTGGAAATTTTTATTTTATTTTTTAAGCGCAATAAATCACTCCCAAAACATATAAAGGACGTATTAAAAATTCTGCAAAATATTTTTTTCAGCTATTAGGTAAATATTCTTTCTAAATTATAAAAAATATTTATATATTGGAATACTTTTAAAAAACGACTTTTGGCCACATTTTTGAGATTTGGATTCATAGTGCGCTGTTTTATTTCAGAGCTAATTGATTTTTTTCCCATCTTATTGGTCACATTATGGACAAAATTTAAGCGAAAAATACCAAGTTTATTTCAAATGAGGTAATACATACTATGTATATCTTTGAAACTTTTGTTCAGTTTTGTTTATGTAAAAATGGATAGTTAAATTTACTTTTTAATAAAATTTTGACGTCAAAAAGTAAAGAGCGGCAGTTAAAAGACAATAGAATTGCAAGTGTGCTAAACTTATGAGCAGCTTTTTTACACCGCTTTAATTAGCGGTCTCTGTTTAAGTTAAAAATAGATGGTAAAATTAACGTAATTTTTTTTTCAATTTTTTTTTTCAATATAAGGTATGTTTTAATTAACTGTAAATAAAAAAAATTGAAAAGGCATAAGAAGTTTACCGCCTAAAAGTTCAATTAAAAGAAGAAAAATGAAACTTAAATCTTATGTGTGCTAAATTTTTGAGCAGTATTGTATGTTCTTCAAATGCGAATGCAGGATTTAGTTTTAGAGGGCACAAATGGGACAGGATTTTATTAAAGGGGACGCAATAAATCATCAAGTTGATCGTTTTGGTAGCAACATGGTCTACTGTAATTATATAATTACAGAACGCCATGGTAGCAACCAAAAAAATTTTTTTCAGGGCGCTGTTTTTGCCTCAGTTAGCCTATTCATAAACAACAAAAATTAATGAGCAAAATCACAAAAGCCTTCTGTAAATCTGATTGATCCTCTCCAATTCTTGAAAGAACACTTCTTTGCTGACATTTATTCACGTGACTCTTTTCAGGCTTCATTCTGTCGATTACAGAATTTACGGCTTCTCATTATCAAACCTAAACTTAGGCAGATGTTAAGTGTCCGCATTCATCAAACAAACTAAATCTCCATTTATCAAATTAATTTCTAGATTCACTGAGCCTTAAGCTTTTTTTCTTTCTGTGCAGATTTCAAGTTCCAATCTTCAGTCCTGGAAGTGGCCACTTGAATTTCTTCGACTGCTAAATTAACTTCAATAGACTATACGTTGGATGGAGCATTCAATTTCAGAGTATTAAACTTAGGCTTGACGCTTTTTGTTTGAGAGCTCATAGATCTTTTTGAAGCTGAAACCAGTAGTTAAGATAAATCACTTTTAACTTTTATTGCTTTGGAAGAATATTTATTTAACAAACCTTGGCTTTTTGAGGAAATTGTTTTGTATTTTTTTGGTTTGCTTTCATATAATTTAACTCTTGCTGATATATTTGCTTCGACTTTGCAGGCTGCAAACTTTCAAATTAAAATTGCATGATCATAAACTTTGAAGTATTCTTCAAGTAATTCTTTTTAGAAGATGCCTCAGTCCATTTATAAAAAAAGATAAATTAACGAGAATAAATAACTTTAGGGGGAGGGGGAAGTCTAGGCAACAATATATAAAACAACAAGCAACAGTGAGCAAACGTTTTTTAGTAACTGATGTTTAAATTTGATGATTAATAATTATTCACAATTAAAAGTTCTTTTTTAAACTTTATTCTTACAAGATTCGATTTTTCAAAGTAATACAAAATCTTTTATTCATGTTTTCCTTACTAGCGAAATTTTTTGGAATTTTATTATTTTTAAATTCACCGCAACTCGCGCTATGTACTTGTCTCCTTTTTTATACTAAACACCTAAAGCAATCATTCTATTGTGAACTATGCCATGAGCGATAAAAAGCACTTTTCTAGTGTACAGGATACTGGATTTTTAAATTCAAGTTTCAAAATCAGTGTTTTTTTACGACCAATTGCTTGAACTGGTCTCAATGATGGTTGCCTTTGGTTGACCCTAACCCTATGCATAACCAAACGATTAGTTAATGCGCTGGAATGGTTGTGATTTAAATTATTTTTAAACGGTACTTTTTCCCACCAACTTCTGGTTATCGATTTCGCGTGAAAAAGAGCCTTTCGAAAGTGCATTATATAAAAAATATTCTCATATCTAGATATGGTTACTTTTAACCCTTATGATTTACCTACAGAAGGTGTAATATTGACAGAATCAAATACAAGAGCCTTTCTGGAGGATAAAGATTGTGGTAACGGAACTTTATGCATAAGCGAAAAGTATGTTATCATTGAACTATATTAAAATTATTTTTTTTTTTAGATATAGTTAGTCGTTTTAACTTCTGCATAAGTTTAATTCATTAAACTATTAGATTTTTTTTTAAAATACCTCTGCATTTAACTTTAATATTTCTTTATTATTTCTTTTGTTGTTTCTAATTTTTATCTCAAAAATTTATATTAGAATGCCAGATGTAATAATAGCAGTTAACTTTTTTGCGTTATTATTTCTTTAAAAAATTTGTTAAGTTTAAAAATGGAGTGGAAAAAATTTGCTACATTTTCTGATTTTCGAAATGAATTTAAAAGTTAAAATATTTTTATACAAGAATTTTCATTCGCTAAGTTTTTTCTTAACTTTTTGGTTAATGTTTTTTTTTAAGATAATATTATATGGATTTGCTTAAATCAGGACCTTTACTTTTTTTTTTTTTTTTTGTTAGTTATTTGCTGTGGCGAGGTGACATTGAGTCACAAAGTTTCAAATTGAATTATCCTTCTATATCACTGCATGCTATTTGTAGAGATACAAGCAGCTTCCCTTTTCAATGTTTATACTGTCTCTTGGAATCTGAAGGTGGTTTTCAAAATTTTTAGTATGAATGCTATATTGATCTGTATTAAACAGTATTATTTTCTTTTCTAACAACATTAAACAATCTATCTTTATTGATGTTGTATCATAGGAAAATCTGTTTTTATCCTAAATTTAAAGACCTTATTTCATATTTCTATATTAGTGTTTTATTTCATATTGAATAATTCAGTAAAAAAAGATATAATATCTCAATGAAAAAAGATATTTACAATGTCTCTATGGAAAAAGATATTTACAGCATCTCTATGAAAAAATTAATTTTGTTTCAAGGTTTTTAACAATTAAAATTAAACTAATTAAGTCTGAAATTTCAAAAGAAAAAAAATTAATAATAATAAGAAGCTAGAGACTGAGAAGGATATTTGCTTTAACATAATTAATATAATTTAACATAATTTTCCTTACAAATTATTGTTCTGTTAATAGTTCTACATCGCTATTACACATTCTTTTTTTTTTTTTTTTTTTTTGCTTTAAGATGTAATAGAGAGTGATGAAAATGATCCAGAGGCATCTGTTACTGAAGTCCGATTTGTTCCATCAGATGTTAATAAAAGTAGATTGTTTTATTATAATAAGATTCTATATTGTCTAGTGTTTTTTTTTTAATTGTTTCTTAGTTTTTAAATTCTTTTTTTTCTTGTCTTTAAATTTTTTGTTGTTGAAGATGCTAAATCTTTTAGTTCAACAAATGTATGATGCTGTAACACAATGTCAAGAGCTTCACCCAGATCCAGATCTTAGTGAAGAAGAAGATTATGATGAAGGTTGATTTTGTCTTTGTAATATTTGATATTTATTCAGAGTATTTTTAAGTTAAAAAAATTTCTTTATCTTATAGAAATTATATGATAGAGCAATTAACCTTAGAAAGTGTTGACATTTTTCTCTGTTTTTATAGTTTCCTTAGCTATAGAATGGAATTTTGCTTCTGTAATACAGGATGCAGCAGTGATTTGTGGACTAATTTTTAGCTAGATTTTGTGATATAGATAAAAAAAACTTCTGAAATTTGTTTTTGTTGCTTAATGCTCAATAAATATTAACTTAGATTTGAATAAAATTGTAAATAAAAAAAAATTTAATTAAAAGTTTTACAATGGAAGCCAAAAGAACTGAAGTTTTAAATTAGATTCACGTAGGTTGCCTGCAAGTGAAGTGATTCATATTTCTGGAGTGTCTAAAACTACATTTTACAAAGTGAAAAAATGTGGCAGTACTGAGAGCTTAAATACCCTGTTCAGTGAACAAAACAGTTTAAGTTCATTGAAAAGCTTAAAAAGTATGTTAAAAAGAATTCTATTATATCCATCAGAAAGACTGAAAAACTGTTCAATATTGATTTAACAGAAAAGCTTAAGACTTTGAGATTGGATTGATCAAAGAAGCTTCTGAATCAGCTAAAAAGCCATGTTTCATCAAAAAATTTTCTAAGGTAAAATATTTTTTAGTCTTGACTGTGTGATCAATAGGCAAAATGTCAGATTTATAGTGCAAATGAGTGACAGATGCTCTGTAATCCATCTGCACTATGAATCTGTCACCCTCAGTCCATCATGATGCTTGGTATCATTGCTTCTAATGGGGAGAAATGTCCTCCAATCTACATCAAAGAGAAAAAATTAGCTCTCATGTATATCAACCTACTAAAATGTTATATGGTGCAATGGCTGAAGAAGAAATTCCCAGAAGGCAATTATATCTTTTAACAGGACAATACACTCTGTAATGGGTCCAGAAAACCCAACAATATCTTCACAACAGCATGACTAATTTTTGGCCCAAACACTTTTGGCCAAAACTACCATTTAGCCTAGACCTGAACCCCCTTGGCCACCATTTACCCCAGGCCTGAATCCCCTTGACTAAAGTGTGTGTGGAGCACAGTTGAGAATTAGGCTTGCAAAAAGGTCCACTCAAGTGTCAAGTCACTATAGTCATCTATTACCCATACTTGGAACTCAATTTCAAGTGATTATATAATCAGCATCTGCCGGTTCTTCCGTCCAAAGGTTGAGGCAGTGATCAACAAAAAAGTGACCTAAGTGAATGTTAAGGTGGGAAAAGCATTTGTCTTCAACTTTTCTACTGTTAATATTCCATGAATATAATTTTTAAGTGCTTTAAAAATTCATTTCAAAAAATGTTCTAAAAATTTTGGGAATCCCTGCAGCCCCTTGTACTAGAAGCATGGTTTCACTTGCTATTATCTTGCTGTTAGTAATATACATTAGGAATCTTTTTATTTTTATTTTTTGTTAAAACGTTATGGTTGCTTTTAGGTGAGGAGACTTACTACACAACTACTGAATCTCTAGAAGGTTTTTACACATCTGCAGATGATCTTGAAAACATTGAGTTAAGTGAAGAAGGAATGGTAAGTAATTTTCATTAATTTTTTAAGCAAAGTAAAAAAAAAAAAGAGTTCAATATTTATATATAAAACAAATTTATTTAAATAGATACATTGGAGAGTTATATTTATATAAATACACTATAGGAGTAAAAAAATACATTAGGGGTAAATGTACATAACTAACAGGCAGCATCCAATCTCATCCAGGCTCTGGAAGTTAAAAAAAAAAACAATTGATGGATATCAGCTGTTAGAAACAAATGGCAGTGTGGTGTAAAAAAGAGAGTTGCTTGGTCTTTAATAAATAAAGTAACATTGAAGTAATAAAAGGAAAAGCTAAATCTTGTTAAAAGATCTAAATCTGAAAAGTATAGCAATTGCTTTGTTATAATAAAGTTGCAAAGTGGCAGTGGTAGTGTTAGTTTTTGGGACTGGAGTTAGATATACAATAACAAAATAGACTCAAGAAATAGATATTTTTTGAAGTAAGTTAAAAACAGAATCTTATGGATTTAATGTGTATAAAAATTCTATTTCTTTTAATAATTGTTTATTAAAGTTTAAATTCAACAAAATTTAACAAGAACAAAAAAATTATTCATCAAAAATATTACATCTGTAATAGAGCTTGTTATTTGTCTTTCAATAGAGATTGATTTCAATAAAGAAGCCAAAAGTTCCTTTTCAAATATGTTAAAAAATCTTTGATTTTAAAGTTGAAGTAAAGAAAAGAAGTAATATCCTGAATTATTTTTTGTTGAAATAATATATGCTAAAAGAGAAAAAAAGCTGACCCCTAGGAATTTACTCAGAGAACTATTGTTAAACTAGTCAGATTGAATATGGAAATTTGAAACAATCAAAACAAATATTTCAGTTGGAAATTTGTTAATTGATTAATTTTGTCAAAAAATGACGGTATTACTAATTTAACATATACAGTGATAAACTCTACAGTAGGGCAGTTAAAACCAGTATTACAACATTCACTCCCTTTTACCAAACCATATCAGTATTCCTAATGTCACTAACATAGTAAGACAGCTAATCAAAATGTCTGTTGGTAACGTTTTTTTAAACTAAGCAAGAATGAACAATATTATTCAAAAAATTATTCTCCTGGAAGAATAATAAAATTGAACAAAAAAGTAAACAATTTGTTTGATTATCTTTGAAATTATTCTGTATCATAAAAGTAAATAAAATATTAGATATATATTAAAAATAAAAGAATGCTCTTTTATCCTAATTGTTCAAGTTATTGGTATCAATCTAAAAAAATTAAATTTTATTTAAGATTCTTTCTCTGTCACATGAGGGCAACTTTGCAAAGTAAAAACTAATTCTCATTTTATATAACTATTTTGTTTATACTTAAAACTAATTTAAAGCTTGCCATTTAACAATAAACCAAAGCAAAAATATTTCTCCTTGTCAAAATCAGAACTTGAAAATAAAATGTTCACCAGCCATTAAAATAAAAATACATACAAGCAATAGTAAAAATTTACTACAAATCCCACAAAATAAAATCAACAAATCAAATATGTATGGATGTACTCTTAGAATGTATGTTTTTGTTTTAGGCTAACTTGCGGCGCCTTCAAGAAAACATGCAAATTGCTGAAGCTGAAAGTTCTGAAGAAACAAATGAAAAAAAAATAAGTCAGTATTTTTATGTGTTTTTTAATTCCAATCCTGTGAGCTGTGTATTTAAAGTATTAAATTTTTATGTACTTGAATGAGAGGCTCAACATGTCTTACTGTTCTAGTCAAACATGATGTGAATAATCAAACTTAGAAATGTTTATTTTGTGTAACTGTTACTAGACTAAAATAGATAAAAACATTTCTAATTTTAAAATATTAAGTTTAAGACTCAGGTTTTATATCAAAATAATGAAAATCAAAATAAAATAATTTTGTTATAGCAAGACTTCATGACTGTTTTATCTACAGAGTAGTTTTTTTGGAATTTAAAAAGCTGTTAATAATTTTGAAACTTTGTTCCATTTCATCTTCATTGAAATCTCTAGTAACACTAGTCTCTGGATAAGCTTTTATTACATAAAGTATATTTCATCAAGTTTGAGAACACAATAGAGTGGCCCAAAAATGCATGGAAAATAATTAAGTTAGAGCAGTATTATAGTCTGAAACTTCCAAATAGTTCCTTCTCATGTATGATAAGTATTACAATGTTTTATAGAAGAATTCCTATATTTAGAGGTGACTCAAAACCTAATTGACCAAAATTAGCAACATTTGCAGTTGAACTGCAGTCAAGTATCAAATATGAATAATAGAAAGAGTGTCATTATTATTAGCAATCCTACATCACTTGTTCATAATAGCATGGCTTTCTTTTCATTTGGAAACAATACTCTGTTCTATCCATTGACTTGCAGAGCATACCGGAGTTGCTTTTCTGTAGCCACCAGAATTTGCAGCATCTTGGACTAGAGCGGTTCTACATTCTGTATGGTCATTGGTTACAGCCTGTGTCTATATGGTGCAACCTAATAGCCTTCTATGCCATTCCACAAATCAGGATTGACTAGCAATCTGTATGATATCAGAAATTTAGTGAACAGATTCCTGCTTCTTTTTTATGCAAAATTCTTTTCCCTTCTTTGTAACTCCTGCAAAAGCTTTTCTTCTAGATTTTCAAGCTGCATGGCCTCAGTATGTGAATTAATTCTTCAATTGTAGCTGAAAATGTGGATTCATTAGTATTCTAAGTCTCGGTCGGATGGCTCTTGTTCTTTTTCAGACACTCCCACTTGTAGAATAATCAAGCTTTTTGAAAAAATCTTGGCAATGCTAAATAGGAATTTTTGCTTGTAACCAAAAGTCTTTTGTTGCTTTTCTGATATACAGTTTTAAAACATTTTGACTATAGAGAAAATAAGCAAGAGCCTGTTTCCCTAAGGGCAAATTACTACCTTCAATAATTTTAATAGGGCTAATGAGATAAATTTGTGAACACAAGGCCATCTGAAAATGCAAAAAAGAGGTAAAATTAGATAACTATTATTTATACATAAATTTATAAACCACTTAAATTAAATATTGAATAGTCTTTATTATGCCTCACAGCTTTATTTTACTAACTACTATTTAATCTTTTACACAATGTAAATTGTAAAATTACTTATCTTAATTTATAACAAATAAAAGTATTTTATATATTCAGGTTACTTATCTTTGCTGATTATAATTCTTTGGCAGTTTAAAAAGTTTTTTTTATTAAAATGTTATTTTTCTAAATAATAGTAATACAATAATCAACATTATTAAAAGAAAATTAAATGCAAGTTGATTGCAAAGAACTAACAAAAGATTTATTTAAATGTAATTTGAGGCGGTTAAGAGGTGCTTGTGCTAATTACATAAAATTAATATTATTTATTATTTACTAAAAAAGACGCTAAACTATGTATTTACTTAAATATATTTATTTATTTATTGTAAAATAGATATATATTTAAGCTATAGAAAACTTTATTTTTTACCTGAATTATTTCTACATATACTGAAACGTGACTGGGGGTTCAGACATTGAACATTTGTATTTTTAAAGCTAAACTCATTTAAAGAACTAGATTCATGGAGTCAATATTTTTTATTTCATCGATTGTTTTAAATTCATGAATCTGCGAAAATCTTGTTAGTGGCTTACAAAAACTAGGAGTTATTGGCACTAAAATAGACGTTATTGGGATTCAAGTAAAGTGCAACTTTCTCAAGAAAGAATGAAAGGAACAGGATTCAACTCGTATGTTAACATATTCACTTCACGTGTTTTTAAAAACTTTGATTCAAAAAGATTTAAGCTGAATGCATACTTAATTCTAATCTCTATTTTTTTACTAACTCAAATTTGTCTTCTAAATAATTGTCTTTTGGAAAACCCGGATGCAGCTTTCCTCACTTAAGAAGTACAAAACTTGTCATTTACCCATTTCAATTTATGCATTACAGATTTATACCCATTCCAACAATTCACTACTGCACATTTATTTACCAACAAAGTTACAGCGTAAATTTGGATGAATATATTAATCCATCTGAAAAGAATCCAAATAATGTTTATGAACTACTAATTTGATGTATTACAAACCGATTACATCGTAACTATTAATTTTTTTTTCTTATACTTCTTTAGATGGTCAATTCGATGATGCTGATTCCATGAGTTAATTATCGATTTTAATTCATCAACTGAAAAAGTTCACCAATGAGTTTGGCGATAAAGAAATACGTCGGAGAAACATTTAAAAACATTTCATAAAAATGGTAGTACTGTCAATGACGTTTAGAAAAAAAGAGATAGTCGGAAAACTGTTTTAACTGCTAATGTATCATTTTACCTTCAATAAAAAGAGTTTCACGAAGTGATTGACAAATACTTACGACGCATAGGTTTTACGTCATAGTCATTCAATTTGTTCTTTGTCAAAATATATCTTCTTAACATATATGCATCAATCTTAATAAACTTAATAAAGTTCTCTTTTTGTAAGAGGTTCATATGATGAACTCTTCGAATTCCTTTGTTTTAAAAATGATTTTAAAAAAGTTTTAAAATAGTTTTTAAAAATGTTTAAGGATTCTCTTGCATAAACATAATTCAAAAAAAAAAAGTTGATCATGTTTTGTTTAGTGGTATTAAAATACTAAATACTAAAAAAGGTTAATGCAAAGATCAAAAAAGAAAAAACGTTAACTGAATTTGAAGAAGGATAGTTGGTTGAATGGCCTGGTAATGGCATTTGATTTGGGCGATCTTTAAACAAAGAACGATTTAATTAAGGCTGCCTCAGACGTAAGGAAACTTTGTTAAATTTCAGATTCTTCGTAAATTTTCCATAATTTAAAAATGAACTTCGAACTGACCATTGGTTAAAATCGTTCCTTAAAAAGAAATCCTGAAATAGTTCTTCGAAACCCTGAGTATGAGCGGCAATGATTTTTTTGAACATTCTGCAATGTTGATATATATATATATATATATATATATATATATATATATATATATATATATATATATATATATATATATTCCAATTTATATTGTTTACACAACTATGTTTATTTTAGTGTAAAAATTTTTTCCTTTAAAAAAATTATTTGCTTATAAAGGAACAATTATATGGTTCACTTTTTGTGCCGAATGAAGAATTTTATGGTGCAGGATGTTTCAAAAGTTTCACACAAAAAAATGAACAAACTGTAATTTGTTATGCTACTATTTGAAAAACGCTATGCATTAAAGGGGATTTAGTTTGTTTTTGTTATTCATTTATTCAATCTTGGTTTCTTCAGGAGATGGTGCAACTTGAACCTGTTGATTGTTGATTCAGTTTTACTATGAGAATTCCTCTCGAATTACTACAACGGCGAGGGGATTCTAAGCCCTTTAAACTCTCAACAGTGTAGCGAGTTGTTGAGAAGTTTGCTCAGTGAAAAATGATCCATGTTCTAGGAGACCTAAGGTCGCTACTGGAGAAGTCATTCAACAATTAAGTGCGATTCTAATAGTAGAAAAGAAAAAAATCCTCACCTTGCTTGTTCCAGGAGACACTTCAGCTGTTATTGTCTTGAAAACAACGACTTGGTGTATTATTCCCCATCGTTTTAGACTGTCTATACAAGCTCCGAAAATAATGAGTTGTTATCTGCTAACTATCAGGAACGATTAAGTTTCGCACGATGGTGTCGATTTCCAACCTTTGTTCATCGAATATTATTCTCTGATGATGACAAATTTTAACATCAATGGATCCACTAACACCTACAATTGTATTATTTGGGGTGAAGAGAAACCATGTGAGTGTGAAAGCAAAAAAAATGTGCTCGGCAATCATATTTCTACAGGCTAGCCCCCCTCCCTTACCCCTCTTTTAACTCTCCCTTACCCCTCCCTATCCCCTCCCCGAACGCTTGCCAAGCAGTTAAAGAGCTTCTCAAAGAAAATAATCCATGAAGTTTATGATGAAAACGGATTATTTTCGAGACTTTTACTTAGATAAAAGATTGTGGAGGAAGTGCTCTTGGGTATGCAAGACTACTTACATAATCGCCTATTTGAATTTAATGATATGAAACTTTAATGATACAAGCGTGAGCAAGGTAAACACCTTTAAGGCATTAAAGATAAAAGTTACCATACCTTTGTACTCAAACATGGCGGCCTATTGCTGCTAGACATTATAAGAGATATCCCAAATGCTGCACATCGAAGATTGCCAAAATGTTTTTAACCTTATTATAGATGAAGTGAAAAAGCGCATGATGTCATTGTGTTGAATAAGCACGCTAAAAAACTAATTGAATATGTTGATCTTGGCGATATGGAATTAAATTATGCAACATTACAAAAATCTGAAAACACTTCTATCCATGCACTGGTATTCATACGAAAAAGCTTAACTCGTTGGCATGGGAAATTTTACGACAACTACAGCTGTCAAATATATCCTTTTATGTGGAAGACAATTAACATTTGTAAATGTTATTGAAATCATAATTGTTAAATGTAACGTTGCATTTCCTATTAGTTAACTTTCTAGAATGGATTTTTTTTCAAAATTTATTTGGTGTAAAAAATTGACATGGCTATATGGTATTTTAACTCAGAACCACCACATTTAGCTACATGATTGCTTATGAAACTCAGGTTTGTTGAAGGTACTAAAGAAAAATTGGTCATGGAAAATTTTTTTTTTTAGGCAAACATATTAAGGAAATCAAGTAAATAGTTTCATACGTAATCTAGGCTATTTCTATCACTGAAGTTATGTTTAGGTGAAAAATTTACCCTGAACTTTAAAAACTACTCTATCAGCATTTAATCAGATTTTCTCACGAAAAGCATTATTGTTATGATGATTTGTCTCCTTTATGGAGCCAAACATTTAACCATACATTAGGTTTTAAAAAAATACCTCCATCCCCAGCAATCGTCACTAGGTTTTAGAGTCATACCTGGTTAAGTTGGTCCGGGCCTCAACGGGCTTACTAGCTACTGCCTTGATCACACGCGGTACACTACATAAGCTGGAATCTTTCTTGATAACGAGTTATATGAAATTATGCAGTTCTAACACAATTTTAAGAAGATGATAATTTTACATATTACAGTGAACTCAAGTTTGAATTAAGTTAAACATCAGCTTTTGGTTTCTCCGTTAATTACAAAAACAATTAACTAAAAATAGTGATGAAAAATAGCTTATATCATTCTATTTAAGCAAATCGAATTTAGTTTTATTTTACGTACTAAGTCTGCTTTATTTTGATTCAACCCCATCAAGTTGTGCTATTTAACTAAGTTGGTTTATTCTTCAAAAGTATCAAATTTATGTTTAAATGTAAATTTGTGTCATCAAAAACCTGCATATCGTGGTGTGACCAAACAAATTCATATGCTTTAAGAAAGTCCTAATTTAAGAAATGACAAATTTCGTATATATAAAATAAACATTTTAGGGAAAATAACTTAGCTATTTTAACTAGATATCTAGTTAGTTAAAATAACTAAACTTTTTTTCTCTAAATGTTTTTTCTCTTAAATTAGGACTTTCTTAAAGCATAGGACTTTGTTAGGTCACACCACGGTAATTAATGATGGAAAATGTAAGAAAGTCTCTACAGACTATTATCAAACGAAATAGCTTACATTCTTTCTCGTACCTTTCAAAACGAAGACCAAAAAGCTGTAATGTAACGAATTATGTAGTCATCAAAATGCGAGATGCAGATTTCTCAAAGTATACTTCACATTTTCTGAAAAGCTTTAGGAAACCCATTCCACACTTCGATTTGTAACAACGATGGAGGAACGCTTCAACGTTACCTTCCAATATAACTATCCGCAAAACAAAATCTTTTCGCATTAGATCCACAATTGAAAAAATATTAAATGATAAGAAACAATAATGTATCTATTAAAGATGAAAGTAGTACTTTAATTATTACAGTTTAAGAGACAAAAACGCTTAAATTTACACTTTCGAAAGCCATGAATTTATCTACAATACAGTTGCATGAGTAAAACATTACACAGCAATCTTTTTTAAGCAACTGTAAAATGGAAAAACAAAAAGTTTTTTTTATTTCAGTAAACTTAAAATAAAAACTCTAACACCTAAATTACACAAGATTGCACTTAAAACCTAATTTACACTATATTGCACATATTTACAGTTCGTATTTAATGTTGCTAATCTCATCAGAAGAAAAATTGTCCAAATACGGTTTGATCTGATGCATCAAACGCAATAAAACGTTTTTTAATTTCTAATAAGCATTTCCTTTTTTAAACATCGTTTGAAAAGCAGTGTATTTTTTTTAACCGTTTTTAACCGATGTTAATTACCTTTAGTGTCATTGGTCTAACCACACAATCATAAATTATTTTTTAAATTAGTTTCGCGGTTATAAGACTAAACAAAGTAAAATGTATGAAACATTAGTTTAAAAATAACTAATGTGTTAAAGTAAACGGTTGCACTTCTGTATTTATTTTGTTTGGTTTTATTACCCTTATTGCACGTCTTAAAAATTTTAAATAGTCTTTCCCTTTTAAACGGTCGAAAAAAAAAAGTTTTCCAAGGATGTCGGTCACGTCATCTTAGCCAGTTTATAAAAACAAATAACTTACAAATCGAACTATTAAAATTTTTTTATATTCGCTCTTGGCTGTGGTACTTTTAAAGGCGAGAGAAGAGATTGATTAATTCCTGGACCTCAGGTCTAGGAATTTAGTATTAACAATCAAAGTATAGCTTGATGAAGAGTTCTACTTTGATAGCTGCTAGCTGAAGTGATATGGTTGGAAAAAAACAGAGGGAAGAAAAAGTTCGAAATCAAAGTCAATTAAGCAATACTTCTACATTAAGAGGAAAGTACCAGTCAAATGGTTGGGCTCAAGAAAATGAAAGCCCATACACTCTAAATGGAATTCAGTTGACATTGATTGTGTCTAAAGACATGGTTTACTATTGTTTCGATGTTTTACTTAGTCATTTACAAAGGACTGAGTTGCCAAAATCAAAGTCTCCTAAATTTACAAATGATGCATAGTAAGATTATATGAATTTTGGTCACTAAACTAGTATTCTATTATTTCAAATACAAAATTATTATTTGTAATTTATTAGTACTAACCATATCATTTAAATTTAGCACAGTATTTGGTTTATGCTGAATTCTTGTTCTGCCATCAGATCCTGAATAACAAAACGATACTCATCAGTAAAAATAAAAGTTTCCTAGAACAACCGTTTTAGTTGAGTTTTTAAAAAATCTGTTTGTTTTTTTTATTTACTTTGCTGACAAATGGTTTTTTTTTCTATCAAATTAGTCTGTGTAGCTAACTCTACTTAAAACTTTTCTTTTGATACAATTACTGATCAGGTTCAGCAGTAATGTCTCTAGTAATTATAGCAAAATCTAACAT
Source organism: Hydra viridissima (assembly GCF_058129835.1). Classification (NCBI taxonomy): domain Eukaryota; kingdom Metazoa; phylum Cnidaria; class Hydrozoa; order Anthoathecata; family Hydridae; genus Hydra; species Hydra viridissima. The sequence continues at coordinate 4,470,089 of NW_028324310.1, forward strand.
TGATTTTTATATTTTTCTACTGGACTTTGCTTTATGGACTATTGAGCATTATTTTCTCATTAATGTTTTTTGGATACCCACTTTCCTGCTTTGTTGCAATTTTTGAATTTTTTATACTGTCGCCAACTTATACTTTTTAAAAATTTCATTAAAAGATTTACCTTCATCTTGATTATAAAAGTAATAAAGCAACAGTTTTATATATTCAAAGAGTTTTTCAAATATATTACACAATTAACGGTATAAGCATTGAATATGTGTATACTTTTGCCTTAAAAGTGGATCCATTAGAATACTGTTAATTGCTCTGTGTGTGTGTGTGTGTGTGTGTGTGTGTGTATTGGTAATACAAATTTATTTACTTGTATTACAAAATTATCAAAGTACATTGTTGTAAAAATAAATAATTCAGTTAAATCAGAAAACTTGCTATATGAAATTAGCTCTGCTATATGTATATTTTTGCTCACCAGGGTGTGGGTATTTAAATGGTGCAAGGGAAAAATCAGTAATTTTTTTTAATGTTTTTAGTTACAGCAAAATTTCTACTATTTAATAAGCATGTTGCTGCATCATTACAAATGTAAATTATTTTTTAAAAGTTTATGTAAAACCTAAATTTATGCATATATAAATAGATATCAGATGGGGGTAAACTAAAGGTAAACTGTCTAGATCTTTCAAGCTGTAAAAATGTCTAAATCTATAAGCTGTAATAGAGTGCTGCTCATAACTACTTACTTTGCAGCTAATCAAAATCTTTTTACAGAGAAGTAACCACTTTTAAATTTGTTAGAATAGTGGAAAAATGTAAATATCTTGATTTACAGAAAATCCAAGATAAAAAATTGTTCAAAAGAAAAAGAGAAAATGTTACAAAAAATCCCCTTCCCCTCTTCCCCTCCCCCCCCCCTTCCCCTCCCCCCCCCCTTCCCCTCCCCCCCAAAAAAAAATCAAAAGAGGGAGATATGAATATTTATAATCATATATGGTTGGTTTTCCTTTTTTTGCAATATAAATGTTTTCAAATAATGACAATGAAAGATTGTGAGTTTTTACTGGCACAGAATACAAAGTAATGTTCAACAAGACAGTTTTCTTGCTTCAATGTTTGAGGTCTTTAGTAGAAAATGAAGATGTTAACAGGCAGAGGAAAAATAATTGACCACTTGTTCTTTTATTGCATCAATGTGGCAATAGATAAGAGTTTTGTTAGGATTCCAGTTTGTATAAATCCTGTTTTATCAATCTTTGGTATTGGAAAAGCTGGATAAGAAAGAATAAGAGGGTCTTTTGCTAAGGCTAGTGAGTACATGAAAATATTTACAAGTTAATTCTTTTAATAAATTTTTACACAATTGATACACCAATTCACAAATGTATTTTATCCAATTTTCTCTCTTAAAAATAACAAAACAAGTGATTTTGTGTGTGAGGCAATATAATCAATATTAGACTAATATTGATCATATTGCTTGAACAGTTATGTTTTACTAGTTTCTCTATGACCCTGCAAGGAAAACATACACCGATGCTTGACTTTTTAGAAAAATTTGTGAAAATTTTGTTATCTATTATATTAAATCATAGAGGATTGTAAGTTTTTTATGATTTGCAAGATACTCTGAGCAAGATACTCAGAGACTTTATCTGTCAGAGGAATGGAATTTACCAATTATATATATGTACACAAGAAGCACTTCCCAGAACATAAAGGTTGTCATGAAATTTACAGGTACTCTAATGATGATTAGTTAAGAATAATATTTGATTTATATATTTACAAATATACATATATTTTTAATCTTATTTGTGAGTTATTATAATCTCTGATTTTAAGATAGATACATTAAGACATGGAAACTTGTTTTTTTTTTCTTTTTGTTTTCAGGAAAACATCTATAGAAAAATTTACCATCAGCTTTGGTTATTTTTGTAAGGATATATGCTCAAAATAATACAAGCTCACCTTTATACTTGAAAACAAAGATATTTTTGCAATTCAGTTCATCAAGAATCTGCAAGAAATAGAGCTTTACTTTGACAAAGCAGAGGTGTTTTATATCAGAAAGGCAGTGGCATGATGTAATGTCTTTGTCAAAACTAGCAATGCAGCTCTTGCATTTGACTTTGTATATGTGTACATATAATACTCACTCTCTATCTGTACATATAGTATATATAATTATGCTGACTTTTAAGTTTTCAATCCTTTTTGGTTTGCTTTACAAAGGCCAATTGGGCAAAAAGAATTAATAACAGAATTGTAAGAGCAGATGTGAAGTTTAAATTAGATTAACAGATAATTGAAAAAAAAAAAGAAATTTATTTTGAATATAGTATGATAATTTACAAAGCAAAATATTTAAAAAAATTTTTTTAGACACCATAAGTAATGTGCTTTTTTCTTTCTCTAGCTGCCGTATGTTATGTTTTTATCTGGTAGCAGAGGGCGAGGGGGTTGGCATGGAGTGGCAGAATAAAAGATTAACAAAATGTTTTGAATAATAAGTAAACATTTTAAAACAAAATGTTACAGGAAAAAAAAAACACTGGGGGCATGAGATCTTGATCTTTAACATTTATAGTTCTGGGTAAAAAGTTTGGAAATTCAACTCTACAACTATATTTTTTGAAGTCATTGTAAACAACATGTTATTTTGATGGTTAAATTGAAATTTATATTTACAAAGGGAAGACTGGTGATATCACAAAAGAACACCAATTTCATGCATTTTACCTTTAACCAGACTTTTATTGTTCTTACATTCTAAGTAATAGGCCTTACTTATTATACTCAAAAATTATGAAATAAGATATAACTTATATAAGTCTTCAAACTTGTTTTTTTTAATTTTATTTTCTCAAAATGTAAAAACTGTGCAACTTCTTGCACCTTTTACATATATGTAAATATATATACATATATATATATATATATATATATATATATATATATATATATATATATATATATATATATATATATATATATATATATATATATATATATATATATATATACATACATGTACAAATAACAAACACATTATTTTAGTCCTTTATTTGTAACTTGGAAGGCAGGAAGTGATAAGAGACTAAGAGGTTGTATTGGTACCTTTTCGGCTCTAAAGTTACATGATGGATTAAAGGAATATAGTTTATCAAGGTTGGTATTTACTACATTTATACAGTGCATGACAAATGTTTTTGAAAAAAAAAAGACAATAATAAAAACAGTTAGAAAATGAGTTTTATTTTTATAAATCTTACTTTAATTTGCTTTCAAGCTTGTTAAATTTGTTATTTGATATTTAGCACATTATTTAATACTTATCTCTCGTATTGAAAAAAAATAAGATAAAATAAAAAATGTAATTTTAAAGGAATGCTTTCAATAAGGCCAGCTAGTTTGTTTTTTTCAAACAAACCAGCTGTCTTTATTGAAAGTGTTTTGAAAATCTTTTCTCAACTACTGGGGTTCCTTTCTTTGAAAACTCTATCCAATATGAAACAACTACTCTAAATGGGGTCCAAGTTAGGCAATTGGCTCAGTCATTCACATTTTGGTATTAATACATTTTATATCTAAGTTTTGTTAATAATCTTGCCATTTATATTCAGGGTCTTTGTTAAAACAACTGATTTCCACCAGGAAAAAAAGATTAATTACTTTGTTGTAGCTGGTTAACTGAAATGGAACAATACTTATATTTGTTAATTAATCATTCAACTAATACAAAATTTCCAGTCTATAAAGTAGCAAAGCACCCCAGACCATGGCTTTTTTATTGGAGTTGTACTTTTTAAATGGTATTTTTCACCCAGAAGAAAATCTTCTCAGATTCTTCAAGTGTAGAATAATGTTTAAAAAAGATAAGTATTAAATAAGTTATTTAACAAGCTCAAAGTACAGTTAAAGCTTCATATATATATATATATATATATATATATATATATATATATATATATATATATATATATATATATATATATATATATATATATATATAAATATAAATATATATATATATATATATATATATATATATATATATATATATATATATATATATATATAGATAGATAGATAGATAGATAGATAGATAGATAGATAGATAGATAGATAGATAGATAGATAGATAGATATACATATATATATAGATATACATATATATATAGATATACATATATATGCATACATATATACATACATACATACATACATACATACATACATACATACATACATACATACATACATACATACATACATACATACATACATACATACATACATACATACAGCATGCACTCTAAAAATCTGCTCTAACTTTAGTGTTCCTTTTTGAATTTTTTTCTATACAGAAAATTAATGAATGAGTCCAGGCTATGAAAAGACACATTTTCTTCTGAATTTAGTAAGGCTGATATTTAAGTAGCTCATGAGTTAATCATTTTATACATACATAAAGCACTAGTCATTTATTAAATGTTTCATATCAATGATGACTTAAGATGGCTGTTCTTTAACATTGTATGACCAGTATTTATGTTAAAGTGGTAATCAGTATGTATGTAAATTAAATGCACAAAATTTAAAGTAATAGAAGAATAATGTTTTCTTTTTTGTTTGGTGTTTTTCATACAATATGTGATTGTGTTGCAAATTTTAAAATGGAATTTTTAGTGCTTTAAGAGATAGCAGATTTTCCCCTGTTTCCTTGGAAGAAGTCCCTAATCTTCATTGCAGTGTATCATTGTTAACTAATTTTGAAGCAAACAAGAATTATTTAGATTGGGAGGTATAGTTTTAATGTTTTATATTTTTAATGTTTTATATCTTAGGTTGTATAATTAACTTAAAAAAAGTTAACTAAAAAAAAATGTAACTAAAAACTGTAACTAAAAACTGTAACTACATACATAAAAGTAAAAAAACCTTATTTTTTTTAGTTTTTCATATTTTCATTTTCATTTTTGCTTTATAAGGGTTTTTTTGCTGAGAATTCAGAAAAGAGTTAAAACTTACTCAAAAAAAAAACAACAACATAAAAACAATTAACAAACAAATTGATCATATAAATATCCTAGAAACGTAATTTCCAGTCTGCATTTTAGGTTGGAATACATGGTATTCGTATTGAATTTTTAAATGAACGAGGAAGAAAGTTGAGTGCAACATACTTGCCAGAAGTTGCGCATGAGCAAAGTAAATTATTTTGAATTGTTAACTCTTTATCTTTATGATTTTACTTTTTGATTTTAAAACATTGAGGAGAATTGCTTGAAAAAATAATAATAATAATAATAATAATAATAATAATAATAATAATAATAATAATAATAATAATAATAATAATAATAATAATAATAATAATAATAATAATAATAATAATAATAATAATAATAATAATAATAATAATGATAATGATAATGATAATAATAATAATAATAATAATAATAATAATAATAATAATAATAATAATAATAATAATAATAATAATAATAATAATAATAATAATAATAATAATAATAGTTATACATATATATACATATATATATATATATATATATATATATATATATATATATATATATATATATATATATATATATATATATATATATATATGAATATTAGTTCGCCTCTTTAATGGGCCTTTTCATTTATTTGATACTCGATTACTTTATATATTCAAGTAATACTTTGATTATTTCAGAAATTTTTATTTTCCTTTTAAAAGCTTTTTTTTGAGAAAGTAATTTTATTTTTAGTTGCAATATTAATATTTATATTTCTAATATTTATATTTGTTTATATTTGCAATACTAATGTTTGTATTTGCAATATTGATTTTTACATTTGCAATATTAGTATCATAATTGCAATTTTTACATTTATATTTACAAAGTTAATTTTATATTTTAGATTGGAATCAAGTTCAAGCAATCGACTCATTGATGAGGAAAGCAGGTTACTGGAATACGATTACAGATGAACTCCGTAGTTCCATTAAACTCACTCGCTATCGAAGTGAGAAAATTTTAGTAAGTTATGACGAGTATACTCAAGCGCAGAAAGCATCAAACTGAAGGACATTCCTTTGAGTTGATAATTTTTTTTTTTTATTGCTTATGAGTTTTTTATTTTTTGTTGCGCCTGAGAAATGAGATTGTTAATAGACAAAAAAATGACGCTATGACTTAATAAGTCGGTATTTAGATAGATTACAACCTAGGATTTATAATAGGTAGATAGAATTGGAAACTTTCGAAAAAATGTTTGATTAAAAATCTAGTATTATTTTCATATTTAGGGAGATCTTGTAGGCCTTTTATATGAGTACACTATATTTTCCATGAGTTTGTTTACTTTGATATTTCTTTATCTCCTTACATAGTCGCAATGTATTTTTAAAGAAATATTCGCTTTAATTTTGAGTGATTCGTCTTCGTCTACACAAAGTTTTTTGAACTGAGCTTAATTTTCATGTTTTATTTTATGTCACTTGTGGCTTGTTTTTTTTTTTTTTTAATTCTTTACCGTTAATGTTTCTGACAGCCAAAATTTTCTTACATTTAAATTGTTTCTCGTTTGCTATGGATCTATACTTTAATAAATTTAAACCGTATTTCGTGGATTTATTTACAAGAATTTCTGTTTTACTAATGTAGTTTATGAATACAAAAATTGGTTCATGGGGAAAATAATCTCTTTTTTCTCGATCCCCCATTTTAGAACTTTTTCGACAAAAAAGTAAATATGTTTTTATTAGCATTTAAATATCAAAGATAAGAATTTTTAAAAATAGATTTATAAACAGCAGCTATTACAGGTTTGAAGCAAAACACGCGGTCGATAAAACACCGTCATTCACGCTCGTATGCCTGCCGGATTGTAGCAATATTCAAATTGAAAAATATATGCAATATTTTCTAAATATATATTCAATCTTTTTCAAATATATATTCAATCTTTTTCAAAAATGTTCAATCTTTTTCAAATAAATATTCAATCTTTTTCAAATATATTCAATCTTTTTCAAATATATTCAATCTTTTTCAAATATATTCAATCTTTTTCAAATATATTCAATCTTTTTCAAATATATTCAATATTCCTGGGATAAAGCAATTTACGCGCGTAAATAGAAGGATAATAACTACAATTAATGGCAAACAAAAAAATTAAACACAAACAAAAACAATGGCGACCGAAATCATTGAAAAAGACATGGGTGCAGATCTATATAAAAATTTAATATTTTTTCTAGATGAAGTTGAATCTTTTATTGGAAAAACCACTTGTGGTGATTATTTGCCGTTATTATTACAGCATATTGATTTAATCGATCAACTTATTCCAGTATTGAACAGTTTTAATGAAGAGTTTATTGGTGATTTAAACAACAAAGAAAGAATAGAAAGTATATTATATATATTTTTGGAGATTCGGAAAATGCTTTCCCTTTATTATCATGAAAAATCTTCAAAATACTGCAGTATCAATATTAATGTGTTATATAGTAAAACCCCTGGAAGGCCAAAGTACGAAATTCCAAAAAATGTTCTAAAAGAATTTAAGTGTTTGGGTTTTTCTTGGAATGTTGCATCGAAGGTTTTAGGTGTTTCACGTTGGACAGTTCATCGCAGAGTAAATGAACTTAATTTAAACAAAACAGGTCGTTTTAGCAACATCAATGACCACGAAATAGACAGAATTATAGCTGAATACATATCTCGTCACGGTGTAGCAACAGGGGAACCATTATTATCTGGTTATTTTAGATCAAAAGGTTACCATATACAAAGAAGAAGAATCCGCTCTAGTTTAAACAGAGTGGATCATAGGAATACTGCATTGCGATGGGGAGCATTGGTTAGAAGGCGATCTTATTATGTACCATGGCCAAATTCTTTATGGCATATAGATGGACATCACTCTCTAATTCGTTGGAAATTCGTAATACATGGGTGCATTGATGGTAAATCAAGGAAAGTAATGTTTTTGGAAGCCAATACAAATAATTTAGCAGAAACGGTGTTAAATCTTTTTTTAAATGCGACAAGCGAGTTTTCAACGCCTTCAAGAATAAGAGTAGACTTTGGGGTAGAAAATGTTCTTATATGTGATGAAATGATTGCAAGAAGAGGTCATGGCAGAGGGAGTTTTTTAGCTGGATCTTCCACAAGAAATCAAAGAATAGAGAGGTTATGGAGAGATGTGTTTCGATGCGTCGTGTTACCTTTTTATTACACTTTTTATGCTATGGAACAGAGCGGCATTTTAGATATTGAAAATCCAATTCACATGTTCACACTGCATATAGTTTATTTAGAAAGAATAAATCTTTCCTTGAAAGAGTTTAAACTTATGTACAACGACCATCGTTTATCTACAGAAGAAAATTGGACTCCCAATCAAATATGGACTATGGGAATGATAAATATTGACAATCCTATGTCAAGAGATGAAACTGAAAATGATATAAATGATTTTAATATCTATGGAGTAGATGTTGACGGCCCTTTATCTCACGATTTAAACAATGTTGTTGTTAACTCAGTTAGTATTCCGAATAGAATTGATATTGAAGCATTCGTCAGAAATTCAATAGATATGTCTAAAGAATCCACTGAAATGGCAATCGACATTTACATAGAAGCCTTTGCACTTGTGGTGGAAAAATTTGAATCTTATTTATAATTTCAGATGAATTTAACTTCTTGTTCTATTTTATTTTGTATTAGCTGCTTGTTTATGTGTAAAGAATAGTTTCTACTGAATAGAATCCTTTGTATCTATACTCTCGAGTCCAGAATACAAGTGGGGTGGGAATAAACGGCACAGTGGAAATGGGGGGGGGGGGGGGTTGTTTATTAAGGACTCGAGAGTGCTATATTTTTTTACTTCCATGTAATTCGTTTTGAGCCTATATTCAAATCAAGCAATATATTCATTTGCTACTAAATGGAAATTATCCATAATAGGGTTACTTTTTAAATTTTTGCATTCGTTCTAGACGGTCTCTTAATATTTTTAGAGGGTAAACCAGAGACTTGGAAAAAAAAAGATTAGCGTTTCTCTCAAATATTATATATTACTTGGTAAGACTTCATATATGAACATGTAAAAATATCATCAAACATATTGCAAAATCATATTGTTCCAAAAAAGTTATTAGTAAATGCCATGTCATAAACATCAAAAAGGTCGTTATTAGCTGGAAGCTTGCATAACAGCGAGCCACGCGGCAAAACTAAACAATTAGAGCAAGTATGTGCAGTTGGTATATACATATATGCTTCATGTGTCTTCTGATCCTATAAATGAACAAAAATAAAAATATTATTATAACTTGCAACACTTAAGAATGTCTAGTTTTATTATTTTTATTTAAAAAAACAATTTTTTATGAAAATAACCTTCAAATATTTTTTGAAAAATTACATCATAAATCCAAGCATGGAGTTTTTTTACACACATTTTTGCATATTTATTAAAAAAATTTCAAGATCTTGCAAATTATTCTTGTTTATGTTTTTAGCTTATTATAGAAATCACACTAATTAAAGTAAACTGGGGTGGTTTTGTCCCACTTTGCACCTAAATTATCCTAGGTACAATAGCTGGTGGCCAATTAAAAATTGGTCACATTTGGTCTACAATTAAATTGGATACAATTAAAAAAAAGCTCACTGTACCTATGGCCAATTTTTTTCAAACCCCTCTATATGGCGGAACTTTTTTATTTAAGTCAATATACTTATATCAATAGAAAGTAATTGGTATATACATTTGATCATATCAGTTTTACAATTTTTAGACAAGTGCAGAGCATTAAACTTTGACGTTGAAAATACGTGGCCCTCGGTACACGAACTTCCCCTACACTTTAAAAATTCCAGGGCTTTTCCAGGATTTTTGAGAAAAAAAAAGAAAAATCCCAGGACTTTCTAGGATACTAGTCCCGGACATTGCAGGACTGTGGGAACACTGTTATGGTAGAGAATATAAACATTTTAAAACAAAATATATATTGTGAAACAAAGTCATGCAGAAACATGCAGGGCCAAAGTTGCCCTTTTTTATGTTTTTTAATTTTGCAAGTTTTGTATTATGAAGAAATCTAAAAACCATAAACTATGAAGAACCATCCAAACCACTTCATAGTGACACTTAAAAACCATTATAGAAAAGTTAAAGCAACATTTTTACAATTAAATGCCCTACCTGATGTTAACATGAATCAGGTTGTACTAGATTACATATTACCAGTAGCTGGATAACATGACTTGACAGACTATAAAAATAATATTTTAATAATATACATCTTTCAAATTATAATTTAGTTTCCGATAACAAACTAAATTTGAATGAAATAAATTATTCCGATATTTATTTTGAGTATGAGCAAAATCTTTCAGTTAAATACTACTATTTTATTAAATATAATAGATCTTTTACTTTTTCATCAGCTTCAATAGTAGGAATAAATTCAACAGACGGTTGCAATGCAAACCCAAGTAGAGGCTCTTCTGAAGCTCCAGTGACGAAAGAAAGAATATTTGCCAATGAAACACACTCTCTTCTACCACTGGCAACCTAAATAATATATTATATGTAACATCTAAAACATCACAGTGATCACTGTTTTACATTTAAAAAAAACTTACCTCTCTGACATATTTCACAAACATAGAATAAATCTCTTTTTCTTTAACTAAAGCTGTCGACCCTTCTGATGAAAATTTTGGCTTCAATAATTTTAAAAGCATTTTTGCTGTGAATTGTACTTTTGAAGGTCTTAATAATTCAAGTAATTGTGGAAACTCTTTGAAAAACCTTATCAAATTAAACTTGTTTAAACCTTTTTGTATATTAGATATACAAATATCTGCTGTATTTTTCGGTGATCTTAATAATGATGCTGTCTGGTAAATATGTTGGTAGCTGCCCTCCTTGAAAGAGTGCAATACCAATTAACAAACCTACAAAGTAATATTCCTCAGCAAAGAGTTCTCTCAAACCACTATCAAATAATCTCTCTTTAATCATTCTATTGCATTCTCGTATCCACTCTCTCCTTGGACCACCATAATCCTTAGCTAGTTCTCCCATAAAAGTCAACTTCAAATGTAATTAAAAAATTTTCAACGGATTCTAATTCAGCAAATGTTGACATTAAAATATTTTGTCGATCGATACAAATAAAGTTTGTCTCCGAATCTTTATCCGTGTTTTCATCAATGTTTTCTATATCTTGAACTCTGCCCTTGATCATTGTTTTTTGAAGAAACCTTAAAATTTCTATTGGATCCTGAAGATTATTTTCTTTAATTTCCTTAATTTTTTGGTTTTCAAAATCAATTTCAATATATATATTTTTATCAACTGAACCTTTTGCTACAAATGAAGCTGATGTAAGTTCTTTTATTTCCTGTATATCAACTTCATTAACATCTTCTTGATCTGTTAGTTGTGAACTTTTTGATACAAATGAAGCTGATGGAATTTCAATAACTTCCGTTGGAATGATCATTTGATGATCATTGCATTGTTCTTTTAGCTGTAAATATAAAAGCCCTTGTCCAGCTAGTTTTTTTACAACATCATATGAGTAATCAATATTTGAGCATTTATTTAATTTTGATATTTTTTTTCGTGATACTTTAACAAAATCGAATTCATCTGAACCCAGCAAAGGAAATTTTTCATGCAACGACTCCTTTATTTTCTCTCTTATTATTTGTTCACTATCGAATTCATTGATAATCAAAATTCCATTTGCAATTACAGAATCCCATTTTAGGAATTGTTCTTCATCATTTTCTGTAGATGAAATTAGTGCAAATTCTAATGTTTTTGTCATTTTCTTTGATTTATTTTGATTGCCTATGTGGTTGCCTATATTGCTACTGTATGGTGCTGACGACCTTAATCTATCGTTTCTATTAAGGCGCCTAAAAATACCCGATGAACCACTTTCATTGAGCATTCCTCTAGCTCTTTGTAATGTGGAGGTTATTGTGAGTTCCGATTGTGGCCTGCTGATATTTGTGCTTTGATTTGTGCGAAGAAGAATAGAAGCTTCCTCTAACAAAGATGCAACTTTGCTATAACTATCCATATCGGTATAACTGCTTTTTATAACTACACGCTTTTTCTAATAATATTATTAAAGTATTTTTAAATGTTGACAATGTTTTGTTCAACCAAAAGCCGATTGGCCGCGTTCTCCCCAGGAATATTGAATATATTTGAAAAAGATTGAATATATTTGAAAAAGATTGAATATATTTGAAAAAGATTGAATATATTTGAAAAAGATTGAATATATTTGAAAAAGATTGAATATATATTTGAAAAAGATTGAACATATTTGAAAAAGATTGAATATATATTTGAAAAAGATTGAACATATTTGAAAAAGATTGAATATATATTTGAAAAAGATTGAATATATTTGAAAAAGATTGAATATATATTTAGAAAATCTTGCATATATTTTTCAATTTGAATATTGCTACAATCCGGCAGGCATACGCTCGTTTTTGTTTTTTTAAATTCCTTCAATCTTACGGTTCGGTAATTTATTTGTCTCTTAGAACATCTCTCCCTTTCGTTTAAAAAGAAAAAAAAAATTATAAATTTTGAATTATTTAAAAATAAACGCTCTTTGTTTTCGTTTTAAAATAAATTAAGTTAATTTTGGTGTTTGAAAAAATTATAGACATTTTAAAAGAAATTTTGAAGAAACATTATAAGAGAAATTTCGTAAAAGAAAAAGTGTTTTTGTTGTTTCTCATTGCACCAAAACATTTTGCCAAATAATTTTAATGCAATTGAAAAAATCAAATAAATTTGTCTAGATGCAATTGATTTTAAAAGCATCAAGTAGCACTAAGTTGCTGTATCGTACACTCAATTTTTGTGAAGTATAGTTTTAGGTTTAAGCTACCATTTTTATTTCTGTGTTGTTATGGAGGCAGTCAATAAAAAGCCCAATCGACCAAGTGTGAAAATGTAAACAAAACAAAAAACCCTTATTTTTAAAACTTAAATTGGCATGGATCATGAAAAAGAGGAAGCATACACCAAAGAAGCAAATTTGTTAATTGACAGTTTAATAAAAAATTCTTTTAAACAATACGTTGGTATTCAAGACATCAGGGACGTTTCAATTAATGATGTATCTTGTACCATTAATAACGCAAAAGCCAACTGGATGACAATTGACGAATTTTCAATAGACAATGGAAAAACGAAGATAGAAGAATTTATTTCGGTTTGTAAGCTAATTAAACTTATTGATGCGCAAAATGTATCATTGTATTAATTATTATATACATTAAGACTGTTTTTTTCAGACTTGGGGAATATCTTGCAATTTTCTATATTGTGTAGAATTTGTGTCAGAAGATGCAAAGATTTATAGTAAAAGGTTTAGGTACAAGGTCCAGTGGAGTATACCAACTCGAAGGAAACCAATTGCTCGTGCAACTGCATCAGTATATTTTATAATTGAAGTTAGTACAGTAAAACCTAAGGTTTGTATTGACTATATAGATATCTTATCAAATAATTGCTGGTATTTGATAGTTAAAAGCTACTACTAGAGTGATCAAAGTATTACAAGTTGAAAAATGATTTTTCCAATATATTTTTCCAATTTCCAAAGTATTTTTCCAATGCAAATAGTATAAGTTTTAATATTTAGAATTTTCCAGTAAATGTCTACTTTGTATTTGAAACAAGCAGTGTAGTTAATAGGTAAATTTATTTTTGCCTTTTTCATAAATCATTATTATTTTTCTTGCCTATTTATTTTATTTTTATAATGCAAATATTGATAATAGGTTATTAGACTGTAAAGAGTAGATAAATGCCATTAAAAACTTATAACATATACATGAAACACAGGTTTGAAAGTAAACTGAAATTGCTCGCTGTGTTTTGTTTGCCTGTATGAAGTATGCTAAAAGGAACTTTTTATCTGTAAATTATTGACACAATTTCATATATGTAATATGTTTTGAAAGGATTTGTATACAATACTTATCTTTACTGTTAAAAGTTAAAACATTCCTTAAGATAAACAGCATCTACTAAAGTTGTTTTTGTTTACTGATTGGCTTACTGATTTAGAGTGTATAATATTTTTAAATGAATTTATGAAATATAATAATGTCAATAATAATTAAGGTTTTATAAACTCAATTTAACTATAACTTTCTGTAAAAGCTAGATTTATTGTGAAATAAAAATGTTTCTCCTTTTGGGGTTTAACATGTGTTTCCTATTCAAGAGGCCATTAAAAAAGTTTTCTAGAATTTTTTCCAGTTTCATTTTTTTAATGACAATATCACTTGATAATCTCAATTTAGAAGTTAATCAGTTATTTACAAGTAGTTTTTGATGAAAAAGAAGTACACAAATTGTTTTGCTATGCTTATTTAATAAAAGACTTTTTTCATTTTTTTTTATTTCGATAACTTCTTCATAGGAAAATAAATATTAAGAAGATCCTCCCTAGAGATATGGATTAGTTTTTATCAGTGGTAATTTTATTTATTTTTATTTTGTTTTAGACCTGGAGATCCTATACTTTATGAAAAATGGCTAAAAGACATCATTGAATCAAAAACTTTACTCTGGGATACAATAAAGTTTTAGATGTGATATCAGTAAATGTATGTGTCTGTATAAATAGGGTGTGCCAGAAAAAGTGGTACAATTTTTTTTTTTGAAACTACAACACTTACAAAAAAGTGAATAACAGTAAGAAGCATAATTGTGAGTACTGAGTAATATACAAATAATTACAGTATCCAGAATGTTCAAGTGAAAAATTGTTCAAAATACCCTCCTTGCTGCTCGATGCATTTTTGCAGTCTTGCACGTCATTGATCAATTCCTTTTGCAGTAGTATCTTGTCTCACACGATCCCAACAATATAAAATTTATTCACACAAGTGAGCTTCGTACCTTATTTCCACTCCCTTATACACTTTCTCCTGTAGTATTTTCCAAATCAAATAGTCTATTGGGTTAAGGTCAGGCAAGTTTAAGGGCCATTCATCTGGTGAAATAAGAGAAGGAACTTTACTCCTTAAAAACGTTATCATGCTTCTTGCATGATGTGATGGAGCAGAATCTTTTTGAAAAGTGTAGCGGTGATTACCAAAAATTTGCTCGCAGTCAGGCAGTAAACATTGCTGAAGAATAATATTTTGGTAATATTGAGCATCAATTTTGGTGCCTGGTTCATTGAAATTATTTAATCCTTTATGGTGTTTAGTGACACCAAGACTGGCCATAACACTTTTTGAGAAATGACTCCGTGCATTGCAAAGATTTTCACTAGGCACATCAAATTTTTTGTCTACTTCAAAATACACTCTGTTATTTTGAGTATTTTTTGCAGTTTCCACAGTGAAAATCTTTTCATCTGTAAAGAAAATGTTCTGAACTTGATGAATAGGAAATCTATCTTTATAGTAATTCAAAGGTTTAACAATTCTACGAACAGATGAATGTGATATTCCAGTTATTATCCTTGGCGATAAATGTTTCCTAGGTGAACCAACAGGACTAGCTATCAAATGGCTCACATTGCCTCTGTTTTCTGGTGTATTAACACTACCAATACCAATTCGTCTATCTGCAACACCTGTTTGTCGAATACGTTGTAATACACGATTTACTGGTTGAATACTCCAATTTTTATTTGCAAAGAATTTACAAATGCGAATTACACCTCAATGTTTTTCATGATAAATAGCATAAATTGCAACCAAATCTTGTTTGCTTATTTGCATGTTATTCTAAAATGCAATAAAACATTCAAATATAATATTAATCTTAAATACAATACCATTATTACCATAGCATGAACACCTATATGATGCAACACAGTGTGTAACACTAATATCTAGCAAAAAAGAACAAAAAACAACATTTCTAACATTTTTGGAATTTAAAAAAACTTCTAAAAATACTGTACCACTTTTTCTTGCACACCCTGTATATTTGCAAAGACCTTAAAAGTTATTGAAAATGGATTAAAATTTCAAATCAAAAATTAGTTTGAAACTTTTTTTTTTTCACTCTTTTTCTTTCTATTATTTAATTTTTTTTTTTATAACTTAATAATATTTTACTGCTGATCTTATTGTAGAAAGAGTAACGTCTTACTTAGAAAGAAAACTTTGGAATCCAGGATGTCTTTTTCAGAAAGACAAGCTTCTTTTTCAGAAAGGGAATTCTGGGTATCTAGTGATTCATTCATCATTTAAATACTTCAGATTTTGAGCTAAACTTTTGTTACTATTTTTCGAGTTAATTTTGAATAAAATTGATCAAAGAATAGATATCTTGGATTGAAAATCCAATAGAAACCTTTTTAGTCTTTACTTTGTACTTGCTATTTTTATTAATAATTTTGTTGTCAGAGACACAGGGGTGGGAATAGAAAGAGAGAGGGATGTCAAAAAACTGTTCAAAAAGTTTTTTTTCATGGTCAAAAAAATTTACTTACCCTAATAACTTATTTTTATATACCAATCAAAATCTATTAGACAGAGAAATCTTGGACCCAACAGACTACAAATGCTTTTCAACTAGTGTCAGGGATCTTATATAAACCACTGAATATAACTTAGCCAAAAAAATATTTTCTGTCTTAAAACATTTTAAAAGATTTGGGTAAAATTACCATAGTCTACAAGAAAGGATAAGGCTGGCTACTCTGGTTATCGTCAGATTTCTAATCTTAGCAAAAGTCTTAGTTATGGAAATAATTTATACGAAAAGACCAAGTTTTTGACATCGTAGACATAACAGTCTTCTATATATGTTTAACTAATTGTCCTGTCAAAAAGAGTGAGATGGGGACGGTAAACGCGGTCCCCTTTGTTTTCATAGAGTTGTCTAAGTCTCTGATAATCTGTAGAAAATATCTCAGGCTATAAAAGTTAATACAAAATTTCCTAATCCAGCTCCATCAGCTTCTGTTGGATTTTTTTCGTCGCTGTGGTGTTTGACTAAAAGAACCTTCCTTCATTTTGGTAGCTCTGAGCGAGATTTTAGCTGAGATTCAGGGAGGCATTGAAGCTGAGCACAATAAATCTCAGCAGTAAGTATGCCAGATTTGGAGTTGTTTATCACCTCATGGTAAACCACTTTAAATCTGTCACACTAAATATATAAAAGAAATTTGCGTGGATGAGGGTCAGGTTTGGGCTCCTCCTGTAAAAAATTTTTTTTGACAACTCTTTGCCATTTTTAGTACGACTACTTACATCCATTCTGAGGATCGTCCTTCATGAGTTCAAGATGTCCGAAACTTTCTTCAAAACATTTCCGTATAATTCTTAGGGAAGCAGAACAGAACGGTACAATTGTATCATCATGAAACCCGGTACACTTGTATCATTGTGAAAACTCTTGATAAAAGTAAACTCACATTATGCACTTATTAAGCATGTCAGCGGTTGTTAATCTACGGATTCTATTCGTCATCTTGCACCGCAGAACCCTGGAATCAACTACTGACACTACCAAAATATTGAATCTACTTTACTCCCAGAGCAATATACAGTAGATCATTTACAAGAACGGCATGAGACTGTGTCATTTGATCCCCCTGAAGATCGACTTCCTACGTCCAATGAAATAGAAAACGATATTGTACTTAGACGATCAATTCGAAAGCGCATTTCTCCTAATCGGTCGGACCTTTAAACAATTGACTGAACTACTTGAAATTTAAAAGATTTCAGGGTGATTGCGATGATGTTGAATTGTCATTAATATTTCTTCTTATTGTTAAGTAAATAAAAAGTCAAAATACTTAAAAAGTACTGTCCTGTTTCGTTATCTACGGTTAAAACTTTAATGAATTAAAGCTCTCTGATAACATTCTTGCTATGTCGTCTTTTGAAAATTGATGGATCTTTCTTTGAACCGTCCTCAATTGTTCTAGCAAAAAGCTCTGGTCCAATTATTTGTTTTCGTTTTCAGTGGACAATTCAAGTCAATATAATTGACCAATGGTGGTGTATGTATACAAATACACCACCATTAGTGGTATCGGAAACATATCCACGTTTTAACAGTGCTTCTTTAATCTCGGGCATAAGATGGCACTGTAATCATCCAGGACATAGATGGCATATTTCTTAAGAGGGAAATTTTAAATCTGTTAAGTTATTTATTGCGCGTAACATCTTCTCTAAATACCAGGTGGATGAAGTTCGGCACGTTCACACATATAGGCTAAAACTAAAGTTATTCAAAATATTGTCTTTCAGTATCAAGTGGTAATAAGTTGTGGACAACATACTCAAGCATTTTACTTAAAATTTTAACATAACTACTCTAAAACTTTTAATTTTTCATTAATTTTTTTCAGAATATCGCTCTTTTAAAGAATTAGAATCAATTTTTGTATAGCTTTTTGAGCTTATTATGGATGGTGGTGATGATAAATGTATTGGTTAACACAAAATGCTCTTTTCTTTCCAATAGTTATCTTACCTTATAAAATATAGCCTTTTTTTTGACTGCAGAGCAGTTAAGAGAGCAATTGAATCAAATGTAACCAGATCACAAAATTAAATTTAGATAAAGTCTGGTTTATAAGTTTATTTATACTTTTGTTTAAGCCTTAAAAATAAAGACACAACAAGAAATTTATTGTTGTTATGTGCGTTACTAGGGTAAACCGTGAATATTATGATTTAAAAAAAAGAAATTTCTCCACTTATTTAATATTTTTGATAAAATCTTAACGATCAACGATTAACGATTGTGTTTTATATAAATTAAAGTAAAAATCGAGTTTTTATTAATACTTCGGTGTCCTTGCTCCTTAACAGAAAATATTCTTGAGTATGCAACAATGCTGTTAACCCACATATTTTTAAAAAATGATTTTAGCACGTATTTTGTTGGATAAACTACCATTTTACATTTAGGAAAAATATTTTGAAATTACACTCCCTTCTAAGGCATAAAATATTAAACCCACATTTGGTGTTCATCTGTTACAACATCTGTTCGAAACATCTGCTGCGTTTAATTTCCTCTTTTTGCTTTCTTTTGTGGAAAAACGTCAGAAGCTTATGTAATATAAAATAGGTTTTTATCAGGTCACTATTCTATGTTGAATACTTTAGTTAAAACCTTTTTTAATAGAAGGGTTACTTAAGAACTTGTTCCCATTACTTTTGAAAACTCGTTCCCATTACTTTTGAAAGGCTTTGCATTCGTTAATCACAAAATGATTTGTGGAGTTTTTAGATATCATTTTGCTAAAAATGATATCTAGAAACTTGATTGGTTTGGTTGATTGTTGATTATCGCAGTGTCCTTGTTGTTTAGGTATTCTCGGACAACGTTTTCGATATTAGGTTTTAGGTTGTCATTCAAGATTTTCATAATTTGAAGCTTAGTGTCCTTCCGCTAACTGCTTTACAGACTCACGCCTACTCCGTCCCAGAAAACCCTGTGGAACGTTGTCCCAGAGTTTCCTCTCCTTCAGGAAATAAACGAAGACTTTCTTCTTTCGGGTTAGTATTCCTCATGACCTTTTCAAGGATGGTGAGGCCCATGTTGATCGGGTTTACTTCTCCGTCAGGTAAATATTTTCATGTTTTGGTGCCTGGCGTTGGTCGTCGCTTCTCCAAGGCTCTAACAACAAGCTTAAGACAATCTTTGATATATATTTGAGCACTTATGGCTTTTCTTTCATCTTGGCAGTGGATCACCCATTAGTTTCCAGTGTATCCAGGATTCGTCGCCTGTGAAAAGGTTACACAACCGCAATTTATCTTCGTCAAATTAGGCCAAATTATGCTAGCAAAAGGCTACACGCTTGTGAGCTGTCCACAAGGTGATGCAATCTAGGTCAATGATATATTATATATACTAGATGTCTAACTTCGATACGAAAAGTGAAGCCGTGGAAGCCATTTCTAATTCGGGCAAAAAGCTTATCTACCTATATGACATTTAAGTTAACATTAAAATAGTGAATTCATGAGCTGCGTATGGTTGTTCTAATAGATGCATGAAAGAAGTTGACATTTTTTCAAAGATTTCCAGTTCTTAACTAAGAATTTTGTAAAATGTGGACAAACGTATTAAAATGTGAGAAGTTTACTACATTAAAACACTCGGTTCTTTGCAGCACTCATTCTTTACTTATTTAAGTCATTATTAAAACGAATTTTCAAAGTATCTTTAATTTATTGAGAAATTTAGATGCTCTCAACATTCATTTTTACTTTTATTTCGTACGTCGGATATAGCTCTTGCCCTTATTACAAATGGCGGATTAAACTTGTAAACAAAAAAGCGGCTTCACTTTTCGTCCAATAAAATCCCGCAAGTTAGACATCTAGTATATATAATATATCGTTGATCTAGGGTGATTCGAATTTTCGAAAAAAAAGATAATTGCGAATGATTCTTTAAACAGTACTGTAAAACAGCGAGGCTTGCGCTTCAAGTTTGATTTAAAGAAATATGGCGATTATCGTCTATGAGTTGCCGTACTGTCTCGATATGTCATGGCGTTATTGAAGTCCTCAATACCATGCTTATATCCATGGATCCATCTTTAAACAATCAATTTTGTTAATTTTTTTTTTTTTTTTTAACGAAATATAAGCAAAACTTGGTAAATCTACAGTTAAGCGGCCTAAAATAATTTTAAATTTTTGCTTTTTGCGCTCACGTTTGCGGACTGAAAACGTCATAGACTATTTATTAAAAGCAAGTTAGATAAGTTTCAAAGTAGTTTTTTTAACTTTTTTTTTTTTTCTAATTTCGGAACTGTGTACTTTTTATATAACCTTTTTATATATAAATATATGATATAGTATATATTTTATATAACCTTTATATAAAGTAGTTATATTTTATATAACCTTAGTTTTACCTGATAATTTTGTATGTCATATGTAAATATATGATATAGTAATTTAAAATCAAGCGCGCTGCACTATTTTTATTTTATCAACTTCAAAATTTTATTTTATTTCGTTTTTAAAATTACTCATGCGTGCATACTATTAATCTATTTAAACGCATTTCTTTACTCTCCACCGTATTTTTTAAAAGCAAAAATTTTAAATTATTTTAGGCCGCCTAACTGTAGATTTACCCAAAACTCTACTTACGTCTGGATTTACCTAAATACTCCAATATCTCCTCTATCATGGTTCAAAAGTTAAATGTCTAATATACATTCTATCAATTATATCCTAAAAGGGAGTTTTCTAATTTCGGAACTTATGTTAGGTGATCCCTGTTCTCAAGACAGTTTTAATTTGTTTTCAGAGAGGTTGCTTTGTTAGAATAAAAATATTTCACGAAGCAAAGTTTTGTTTCTTTTAAAAACTAATTTTAAAAAAGCGTCTTTTTTTTTTTTGATGCAACTGACTTCTGTAGAGAGACTATTTAATTGTTGGGTTTAATGTATTAGGTAAGAACTAGGAGCAGAGACCGTTTTATCCTTTTATGCTAGAATGGATAACATTTGATAATAGCATGATACCTAATAATATGGATTTGTTCATTTGGTATATAACATGAAATTTTCAACATTTTATAATGAAGTATGAATTCAGAGATTTATACACCTTTACTGAGACGTCCTCTTCCAGAAAATAAGAAGTCATTTCTAAATACTTCTAGTTTAAAGAAAAAGCAATCTGAAATTGATGATGCATCAGCAGCACAATATCTACAGCAATTATCAACAAAATTTGAAAAATGTTTTCCTAGACGGTAGGATAGTATTTCAATAAGTGTTTGCTTTTTTTTTTTTTTTTTTTAAATTTTTTTTCACATTTTTATTAAATAGTCTGAAATGTATTTTAGGCCTGTTAGGAAATGTTTCAAAAATTCCTGTCATAAAAATCAATTAAATCAATACATTGATTCAACTCTTATTGATGCTACACAAGTGCCTAATATTTCCATACCACAAGTTGAAAAAAAGCAAGAGTTATGCAGCTACCCTGAGAATCATCAATCTTGTACCCTCAATGTTCTTAATATTCCAGAAGAAGGTTATTGTTTCTACAGACTCTTAAATTTCTTTGACACTAACTGATTGATAGATTTTCTATAGTTATATCATACCTGTTACATTTTTTGCAGATAGTTTATTAGGAGTTTCACAGAAAAAGCCATGGAGACAAATCCTAATAGGTTTTTTATTATTATTCTATTTTATATTCCTGCTCATTAATATATAAATAAACCTGATACAAATAAAACTTTGTAAATACAATTATTTAGCTTCAGTATTTTTAATGGTCTCCTCTCTCAACAAATGTTTGATAATTTGAAATAATCATTAATATTTTTATATTAAGAGGAAGAACAGAGTTTAAAGTCTACTTTTTTTCAACAAGAAACAAGTATAAAACAACCTTTTTACAACATTCATGACATTGTCATTAACTTCAAGTATCATAATGGAGTTCAGGCTTCAGAGAGATTTTTAGGTATACTCCTTTTTCAAAAATCTACTCCTTTTTGATTATATGCATTACAATTGCTTTTTGTGTTGACTTGTTATAAAGATTGTAAAAGGAAAAGCTTTTTTTTTTCTTTTTTTTCTTTTTTTACCAAAGATGATTTTAGTAAAAGCAAGATAAGTAAAGAAGACTCTTTTGAAATAATTTGTCCCAGCCCTTACATGGAAAAACAGGAAGCAAAACTTCATTTAAGGGTAATTTTTATCCTTTTCATAGTGTTTACAAAGAAGTACCTAATTTTGTTTTTATTGCTGTTTTTTTTTTTTTATATTTTTTTGTTTCTAGGGGCATTTCTTGAGGTCTTTACCTCAGCTTCCATTACAGGTCTATCCCATTTTGACATGGATAAACCTATCTTTCAATGAATTTGCTGTAAGTTGGTTCTTTTTTTCCATACCAACAATTTTTTTTTCTAACATATTTTGATAAGTTGGAGTTATTTCTTGCCTTTGGATCATGTAAAGCCCTTACCTGTGTCATCATTTTCCTACAGTTCAATAAATTTTTTTCAGCATAATTTCAAAGAATAATCCTCCTTGAACTTTCCTATTCTAAGCAAACTCTATTATATGCAAAAATGTACATTTTTAAAATAGGATTTTTTATTTTCTTCCCATAAATTCTGTACTTTTGTTTTCTTAAAAAAGGTTTATAAATATATTTATCCATATATGCTATCATTATGAATTGTTATTTCAAAAAAACAGTTCAGAAAAATAGTTCTTTAGAAAGTTATACCATTTAGCGTCTTTTTCTAGGAAATTCCTGATCAGCTATTCAAAGCAAAGAATTTGATATGTTTAAATATGAGGAGCAATCCTTTGACAGTAATTTCTAGCAGTGTGTTCTTTAATGCTCTTTTATTTAGCATTTTGACTACATATAAATATTTTTTTAATAATACTTTATTCAGCATTTAACAGTATTTTCTAGTAGCACAGTCCTATACACTATTTTATTAGAAGTTTAACAGTAGTTTCTAGTAGTGTGATCTATAACACTATTTTATACAGCATCTTATAAATTTTTTTTTTTTTTTGTCTTTTATTCAAC
Organism: Hydra viridissima; assembly: GCF_058129835.1. Taxonomy (NCBI): domain Eukaryota; kingdom Metazoa; phylum Cnidaria; class Hydrozoa; order Anthoathecata; family Hydridae; genus Hydra; species Hydra viridissima. Next base: position 4,493,702 of record NW_028324310.1, read on the forward strand.
ATTTTAATTTTTAATTAATAAGAATTTCTTATTTTAATTTCAATTTATAGAAATCTCTTTATTAACAAAGTTGAGCTACATCAATTTTTCATATTGCTTGTTGACTGACCTGAACCCCAGGTATGCATATTGTTTTAAAATTTGAAATCCTATTTCATGTGGTTATAGTATGAACAGTTTTTGTGGTTATAAATAATATGAAATAAATATTCATATACTCATGCATAAAATATGTAGTACAAAGTATATGTAGCAAAGTAGAATGGATACAGTATGTGCATATTTTAAAGTAACTTTTATGTTAAACTTTTCATTTTTTATCTTTAAATAGTGTACAATTAATATTATATTTTATACTTTTTTTTACATCCTTATCTTTTTACCTATTAATTTTTTCCCCTCAAAGTTTGTTTACATTGAAGAAGTTAGAAGGGTTAGATGTTTCATTCAATCATTTGACATTTATTGATCCACAAATCAGCTGCTTGCGGTATAATTCTTTGTTGACAAACAATAAAACTGCTTTATTTTGGTTAAGTTGTAATATCTTACATAAAATCATGTTTTTTTATAGATCATTGCATGAATTGTATGTTGATGGAAATGAGTTATATGCATTTCCCTATAGCATACTGAAACTGCGGTTGAAATTTCTACTTTGTAATGCTAACTATTTACACTATTTGTTTTGGCAAGAGGCAGTGCCTGTGATTCCACAGGTTGTTTACATTTTTTTAAGCTTGCTAAAGTTTATAATGAACTTAAACTGCAATTACTTGATGTCATGTATTGATTGATCAAATTCATGTTAACAATAGCAAATAGATTTTAAAGTTTACTTTTTAAAGTCTCAGGAGTTTTCAATTTCTTTATTACTTTTTTAGTGTTACAAAATTTTTTTATGTTCAAAATTGTTTTAAAACCTTTTAGAGTTTAGTTGACATCTCAAAAATGTGTCTGTTAGACAATAATCTCCTTCATTTGATTCCACCAAAAGAACAGGGGTTAGCAGTTAGTGTATATTAATAGTTTAAATTGTATATTGATGTTCCAAGATTAAATCATGACTAAAAAAACATTGTGGGCATGAACATGTTGTCACAACAGAAATCCATTCACAGACAATTGCACAGTGTAAAACCTGTGTAGATAAAAAGCTTATAAACCTACACCAAAACTAAATGAGTTATTAAATTACATATGTATTTAATCACATGAATTTAATTACATGTATCTTTAATCACATATAAATTTACTAAATCACATATCACATCCTGAAAAATTCATAAATGATACAAATAATTTCTCCCAAGTCCATCATTTGGTGTATAAAACAAGAAGCCTCACTTGTTTAAAAAAAATCCAAAAATTAAAATCAGATTGTTAGTGCTTTTTTCTAAAAATAGATTTTTATTTTATACAAATTTAATCAAAAATGTTCATATTTTAAGACTGAATTTTCAAAATAAATTTTTAGTCAGAACACTTGGAACATTTTAAGATAGTTATCAGTTCAACTCGAAACTAAACTTGCATTAAGAAAAACAAACAAATTGATTGACAGTTTTACATTTAACTGGAAGTTTAGGAAAACAGTCAACAAAATCAAAATATTGGAATGTGAGAAAAATATTGGAATGTGAGAAACATATTGGAATGTGAGAAAAATATTGGAATGTGAGAAAAATATTGGAATGTGAGGAAAGTATTGGAATGTGAGAAAAATATTGGAATGTGAGAAAAATATTGGAATGTGAGGAAAGTATTGGAATGTGAGAAAAATATTGGAATGTGAGAAAAATATTGGAATGTGAGAAAAATATTGGAATGTGAGAAACATATTGGAATGTGAGAAAAATATTGGAATGTGAGAAAAATATTGGAATGTGAGGAAAGTATTGGAATGTGAGGAAAGTGAAAACAACTTTGACAATTTTTTTGATGAAAGAAATTTGAAAATCACAAACAAAATTATAACAAATTAAAATGGAATTTTAAATTAAAAAAAAAAAAAAAAAAGACATTGTAAAACAATAGACAACATTTTTTTATGTTTCATTTAAATATACTTGCTGTTGAATTCAACAACTGAAATGAAAAGTTGTTGTTTGTAGTCAGGATGACACACATGTTGCTTGAATCTGTTGTTCCAATTCACACTAAAGTCATGCTGAATGATTCATTTTTTTGGTTGTCTGTTGAGTGCTGATCAAATTTTCTGTAGTGGTTAGGCTTGTTTTGTTTTCCTAAATGCTTGATGAGGAGCTAGGCATAATTGGAAGTAATGGGCTACAAATTGGCTGAGTCTGATTGTACTAACAGGTGAAGCTTGTTCCTTTTTGATGAGCGTAAATGTAACTTTTTTTCAATTATTGAAAGACTTCTTGGCTTCTCTACAGATGGTGGGGTTTTCAAAAAAGATGCTTCAATTTCAAACAAAGTTTCTTAATCAGACATTTCTACTTTCTTGTTTCATAGTCTCCCACTGTATCAACCATTAATAAAGATAATGTAAAATACCACACTATCATCTCTGATTGAATTACAGTCATAGTCTTGTTTCCTCACATTATTCTTCACTTATTTACTCAAGTTTGGCAAGTATGTAAAACAACCGACTCTCAACTCTGGACTACTGTTGTGACAACACAGCAAAAAAAACTACTTTATAGTAGTTTACAGTTTGAGGCATCTTTACAAAGTTATTTTATGTTGATTTATGTAATATATTACAATAGTTAATGTGTTTTTTTTTTTCCATCATGCATAATCATATGGTCGTTCTGAAAAACTAAGATCAAGCTGTAATCTACTTTACAAAAAAAAAAGTCCCTTTTTTTCTCGTTAATTTGTTGCACCATTTTCATTTATTCATACTTTAGCGTTTCAAAGTGCGAGTATTGTAAAGGGAAATTTGTTGCACCATTTTCATTTATTCATACTTTAGCGTTTCAAAGTGCGAGTATTGTAAAGGGAAATTTGTTGGCAATGGAATATCTGTTATAAAACCCGTTAATGAAATATTTGGAGTTAAGCAGTTACCTTTGCTTTTTCGTGTGTGCAAAGAATCGTGCAGAACAAACCTGTTAAATGCTTCTAAACTCCCTTCTGTCAATTGTAGGAAATAAGTCTTTTTTTTTTTTTACTAAAGTTTGATTATTTATTTGTAAAAATATTTTTACGGTTTGATTGTTCATATTTAATCATAGTATTTATTTTTATTTTCACAGTTTAAAAAATTAGAAAAAAAAAAAAAAAATGTTGTATCAAGGGTTAGTTCATACTCTTATGTAATACATTTTAAAAATACTCTTTTATTATTATTTTATTATTATATATTTATTTTTCTTCAATTTTTTTTTATGCCTAAATGTCTTTAAAAGACATCAGCTGAATGGACCAGGTGGAATATTTTCTCTAACGTTGTATTTTTTAAAAACATGGAAAAGCTTAATAAATATCCACAGCAACAACGTATTGCATCAATATCTGACAGTTACCAATATCTTGCTGGCAACTTTTATTGTTTGCAGTATTTCTTATCAGCCTATTGATGAATGACTTTGATGAAACAAATGGCCGCCCTACGTACATTTTCATGAAAATTTTAAACTATGAAAAATGAACTATTCTCGCATGGAGGACGACAAATGTTTAGATTGATGTTCAAAATGTTTTGGATTTGAACTACTGCAATTCTACGCCATCAATCTGCACTTTGTGTTAAATCTAATATTCCTTCAGAGCTTCATTACCACCTTCATGCTCTTTGGTAGACTCCAAGTAACTATTATTAAAGAGAGCGAAATGCCTTAAAATGTTTCATACTAAATGGTAAATCTTTTGAAAAACTTGTACACTTTCAGGCACTTCTTGACCCTTTAACAATTTTTCATTGGCAATCAGAATTTAGTATTTTTAAAACTGACAATAAGTGTTTAGATATTTAGAATAACGTACAAAAGCTTTAACAAATTTAAGAGACAAATTTAAGGTTTAGCAAATATATTAGAGGATATTTTTATATTAGATAAGTTTATAAGCATTTGACGCATGCGAATTATTTTCGAGTTGAACACTTTGCATTAAAACAAAGTATATACAAAATTGACCAGGTTGCAAACCAAAGCTATGATAAACACTTAACAAACCATAACCACCTTCATTGAAACATAACACTGCAGATGCAAAAAAAAAATTTGGTTTTTATTTAATAATGAGAACTTAACCTCATTTGCATTACATGCATCCAGTAAATTTTATGGAAATACCGTGGTTGTGTTGCTTGGAAATATGTCTTTAAATCAAAACAAGAAGCTCTACAGGCTATAAATATAATTTCCATACTCAGGTGATTTAAGGGCCAGTCCAAATTTTTATGGTAGTTCGTCCTACCTTCTATAACTTCTTTTTAAAAAAAACTGTTTTTGAAAATTTGTTGTCTAAGCAGAATAATACTTAGCAAAAGTTGGGCTAAGTTGAAAAAAATATTATTGACAAAAATATGGTGGATGACGAATATTGTCCTTAAACTTAAAGATGAATGTTTCAAAAAACAAGGGTTTAAATTGTTAAGCACAACTTTTCTAGTTATCTACAAGCTAAAAGACATCGATATTAAATTATATTGTTTTTTCATACTTTGATTCAGAAGGTAGGGTAGAAAATCCGACATTTAATAATTTCCTTCAACGACGTACAATGAAATGTCGAGAACTCGGTAATACTTAGCGATTTTTTTTGAAAGGCTTTTTGATGACCGCATAAACAGAATGGTTTCTGTCGGTGGAAGTTATTCGTAATAAACAAAATAGAGCGTGTGGTCACTATATTTACGTATAAATAAATATATATATATATATATATATATATATATATATATATATATATATATATATATATATATATATATATATATATATATATATAATTTATTATTTTTAATTGGTATTTAGAATTAAATAAGTTTGGTTAATAAGTTTGCTCATTTGTTTTTATAATTTTTTAAAAGGTACTTATTTTTGTCTGCATTTAGAAATAAGTTCAGTTTTTTTTATTTAGTAAATTTTCTTGATCTAAATTTTTTTAAAAAATTTAAAAAAAATTATTTACAAGTATATTTTATAATTATATAGAAATGTGATTTATTTTACTGTAGGAGGATGGATCCTGCTTAAATACAACACATTGAAATTTGACTGATAGCATGTTTAATTTGTATAATAAAGATAAATAAAACTAGAGAAAGTGAAGAAAAAGAAAATGCTTATTTAACAAGAATGAAAATATTGCGAGAAAGAAAAAGATCTAGATTGAAAATAAATTAATTAATAAAATCAGCAGTGGTCTTTAGTAGACTGTTGACACAACGAATTTAACCGATTTGTTTGGAAGAAATAGAAATCGATTTATTAAATTCTTTTGTAGTAAAATTATTATTATTCGAAATACATTATAAATCAATGACAACAAATGCATTGTCATTAGTTAAATTAACAAGTAATTTACATAAATTTATTAAAAGCAGCTAAATAAGTTTAAAGATTATGGCAGTTGTCGAATGTTTATATACATCAAAATGAATTGGAAAAACCTTTGAGATTGGTTTTGAAAACATCCTGCGATATTATTGATGTAATAGTTTATATTCTAGTAATAAATTTTTGTTAAAGAGGATATGATTTATATTGATTATCATTATTTAATTTATCATAACTTTTTATTCATTTTGTTTTAACAATAATCATCCAGTCAATTGATTTATTAATTTTTTGTTTGTTTAGATATTATCTAGATTATCTAGATATTGTTTAGATATTATATATATATATATACATACATACATACATACATACCGTCGCCTTAGAGGGCAGAGGTTCTATCTCCATGTTGTGCTCAAATTCAACTATGACTTTAGGGACATCTATTTTAAGTGCTAGAATCAGATTAGGCAGCGGGTCTATCTCCACATAGTAGGAGAAGAGCAATAAATTTGTGCGAGTTTTGAGCTATCTACATTTGTGCGGAATCCCAAAAGGGCAAAGGTGTTATCTCCTTTGCCATCTGACTATACCGGAGATATCTTCTTTGCCCTATGACGTAGTTCTTGAAAATGGCAGACGATAACAAACGAAATATAATGAATAAACAACCTTTTATTAAAACAGAGGTAATTTTAAATAGTTTTTTTCGTAATTCTAAGAATTCACCATGGAATTAAACAATGGTTCAAAAAAGCGAACTTTCACTGAACCAAAAATTGGACGCAAACAAGGCAAAAGACCAAATCTTTGGAAACGATTTGTTGAAAAAGACAAAAAGAGAGAAAGGAATGGCATACAAGACACGAAAAGGTAAAGCAGTACCGCCCAAAACACCTTGAACGGTGAACTGTTTAAAGTGCGAATTCAAGTGTGGAGAACATTTTGAGGAAACCAAACGACTAGAAATAAATAAACACTACTACCAACTAGAGGGTGAAAATAGAAAAAAAGATTTCATATGCCATTTAGTGAAAAGTAGCAATGTTTCGCGTCGTCGTGACAATTCAGGAATAAAACCAAAAACAATATCCTGTGCATATCATCTGCCAGTGGAAGCGAATGAAAACAATGTCATTAGAGTGTGCCAAAAATTTTTTTGCACGACTTTGGACATAAGCAAGAAAACTGTTCAGTTTGTTGTAAAAAATAAAAATGAGATTGGTCTTTTCATACCACCAAATTCAAAAAAAGGAAAAACTCCAGCCAATAAGACTTCAGAAATGCGTACCAATGCAGTTCGAGAGCACATCCTAAGCTTTCCTCAGGTCGAATCTCACTACTGTCGGGCTTCATCAAAGGCAAAATATCTTAGTCCTGAACTAAGTATTGAGGAACTTTATAGACTATACAAAGATGATTATTGCACAACGAAAAATATCACAGATCCAGTTTCTATCGGTGTATATCGAAGAATATTTGTTACTGATTTTAATATAAAATTTTTTATTCCCAAAAAAGACCAATGCTCGATTTGCAATGCTTTTCGAAATGCCAGTGGTGATGATAAAGAAACGCTACGACCAAATTATGACAGTTATAAATTTCGTGAAAAGGAAGCTATGGACGAAAAAAATTCTGATAAGACTGCATCTGCTGCTGACAAGTCCATTCGTTCTATAACTTTTGACCTCGAAGCAGTGTCACCACTTCCATTTGCAGGTGATGCACAAATTTTCTATATGCAGAAACTTGCCGTTTATAATTTTACTATTTATGAAACGTCGACCAAATAGGGAATTTGTTACCTATGGGACGAAAGTGAAGGTAAACGAGGAGCCAATGAAATAAATACAGCTCTGTTAGATTATATGAAGTCTCTTCCAGTTTCTGTGAAGAGGGTGACTTCTTTTAGTGATACGTGCTCTGGACAAAATAGAAACCAATTTATTGCTGCGACAATGATGTACATTGTTCAAACAACTCACCTGGAATGCATCGATATGAAGTATATGGAGTCGGGTCATTCTTATTTAGAAGTTGACTCTAAGCACAGTACTATTGAACGCAGTAAGAGCCATCAAAAAATTTACACTACACGAGAATACGAAGTTCTGATTGCTGCAGCGCGCAAGAATCCGTGTCCATATCTTGTTAAACCACTGCAACACACCGATTTTTTTGACTCAAAACAACTTTGCGGTAAAATTGTGAAAAATCGTACAAAAAATATTAAAGGTGAAACCGTCAACTGGTTGAATATTAAGTGGGCAAGGTTTGAAAAGTCAAGACCGTTCATTATGCAGTACAAATATAGCATTACGTCGCCTACCTTTATGGAAATAAATGTACAGTCTGGAAGAGGACGACGATCCAACATCGAAGGATTAGAGCCTCAGCCATTGTATCCTACTCGCCTGCCTATTTCGGATGCGAAAAAAAAGATCTCATGCGCATGGTGAAATCGCGTGTTATTCCACCAGATTATGCCCAATGGTATAACAACCTACCGTCTGCAGTAGCCATGAGAGACAGTTTACCAGAACCAACTGCTGATGAGTCAGAAATTGATGAATCGGACTATGAAGACAACTAGAACTAAGACTTAGTTTTCTGTCAGTCATTTTTTTCAGTATTACTATTATTATTCTGTTATATAATTTTGCTATTAAAACAATTTTTGTTCTTAACTCGGACTATGAAGATAACTAGAACTAAGACTTTGTTTTTTGTCAGTCATTTTTTTCAGTATTACTATAATAATTATTCTGTTATATAATTTTGCTATTATAACAATTTTCTGATTTTTCTGCTAATTAAGATTAAGATTTCACTTAGAATTTAATAATATTGATTACAAAAACATTGTTTACAAATTTTTAAATTCTGTTCAATTCACAGTTAATTTGAGTAAAGGTTCTATCTCCATGGTAATTGTAAAATTTGTCCCAAAATGTTACTAATTTTAAAAAGTTTGAACCATGATTGTCATTATCTGATAGTTTACACAATCATAAAAAGCATTTTGTATCAATTAAAAAAGAATTTTAATTGGATTCATTATGTTTATAAATTTCAAAAATTCCATTCAACTCGCAATTAATTTAGGCAAAGGTTCTATCTCCATGATGACTTTTATAATTTGTGCCATACTCTCTTCAATGTTAATAATTTCAAAAAAGTTGAATTATTCCTATCATGTTTGATAGTTCTAATTGATAAAAAAAAACATTAACACTAACAAAAAATGAAATTGCTGATTTATGCTTAATGCTCAAACTTTGTTTTTGTTCTCCTGCAAAACTACCCAAAATGGAGATAGAACCTCTGCCCTCTAAGGCGACGATACATACATACATACATACATACATACATACATACATACATACATACATACATACATACATACATACATACATACATACATACATACATACATACATACATACATATAGATATTTATCTAGATATTGTTTAGATATTATATATATACATATATATATATATATATACACGCTGCCAGTTTCTCTTTTTTCAGAATCGTCAAGAAGTCTTTCTATTTTCTTGTTCTTTAAGAACATTGAGCACTTTCTATTTTCTATGTTTTGTTCTGAACATTGAGCACTAATTTTGTAAATTACACTAACACAATTTACATCCAATTTAAAAAATCTATTGCAAATAATAAGTATTCAAGATTTGAATAATAAATAATGTGGTTTGTTATAAATCATTATACTAATTCATAACATATTATGAACTCATGATGTATACTCAAAAAATTAGAAAACTTTCTTGTCGGACTTTTTTAGTTACCGCTTTATTATAAACGTTTAGAAAAATCCCGCGGGATCTGAACGGCACAATTTTACGTCACCCTCAGATAAACGAAACAAACCCGAAATTTACGGAGACTGGCCTTAAACTACATGAGTACTGAATGAACACAAAGATAGACAGGAAATAAAATAAACTTAGGTATCACCTTGGTTGCTAAGACCGTTACTAATGAACTAGAAAATTAAAAACATTTCAAATAAATTAGACCTTTTAATTAGATGCTGTTTAATCTTATTTTGATATTATTTTCAGAATCAGCAAAGTCAAATTGACCAGAAAAATTGATAATTTAAATTTTGAATTTTTTGAGGTGTTAATGCAATACTCGATTGCATGCACCTTAATGCAATACTCGATTTTCTGTAAATTAATTAAACCTTTACACTTAATTCAAACTTTGATAAAAAAATAGAGACATCCCTTCTACAGCTAACAATGAGTAGCTATTTTTTAAGAATGCTTTATTGTTTTATAATATAGTACCAACATTCAAAAACAATAGGACATATATATTCCAATATATTGTGAAGAACTATTTCAATTTTGCTTGAAATTTTACTTACATCGCGTGCTATTTAAAATTGATTTTCGACTTAAAATCTCAGTCCAGGAAAAACCCATCACCCCCCCCCCCCACATTCCGTATTTAAAAAAAGTATAAAGGACCCAATAAATACCACCATGTTTAGTGAGAAAGTAAACTTTCAGTTAAATTTTCATAGAAAAAGAGTTATTTACAAATCTTCAGTTATTTACAAAAATCACATAATTTTTTTAACCGGTTATTTACAAAAGGACATATTCTTCTAAGTGTAAGAAAACTCTGTTATAAATAACACAATCTGAGCTCCAGATGCGCTAAATATTTAAATTTGTCATTGAAAAGTCACTGCAAGTTTAACGCATCAAAAGTTTAAACGATGCAATAAAACGAAACTAAAAGCCTTAGCAGAACAAGAGATTTGAACAACAGAGTTGTAATTTGCACTCAATTTCATCACTGAAACAACTTGAAAGGTGCGTTTTGAAAAGATAAAACACAATTAAGAGCTCTTCAAAAAAATGTAAGGAAAAAAAAAAAAAAAGAGCGGTCAAACCGGTTATCCTAAAAGCTATCTGCAGGCTAACATTGTACGCATCTTGCACCTGCATCATTTGAAGGATCACTATCATCCATAGATAAGTTATCTTCGTCATCATCAATGTCATCATCACTTGAATCATTAACATTCTCCTCCATACCATCTTCGTGATGCGAAAAACGCCTCTGCGAAGAAACCAACTTTAAAATTGTTTTTGGTTACAAAAAAAAAAAAAAAAAAAAAATGAAAAGAAGAGAAGCCTGGAGAGAAGAAGCCACAAAATTTCCTGGAGAGAAGCCACAAAAATTATATTTTAAAATTACAAGATTAATATTGACGCTTAACCTTGGAACTTTATGCAATCTGTCAGAAGTATGCAATTTCAAGGCGGGTTGATTTTTTCAAATTCTATTTGCTTTTAAATTTTATCATGTTTGTTGAGTAATTAAGAGTTGGTCGAGTAACCGATAACGATTATGAGGGCGCTTTTAAGATTTTTTTAGGTTTATTCTTCTATTTCAAATTATAATGAGATTTCAAACTCTGATAATATTAGCACTGAGTAGTGAGTCAAACAAAAATCTTAATCGCTTATTATAAAAAATTTTTAGTAAGAATTTTTTTAAATGGTTTTCTTTTTATTTGAACTTCAAGTAAAAAATTTTGATTTTTTTATTTGGAGAAACCTGTGGGTCTACCTTTTTTTTTTTCCTAATACTTTACATAATTAATTGCGTCATTAAAATTGTATTTCGTTATTTATTAGCAATTTGTGTGCTAATGTAGAAATGAAATGACGTTTTTTTAACATTTTTCTTTTCCCCACAGAATGTGAAAATATCAAATGTTATTTGAGATTTTTAACAAGCTAACAAAACAACTAACTGTACTTACTCTTCGTTGCCTTTGATGATGTCTGACCATAAGTAAGATAAGCTGGCTTTCAAAAAGATCAGGACCACGTTTTCTATCATTAATACGAGCTTCTTCGTTTTCTTTTACTTGCTTTAAAAAAAGAGTTTTACGGATTCAACAAATATTTTCATGCAATTACAAAAAAAAAAAAAAAAATTCACTATAGAAGTGCAAGTCACTAAATAGTTGCAGCGAATTGTTTACGTAACTGCCCCCAATTATTACTACTACTCTCTTCCTAATATACCTTGTGCAGTTTCTCTAAGTCATTAAAGATCTCACCAGTAGCCATCCATATCTTAACTTCGTGATCAAGCCCAGCGGTGGCTAAAATACATTCATTTGGGTGTGGTTCAAGCACATTTACCTATGAGAACAAAATAATTTGCAAACATAAAAACAACAAAAATATAAAGTAAATATATAAAAACATCAGTTACTAAGTTAAACTTAATATATTCATGAATATGTACACGAATGACTCTAAAAAGAAAACTCAAAATTTGGTTCAACCTTACTTCGTGCATTTTCAAAAGCAAGCAAATCTAAGCCTTTTAAATCTAAGCCTTTTACAAAGCTGTAATACAAAGTAGAGTTAATACAAAGTAGACTTAATACAAAGTAGACTTAATTATAGCTGCCCAGAGTCTCATTTATTTTTGCAAGGTGTTATAAATACTTTAATAAAAATAGTAACCTCCTACTAAAATAATAGAAAATGTGCATACCACACCAACATTATCACCATGTAAGAAACTGACAATTTCTTCAGTCTCCTTTTGCCAGATGTATATATAACCACAATCACTTCCACTGACAACATACTCACTGTGGGTTCCAAAGAAGCTAACTCCTTTGACTAAAATAAAATGGTTTTTTAATGAAAAAAGTTATTTTCAACCTAACTAATCCAAATCCAAAAAAGAATAACTTAATACTATCCGACCTAATTACCTGTGTCAGAATTTCTGTGGCCTTTATAAGTATGACTAGGTTGGCTTTCACTAAATGACAACATACATACATACATACATACATACATACATACATACATACATACATACATACATACATACATACATACATACATACATACATGCATACATGCATACATACATAGATACATATATCTAAGCTTTTTAAATCTATATACATATATATTATGTATTTTATTATGTATATATATACATATATATTATACACACACACACACACACACACACACACACACACACACACACACACACACACACACACACACACACACACATATATACACACATATTATGTGTATATATATACATGTTATATCATATTATAAGATGATATAACATATATGTTATATATATTAATATAACATATATGTTATATATGTTATATCATCTTATAATAAACACATGTCATAATTATATTATTTATCTTGTATCTTTTTATTACCTTAATTTTGTGTCAAAGAGATAGATGTCATCATCATTATAACTACATAGTAACTCTGTGTACAAAGAAAAAAGAAAATAATGAAAAAGACAGGAAACACTTTTAAATTCGTTTTTAAAATCATAAATTTTTTTTTACCTGACCCATTGTAGTTGTACATTGAACAAGTTATATTTGCAGTAAATCCAGAATAATCCTAAAAAGACCTTTTAATTAAGTGATTTTGAGTCAATATGATTTATTTATCTTAAAAACATTTCAGAAAATACAAAACATTAAAAAAATTTTTATAGAATAAAAATGTAAAAAATATAGAAAATAGTTACATTTGTAAATTAAAAGTATAAAAAATATAGAAAATAGTAATAGAAAATACTTTCATAGATTAAGATGACTTCAAATTATTACATTTAAAAAAGAGATTTTACCTGTAGCTCTGTGGGGCAAAATTTTTTAAGTACTTCTTTTCCCTGATTAAAAAAAAATTATTTAAACTTTGTGAAAAAAATTTTAAAAAGTTGGGAGGAGCAACAAAATGGCAAGTTTCATGAGTCATTTTTTAAAAATAGCCTTCAGTTCCCTGGTCAAACTACCTGTCTAATAATATTTTTCTAAGTTTGAAAAAAAAAACAAGACAAAAACTAAAGGATTATGTTTAAAGATGCCAACAGTAAAGAATTAAAAACTCTAAATCACATAAGAGGGGACCCTATAAAGTGTTCAACTTTTTCAGCTAACATTCCAATACAAATCATTCATTTAACGACATTCCATTAAAGTCTTATTAAAATTTACAAACAAAATAACCTTGATTCTGACTTAAGCTTGACTTTATTTTGTTCTCTCGAATATACATTGGTTGACTATCACAAATTTTTTTGACCACAACTTTTTTTTTTTAGAGTTTATTTCAAATAGATAGTTTAAATTCAAATATGATAAGAAAAATATTTTGTTGTTTGATGCCAAGTTCTTTCTATTTTTAAAAAAGTTTGTTAAAAATTTTATCAATTAGCGATGAGACAGAACCAGTGTAAAGAAGCCCTGGAGAATCAGTTGCATTCTCAAAATAGCAGATTGGTCAACAAATGTCAAGAATCTTATATTTACGCAAAATGGTGCAACTTGACATACAGTACAAAATGTTATGCCATGGCTAGACACCTGATCTCAACATCATCGAAAACATCTGGGAGATGGTTAAACAAGAGATCGGATAAAGAATTGTAACTGACAAGCAAAATCTAATTGAAAAGATCAAAATCTGTCATAATGATCCAGAAATGAAACTGTAAAAAAAATCATTTGAAAGCATGTCAGACGCATCAACACAAATAAAGGTGATTTTACAAAATATAAATGTCTATAATAACCAAAAAATATTAAAAATGTTTTTTTTTTTTTACTTATTTTTTATCAATTTTCTGTTAAACTTTGTGTAAAAGCTTTAAATTGCAACATTACTTTTTTTTGTGTAAAAATTTTTTTACTTGGTACTTACAAAAAATTACTAATGATTCTAATATGAGAGCCACCCACTGTAAGAAGAGTATTTTTAACAACTTCTGGACTTAAAGGATATGGAAACTAGTTTAGAGGGGTTTCAAAACTTTAGTTTTTTTTTATTTTTTTATTTATATCAAAGAATGAGAAAATAGGTTACAAAAATATTTTAGAGTTTCGGTAACTACTGATAGAAAAGTCTAAATTAATTTTCATTTATTTTGCAAAAAAAAAAAAAAAAAAAAAAAAAAAAGAATAAACTAAAAATACATTTAAAAAAAAACTCCCTGCCTGCAACTCCCTCCCTGCTTGAAATAACTTCTTTTTTTTTTACATATGGTTTGAGAATCTACTGTGAATAATTAATTATGCAGCATACTGGCGGCTTTAATACACAGAAAGAGTTAGGACCATTTTTTAAGTTATTTAATAGCAAAAAAAAAATTCCCAAACTCATCCCAGTCTCAGATAAAAGCCCATGGATGGACCACTGAAAATGACCTAAAATGAAATTCAAGGGCTTACATCTGGAACATATCTGACATCTGGAATTAATTATGGTATATCACAAAAAACAACTTACACTCTCATCAATCTTTCTGGAATCAAATATTCTAAAATATTTTAATAAAAAAATAGAAAGAAATATTCTAAAACTTTATTTCTTTTAAAGAAAGAAAAAACAAAAAAAAAAAAAACAAAAAAAAAAAAACAAAGAAAAAAAACAACCCACTTTGAAAAAAGTACTCATTATTTTTGTGAAGATTTTTTAACTTAAGCAAAAAGTGGTAGATTTACATTTTGCTTTTTATATATTGAATATTTTTGTTTTCTGAATTTCCAAGATCATAAAAATTGATTTTTTTTAAAATAAAATTTTCATATTCTTGCAAAATAATTGCCTATAACTAATAAAAAAAGCATGATCCATGTGACAAAATTTAAATATAGCTCACTTATAGCTCACTGATGTTTACTCACTATAGCTTTTTACCTGGCCCAAGGATCTCGACCAGCAACACTAAACTCATAAGAGTTCATCGGATTTGAACTTATACTGTATAAGGGTACTTTGCGATTTTTGTTATTGTGCAAGGTCATCAATCTAAATTTAAATTGTTAAAAACTTGTATTACTTTAAATTTTAAACAAGACGCAAAGTAATCTTGTTCTTGTAAAGTCAATTATTTATTATAAGTTTATAACAAAATACTAAAAGATGATCAATTAATTTAACTTGGTTTCGTGCTGAAGAGATTATCAAAACCTATAGTGTCTTATTTACACAAGAGAAATGATTCAAATATTTATGTCTACTGCAAACTATCTATTTTTCTTTTTTATACATCTGCTGCTATTTTGTTTATATTTATTTAAATTGAATATATATTGTGACAAATCTGTACATCAACTCAGTTTTAGATTTTTTTAAAAATGCTTTTTTAGAAAAAGAAATTTAGAAATTTCTTAGGATAAGGAACTATTGTCAAAATATTTAAATTAACATCCTATTTCTAGAATATTTGTAAAGTTAGATATGAAATTGGAGTTTAGTTTCATAATAAACAAGATGTTAATCTTGTAATCTAAAATGTCTTGCATTTTTTAAAACAATAAATAAAAGTACTTATGAGGCTGTGCTTCCCGAAGATCAATATGATTAATAACAGCATCGTCACCTACTGTTTTTAAAATATGGGGAGAACCATCCTCAACTGTTAACTAAAAGTAAAATCATTAAAGAAACATAAAATAAAAATACTTTAAATCTGATTTTATAAATTTAATAATAAGTTTCTTTTTACTTCTTTTTTTATCAAATAATTGTTAAGTACTAGCAAATCTTTATTTAAGATTTTTAAACGACATTTTTAAACAAAGCTTTGAGACACAAATGTTTAGTTGAAATACATTCAGTAAAATTTTTAGCCAAAACCGAAATCTCAAAACTGAAACTAAAATTAACTAATAGTTTAACTAATGAAATATAATAATATGAAAGATTAAATGTATATTTATTTGTATATAATAAAAAAAAGGCGTTTGTGTAAATTCTAATGTAATTAGAAACTTCCATTACATTTCTGACATTGTGTTCATGCTACATGTAATATAAATTTGGTAATTATTTTTCTGTTAAAATTTATAACCAGTTAAATTTGAGGTACCAATTCATATAAAAGTTTGTTTTTCAGTAAAAATTGAGGTATGATATTGATTTTGAACAATCAGGTTTTAAAAATTGACTTTGCCAGTGCTTTTTCATAACAACCCTTGGCACTTCTTTCAGACTACCAACAAGACTGCCAGTTATTGATCTGCCTTTTGTTTCATATTTTATTTTTACTTTTTTAAAAAACTAGGATTTTCATGTTTAACCAAAATAAATAAAATAAAGCCACAACTGGTTAGTTGTTAATAGAGATATTTAGATTTTTTAGATTTTTTAAACCAGTATCAAAAACATTACCTTATGTGAAGCTCCTTTGTGTTGAGCAATCTTCTTAGTATCTACCTCATTGAGTATCCAACCAATCCGAATCTACAATCAAAAAGTTTAATTCATTTTTGAAATAACTCTGAATCTAAAATACATAGAAAATTTTTAGTACAAATAGATTTGTAACTATAATGTAAAATTGAAAAGATATTTGTGGTACATTTATATAGCAACTGCTTGCAGTTATGGTTGAAACTGGTAACATTCTGGTGGTTTTTAAATTTTTTTAAAACAAATTTTTTATTTTAACAAAAATAAATGTAATTCAACTTAAATCAATTAAATTTAAAAAATGTGGTTTTATTTATATTTACAAAAACGTGGTCATGTCTGCATGAATATATTCAGAAATAGACATATGTCAAAAATACCACCCTTGCTTCTGAACTTCATAAATGATCACTTTTTAACAAAATTCTTACATTTCTTACAAAACCAATCACATAATACACTTTTACATGCCTTTTATTTATAATCAAGTAAATTTGATTAAAAAAGTTTGAGCTATAGTTAATGCTTCATTTTGAACAAAATTGCTAAGTAATTGTAGCAGGATTTTAGAAGCACTCAGCAAAATTTCCATAATCACTCTTAAAATGCTGTACATAAAAATGAATACATGGAATACTTACATTTCTTTTACTAAAGGAATTATTAGGAATCAAAAGTAAACACTAAATTTTAATTAAAAAAAAAGCTATTAAATTGTTTTGCTATAACACAAAAGTTACAAATTTTGTCAAAAAATATACAAAATTTGCTATAGCTTCATTAAAATAAACCTTTAATATTTTTGTTTTAAATGATTGTTTTACATTAAATATTTTCAAAGATTTGGTTTTCATACTTTTTGTATGATTTTCTAAACAAACTTTGAAATGTCACTCCATCTATGGTCAATAGAAGTTTTAAATTCTTGTATCATATAATGTTATCTAAAACTTCCATATACAGCTCACACCACTACTCCCCATAAAATTCAATAGAGTTCAAGTTGGATGAGCATAACTAAGGTCTTTTGGTGTAATCAGCACTTTTGCCACAAGTAGGTTGCTTGTTTCAAATTTCGGGAGCTTACCGTAACACATGCACATATAGCCAACTTACTTGAGCCTTAAGTTGATTTTTAGATGCAAATTTTTTGGCACCTTATCATCTTTTTTGGTTATTGTTTATAAACTCCAAAAAATAAAAAAAAAACAACCAAAACTTAAGTTTGACTTAAAGAACCAAATTTTCAACAACATAATGCACCTTATTGGCATTAAAAGTATCATGCTACATAAAAAATTATAAGAAAAATTTTGACCAATGACATCTGAGTAAAGTTGAGAGAAGAAAAAACAAGATTGTTTTTTTTGGAAATAATTTTTTTTTTCACACAAACTCAGCTTGAAAAAATACATTTAAGTGTATAATAATAATAAAAAAAAAAAAAAAAAAAAAAAAAAAAAAAAAAAAAAAAGAATATATAAATTAAACTGTTAATTGTTAACAGTTTAACTTATATATTCTTTTTCAATATTTTAGTGGAAGGGCATCACAGAGCAAAGAGTTGCTAATGGAATTTTGAGCTTATCTGCCTCTGTTGAGAGATCATTTTGTTACCATTCCAATATATATTCAGCTGATTGCAACAGATTGACAACAGACAGCTACAAAACCTGTATTTATTACACACAACTTAGCCCTTGAAAGTACTGGAAACTTTTGAAAAAGAATATATGCCATCCATATTTGGGAGAAAAGCCCCTGCACCAGTGCCATTATCAGTCACACAATTCATCTTCAGATTTTGATGCATTACAATTTGATATGGTCAATGAACCCAGTGACAATTGAAATACTGAACTTGAAGTAGATTACACAAATATTTTATTTAGTCATTTTCTTTAATTGACAATTTTGGAATATTTGGCATTTAGTTTTCTAATTTTTATTACTTACTGAATGTATTTACATAATACATTTACATACTTTAGATGCAGCATATAACTAATATGGTGTAAGGAATATTTCATTTAGAACAATTTTGACTTTCTATATAATGCTAAAAGTATTATTTCTCTCAAATTATAAATATCAACCACAATGTAAAAATTTAGAAAAATGTAAGAAAAAGTTCAAATTTAATTTCAAGTATCATCATATTTATAAATCAATTTAGAATTAACACATAATGAAATATTAGCATAATTTAGAATCAACACAAAATGAAACATTAGCGTAATTTAGAATCAACGCATAATAAAATATTAGCATAATTTAAAAATAAATTTTCTTGAAAAAATTGAAAAAAAAAAAAAAAAAAAAAGTTTTAGAGTAACAAAATTAATAGTCATATCAGAAAAATTAGATTTTTCTTGAATTTGACAGATAAAGTTTTGGGCTATTTTATAATTCAATTAGTAATTTTACTGGTTTAAAAATTAACAAACTATGACTCATAAAATTGTATTTTAAAAATGATTAATGGTTAAAATAAATAAAGAATTATCATAGAGTTGAGGTATTTTGATGAACAAAACAATGTAAGCTAATTTTAAATACCTGTCCATCTCGAGCACAAGTAGCAATTGTTGAGTTACTTGAATTTGGCATAAACTTTGCCTAACAATTAAAAAAAAAGCTGTCTTAGATATGCAAACGTAACAGTAGCTAGCAAAAGTTTGAAGTCCTTTGAATTTATTATTTTTTTGTTGTAACTTTTTTCTCTTTTCCCAATTTGACTGAAATTTTCATAGAAGATCAATAAAATAAAAAAAAATGTAAGCAAAATACTAAAAAATCAATCCTGTAAACAAAGTTTACTCAAACTTCAACCATTTTTAAAAATAGTAAAACTGAATCCTACTAAAAAACAAATATTGGCTGTAATCTTTAAAAAAATCACTATGTGCAAAGTGAAGTGTAAATTTTTCAAATAATTAATCAATAACTACTTGATATTGGTTAGGTATGATAACAAAGGACAATAAGGGTATCATTTTGTGAAGAGCATTAAATTAAAAACTTTTACTGATCCTGCTGTATGTTTTGTACCATAATCTTTCTGGAAGAACCATCATACAAGTATTTTTTCTCCTTGAATGTGGCAGCATGTCTTTATTTTGTACATAAGGCCAATTCTATGGAGTTAAATTTTCATTAAGAAACAAATCTATATGGCTGTAGATGATTTTATTTATAAAACTAAGTACAATATTAAAAAAACTTTTTTCTAAAAACTTTAAGTTGAATTTGATTACCCATTTAAAAATAGCAAAATATATTAAAAATAGATTATTTTGTTTATTTACATAAGGTAATTTAGGTAAAAAAAATAGATCTCTCTGGACAAAAAGCTTAGCTTTATCTCTTGTTCTTATATCATTATCCATAAGCATTCAATAGAGAAAACTTAGTTTGTGATTCATTTTCCTGTAAACAGCAAAACGAATTACCAGCTAAGTTCCTTATGATAACTTCAATTATAGGTACCAAGACACCTATGGAGAAAACATTTGTATGTAATTTCATGCTTGTAAGTTGCTTATAAGTTGGGAGAGTTGCATTTGAATGAATAAATTTAAGACAAAAAGAACACTTACCTTTTTTACCTTTTTTTTTTTTTTATTTATATATTTTTACCTTTAAATTTTTATAAAAATTACTAATTTTGGTTTATTAACATCTATGGCTTTATTTTTTACATTTTATCTTTTATAATTTGGTCATACATTTTTATTACTTTTATTTTTTGTGTTTGTGTTTACCATTTATTCTACTATATTCATTTATTATCATTGTAGTGGTTTGTTTACTTTAAATTAATTTGCTAGCATATTGTTTTGTCATTTCATAAAAGGTTCGAAAGTGTAATTAGTGAAATTTTTAACTGATTAAATAATCAGATATTTCTAAGGGAAAATTATCTCTTTCCCATATTCATTGATCTAAAGAAAATTTATTTCCAAGTAAAATCAAAATAAACAGGAAAGTTTATAAAAAAAATTAAAACAAATAATTATTTTACAAATTGTTTCTAAACTTTCGCACATTTTTCATTCTTCATAAAGATTTTTTGAAATTTTTGAAATAAAATAAAAATTAGGAGTTTTTTTTGTGCAAAATATTTCTTTTTATACCATTGATCTTCTGTAAAAATTTTAGTTGAACTTGACAAAGAGAAAAAAAAATTATAATAAAAAATATGATGATGGTGATGATGATGATGATGATGATGATGATGATTAATATTTATTGAAAAAAATAAAAGTAATTTTATTCTACAGCGTTATACTTAAATAGTTTCATTCAAAATTTTACCTGAAAAACATTTCCTGTATGACCACTGTCATATGTTAAACAGGGTTTCTTAGAAGCTCTGGTCCAATCCCAAACTGCGATTTGCAAATCATCACTTCCAGAGGCAATTAGTTCACCAGATTGATTGAAATTTAATGCATTTACACAACCACTATGAAACTTTAATTCTTCAAACTTACTTAAACGAGCAACAAACAATCTGGAGCTAGCTGTATTATCATGAAACAGTTTTGGTCTCACACAACCTGTCCAACGTGAATTTAAACTTCTAATTCCATACTGCAAAGGTTCTCTATTATGTTGCCTCATCTTTACAAACAAATAGTTGAAAAAAATTAAACAAATTAACTAGTGTATGTATGTATGTATGTATGTATGTATGTATGTATGTATGTATGTATGTATGTATGTATGTATGTATGTATGTATGTATGTATGTATGTATGTATGTATGCATCTATGCATGTATACACACAATCAATAATTACTGTTTTAAAAAAAAAAACTCATGGAAAATGAGCTTGTATCAACTCCAGTTATTTTTTACCATTTTTGTAAAGTAGATTTCACTGTTTTATCAGGTTTTTAAGTGGAGTCATATATTAGAAAGACAAATCAAAACACTTTACTTTTTATTCTTCCTTAGATAATGTTCTACATACTTTATAGACAATTTTCTTAGCTGTGAATTACATATACATTAAGTCGTTGGTCTATAGATATAATTATTTGCACGTAGTAATTTTGGTATATAAATGCACCAATATTTTTTGGTATATACATGCACCAATATTTTTTGGTATAAACATGCACAAATATTTTTTAAAAACAGTTAAGGTTTTTAATAAGATATTAAAATGCGATTTTTGATGATTTTGAGTGACATTACAATCCAAAAGAGTTCCCAGTATTTTAAAGTAGATTTAATGTTGTCAATTTTACACGGTAGTTAGAGATACTACCGAAGATAATTGGTAAAAGGACGATAAAAATAGGTGAACTTTTTCGAAGAAGTTCACTCTTCACTCTGATAAGAACTTAACACTTAACTGTAAGAACTTGACGTATTTTCATCGTCTTTTTACTTATTATCTCCGGTAGTATCTATTAATACCGTGTAAAATTGAAAACCGTGTAAAATTGAAAACCGTGTAAAATTTTAGAAGTTCACCTATTTTTACCATTGCCAAAAGACGTTTATATTATTGTTTAGGTTTTCAACTATTACCTGTACAAACCACTGAAAAACTGAAATTTTAAACTCTTTTGATCATACTCCAAATAATGCGGTTTTTAAATAATCCAAGGTTCTTCTTAATATAAATAAAGTATAGAGCCTGAAAAGTAGTTTGAGCTCCCCCCCCCCCCCCACATTGACTGAGGAGATTCTTTTTGAAAAAAGGGTGAAAAACTGAAGCTTTAACTACTTTTCATTACATTACAAGTAAAGTGGCTTCGAAATAATGCAAGGCTTTTCCTAATATAAATAAAGGATAAATTTTAGAAGTTTGGAGGTTAAATTGTCACTTTTTGCGCACGTCCGTCAGGCATATTGCCAGTCAGGCATGCTACCAGCAGTCAAATTCAAATCTTGTTTTATCTTTGTATAAGTCTCTGTTTAGCTAAACTTATTATGTATTAATTTTGTTGAGCAGCATTTCTCTTCCTTCCTCTTACTTCACGTTTCGATTTAAAAATTATTGCTTTGGCAACCATGTTATGTAAAAAGTTAATAAAATCTTTAGATTAAATTAAGAAATTTAAGATAATGTTGAATACTCACATTGTTTACCAAGTTTTATGGAGGTTAACGAAGGTTTTATGGAAATTTCTGAACCAATAAACGTTTTTTCCCATCCTAAACGGTCCATTTTATAAATTAAAGCTTCTCAAAAAAAAGTAACAAAATGTCAAAACACATTCCATTATCTTTTTTAATTACTAAAAACAATTCATATGGTCCTTTTTTTTTCTTCTCCTTTTTAACATTTTAAAAAACGTTAAATTAAGTAAACTAAGTTTCGTTTTAAGAAATACGTAATTAGAGTTTTAAGAAATAGTAATTAGTTTTTGCTTTAAATATTTTGAATAATATTTACAGAATTGAATATTCTACCAAAATTCTGCGAGTTTTACTTTTACTATTTTCTTCTTAAATTCCTCTAAAAAACTGAAAAATCTGTTACTTTTCAGTAACTTTTTTTAACACAGGTGTATAAATTTCCCTTAAGTATAAAGAAATTTATTTACAGGTTTTCGGTCATCATTTGTAACATTCATATATACAAAAACGTTTTTATAATTAATATTTAAAAATGCTGAGGTAATAAAAATATTTGAACGAATTGATATTTCCTGAAAATTTGTGGCCTCTTTTGCTAAATAGAAAAAGCATATAATAATAAAAATGAAGACCTTTGACTTATGCTAATTTTTGTAGTATAAATATATAATATTTTTGCAACATAGTATGTCAGGTTGGCCGAGCGGTCTAAGGCGCCAGACTCAAGGTTAATACCTTCCTTCAGTGATGAGGAGCAATCTGGTCCACGAATGTGGGCGTGGGTTCAAATCCCACATCTGACAAATCTTTTTCATCAGCGCAAATGTAATACTGCCATGTCTTTTTCAAAACTTTCTTTTTGTATAAACAATTTCATAAACATTAGAGTTATGACAAAAATGTTCTATTCAAATTTTATTCTGTGATCACAAATGATGGTCTCTTATGTTCTGATTACTAATACCACATTGATTAAAATGGTTCTAATAAAATCATCCCGCACCAACCCGCTTTCGTCTTTAATGCATACACAACATTGAATTTGCATGTAAAATGTTTTTAAAGTGTTAATATACCATAATTAATATTGGAATAGGTCTCAATCATTCAGTCTCAATTTCCATTTTAAAAGCTACTTTTTTAAAATAAATTTTAGTTCAAAATTTTTATTACCATGGCTGATTATAAGTTGAGTGAAAGGATTTTAAATGTGAAAACACGGACGCAAAATCTAGCTATTGATGTCACATGAAGACGAGATTTACCCATAACTGAAACACTTAGTAGTTATATTCGATTTTTACCAAAAAGAGACATTATTGTTGATACTATACATTTTTAGAACAAACGAAAGATAAGAAAGTAAGAATAGTTTTGATGATTGATGATCTTATTTTTTTAGAATTAAATAAAGTATATCTCTTTCTTTCATTAAAAAAGTTTATAAACCATATGTAAAGTAATATTAATTCAACCAAGTACAATTTTGGTTTTTTGCTACACTTGCCACAGGTTCTCGGTTAATGTCTTTTAGTTCTTACATAAGACCTCCTTGTTAATAAAAAGGAGAAACTAAATATATATTAAATATTATAAATGCACGGGGGTAAGCTTAGATTTGTTTGAAAACATAACAAACAGGATTTTGCTACAGTTGCAACACATAATTTGCCATTTTATTTCACTCCAAGTCAAAATTTAGTAGCTACGCTACGAAATGTTTGACATTCAAAAATTTATGAACATGAGAGACAAAACCCTATAAAAACTCGGGTTTTTTTTAGCGAAAATTTTATTTTTTGATAAAGTAAAATTAGTTAAGCTACGACAGCGGCCTAAGTTTGATCTAAAATTTTTCTGTTATTTTACATAAAAAAATATATATATATATTTTTTTATATATGCGTGTAGAAAATAATAAATGTAGTCCGAGTTGAAGGTAGCAATTGCTTCACTTGCTACACCCTGGATCCACTCCTGATATATATGTATATAGTTTCTACCGCTCGACGTCAAAAATTATTCTGTTCTTCGGGTACCTGACATCAACTGTGTACGATGTAATCGCGAAGTAAAATGAGTCAGAGGAGTCCCAACGAGAGTTCTGCAACACCAACGAGGAAAACTCACTCAAAGAAGCACGTTTTTAGAACACGTGACGCCATTCAAGGGGCTCAGGACTTGATTTTCGAGGATCCAGGGGAGTCTACGCAAAAATGGTCGTCAGTTGTTGGTGTGGATAAAAAAGGAGGAAAATGTCACGAAAGAAGCTTATTTACGTGTTCTGATAAATGTAATGAAGTCGTGGATGGAAAATGCGTCGTTTGGAAGGCCGTATGCTTTCCAGCATGATGATGCCCTCCCCCTTCCACCACCACGAGCAATTTGGTGCAGAAATAGTTGTTGGGCAACACCAACAAGTTTTGGTTTAAAGAGTTCTGGTCTCGCAATAAAACTTTTGTATTTCAATAAATCTTTTAAATCTTTACTTAAATCTTTTGGATATCTATGCATGGAGCGTAGTTGAAAGGGTTACCAATAAGTCCAGGCATCCAAATATTAAATTATTGAGAGCTGCTATCGAAGCAGCATTCACTGATAAGGACCATGACGCATGGCTTGCTAACTCTTCAGACCGAGAAACAAGGCGGTCATTCAAAGCAAATGGAGGATTTATTGAACTAATGTAATCTTTAAGACTTTATAAGTAAGTCTTTTTGTTTTGTAATAATTATGTTTAGATAAAATAGTACTTTGTCCGAAATTAGGCTTTGTAAAATTAATTTTTAACTAAAGATGCTATTGTCTTGATGAATGATTTTTCATTTGTTTTAAAACTGTTTGTGCTGCTCTTGTAAACTGACTTTTGTCTTCTTTTTAGAAGGTGAAACAGCATTAAATTCGTCTGGGAGTTCGTCACAGTAGTTAAGAAAAGATTTTCATGTCTTTTGCTACATTTCAAATTAAATTCAGAGCCGAATTGCCTTTGAACTTGCAGGTTTTACGTAGCTTATTCTGCAATGTAAGACTTGTAAAGTTTACGACAAAGAAATGTACAGTACTGATGGTTCAAGAAGTTTCCACATTTTTGCGAAAAGCATGAAGTCCTAATGAAAGAACTGACTATTGTATTGATAATTTGCTGAAACTGTATGATGAATGGAAAGGCTAAATAAAATTGATGAGAGGTGTAGACAAAGAGAAAAGAAAAAGAGATCTTTTTAAACAATACGAACGATCCGTTTGACATTTCTCATTAAGAAACTTTGGAACACATGAAAAACGAAGAGGATAAGAACTTCATAATCCTTTAACGCTAAAAAGAAAGAGCAGGTTCTATGTTTGGTGTGTATCAGAAACTAAAATAAAAGGAAAAAGGGGCAGTGAAGTGCATAGCAATTGAAACTGCGAAGACAAAAAGAACTTACGAAGAAATGGAACAATATCTTGGTGCTCATGAACTTTCATCAAAAACTGATGATTCAGCATCAAGCAATGAAGGCAGTGATAGTGGTGACACCTGTCATCGTTCAGCAAATAGCAACAACAACAAATGCTCAAACAACATGAGATACATTGCCATTTTTCACTCCGCGGAAGTTTTTGGTAGGTGCAAAATTACTGATAGAAATGGGGTTACCTATTAATGACTGCTGCAGATGCTTTCGGCCGTGATATTGAAAACCGGTTGATAAAGAGAAGCAAGACACTTAGAAATTCAGCAAAACTTTAAACTATATAATTGCACTCACCGTTGTTGAAAATGAAATAAACTGGCAATAGTAAGAACTTTTCAAAGCAAAGAGCAATTGTTGAGAACCCCCGAAATCAAAAAATCTTTAGGTGTTTTAATTTCATGACGACAGCAATCAATACAGGTTGAGTAAATGGTGCCTGTACAAACCTAGAAACAATGTTATGATGCCGCGGAAAAAGGATCGAGTCTTTCAGGATTTTAATAAGATTGTCACCAAAAACAAAACTCAAAAACAATTTGTCTTACAAATCGTTGGCACAGACAGAAAAAAGTACCTAACTGCTACTAAACCCTGTCTTATGAAGCAGTAATGTTCAAAATTCATTAGTTCACATTATCTTTTTAATCTATAGACGTTATTGCTGTACATGAAAATAATTTCGTCTTAAAGTTTTTTGGTGTAGTAATTAAGAATATGAGATATATAAACAAGAGTGTGTCACTTTTGAATGAAATTATATATATAATAATATATATAAAACATCTCTCTAAACAAAATACAAAAAAGCAATATAATGAAACTCATGACCTTGATAAAGAACTAATGCAAAAACAAATAGAAATAAGCTAAAATATAAAAACAAACTCAAGCAAATCAACAAAACAAACAAAAAGAACATAATGTTAAAATGGAGGTTTAAAAATGGAGGTTGATAAGTTTAAAAAAATCAACACAATATTGAGAACAATTCTATTTGAAGATTACTATTTTCTTATATCTAATTTTTATGTCTTTCAAAAAACAGCAGATCTTACTAACTTTTTATTTTTTAGAATGTTTTAAGTTATTGATTTTCTATTTTAACGTACTACTTTTCTATGCAATTCTTCTGAAATATATTATAAATATTTGCAAATATTTTTGTCATTAGGTTTTACTATTGTTATTATATATAATTGCAGAACAAAATTGGTTTCTCTTTGTTTCTCCAAAAATGTTTCTTGTGAATGGTTAGCATCATCTTCTAAATGTAATTTCCTTTTTCATTGTATTCCTAACAATTGTTTTATAGAAGGTCAATTTTCTAAAGTACAAATAAGGATATTGCCAAAAAATACCAAAACAACATTCAACTGATATACATGTACTTCACAAACTGTGATTATATTGGACTTTGCTTTCATTTACTGCGTTAGAAAAAGGTGTCATTAAATATTGTTTACAAGGATAGCCAGAATCACTATAACATGAACAAGTTGATGAGTTTCTTATTTAAACGTATTTAATAGCTGAGTTACCAAAAACTAGTGAATTATGCACTCCCAGGCCATTGAACACAAGCAGAAAAATAAGAAAAAAAATTATTATAGGATTATAAGCTCCACCAACTGCTTCGATACATCTATGAAATCTTTGATATTGGTAAAATCTAACTGGTGATTGATAAATAAACATTTTTCATTTGCAAAAGAAAATTTTAAAGTTTTTAAAAAATATCAAAACAAAAATTTCCACAAAAACTTTCCTCTTTGCTGAATTATTAATGAATCAACATCTGTTGGAAACTAAATGTATTTATATCTTTTATAGCATTTTGGATTGAAAGGTTCTTTACCACTTTACAAACTGTTAATTGATTAACTTTCAGCTCCTTCTAATCTCCTTTTACTCTCTAAAACAGTACACTAAATTATAGAAGTTTAAATTTAAAATATTTTATTTACTGTTATTTGAGTGTATTATTGTTTTATTTGTTAAAAACATAATATGAAGTCTAAGATAAGAAGATACCATTGTCTGATACTACTTCTTGAATATTTACTTACTTGGAATGAACCAGTTGCATATAACTGACATGCAATAGCCAGTTTATAACTGACATGCAATAGCCAGTTAATTTTTTCTATATAGTTGAAAACTTCTAAAAGATTCACTGTCAATAACAAACCTTGGTATGTGATTTGGTATACTTCTTCTTCTTCTTCTTCTTCTTCTTCTTTTTTTAAAATACAGTTCATACCAATTAATATTTGAATGTTAAAAAAAAATGTTTTTTTTTGTTAATGTAAAAATATTATTATCACCACTTCTTCTCAAGAATTCTCTTTTACTACTTTTACTCTTATCACTTTTTTTGCATAAAGCAAACTGTTATTACTAAATAGGATATATTTTTACAAATATCACATGAAAAAGTATGCTTACATAAGGAAAATATTTTCGTTATGTTATGAGATAATATATTGTTACGTTATGAGATATTAGAATACCCTGAAAAATTATTATATGACTACTAGGTGACAAGGCTATCTATTATCTTAAAACTAAAAGATCTTAACTAGTTGTTAAGATTCTATAATGCTAGACTGTTCGACATTTCAAAAAAACTCATAAACATTTTCTAACAACATCATGACATACAAACATATTGGATTATAACTATGACATAAAGGACGTTCTAATGAGGTTTTTATAAAAAAAACTACAACATTATTATTATTATTATTATAAAAAACACACGTTTTCACAATGATATGATTCTTCTGTAATGAACTTGAAAAACGTTATATGATACTAGTAAGTTTTGTACGCATCTACAAAAGAGTAATGGTGGTTGTAATTTTATTTTCAAATTCAGTTTTCAAAACTCTGTACCAGGCTTTAAAAAAGCAAGAAAATTTTCAGAAGCTCGTTTTTTAAGAATGATTTTATGGCAAATTCCGCTTAAGTCAGATTTCTGATACATGGCAATTGGAAAATATTTTTGCTTTCTCAAGTCCGTTGTTTAAGTGAGACTTGAAAAGCGGTAAATTTTTGTCACACTTCAGGTTAAAACTACGGCTTTAAATTTGATGTTTGCTTCTTGATTCTTCCCACATTTTCAAGTTTATAAAATCCTTTTCATAATCCAGAAAAAGTTTGATTAAAATTTATAAAAGCTGCAAAAAACGTTATGTCAGGTTGGCCGAGCGGTCTAAGGCGCCAGACTCAAGGTTCAGACCTTCCTTAAATTAAGGAGTAATCTGGTCCACGAATGTGGGCGTGGGTTCAAATCCCACATCTGACATACTTTTTACGAAACCAGTAGTTAAAATAAGCTTTATCGAGATGTGTTGAGAACGATTAAATTTTGCATCAAATGTTGATAAAATCTGCGCTTTGTTTTTCTGTTAACAACGAATAAATTACAAACTATTATAAGTCATTTGATAGTTTTCGAATTTAAAATAAATTAAGTAATTAGAAATACAAAGTTACCCGGCAAACATAAGACGTCTTAAGACCGTCTTATTCAGGTCTTTAAATGGTCTTGTCTTCGATTGACGTCTTCAAGATGTCTTTAAGACGTCTTTTAAAAGACTGTTGCGTCGTGTAAAATTGCGCGTCTTCGTAAGACGTCTTGAAGACGTCTTTTAAAAGACTGTTGCGTCGTGTAAAATTGCGCGTCTTCGTTAGTCGTCTTGAAGACGTCTTTTAAAAGACTGTATCTTAGTGAAAAATCGCTCGTCTTCGTAAGACGCCCTAGAGACGTCTTTTAAAAGACGGTATCTTAGTGAAAAATCGCTCGTCTTCGTAAGACGCCTTAAAGACGTCTTTATTTTTCGAATAATTCTACCAAACAAAAAGACGTCTTTTAGTCGTCTTAAAGACGTCTTTAAAAAGACTTTCGGCATGAATAAACTTTGTGTCTTTTAAAGATGTGAAATTTTTCATAAAAAGTTTTATCTCGACCAATATAAATTCTCTAAATCATTATTCTAGAAAAAGGTTTTATATAGGTATCATTATGGAAACTGAAAATAGAATGAAGCGTCGTCGCTTGAATAAAAGTATGTTGAATTTTATAATGACATTTGAAGATGAAGATATTAATGATAGTACATCGAATTTGAATCCTGATTTTAATGCTTCTCAGGCTGAGCCTGAAAATCCTTGTAAAGCCCTAAATAATGTTTTTAAAGAAGAAAACAATAAGTCTTTGAGTTGTAATTATGAGAATTTTGAATGTTTTAATGCAGCACCACTTTTGACAACAGAAACATTATCAGAAGATTTAGCAATGTGGTCTTCGAAAAGCAAAATTTCTCAAAACCAATTAAACGAGCTTTTGAGTATTCTTAAAAAACATGGTCATTCAGAGTTACCAAAAGATGCAAGAACGCTTTTAAAACCCTCTAAAGTTGTTACAGTAGATAAGAAGTGTGGTGGAACTTATGCTTACTTTACTATTGCTGATGGCATAAATAATTTTTTGAATTTGAAAAATGATTCTCAATGTACTGGGTTATCAATTACTATTAATGTTGATGGGCTACCTCTTTTCAAATCTTCTAATCTTCAATTATGGCCAATACTTGGTCTTATAGAGAACTATATTTTTATCATTGCACTTTTCTGTGGTGATGGTAAACCAGACTGCTTGGATGGTTTTCTTAATGATTTTCTCAAAGAATCTTTATTGTTAAGTGGTGAAGGTTTATACTATAATGATAAAAAAATTGATGTTACACTTAAAGCATTCATATGTGATGCACCTTCTCGCTCTTTTCTTAAATGTATACAAAGTCATACAGGATATTACTCCTGTGAACGATGCCAAGTTAAAGGATTTTATGAAGAGCATAGAGTGGTTTATATTGATAACAACGCATCAACTCCAAGATTAACTGAAGAGTTTAATTCCTTTTTGTACACTGATCATCAGAAATCTCTTACTCCTTTAGCTCAACTTAAAATATCTTGTGTTTCTGATTTTATTTTGGATTACATGCACATGGTTTGTCTTGGTGTAGTAAGACGTATACTTACTTTTTTAAAGTCTGGTCCAAAACATTGTAGACTTTCAAATGGCCAAATAAAAAAAATATCTGATAATCTGTTAAGCTTACGTGGTATGATGCCATCTGAATTTGCTCGACAACCACGTTCCCTTTTAGAGTTAGATCAGTGGAAAGCAACAGAGTTCAGACAATTTATCTTATACACTGGTCCCTTAGTTTTAAAGGGTGTTGTTAGCAAAGAAATTTATAATCATTTTCTAACATTGCATGTTGCAATGGTAATTCTCTTAAATGAAGACAATTTTCTTTTAATGTTATAAAAGAAACATTATCTTGCTTTTGCTAGAGAACTCATTAATTATTTTGTTATCAACTCAAAACATTTATATACAAATTCATTCTGTGTTTACAATGTTCACTGCTTACTTCATATTTGTGATGATGTTGTTAAATTTGATTGTTCACTAAATGACATATCTTGTTTTCCCTTCGAAAATTATATGCAGACATTAAAGAAAGCAGTAAAAAACTCAAAGAGTCCTGTTTTTCAAATAGCCAAGCAATATCAAAGTATACAATCTATGTTAAATACAAAATCTCGAAAACTAAAAGTTTCAGTGAAGCTGAATAATTCATGTTTTTACATAGGAGAAAATCAATTTTGTTTTGTTGATGAGAAATTATCATCTGGATTTTTTAAGTGTAGAATATTTAGACTTGATTTACAAAATGATTTATATACACAACCTATTCAGTCTAAAATCTTTCAAATTTTCTTCATACCAAGTATTGATGAAATTGGAGTTAAGTTTGTTGAGTTAAAAATGGAAAATCTTTGCCGAAAGGTTGTTGTTCTACCTTGGAAGGGAGGTCTTGCATGCTTTCCTTTATTGCATGAAATAGAACATTAATTGAAAGGTTTTTAAGTTCAAATTTCTTTTGATTAAATATTTTATATTTATTATGTTTAATTAATTTGCATCTTGTATCCAAAGTTATATATATATATATATATATATATATATATATATATATATATATATATATATATATATATATATATATATATATATATATATATATATATATATATATATATATATATATATATATATATATGTATATTATAGCTCTTATAAATCCAATATAAACATCAAATATTTTGCCACCATGTATGTGCTGGCAAAATATCTGATTTTATATTGGATTTATAAAAGTTTTGATTCTTTTAGATAATATGGAAGAACTAAAAGAATATTGTTACACCACAGCAACAGAGGAAGAAGATGAAATTGATATTTGTGTTTCCAAAGATACCTTTAAAGTGAAAAGTAATGTTAATGGTATAATTACATTTAATTATATTTATGTTAATTATTTATTTTTATTTGTTTAATGTCAAATCTATATTGTAAATTAATATGTTTGTATAAATACTAAAAGAAAAATAAATAAAACTATTATGTTTTAGAGTTACTTGACTTTCCTTTGCCTCCGCCAGTTTTTAAATCTGTGTTGAAAAAACCATTAAAAAGATCTTTTGACTCTAATTTGTCATCTGGATCTACTTCCAAACAATCTAATCTGTGTTCTGGTACATTTTGTCTCTTAATTTTCAATTTTTTCAAAATTAGAATTTATATACTTTTAATCTACATTATTACTGAATTCCTATTTTTAGCTGAAACTTCTTTACCTCTACATTCAACTACAGAGGAACAATCACCTTCATATTCTGGTGCACTATGTATGTATTATTTTTGATATTTCTACTATATTTTTTGTTCATTAAAGTTGGAATATTCTTTTGTTGTTAACTTTATCTTTGTCTCACTTATTTTTACATTCACAATCAACTGAAATGGAACAATCAAATTTTTTTTTATATATAATTTTTTTTTATAGACTCTAAACTAAAAAATATTATAATCCCCCTCCTCTTACCTATCAACTTTTGTGGTCTCGAGGAGCTAAAGCCTAAAATAAGAAAAAAATGTATTAATAATAACAAAGTACCAAAAATTTTTTAAAAAGATTTGTTGCAGATTAAAAAAGTAACTTTTTATTATTTATATATATAATTTTTTTTTTGCTTTAGTTATACCTCATACATCAGAACCAAACAAAAAGCTTCAGAAAACAGACATACAAGAAAAAACCATGATTCAAGCGCTTGGATCTGAGAAGTTACTTAAAAATAAGTTTCCTATGGAAGTTGGAAGTAAGCTTTTTAACATTTACTTGATTTTTTTATTTGGAGTAAGTAAAATGTGGAGAGTTTGTTCTCACATTTGGATTTTTTTTAGGTATAAGAATAATACTTGTAAACAATTTTGAAAATGTATTAATAAATGTTTTGCATTTTGTATATTTCTTTTTTCATTTTCTTCATATAATTTAGAATACCAACACATGATGTTCAAGATGGTTTCAAAGGTTCTTGAAAACCAGGAGCTTATTTTAGCTATAAACAAACAATCCAATAGTAATTTTGCAATCAAGAAATTAGACACTATTGCAGAGTATGAGGATTTTATCAAAAGTTTAGAGGATGATTGTGTTCGACTTGATTTGGTAAATCTTTATCCATATGTAAATCTTTATAATCCATATAAATTAAAAGTGAAAATAGTTATTTTTTTATAATTATTTTGCCAAACTTTTATTTAGGTTAAACAGCTCAGTTTTTTAGGTGCAGAAGATTTTAAACAACTGACAAGATTGGTCATGAATAGGTTTTTTTATTACATTTTGCATAGGAATCATTTTTCGTATTTGTGGTAAATATATTTTTCATGTATGGTAATTATGGAAATCAATAATTATAAATTGTTTAATATTTTTCATAAATTTTATCATTTATTCGATATGTTTTTAAGATTATTTACAAATAACCTGTTGACACAGTTCAACTTAAAAGGTTCTGGTGGAAAGATTGGTTTGTTATCAACTAAACTGTATGACTTAATAGAAGGTAATCTAAAATAGGTTTAAATTATTCAACTTTTAATTTAGTTAAAAATCTATGTTAAGTTAAATTTATTTCCAATATATTTGATAAATATATCCTACATGATTAATTTGATTTTTAGAAGTTATAAAAAGAAGATTTGAAAAGGTTTCAAATGCTGAAATTAAACAGCAAATTGGACGGTATTGTAAAAATGCTCCTTCACGGCAAAAAACAAAATAAAAAAATATTCTTTTTTATTGTTATATATTGTATATATTATTATATGTTGTATAAATTGTTAAATAGAAAGATACTTGGTAACAATCCAACTAACTGTATTATATGTACCTTTTTAAATTATTTGCGTTGTTTTTTTTTTTTAATAATTTTCTTTTTCTTCTTTAATAATGTTTCCAAAAAACAAAGTAAGAACTTGAACTTGCTCAATAGTGTTTTTAATGTTGTTAATACAATAGGTAATCGCAACCTAAATATACCATTAATACTACACAGTTTTCTTAAAACATAATTAAATAAATCTTTAGGCCGTCTTAAGTAAGACGCCTTTAAACAATCTTAAGCAAGACGTCTTTGCGACGGACAATGTAGACCTTTTTAAGACATCTTTAAGACGTCTTTTTTGATCTTTATAAGACGTCTTTAAGACAACTAAAAGACGTCTTTTGTGTGCTGGTTATATTCAGTAAACCGTCTTGAATAAAGCGTCTTTAATCCGTCTAGACAAGACGTTTTTAAGCTGTCTTCAGTAAGAGGTCTTTAAACAGTCTTGAGTAAGACGTCTTTTCGACGGACAACGCAGACCTTTTTAAGACATCTTTAAGACGTCTTCCTCGATCTTGAAAAGACGACTAAAAGACGTCTTTTTGTTTGCTGGGTACAAGATTCCAGAAAAAAGTTTGCGATACGAAAACCAAACGAGAATTGCGAGCAGCCATTCGAGTAAATCTGTTAAAACTTAGTTTTCAAAAATAACGAATTACTCAAGAATATAAACTTTTTATACCAGAAACTTTCACCATTTTAAACGCATAAAGAGTTCTAACCAAACTCCGATGGTAATTTTATATATATATATATATATATATATATATATATATATATATATATATATATATATATATATATATATATACACAGGGTGCGTAAAAAGTTTCCGCACCCAAAAGTTTAAACATTTATTCTTGATAACATACTAAACAACAAAAACAAGTCAAATCTCAAAAAGTCCTCCTTTCGCCTTGATACACGCCCTGAGGCGCTTGGGGAATGCTTCAACCGCGGCGGACACCATATCATCTTTGTGGGCTGGGGCAGAATCCTTTTGAAACGTCCAAAACCGCTGTCCGAAGTGTGAATTGGTCCAAGTTAATACCTCTGTCATCAAAATATCATCCAGGTAGTTTTGAGCTCTGATTTTCACTTCTTAATCGACGAAAACTAATGGCATCTTGCCGTGTCCTGTAATCGCTCCGAAAACCATCACTGCTTGGGGGTGAGCGGTCTTTGAAGCAATTCGACCTTTCTGGTTTGCTTCTTGAACGTTTCCAGCGATTATCCGGTCATTCTGATGGTTCACGAACTGTTAGACAGTGAAGAGACACTCGTCCGTGAAGAGAATTGTCGAGGCGTCCGCCGGCTTCTTGAATCGCTTGAGAAGCTCCTTGCAACGGGCCAAACGAGTGGCTTTCATCCGATCAGTAAGTCCGTGAGCTTTTTGAATTTTGTATGAGTATTTTCCGAGCTTTATGTGGACGATTTGCCGAACTGAACCTTCCGAAATCCCTTCATCCTTGGCCATTTGTCTCATCGATCGTTTTGGGTTGTACCGAATCTTGTCGCGGATTTTTTTGACGATTTTACCCGAAGTTGCAGTTTTTGGTCTTCCAGAACGTCGACGATCATCAATGGAACAAGTTTCTTCAAGTCGCTTCAAGCAATCGTAAACCGTACGCCGCGGAACATTCAGAAGACGAGCGATCTCCGATGCTTTCTTTTTCTCTATAGCTAGCCTCTCGATTGCCGGCCGCAAATCTCTTGATTTTGTCATGGAACCTAAAAACTTCAATATTAAAACATATTCAAAGATTAGAGAAGAGCATAAATAATGCAGAAAAATAAACGGTATGCTTTAAAATAAGGAAAATAACGTCGTTGCCAGAGGAGTGCGGGAACTTTTAACGCACCCTGTATATATATATATATATATATATATATATATATATATATATATATATATATATATATATATATATATATATATATATATATATATATATATATATATATATATATGTATAGCACTTTAAACCTTATAGAAAACCATGAGTGTAACCTCATGTATATTAAGGTCAATTCCAAGTACCCACCAAATATCATTAAATCGATACCCAAAATGAAAACGGGTGGTCCTTGGAGAACAAAGCAAAAGAAAAAAAATCGGTGTTGAACATCATATTTAGCCTTTGCAAGAAGTAAATTTAAAAAAAAAAATCAAGTGTTTTACAGATCAAAAAAGTTAAAGACATTTTGGATAAAACCTTTCCTTTAAACATGAGTGTAAAGCAAGTTCTTGCATTAGAAGTTAATACTGACCTTAGCGATGAACAATATTAAATGATTAGAAACTTAGCCCTTGGACACATATATTTATCCCTTTCTTACACGATATTTTAGTGGAAAAAGTTCAATACTATCCTAAAAAAATTTTTTTTCTCTGATTTTAGTTGCTACCATTAATATTGCTAAAGCTGTGTTTATATAGATGGTATAACAATATCAATAGAAGCAGCTAAAATAAATGATGGCAATTCTGCCGAAAGCATTTAAAAATCATGACGTTTTTTCAGAAATTACGTTGACTGTAATCATAAGCATAGCAGCCGAGAGAAATTTCGGGCCCCGGGGAAGTTTTCTTAAGAGGCCCTCATTAATGATCAATTAAATACCCAGAACCAAAAGAAACGTGCTCTGGTCATTCAAAATTAAAAATAAAAATTAATTAAATCTTTTAAAAGTGAAAGCCATTTAAATCTTTTGAAAATTATTTTAAAAAATTTGTTTATACACACAGGGCCCCGGGAATCTTTCCCGTCCCCCCCTCTCGGCAGCCATAGTCATAAGATTGCCTAACATTCTCATAACCGTATCTTGTGGATATCCCATTTCCAACGATGAATTAGATTTATACTGTCACTGAAACTGCTAAGCTTACAGCGAGTTTGTATGGCTGGATGTTATGCCTCTTGCTGTACACAAACTGCTTCTGCATTGTATTTCCATATTA
Organism: Hydra viridissima; assembly: GCF_058129835.1. Lineage (NCBI taxonomy): Eukaryota > Metazoa > Cnidaria > Hydrozoa > Anthoathecata > Hydridae > Hydra > Hydra viridissima. The sequence continues at coordinate 4,531,286 of NW_028324310.1, forward strand.
CATAAACTAATTTTGCAAATTGTGGTATGTTCTGAGGATGCACTGGAGAGTCTGAATAAATAACAAATTTTAGAAAACATAAGAATTATCTAGAAAAACCATCACTAGATGAAGTTATTAAAATGATTGTAAGATAGATAATGAAATAAATTTCACAAATCTGAAAAACAAAATTTATTTTTTTGCATCAACATCCTTTAAAAACAATTCTTATGCAAATATCAAGCAGTGTAATGTACCAAGATTCTGTATATTGGCTTGAAAATTCTAAAATTTTCAATTAAATTATTTTTTACGCGTACAGCCAAACTTTACGCGCGCGTTAACGCGTATGCACGCAATGTACTCGTCGAAGTTTTGCGTAAAAAGTATTTTTGTTAACAAATTTGTATTCTTCGACCCAAAAAAACTATTACTTTCACATATATTATGTTTATTTACAGTTTTTATCCAACTATTGAGTTTTTGAAATTTTTTAATCATCCTGAATCACTCTGTGTTGCTAAATAGAAATTTTCAATTCACTGCATTAACGGTGCTAGAATATGGGTGCGATAATTAGTAGATTAATATCCGGCAAGAGGAGATTTTTAAAACTTGATACTTTGAAAAAGTCCGTTGTATCACTAATTATGAGTGTAGGATAGTAATGTGATGCGAGAATGATTTTTTTTTTTAAATGGATATAATCTGTTCTACCATTAAAACCTTAATACTCCTGTTGAAATCTTTTCAATATTTCCGATATTTTATAACACCAGACTTTGCTTGAGATACCAGATTAATGTGAGAGCTAATATCTACATGTTGTCTGATAAGAAATTTTAAAAAGTCATTTTATGGGAGTGTCTTGTTGTGATCTTCTTATTTAAAGATAATTGGGGTGTTTATGAGGCTAAGAGCCGGCTCTTCATAAAAAAGCTTATTCTATGAAATAAACTAGCCTCAATCCACTAAACATAACATCAAAACAAGCTTGCTAATTTATTTGATCAGAACTTGCGTAGGAGTTTTTGTATTGGACCTACAATACGGTAAATTTGTTTTTTTGAATCGTTGTTTTAACTTGATTGAGGATATCCATCTTTAATCTAGTTATGCACGAGGAAGTCATAAGCAAGGTAATGCTTCAACATACCGATGGATGGATCTATAAATAAAATAAAAAGTTAAAATTTTTTTAAGTTTGTTCCAATCGAAGAGTATCTGTGTCTTGGGATCACAAGATACTCTTCGATTTGGAATCACAAGATGCATTTTGATTAAACATCTCTAAAACAATTTAAAGAAAAAAACAAAAAAAACAAAAAAAACAAAATCAAGAATGAAAAAACAATGTTTTCATAAAAATAGAGAAAACCTGGAACGAGATCCATCGACTTCCTGATTAAGATGGTGGGCTCCTTGCTACATCATTTTGATTCGTACAATTTCTGTTAAATGTTTATAAACGTTGTAAAATACCACAATAAAAATATAGGAGAGCAATTTAAATCAACTTAAGTTACTAACATTTACCTACTATAAAAGTTCTCCTAATTTCTGATGACTTTATTAAAGCTTTTTTTCCTTTTTTTAACTTTATGACTGTTGTTCTGTTTTAAATGTTATGAAATACGTCATGAATATACGTCGTGAAATACGTCATGAATTTCAAGTTGTCTTTAATAATTTGTTTTGTCATTAACTGGAAAAAGTTTTCTCCTTTTTCCAAAAAACTTTGTTAATTAAAAATGGTTAAGTGCAAATGTTCAATTTTACAAAGAATTTTTTTTATTTAACTATAAAATTGTGCAAATTACATTTATCAACCGTAACTCCAAATTAATTGAGGAGTGTACTTAATGCGCACGCGCTATAGTAAACAAAGTATCTACGCCTATAGGTGGAAAAATCACATTATTTAATCATAAGACATGGCATTATAGGGTATTATACGACATTATTATAAAAATATGCTTTTACTTTTCGAAAAAAAATTTCAAAGCTTTAACAAGTGGATAATAAAAATATTTTTATTCATCTAAGGGTTAAATGCACGAGAAGAAAAACTAAACTTTCTCTTCTCATGCATTTAATCTAATTGTAAATTATTCGAGATTAGAGTAACTCTAACTAAACTTAATTAGATCATTTGTCGCTGCTATTTTGTTGAGAGCAATAGAAAACGTGGTTTTGAATGAAACTTAATTTTAAAGAATGGCGTGTGAAAAATAGAAGATGTTGTGAATGAAGCAGTTTATTTGCTTCTTAAAAAAAAAAAAAAATTTTCAAGTTATTCCCAACAAAGAAAAAAAATATTTGTAAGTAAAACATAACAGGGCTGCATGAAAGTGTGATTTATAAAACACTTTCCCAGATTTTTTACAAAAGAAGCAAAGATTGGGTCTTATTTAGAACTTCTTTTTTTTTTTAAATATATAAATAAAAGGTAGCCCGCTGTACAACTTGGTCCTTCAAAACGTTTTGTACTTAAGTCAAATGTTGCTCTAAATCTTTAAGCAACGTTTAATTTCAATGAGCAATTAATTCTTCTAACTGATTTGGCAAAAAAGAATCTACAGTGGGCCGAAGGTGAACAAAAATACAAAAAATCAACATTCAATTTTTGTGTTATTTTGTACAAATAATTTAAATATATAACCTGTGAACTGATAATTTGCAAATAAGGGAGAGTTCCCTGTATATTGATCTTCAAGAATTTATCTTTGTAACAAAAAACACATTATAAATCTAAGATTTAAAACATTGTCATTTCATTGTCATAAGTTTAATATATCTTTAAAGTATATTATATTCAAATTAAATTTTTATGTGTTTAATAATACAATTCTGCAAAATTGAAATGATGTAAAAACCTATATATATATATATATATATATATATATATATATATATATATATATATATATATATATATATATATATATATATATATATATATATATAATTTCTTTGCTTTTGTTTAGAGCAAAATATAATCACAAGTTTTAAAATACACTTCAAAACTTTAAAATATGTTTTTATAAGATAATTTATTTGTAATAAGATTTTTATAAGATAATTTATTTGTAATAAGATTTTTATAAGATAATTTATTTGTAATAAGATTTTTTTTTATCAGTTAAAAAATCAAAAGAGCTTAAGATTTTTTGAAAGAAAAAAAAAGAAAAAGACTTTTTTTTGTTCTTTCTTTTGTTGACAATTATTATTGATTCATTTCCTCACCATGTGTAGCCAACATTTGTTGACAATTGTTATTGATTCATTTCCTCATCATGTGTAGCCAACATTTAAAGGTTTTTAACCATGCGTGGAGTGTACTCAGTCCTAGTGCATTTGTTACTTTCGAAAATGAGCACTGGCTCTGAATCTAAGGTCACATGCATGCTGATTATTTAGATTAAATATGGAAAAAATATTTTGACAATTTGTAATTGAGATATTGGTCTCAATTGCAAATTGTCAAAAAATGTCGATTATGAATTTACGAAAATTGAAATAATTTTAACAAGTTGTCTGTTGACAAACAAATGTAGGTTATAAAATTAGAGTTAAACTTTGATTCACAACATTTTTTCACAAAAAAATACACTTAATGAACAACAGTCTTTGAGACGGCCCTAAATTACTAATAATATTTTTTATAATATATTTCAGTGATAAAGAAACTTCATTAAGTTTTGATTTAATTAGACTTTTTTTTTTTTTTCAAGGGCTTGTTTTTTTTCCTCCTGAAAATAAGATTTTTGACAGCTAATTATACTGCTCTTGATGTCATTAAGTACCCTCAAATCACAAAGTAACTCATCAATGCGTCTAACTCATTACGTATATAATTAGTTCTGAAACCTCAAATCACAAATTAATTCTAAAATCACAAATTAATTGAGCAAATCTTTTTTTTTAAGTGAAGCCATGCACTCAACATGTTCCAGCTTTAAAAAAGTAAAAAACTTATTTTTTTAAAAATATTTTCTCCATTACTTTTAAGAAGCACAAGTTCTCGCTAAATGTTGATCAATTATTTTGCTGTTAATTATTACTATTTTTTTTATTATTATTATTATTATTATTATTATTATTATTATTTTTTTTATTATTATTATTATTATTATTATTATTATTATTATTATTATTATTATTATTATCATTATTATTATTATTATTATTATTATTATTAATATTATTATTATTATTATTATTATTATTATTATTATTATTATTTCTATTATTATTATTTTTATTATTATTATTATTTTTATTATTATTATTATTATTATTATTATTATTACTATTATTATTATTATTATTATTATTATTATTATTATTATTATTATTATTATTATTATTATTGTTATTATTATTATTGTTGTTGTTGTTGTTGTTGTTGTTATTACTATTATTTATTGTCAATTTTCCATGCAAGAACTTAGAGCAAATTTCCTTAAATTAAAATATTTTTCGGAATAATAATCCGGAAGATTAATCTTTACATTATAGCTTTACTATAGAATAAATTTTTAACTTGTTAAAAACTTTAAAAAAATCTTCCTCAGTGACAAAAACAGTTCATCCAACAGAGGACCAGAGTTCAAACCTCAAAAATAAGAATAAATGAGAAAAGACAAGAATAGACAATCATAAAAGATAAGAAAAGATAAGAATAAATTCGAAAAGATAATAATTGATAAGAATAAATGAGAGAAGATAACAATAGACTATAAAAAATGTGAAAAGATTAGAACAAGATAAGAATAGATAATAAAAGATAAAAATAGATAAGAATAGATAAGAATAAACAAGATTACTTAAGGCTATTACTTAACGTAATAAAACATTTATAACATTTACACATCGATATATAACAATAGGATCATTCAAATCTTATCCATTATGTCACCTAATCACATCCACACAAAATTTTGCCTTCAAAAAATTTGAAAACTGTTTATCAAGCTGCATGTTTTGAGTTGCAAATTTCGTGTAGTGATCGACCGAAACCGAAATTTGAGCCGAAACCGAAAGTACCGAAATTTCTGTTCAGTAAAACCTTTGCCGAAACTGAAACTGAAATTTCGGTCGAAACCGAAACAGCAGAAATTTGAAAAAGAGTATCAAAAAATCTCTGAATCTTTTATGAAAACTATTTTACATATATCTAAACAATCACCATGTAACATGATTTAATATTTTCTCTGCAGAACAAAATTTTTTCCGTGTTCTCTAGCAAAAGTCTGCTTCTGCAATTTGAAAGAATGCCTCCAGCAGTTGAAAACAACCTTACAACTTCTGTGGATGTTGGTGGTGGTGTAAGGAATCTCTTTGCAACTTTTGCCTAACCAAACTTTGCTGTTAATGTTTTTTTCTCTTCATACTCTTTCCAAACTCTAAACAGCATGAAGATGTTGGGCTTTCTAAGTACTCGTTTAAAACTTCCTTTGCTTATTTGGTAGTTGGATTTTTGGACCTTGTACTTTGTGACTGTGCAACTATATTTTGTATAATTGAAGAAAACCCAGTAAAATCTCAATAGAAGTAGTTTTCATCACATGAATAGTTTCATGTTGGCTCAAATTGGAACTGTCTAATTCCAAAAAAACTTGTTTTTTAGCAGCTTGAGGGCTTCTTGGGATCTAAAGAAGTGCTGTTTGAATCTGGGATCAAGAAGTGTTGCGATTGCAAAATGATCAATTGTTTCTAAGTCAAAAAAACGTGCCTCCCTTTCTTTCTTTAAAGCATTTTTCATGCCCATCACTTCTTCGTTGTCAGAGGGAACTTCAAATGACTTCATGACAGTTGTCACAATTGGAATGCATACACTAATGCAAGCATCCTTTCCAGAGAGTAGTTTGGTGGCTTCTTCGAAAATCGCTAAGATGTTTACCAGCTTTTCACACAGGTTCCAATCCTGTACAGTGAACTCAATGCCGCTGGAAGGACGGATTAGCAGTGTGGTAACAAATGCCGACTTCAAGTACAGAATTCTTTCAAGCATGTAATATGTTGAATTCCAGCTTGTTAGGACATCATTTTTGAGCTCGAATCTGTCAAAATTGTTTATTTGAACCGTTTGTTGTTTGTAGAGCTCAGCAAAGAAGGAGTTTGAATAAGAAGCATGAGTGCAAGGCTTTCGAGATTTTTCTGTCAAGCTTACAACACTCTGGAGTGAAAAAATTCTTTTTTAATCAAAAAAGAACTTTTTTCACTCCAGAGTGCAGACCTGCAGACTTGTAAACACATTGTGGTTCTTTGAACGCTTCTTTTTTATTTATTGCATTGTCTCTTAAGCACACTGTGACCTTGTCTTTTAGCTCCCACTCTATCACAACATTCTCAAGTGTTTGAAGCAGTATGTTTTTCATCAAAATTGAAACATGACAGGGAGAATATAATCCACTCCCATTTGTCTGAAATGAAGAGTGCCATCATGCCCAAGTACTCATAATGAAAGGATGACCAAATGTCCAGACAGATGGAAACAGTTTCAGCATTTTTTTCGTAGGCTGGATTGAGCATGCTACGATAGTATTTCTCACTTCCAACCTCAAACTGTGGTGTAGAAACTGCATGCTGGCGTAAAAATCTCGGATTATTCACAACTGACCCTGGGCTGTAAGTCGAGTCATTTCAAATATAGATCGATGAAACTTCAGACCTTCTTCGGAGTTTGAATCAATTTTTGAGATATTGTCAACCAAGCCAAGCATTTTAAGTTGAAATATTTCAGTCCTCTGCCGTTTTGATCTGACGTCAAACAAAGTTATTGTTCTTTTTTCAACTGTTAAGAGGCTCAAGTTGATCAGAAGTTGGTATATTTTCAGGACTGCCAGTAGTTGTAAGTATTGCTTTTTCAGTTAAGTGATTTTTTAGAGTAAGCTGTGGGTGTCGACTTCTTAAATGTGATGAAAGTCCGCTAAGTGATTAAAGTTTTAGATTGTGCGATCCACAAGATATTTTCAAATTGCAGATATTGCAAGTTGTGTATTTTGAATCACTGGCTGTTACGGTAAAATATTCCTCAAATAGCTTTTCTTTCGATTATTTTCCATTGTAAAATTCAGCACTGAGAAACTTTTGATAAAATTATTGATTTGGTTACTTCACTTAAATGTTACTTCACTTAAAGAATGATTTGAGAATAGTAACTTGAATCAATTATGTAAAGTGATTGCAATTAAAATTTCTACAACTGTAATAACTAAAAAAAAAAAAAAAAAAAAAGGATACAATTAGGAAATCCTCATGATCCCACTCTAAATTAAAAAAAAGTCTAAACTTAAAAAAAATCTTATAAAAGTTTCGGTTCATTTGGATAGTGGTTTGAACCGGAATTTCGGCCGAAACGGGAAAAGTAAAAAATTAAAGCAGGAGTTACGGAATTAGTGAATGGAAACTTTCGGTTTGGCCGAAATTCGGCCGAACTTTCGGCCGAATTTCATCCGAAGTCGAAAGCTTCCGTTCACTAATTCCGTACAAATACAGAATTTAGCGTGAACAGTAAATAAATATTGTGAGCTATATGCTTGTAGTGTATATTAGCTATTAACTAAATTATTCTTGTTTATGCGCGGTCTATATGTGTAATAAGCTGAGTGTATTTAAGTTGCAAGGCTTGTGAATTCAAAAAAACAAATCAACTTTTTTGTTAAAATTATTTCGTTTTCTAAGATTAGTTTAACAATGTAAATAAATATAAAATAAATGCAAAATGAAATGAAAATTTTTTAATAATTATGAGTTTAAGTTATCAGTTTTTGTATTAATTTTGTTGTAAGAAAAATGGAATATACGAAAACAAAAAATAAAAAAAAATTCCTTTTTCTTGTTTTTCATTATTGAAAACATAGTTTTAATTACTAATAGCATAAAAATGAAAGTTTTATTCCCTCACACATCGTTTTTTACTTATCCATTATTTTTTATGGTTTTAAAAAACTTCTTTTAGTCGCTTTACGTCCATGATAAATACTTCCCCAGCTCCACAGGATTTACAGCATTTCCATTTACCGCAAATACCAGATTGGTATTCAAACCTAAATGAATTTGTAAAATCAATGATTTGAAAGACATTTTTCATTGTTTATTTTTGTTAAAAAAATTCAGAAAATTTTTTCTACAACAAATATTTATTAGTGATAATTTTATTTTACAACAGAATGGCGATTTTTAAGCAAATGGGGCTTTAAAGTTTTCATGAATATTTAAAAAACCGTCGAAAGATTTCAAAAACGTTTTGTGCTCGACAATTAGATCGTTTAAAGAACTACATTTTTTTTTGTATGAATGATGCTTTAAAAAAGACTTTCAAAGTTCAGTGTTATAGTTTCCGTTGCAATTTAAAAAACTTTAAAGTTGTGACGGAAAAGAAATCTTGGCTAAAGCACGAAAACTGATCGTGGTTCAGGTGAGTCTATTACAACTATTTAGAGGAGTCTTCATTCTTTAAATAACTACCATCATTTCAAGCTTTTAACAAACGAAAGTTAATTATGACTATAGGTGACTGAGGATAACAATCAACTTAATGTTTGAAACAAATTTGTATGTACATACATACGTTTTATTTTGCGAAATTAATTTTTATGGGAAAAGAAACATAAATTTAAAAGTAAAAATTTTCGATTTTTTTTGCAAAAATAAATGCAAGAAGTAAAAATATTTTCAGGTCAGTTAAGACAAGCAACACGTGTTGATTTAACTATCAAATCAGAATTTTACAAAGAATAAATGAAGCGCAAAAGGTTTTATTCAAAAAGAAAATTGCGTGTCTTCTATCAAAAAGAACCTGAGTTAAAGACGGTAAAAATCTAAAGAGAGTTGCTGAGGTTACATAGGATAACTGCTTCAAGAAGAAAAACTAGATCAGTTAAAATGTGCAGCACTTGGGAAGTTCTTTGTAAAATAAACAGCGATAAAATTTTGATAAATAGTATGAGTGTTGAAAAAAATGTAAAATCAACAAACTCTTTCTCGTACGTAAATGTCAAATATTGAATACATTCATTTTCGAGACAAATGTATTTATTTGACATTGGGTTTTTAAAAAGAGCCACCTGTTAACAAACTAAGGTCACTTTTCATTAAAATGGACAACGATAAGCTCGGTAACAACTGACTCAGCATCACGGACTAACAATTAAGGGATTCAGCAATTACAGATTCAGCAATCTATTTTTTTCAATTAAAATTGACTTTAATGTAAATTTTAGTAAATGGTTTTAATAATTTTTCTTTAAGGAAAATTTCATAAGAAGGAATGACAGACAACATACCTGAAGCAAACTCAACATTTGCAAACTTTTTTAAAGCAACTAACGGCCCTATCCTTGAACAACCTTATACGTCAGTAGAGATGATCATTGTCGCTTTATTTATTGCTATTTTTTTAATGGGGACGATTGGAAATGGTTTTGTACTTTTTTATTTTGGAGTTAAAGAAAAGCAAATATGCGCAATTAAAGAACAAAGAAGTGTACCAGAATACTTGTTTTGTGTCCTGGCAGTCGTTGATTTTTTTGCATCTGCATTAAACCCGCTCTTGTATACTTACTGGACTCTGACGCGCTACAAATGGTACTTTAGTTATTGGGCATGTAAGACATTAGTTCCGTTAGGAACAATTGCAACGACCATGTCTGGAGGAATATTTGCTGTTTTATCATTCGATCGTCAGCGAACCATCGTATACCCATTTAAAAGACACTTCAGACTATCGCATATTAAAAAAAGCGTCATATTAGTTTTATTTTACGCTTTACTCACGAACGCGCATTACGCTTTCAAATTATCTCTAAATAACAATAAGTGTTTTGTGAGCGATGTGAGAGACAAAGCATACAGCATTCCAACGATAATTTTTTTTTTAATCAATGACGTCTCACTAATAGTGGTCATAAACTTTACCAACTTTCGTATATTTGCTAAAATTCTTCACTTAAGTCCTAGTACCGTTCTTGTGCTAGGGGACGCTGCAACCAAGAGAAGAAAAGAAAATTACCGAATAATCCGCTTACTGGTTGTATTGACATCAGTTTTTTTTGTCCTTACTTTGCCACGAGATATTATTCAGTTTGTTCATTTAGTGTCATGGGTCAGAGGCTCAGGTGTTCATTTATCCATTTCTCTATTGAGTCTATATTCTTTCTTAAAAGTATTTAACGTTGCAAACTCGTGCGTCAATCCTTTGATATATTACATTATGCATTTAGGCTTTAAAAGATTCATTAAAGAATGCTTTTGTGTAAATAAAAAACCGTTTGATCAAAAAAGAAGATACAACTCATCTGCTTTAACACGGCGATTAAATGGCTCTCTAAAAACGTCTCGGCTTGACTGTAGTTCACCACTTAATAGAAACAGTTCGTGTGAACATAGCTTCACATAAAAGCTTATGACACTGCAGCCTTGATGGCCGAACAATACTTAAAACCTGGAGCAAATCTGACTTTAAAACGAAATAAATTAGTTTTCGATTAATTGTTCATTTTGAAAGTATTTTTAAAACGGGAGAAGTAATTAGAATAATAATTATTTACTTATGATGTACGCATTGTTTAAGGTTTTAATTAAAATATTTTGTTGTTAAATTTTTTGAATTAGACTTTTTAACTGGTTTTCCTTTACGCTACCACAAATTAAAAAAAAGGTAACGCAGGATTTTTTGACGGCAAATTTCATAAAATCCAATTTTTTGTTGTTTTCTTTACAGATCCAAATAGCTCTTTTAATTGCGAAAATTTAAAAGAATTGCACAATGATCTTTTTTCTTTTATGATGTTAACATAAATATTACTAACTTTTATGATTATATATTATAAATATACATATGATTTACGCTTTTTGCGAAATTTTGTTGCCTTTTATTGCTTTTATTTTATTGCTTCAAAGCGCATGTGGCCACAATCAAAGGTGAGTGTTGACAAAAATTATACGGTGTATGGCCAAGATCGTGGCTTCCTGTATCTACGTGTTCATTTTTATCGTGAATTCTCGGATATTGCCTCGGATCATCAATAAAATGGTGACCCATCTTTGTAAACAAACAAAAACAAAAAAACAAAAAAAAACAACAAACAAAAAATTAATTCCACTTTTCAATACACTCACAATTATAAAACAACTGAGCGCTTTAAGGAATAACGCTGCAAATATTGCTAATTGGATCAAAACAAGTAAATGCCTTTCACATAATTTTTAAGCAATCCAACATTTGTTAAACAAGATCCAGAAAAAACGCAAATAAAAATTCTTATAAGGTGTAAATTACAATAAAAGACTAAATTCAGTCAATGAACTTCGATGTTTCATTCAAAATCAAAGTCGACTAAATTTTGACAATAAAAGGTTTTTACATTTTTCCATTGAAGGAATCGTTTATAATAAACACAATCGTTTTTTTTTTTTAATTCCAGTTTATTGTACTAAAAACTCTTCTTGTAAGTTCACATGTAAAAAATAACTACACGCGCATGCTTTTTGTTAATGAAATTGAGGTATATAAATAGTTCAATGCATTTTAAATAACACTTTGGCTGCCAACATAAGATGCCATTTCAATTAGGCTCATTCTCCTGTCTCGTAGAGTTTTCCGTCTACAAAAATAATTTTTAATGAATCCATTAAATCCTGCGTGCATTGCGTAAAATATTATAGGATTAACGCATGAGTTCGCTACGTTAAAAACTTTCAAAAAAGAATTCCAGATAAGAATTGCTTTTGATGTGTGTATACCTGAACCTACCAGCCATGATATGAGAGACACAAACTGCAAAATATCTTTTGGTAATGTCAGCACAAAAAAGACAATTGTCATGACGATTAATAAACGAATTATTCTGTTGTTATCTTTCTTGCGTCGTTTGCAAGCGTTGCTACCAAGCATTTTCATCAGAGTGCTAGTGGGGCTTAGATGAAGCCTCTTTGAAAATATGCGATAGTTGGTAAAATTAATAACAAACAGCAACGTACAATCGTTTACTAAAAAGTAAATAATTGTTGGGATGCTGTATGCTTTGTTGCTTGAACTGTCTACGAGACATTGTTCGCCTTTTAAAGAGATATTTATAGCATAGTACGCGTTCATGACCAGAGCGTAAACCAGCACCAAAACGAGGCTTATTTTGATGTGTGAAAGTTTGAAGTGGCTTTTAAACGGATAAACAATTGCGCGATGTCTATCGAAAGATAACACGGCGATGATTCCACCAGACATTGTGGTTGCGACTGTTCCTAAAGGCACTAGTATTTTACAGCTCCAGTAACCTAAGTGCCATCTGTAATCTGTTACAGTCCAATACATGTACAAGAGAGAGTTCAAAGCAGAAGCAAAGAAATCTACAAGGGCAAGCACGCTAAACAAAAATTCTGAAACTCTTCGTTTTTCTGTCGCCATTCCAAGAGGCTTATCTTTTACTCCGAAGTAAAAAAGTACAAATCCGTTACCGATTGTACCAAACACTAAAATAATCGCGAATAATATTAAGAGGATTATGTCCACAGCTGCAAATGATTTTTGAGTTTGTAATTCTTGACCGAAAAGTTTCGTCGACGGCAAAACAGTCATTAAAAGTGTTACGTTTTCTTCCATTCTCTCAAACAAAACCGATAAATGGAACCTTAACTCAAAATCAAAAGCATAATTATTTACAGTAGCGTTCCATTAAACTTGCATTTTGTTTTGCGTTCAAATTTTCTTCAAATTTTCTTCTAATTAATAAAGCATGAAAGTCTTTTTTTATATAAAGAAAAGTTTTTAGGACCCAACAACAATCAAGCTTGTTTCTAGCTTGCTGGGATGAGAGCTATATCTTCAATTCTATTTATTGATATGCATGATCCGATAAGTAAAAAGATCTAATATAAGATATAAATTTATTGATTATACATATTATTTGAACTTAAAAAAACGAGTTTTACTGGCGAAACCGTAGGTTTTTTTTATTCCAAAAACTTTGTAAAGACTGCTTCTTGACTAAAGTTACCAATGTGTTTGAATATATTGTAAAAAAAGGGGATTGCCAATTTTTAACTCAGTTGTTTCAAAATTTGATGTCTTGAATTGATAATTTCAAAAACGAATGCAAATGAATAATTAAATACCACACTGTTTGTTTCAGTGCAGGAGTGCATTCGTCTATATTTTTCATCTGTTTATAAAGAATAGGTTTGTTGATATGAGTATGGTTTCCTTTCATATTACGCAATGAGAAATGTCTTATCAAAACTATTGTTCAAAAAAACATTTTTAAACTAGAAAATGTTATTCTACTTGTTTTAATCAACTACGTTTCCAATCCCCTTTGCGGTACTTTGGAAGTTGAGTTGGTTTTAATGGTCATGAATCAAAGAAAAAATTCCTTTTTAATTATGTTGGAATTAAAGATAGAAAAGCTGCGGATATTATTTTTCCTAATGATTCATCGACCAGGTGCTTCTTTTATTTTGAATATTAGCTGCTGAAACAAATTTTCAAATATCAGAAACCAAATAAACTATGTGTTGATGCTATTATAATTGTATTAATGGTCATTTTTTTATATTAATCTACACTCACATTTATATTTTTTTTAAATACGCGTTGATATAAGTTTATGTAACATACATACATACATACACACATACATACATACATACATACATACATACATACATACATACATACATACATACATACATACATACATACATACATACATACATACATACATACATACATACATACATACATACATACATACATACATACATACATACATACATACATACATACATACATACATACATACATACATACATACATACATACATACATGCATACATACATACATACATGCATACATACATACATGCATACATACATACATGCATACATACATACATACATACATACATACATACATACATACATACATACATACATACATACATACATACATACATACATACATACATACATACATACATACATACATACATACATACATACATACATACATACATACATACATACATACATACATACATATATACATACATACATATATATATATATATATATATATATATATATATATATATATATATATATATATATGTATATATGTTTATGTTTTAACTTATTTTTATTTTTAAAATGATTTTAGTGCTTTTTTGCAGTTGTTAAGAATATTTATTAAGTAAAAAGTTATAGACAATTCTTAATTCGGTGCATGGTTTCCGTGATTTCCATGATTTCTGGTTTATCTTGTTGAATCTAGTATTATCTAATTTTCGGTAATAGAATTTCAATGCAATATTTTGCACACATAAAGAGTTTATTTATTTAAAAAGGTCAAAAATGAACTTTGTATGATTTTAAATATTACATGAGTTTATTAGTTTTTATGAGTTTATTAAACTGATCCTATTTTTGAACAAGTAAGCGAGAACTTTAAATCAAGCGCATAGTTTTTGTTGTTGTTAAACAACCTTAATTTCGATTGGTGGGTTAAAGATCTTATCTATTGCTAAACGCATTAATTTTATATGAAGGATCTTTAAAGAAATTTATGCAGAATTTGTACACCTGTTTTTTTTTTTTTATATAGATAATATCATTTATAGATATAGTGAGATGCATTCTAACCAGAAATGATATAAAAGTTTGGTCATTTGATAATAGGTCAACTACTGATCCCCCATTTGTATAAACGTTTAGTATAAAAGGAGAATAATGTATTGCATTAACAAGTTTTTGAAAAGAAACTCTGACAAACATTTTCAAGTTACTTTGGTTTGTTGAATTTTTTCTAAATAATAGGACATACGCAAAGAAATACGATATACGCAAAGAAATACGATATACGCAAAGAAATACTATACCCGCAAAGAAATACGATACACGCAAAGAAATATTACTCAAATTTTTTTTTTTGTATTTCTCAGAAAATTGTTCTTGAATCAAATTATTAGTCGCTTTTTTTTCTTTCTCTCAACTTAACTATTTCTTTAGTTCATTGATTTTTATCTAGACTTTAAATTTACTTTATAAATATTTCAGCGATTGATAATATTGGATCAACACTTTCACAAATTGGTGAAAAAATCCAAACGAGGTTACCTGCAATGGAGATTTTTCAAGTTCGAATAAAACCCCTAAAAGTCCGTATAAATTCCTTAAAAAAGCGTACAAAGTCCTTAAAACGACGGTCTATTAAAGGAAAAACCTCTGTTCATATTTATTTATATTTTTCATACAATTTAATCCTTTTAAACTAGTTTGACATCAGCAACCAAATTTTGTCCTATTTTAAAAATTTTAAAGTATGTTTTTAGTAATACGTTGTTACCACAATCCATTTTGTGTCAAACCCATTTCTCATTCTCAAACCCATTTCGGTAAGAATGAAGATCAAGGATTAGTAAATGAAATTTTTGCCTGATGATGCAAAATGAGGTGAAAGGAGTTTAAAGAAACAATAAGTTGATAATTTTCCTACTATTTGATCTTTTTCTAGTTATATATTATCATATTATTTATGCTGCCTTATTAGCAGAAATTAGTTTTGAATATCATTTATACAGGTTTAGAATTATCGTTGGATTCTTTATCAGTATTATTATGCCTTTGTTTTCTGAAAGTTGATATCGTGAAATAATCTTAAAATTTTTTAAGTATCGACAGCTCTATTTAACTCGTTAAATAAGTATATAATTACAGCATCCAAAAATTACCTCTTCTACCCAACTAACACAAAGCTTTCAAGTACGTTCGAAGAACGTTGGAAACATTCTTAGAACGTTCTTAGAACGTGCCCTATTGTTTATGAAGTTCTACGAACGTTTCTTGAACATTTTGTGTTAGCTGGGTATATATACTGTACTTTCTAATAACCTTTTTTATATCTCACTGCACATTTTTAACTCTTCAGAAATACTAGGAAATAAAGTCTGAATAAAGAAATTCTTGAGGTAGAGCAGGTGGTAACTTAATCACAAAAAAAATCTGTCTAAGGTGCAACTAAAAAAATGTATTTAAAAGTAAGTATATCTTTTGAAGCATTTAAAATCACGCAAAAGTATAATGGAGTAAGGATATAGCACAAACAATTCAGAGTTTATAAGGTAAGTTACAAGTAACGAAGCATGTCATTTAACACTACATATCATCAAATTTTACATGAACCTTGTCATGTAGTTTCAGATGAAACTCAACATGCATTTCTACATAAAACTTGTTATATAATTCTACATAAAAATCTTCATTTTAACTAGGAACAAGATTTCATTCATTTGAAAACTTTATTCATTAACTCAATACAACAGTTTAATTTGTTATGGATTCCCCCATCATTCACCACTTCTATCATCATCATACTTTTAATCAAGCGTTGAATGAAGAACTTCCGATAAAAGATCATTAATACTTTTTCTAAAATTAAAAAAAACAAAAACAAACATATATAATATCATTAATTTAACAATATAATGAAATATAATAAAATATTTTAACATAATGAATTTAACCAGATTTTAGAATCTTTCAAACACATTATTATGTTAATTTTTGTACACAATATTGATGGATGATTGATTCCTAAAATATCAATTCGTATTTTATCAACTTGATAACAAATCTCTAAAGCTTTATTAAATTTTCCCATTCTATTTAAACAGATAGCTATACATTGTTTTGTAACCAATGTTGATGGATGATTGGTTTCTAAAATATCAGTTTGTATTTTATCAACTCAATAATAAATTTCTAAAGCTTCATTATGTTTTCCCATATCATCCAACAGATTACTATATTATGCGTTGTATCTAAAGTTATTTGATATTAAACTCCGTAAGATCTTCAGCTCCATAAGATTTTGTAATATAGTTTTGAATGGTATCAAGGATATTTATCGCTTCTTGAAAAAAAAGCTTTATTTGATAAGAAATTTTGGATTTTCTCACTCTGTTGATGAAACACTTTACACATTTTTGGTTTGTTAATACAAAACATGTGGATATAAAAGTAATAGGAGTGTTCCCGTCGTCTTAGTGTTCCTATACGTCTTCCAACTGTAATCTTAAGAAAATTGACGATATTTTTGTTGCATATTTTTGTTATTTATTTGCGTTTTTGAAGATTTACACGCTGATTATGCCATTATGTGCATCGTGTATTTGTCATTGTCATCGTCGCAACGATCAAGTAATAAATAGCTTACTAACAATCTTATTGCTCGATTTATCAAAAACTCTTCCTCTATTTCCAGGTATTTTGAAATACAGTGAATAAATTTTCTTGTGATGTGTTGACCTTCGCAAACGATAAATGATTTAAAATTTCTTGTGATTTTTAATTCGATGTTTCTATCTTATTTAATACTAAGTTAATCGATGTTATTGCAGATTTTGCTTCCGCTTCGGTGGGGACAACTTTGTCAATCCTTTTGATGGAAAATGATCGAAAAAGATCAAAATATCCCTACAATGAAACGCTGTTGTTGTTTATAAAAAGAATAGCTTGATTAACAGCGAGTGGATAATAAGCTAAGCACTTCAGTTATTTCTGTTTATTTAATATTTGTTTATGTGAAAAGAAACGTATCTTGATGCGAGAAAGAAAATGCACTTGATTAACATTGGTAGACCGTGATTTAAATTGCGCCGTTACTTTGGTAAAATTGCAACTGAAATTATGGTCTACCAATCATTGCCTCTAGTAGTCAATTAACAGAATACATTTTAGTGGAGGTGTTGTTCTTCAAACTTCCAATAAGCTTTTTAAATTTAAAAACAAACAAATTAGTATAAGTTCAGAAGATTGTTTTTTTCTCTTGATCAAATATTTTAGTCAAAGCTTTTTTTTAAAAAAAAAGTTACACCACATAACTTGAATGAAATAAAAGATCTTCGAATGAAAACCCCTTTAAAAAGGATGAAGGTGACGACACGAAAAGTTAAAGTATATAAAGAAAAAGCCTTCGTTTTCTGTAAAATAGTAAAACCGCTTTGTTTAAGCGAAGTGTTTTTTTTTTCTACTGATATTATGTTTTAACAACCAATTTCATAGTGTAAATATCTCCGAAAAAACACGGAGGACAGTTTTAAGGTACTTTTTAGATGCTCCTGATCAATTTTAATCTCTCCCTTCATAAAACCTGCCCAAAATGCACTTTCAACTAATAAGCAGAATTATCATCTCTTCTGTTCCAGCGTCGACCATAGAAAGTAGTTCTCATCATCACACATTGCTAATAACTACGTAGTATAAAATCTTTTGTTGTTGTAATAAGGAGAACCTGACTTTGCAGAGGCTTAGATACACACCGTTGCGATGTGCTTTTTTATCGCTGCGGTGGGCTTATATACCGTTGCTATGGGCTTATTGAATCTTTATTTGGACGATATTATTATCATTATTATTATTTTTTAATTATTAAAAGATGCTCCAATCTTTTAGGAGCCATTCTTAAGCATATGCAAAAGAATTCTCCATTAAACAATTTCAGCTCTAGTACCAATGCTCCAAAAGCAAGATATTCAATGGTTTTTTTTGGAACCAAATAAAAAAAACTATTTCACCAAAAAACTAAGCTTTCGTTTACCGATGCATCTTCGAAGTCTATTAAGTTTTAAGCATAAAGAAATATATAAAGTTGATAATTTATCGAAAACTGTTTACATACAACGGCAATTTTTTCATCAAGTTTTATCGTTGAATTGTAGAATTTAAAGTAGCACAACCATTGCACAACAATTCGAAAACTATTCACAATTTGGACAATTTAAGTGACTTTTTGCCCTTTCAAATAGGAAATTTAAAAAGTCAGAATTGTACAATACTTATGAAATAAGATCTTCAAAACTACTCAAACTATATCATTCTTATTTCATAAATATCGACTATTCCGACATTTTTAGTGACTTTTGCCCCTCCAAGCTAGCGTCGGAATCCATTTCGGACGTAAAATGTTTTATAACATCGACCCTAAAAAACCCCCCATTTTACGGGTACTTAAATGTTTTGTCGTGCTACTAAGTCTACTAAGCGTAAGTGCGTAAACTGTAAGAGTGGGGGAGGGGGGTGCTAGTAATCTCATGTGGATCGAAAAACATTTGTAATGTTACAGTTGGTATACTAGCTAGCAAATCATTTACAAAAGTAGGTACATTTTTAAAGTTTTCTTTTAGTTTAATTTCTTAAAGTATGTTTCTCTATAAAAGTAAAATAAAAGATTGCAAATGGCTTACTTACAAATAGTTGTAGGTAGGTAGACTTAGCTATATGACAATGTACAAAATCTTTGTGTGCTAGAAAATGTTCTAGCGAAAATGTCTTTATTAAAGTAACATATCTCCTTATCTTACTATGAAAAATGCATTTGTCTTATTTTCCTTTTCACTTTTTTCTAAATTACAAAAAGGAAGAGGTTTTTTTTTTGAGCCATAATAAATAAATTTTCAATCTTATATATTAGCTTCTTAATAATGGCTTGCAATTATAATGACAAAGATAAAGATCCTGCATATAACGAGTTTCATAATGAAGTAGGTATTGATCGCAACCAAATCCAACTTGAAGATTCAAAGAAGAAGACAGTTGACAAAATCAGGAGCATACTTGTATCTCAGTTTAATGAGGAAATAAGTGTTAAAGACCATGAAATCAATAAAATAGAACGTCGCATTCATCAGAACAAGATGTTACTTGATAGGTTGCGAGCATATGTTGTTGCTAGTTACTATGGTTCTGGTGAAAAATTGATACCAGTTGCAAAAGCTCTACCTGCTAGAATACGAAAAAAAAGAGAAAAAGAAAATGAACTTCAATCTACTGTAATACCCATTAAAAAGTTGTTTGAAGAGAAGTCATTTAAAGAAAAAGATCCATTTCATTCAACTCTAAATTCAAAAGAGACAAGTGACGTTAAAGAGAACAATTCCAGCAAATATAAATACAATTCAGAGCCTGTTTCAACAAATCGATTTTATGTTGAAAAAAAAGTCATTGTAGGAAATGTATCCAAGTACCTTCTTGCTGAAACTCGCAAAGAGAATGACAAATCTACACATAAGTGGATGGTTTATGTTCGTGGACCAGCTCAAGATGCAGATATATCTTCCTATATAAAGTCAGTATGGTTTTTTCTTCATCCAAGCTATATTCCTAATGATGTCATACAAATTAATTCACCTCCCTTTCAGTTGACAAGAAGAGGTTGGGGAGAATTTCCTATTCGAGTGCAGTTGCATTTTCGAGACATAAGAAATAAGAGATTTGATATTATTCATAATCTAAAACTTGATAAAACATACACAGGTTTGCAGACATTGGGAGCTGAAACCATTGTGAAGTTAGAGTTACATCGACATGCAAGCGATAATAATAATGAAATTGCTTCAGATTTCCCAATCATTAACCAAAATGTTTCAATTTTAGAAAGTTCATCAAAACAGCCAGTAGCTTCATCTTGTTCTGCTAATCCTACTTCCTTGCATGTTTTAGCAACAGTGCCTGAACTTAAAAGTCCAAACAATATCATTTCTACAGTTGAACCTACTCATTTACTTTTAGCTAAGAATGAAAGTGTTTTAAGTTCAAAATTATTGTCGTGCAATTCTTCTTTAGAGAACAATAAACTAACTATTGGTATAACTGATCTTGATACTATATCAATTTTGCATGAACTAGTTATAGATGCACCTTTATTTGATTCAGAAAAGGATTTAAGATTGAATTATTTTTCTTGTGAGTCACTTCAAAAGTATGCTAGTTGGTCTTTCTCTAAACGTCGAGCATGTGAATGGCAACGAGCTGTATTTATAAAGAAACTCTTTATTGAATATAAAACTGTCTATTCAAAAACACTAAGTGTTCCAACAACAAAACAGATTATGTTATGGTGTAGACGATATGGACATGTTCCTTCAGAAATTAATTTAAGAGTTGTAGATATAAATTCAGTAAATCATTTTTGTTACTATTGTGGAAAGTTACAAGCAGATGGTATCCAAGCAAGTAAAGACTGCTGCAGAAATTTAAATCAAATAGAAGAAACTAATACAAAAACTTCTTTTACAAACTATATTAATGCTCTAAAAGAAAAAGAAAAATCATTATCCAGTTTGGAAATGCAGAAAAATGCTGATGGTATAAACAACTGTGCATTTATTGACATTTTAACAGATACAGTAGACAATACAGAACATGCATCTAAGAAGCCTGATATAGAAATAGCTTCTAACATACAATTAGATTGGATATACGAGAGTGCAAGTATGATTAATATCCATCTCCCTTTTATAACTATTCAAGGCATTAAAGCTCCAGTTCTGCATATTATGCTACGCACTGCAATGAAATCTTTCGCATCAGAACTACTACGTACAGCCAATTTTATGGCAACCAAAAATAACAGAACAACTTTAGATCCAACTTTGGTTACAAGCAAACATATAGTCGAAGCTGTTCAAATCATACCTAAATTCGACTTTTTGACTGAGGCAAACTTAGGAAAAGAAGAGCAGGAAATTATTAATTTGTATTGAAGGAGTTTTTATTGTAGCTATCTAAATAAATTTTTAAAAATATTCTGATTTTTTATGTGTATTATATAATTTTATTAGATGCGAGTTACCTTTAGGCTAGTTTTCATATTACGAAATAAGCTTCGCGCGTATTAATTTCCTGCCAAAAACGTGTTTTCACATACGCAAGTTCTGTGCGTTTTGTGTGCGCACGTTTTAATCTTGGGTATCAGCATCTCTTTTAAAAATCTCTTTTGCCATTTTTGTGAAGAATTATTGAACTGTCATTTTGTGCTAGATATTCTTTTTTAATTTGAAGAAAATATTTTGGAAGAAAATTTTCCAGAGATTTAAATACAGGTTAATATATTTTTTAACGTTTATACATTTTTTTACTTTTTATTTCTTGCTTCAAGTTCCAACATTTTATTTGCCAACTCATAATTAAAAATAAACTTAGTTTTAAATCCGGTTTATTTTTTCGTTGATTAGAAAATAAATTTATCTTAAAAGATAGGCGGAAAATTTCTTTTTGAATTTACAAAGTTATAGCTATATGATTATATACATTGTGTAAAGTCATAGCTATATGATTATATAGATTGTGCAAAGTTATAGCTATATGATTATATACATTGTGTAAAGTTGATGAACAAGGATTTTTTTGTCATCAACCTAAATAGTTAAAGATTTTAAACGTTAATTTCAAAATGTACAATCAAGTTGTGCGTTTAGTTTCTGAAATAAGCCTGAGTATTTTTGTGGGATTTTGGTTGTTTTTTAAATTTATATATAGGTATATATAAATTTACATACAGTTTACGTATAATACACTAATCTTAGTGTAATAACTTTGTTTTGTTTCAAAGTAGTAACGTTTTGTTGCTATCACTGGATCGTGGGGAGCTGTTAGAGATTCTTTTTTATACCGAACGTGAAAGAGTTCAGTATAAAAAAGAATCTCTAACAGCTCCCCACGATGATTGATGTTTCTGACTAGTTAATACCTATGAATACTGCGAAGAACAAATAAAATCATTTGCAATCAGCTCTTAAACCTGTAACACATGACGTTAAGTTTCTATTTCTTGTTCTATCACTACATGGAATCTGATCTATACAATATGAAATGTAGATAGAAAAGAGTATATCTAACGGAAAACAAAGCTCTTCTACAGAATCCAGACATTCCTAATGATGGATACAACAATTCGCAGACACTTAGTCATCTAATAAAAGAGTTGACTTTTTCAAAGGATAAGCGGAACTTCTTAGTTATCATAAAAAGAAATTTTGGTTTTAACCACATTCTTCAAAACAGATGATCTTGTTTCCTACTGCAGCGTTACAGAGTATGCCTTTTCAGAAGCTTTTTTATGTAGCCTATCAGGTGGCGCTTGTTCAACCAAAAGTTTAAAGACAGTTTTTGTTACACAATGAGAACTCAATAGCACATACTGTTCGCTTAAAGAAGACTGCGATAATATGCTAATGGTACTTCAGGTTTCTATATTAGGTATGGAATTCCAAATCTGTAAACATTGGCATTTTTATGAGCAAGGTGGATAAAACAAAGAATACTTCCTTTGTCTTTGTGGCTGTCCAGTTTGTAATAATAATTTTGATTGGAATTTTGATGAAATATATGTTGGCAGACCACTGCTGGATATTTTACCGTGATATTCTAGACCAATTGTACACTGTACATCAGTTGGAAGTCCTTATATATACAGGGTGACCGGAAGGTTCTGTCAGTACTTCACAATCAATTTATTTTTAATGTAATATACATAAACTACTGAAATTACAGTAACAGATCAAGTAACATATGTAGTGTAAGTATACCAAGAATTATTCAAATCGGTCTCCTTTTCGGTCCATTGTCAATTATAATCGATGACGCCATGATTGTATGGCGGCACGAATCGTTTCCATAGGAAATTTTTCCTAAGTCTAATCACTTCCAAACTAATCAAAACAAAAGATTCCTCGTAATCCTCGTAATTCCTCGTAATTCCTCGTAATTTGCCTCCACCAACGAGGCCTAATTTAAGAAGGACATCGCACCCAATGGCGAGGTGAAAAACAAATTAGCTGGCCTAAATTTCAACCGTATTGCAAACAGTGCTGACAATTGCATTGGAGTCAGTTGGTTACTCATTACCAAAAAGTCCACAGAATGATGGGGACCAATTTATGAAAGAATTTGGTAAATTTGTCAACATTATTGAGCAAAGATTTTTAAAGAAAGAAGAAGAAGGATGTTTTCATATCAGTTTTGACAAACCCACTTCTGACAGAAACCGTTGTTTTATGAATTTAAACTTACATGGTTAAAACAATTTTCAATCAGTTTAGTCTTGTACATAGAAGCATAATAGCTGAGTCAGTCAGGCCAAGGTTTGTTTGGTTTGTATGAAAGTCGGATTAGGATTATTACATGGTAGCATTATTTTCTGTTGGTACCATGACAACTAATAATAAAAGTGACTACTTCTATTCAAATTACCTCTCTTACAATCTTTGTCTTTGTGATACGCTTTATAACCCACATAAGCTACTTTGATTGATAATGTAACGGAAGCAGATCACTTTGAAAAATATCAATAGAGAATGTGATCAACAAAAGCACCAAAGCGCAACTACTGAGATTTGGTGGAATCACAGCATTTGGGATGTCCCCTGTCAGGAATGATGACAATCTTCAAAACACGTAATCCTTTGAACTGCATATTTCGTTTATAAAACCATGGACCTAGGGTTAGGACTATTGTAATTGTAATTGTAAAAATTAAATACAATTACACATTACAATACAATAATATTGTATTGCAATATTACAGAAACAATAAAAAAAATTTATTTTGGTATTGTATTGCTGTGATGAAAAACAATTACAATAAGTATTGTATTGTTTTTTTTCTAACAATACAACAAAATTCGAGAACTATTGTATTGTATTGCTGTGATGAAAAACAATTACAATAAGTATTGTATTGTTTTTTTTCTAACAATACAACAAAATTCGAGAACTATTGTATTGTATTGCTGTGATGAAAAACAATTACAATAAGTATTGTATTGTTTTTTTTCTAACAATACAACAAAATTCGAGAACTATTGTATTGTATTGCTGTGATGAAAAACAATTACAATAAGTATTGTATTGTTTTTTTTCTAACAATACAACAAAATTCGAGAACTATTGTATTGTTTTGCTGTGATGAAAAACAATTACAATAAGTATTGTATTGTTTTTTTTCTAACAATACAACAAAATTCGAGAACTATTGTATTGTATTGCTGTGATGAAAAACAATTACAATAAGTATTGTATTGTTTTTTTTCTAACAATACAACAAAATTCGAGAACTATTGTATTGTATTGCTGTGATGAAAAACAATTACAATAAGTATTGTATTGTTTTTTTTCTAACAATACAACAAAATTCGAGAACTATTGTATTGTATTGTTTTAATGAAATAAAATTACAATAACTATTGTATTGTTTTGATGAAAACAATTACAATAACTATTGTAGTGTATTACTTTACATTATAGTAGAAAAGCTGACGTATTTTAACGTATTTATATTCATCTCTGACGAACTTACTATTATTTTTGCTATTCTTTATTTATTTACGGATTTGCAACATATTGCAAATTTTATTTTTTACATATTTAGATTTCGCATCGCCTATCTTGTTATGTATTTCTATGCTCTAAATGGCCGCAAAATATTGCCTGTCTGATGATAGCCTTACTATTATGAAAAATAACTTTCATAAATTATTTTATTCAGCCCTTTTATTTTTTCCTCTTGATTTTAATACTGCAAAGGAACTTAAAATATATACGAAAATTAACTTTAGTAACACAAACAGTTAAACATAATATTCTTCTTAAATATAAATGTTAATGTCTTGAAATGTTGAAGAACCAACAAAAAAATTAATGATGACGAAACGAAGAGCCAAAAGGAGATTTTTCTTGATGCGTTTAAGGCCTGAAAATAAAACAAAATGTTAACCGTACTATTTTTAACAATATCTTCATATTCATTATTTTTCCAAATATCTCATACTTTTTCTTACAAAGATTTTAATTGCTAAAAGTTATACTGGAATGAGTTGTGTTTATAAGATTTTGGTATAAGAATAAGACTATTAGATGTTTTTGCCTTTGTTTGAATTCAGGGTGATGTGTAATCATCATTATCATCAAAACTCTGACTTGAACCACTGGAGACCTGATTAAGTTGATCTTCATCATCTTCTGAATCAATTTCTTCAAATTGGCTATGAGATGCATTGCGCTTAACTGAAATTGAGGTTCTGCTCGAGGAGGCAGCAGACATGGAACTGTTCATGATCAGATTTAGATGGACCTTCAAGTTGACCTGAATAACATTATTTCAGCATTTTTACTCTTCTTGATACTTTGTATCAAAATATGATATTTTCTAACAGTTTTAGTCAGTTAAATTAAAAGTTTGCATTTTGACAGTTTTATAATTTATTTATTTTTGATTAAATTTTTTTAATTTAAATTTTTCAAATTAAAGTAAAATCAAAAATCAAGTTGAAAGAATTAAAAAAGATAAATTTGTTACAGCAACCAACAAACCCTCTAACAAACTGCATTTACCTGATTCAAGTTGTAAATCCCACTGAATTATGACTTTGCTGCTGTTGTGATGTATATACACCAGACGAGCCACATTAGTTGGGTCCAAACGACTTCGTAGTAGAGTTACAATATTTTATGCCTCTGAGAAAACTTGTTCTGATGCTGCAGAAGATGCTAGGACGGAGAGCACAGCACGAGCAGCTGTAGACAAAATTGGAAATTGAAATTCATTTTGTTTCCACCAGCAAAAGATATCAGTATCTTTTGGCACTTTGACTTTTAAAAAAGCTTCCCACTCCATTAAAATAAGAGGTTTCTCTTCAGCTCCAACCATTGGGTCTGTTGCTTTTTCTTCATCTCTGCAGGCTTCATAAAGGGGATCGTTTTTACGGGAAAACTCCTAAAAAACCTCTGGGCGTGTTGCAGAGGTCCATTCTTCGTAGGAAGAATGTTCATTGATAATTTCTCGTTTGACCTTTTCGAATAATGCCAGGGAGAATTGACGTAGAACCACACCACGGTAACGTGAATCTAAAAAGTTGACTTCAGCAAAAGCTTTCTCATCGCAGCCATGATTCTTAAACTTTTCTTCAAGCTTAGACAAAACAGCTGCACAGTAGTTCTTCACATCTTCTGTGTTTTCTTCTGTCATGCTGTCAGAGAAGATTTTGTGCAAGTTGAACACTACGGGAATGACTTCATGAATTAATGGCTTGTCTTCAACAGACAAGGTGTTGATTGCGCCTTTAAGCCTTTTCATCAAGGGCAAAACTTTCTGCCAGATTTCAAAAATGGATTCATCAGGAATTTCTCTGCACCAGGTATTCTGCTTGACAGGGAATTCATTTTTCTTTCCTTTTCTTTGTATGTACAAAAGAATAGGCTTCGCATCTAAAATTGACTTCAAGCAAAAAAACATACTATTCCAGCGTGTCTTGACAAAGCTTTGAATTTTATGGAGTGGTCCTTTAAACAAATTTTTTTGGTTTCAAGTGCGCTGCAGTGGCCTCCATTTGACCTGCAATCATAAAACTAACCTTTTTACTGCATTTGATTAAGAATCTTTCAAAAATTGAAATTTTCTTTTGATTTAGGCAACTCAGAAAGTTTAACTTGTCACGCTTTTATATTGACACGCTTTAACATTGTCTGAACACGGACTGTGTCAATTCTTCCGCGGAAGAATTATTTATTACGTAATAAAAAACCATGACTATAAAACAATAAAAAACCTAATTTGTACTAGTCGGCTGGAAAGAATTAGGCAGTCTAAAATTAAAGTTAAAATACAATTTTAGACTTATCAAAGTTTAAAATTTTAGTTAATTAAACGTTTATTGTGTAAATACTAAGTAGATAGCAATTCAACATAAAATATTTTTTGAATAGGGTAAAATCGGTTGTACCCGAGAATGAACCACAAAATATTTAAGAAGATTTTAGTTAATAATATATTATATAAATTACAACTAATATAATTAATGAAATTCTATATAAGTTTTGGTATACTCTTTTTACAATACAAGACTTTACTTATAAATAGTTTTATTAGAAATTTCCCGAATTTTAAATTGCTAATTCAGGATAATTTCGTAGCAATAAGGTTTTTAGTTTCCGCTCATTGTGGTATTTTATTGGTATTATTACGTAAGGCATACGTTCGCAAATGTTCTTTTGATAATTAATCCGTACCAAATAAAAAGAGTGTAGTTTTTAATTTATTTTGTTTGCAGACAAAAAGCCGCAGAAATTTAATTTTTGATCTTTTTGACTACGTTGGTAGTGCTATGGTGGTTCTCAGTTCTTCAGGAAAAGCTAGCACTAGCTTTTCAACTGTTTTAGCTACTTAGCTAAAACAGTTGAAAAACATCCAGCAATTGTTGATTGTGTTTGTACATTAATGTCATGTTCTGGAAGGTGTATTGAAAATTGCGATTGCAGGTGTTGGAGCTATGTTGGCTGGAAAGACGTTTCCACACAGTATTAGAGTATTACGTATGATCGTGGAAGAACTAATTTCACTTTTGTTCTCTAAAGACATAAGTGATTTTGATTCTTTAAATATTCATCTGAAAAAAAACAGCAAGTAATAGTAGAGCATCAAAACATTGCATCGACTGTTTAATAAAGCCAGTTTTCATTGTGTTATCCCAGTAGGCACGGGACCTAAAGAAGATGTCTTTTGAACGTTGAAAAGACGTCCAAATCGTTCAAAAGAATTTAAAAGGTGTCTTTTTTACGTTCTGTATCCACTGGAAATATTTATACGCGCCGAACGCGAAAGTAACTGGACTTTGCATTTGTGGGCAATTTGATGAGCATTCTGTAGTTTATTGGGCCGGGTGAATAAAAATGAGCAATTGCTTTTACTCAGTAATTGGTCAGCTTTACGTGAATAAAAACTTCAACAACTTTTCTTAAGTTTTTATTCACGTAAAATTGAGCAATTACTGAGTAAAAGCAATTGCTCATTTTTATTCACCCGGCCTATTATTGTAAAATATTCTGTAATTTTTAAACTCAAAGAAAACTATTCACTTCATTTTTATTATCTATTTTACCTATCTCAGGACGTATTTTATGTTGAATCGCTGTCTTAGGTCTGCCGAATCCCTTTCATTTGCAGAAAAATGATGATTTCCTTTTTTTTGATCCCGTTAAGGTTGATTTTTAATATTTAAATTTGCCCAATGTACCATTCTGGCACCCCTTCCCCCTCCCATTATGTTTCAGTAAAATAGAATCAATCATTAAATATTAGTTGTACCCTATTTCCAGGTTACAAGGGTATATATTCGGCAACTAGACTATTAAAACATTTATTAAGTTTTGACAATAAAATAATTTTTTTTATTACAATAACAATATATTGTTATTGTATTACAAAGACGAATTACAATACAATATTTATTGTTATTGTAGTGGGTCATTACAATACATTTTTTTTTCAGATATTGTTATTGTTTTATAAAGATGAATTGCAATACAATATTTATTGTTATTGTAGTGGGTCATTACAATATATTTTTTTTTCAGATATTGTTATTGTTTTATAAAGATGAATTGCAATACAATATTTATTGTTATTGTAGTGGGTCATTACAATACATTTTTTTTTTCAGATATTGTTATTGTTTTATAAAGATGAATTGCAATACAATATTTATTGTTATTGTATTACAGAATTACAATAGTTGTAAATCACAAGTATTGTTATTGTTTCTAAATTAAGTTAATACAATAACAATAATTATTGTTACTGTTATTGTTTTCATTACAATTACAATAGTCCTAACCCTAGTACAACCTTTTGTTTTTTTTTTTGCGAACCATACTCGTTGCGCATTGTTACAAACCTTTTGCTTTAAACAATAGAAATTAAATTATCTTAAAGTCTGTCGGATTCGTCAAAAGCAATGATATATTATATATACTAGATGTCTAACTTCGATCCGAAAAGTGAAGCCGCGGAAGCCATTACTAATTCGGGCAAAAACATGTATTTTTAACTTTTATTTCGCACGTCGGATATAGCTTTTGCCCTTATTACAAATGGCGGATTCAATTTTTAAATAAAAAAAGCGGTTTCACTTTTCGTCCAATAAAATCCCGCAAGTTAGACATCTAGTATATATAATATATCATTGGTCAAAAGTTTTTGGTCTTGTCTAACCAGTAACATCAACTTCCTTTTAGTTATTCATGATAACAGCAATAAAATCATGTTTTAAGCTTCATTTTATATAGCTAGATATTCTTAATACTTTTAGAAATAATGCTGATGATAATATAGAAATTGAGATCATTTATTTAACTAATTTAGTACATGAATAACTAGAGATATAATAAATAATACAAAATATCAACTAGTTTTGTAGCTACCAAGAGCATATTGGTTTCATGTCCAGGGAACTACTCCATCTACTATATTGCTGTAGACTTACAGTTTATGAATATTATAGAATTTTCTATTTTTATGTTTAACAGCAGAAATATATACAGTTAAGGATAAATAACTTATACATAAAAAGAATACATAAATACAATAAAGAAAATAGTAATTTGTCATGTTTTAAAGAATTTAGCAAAGCCAATTTATGGCAAACCGCAAGAATAACAAAGTATTTAATTTTAACATCGCATGATTTATCAGCTATATATAAACTAATTTTTATTTGACAAAAACAAATGGGTTATTATGTGTTTTTAATGACAAATGAAATGATATATGAAATATGAAAAACGAAAACATGAAATATCTAGCTGCATTTTGCAAGATAATTATAAATTTGATAAAATGATAACTTTTTTAAAGGTTTTGCTTTATCAAATGAACTATAAAAAGGCCCATTAGAAAATACGCCTGCTAAAAAATAATGCATAGTGGAATATATATTATAGAGCTTATAGAGTAGTCGATGCAAAAAATGGCGGCATATCGGAAAATATACTTAAAAAATACACAAAATTAAGCCTGGTGAATGAAGGACCAAGGAGTTGAATGAAACCAGATCTCGACAAAAAATATTATTTAAGCTTTTTTATATTTCGCTATACTTTTTTTAGTCATTTTAAAATTATCCTTACAGATCTATTTTATCATTGACGGAGCTTTGTTTACACGAAAAAAGTATCCAAATTTACAAATATTTATCTTGGAAAAATGATGAAAATCTGTTCGTGCCGACAACTAATTTCCTTTACCTTGGTGCAATTTGTTTAGTAATTTGTCAACGCGTGAAGTAGTTATTTTATTCTGAACAGTCTTGTTAAACAAATTCTATAGAAGTTTAAACTAATACCACGTGATCAGAGTTTCTGTTTTAAAACTGTGGGCAGCCATTTTGATAGATTTTTTTGTTGACGGGTGAAAATTTAGAGTTTGTCGGACACTTGCATGGCTCGCTAATTTCTGTGGCCTCTTTGATGCCAAAAAATAAGTTGCTCGTAATTTTATTGAGGTTTTGTCTGAATTTACCTCAATATCCAAAATCTCCTTATTATTGTTGACAGTTATCACGCTTTATTAGTTCAGGATTCATACAGAATACTTTACATAACACTTCTGACATTTCACTGACAAAAAATGTTTTAAACCTTTACATTGTATTTTTTTATGCCTGATTAAAAAATATTATGATCTCTTTAGATATAAAAATTTTGTAAAATAGGTTTTCTCTAAGTTGCACGTCCATGATAAAATCAACAATTTGATTGTTGTTGTTTCAGTTTGGTTTATCAAATCATTATTTTGGCTATTTATCGTTTCTATTGTTATTTTATTATTAAGTCATCTATAATATTATTATGTTATTTCTATAGTTTGGCTATTTGTTGTTTCAGTTTGGTTGTTGTTGATTTTTATCGTCATATAGTGAGTCGTGGTCGGATGTCATTGGAATATCAAATTAACTAGCATCAAGAGGTTGCTCGAACCCAGTTGACGCATTTTGCTTTCTCTATAGATAATTTATGAAGAAAGTACTCCGTGAAAGCATCTGCCATGATGTGCTTGGCTTTTAAGAACCTCATATGTAAAGTTTGCCAGAAAACTCTTAAAACAGTATTATTTTTGTAGAATTAACAAACATTTAAAAAGGGTCAGAATTAATAAAGTTTTTTTAAATATTTACAGCCTTTTAGTAAATAATTTTTATTAAATGTTTAAAATTTCTTAAGATTTTTTTAATGTAGTTTTTGCTTAAATACTTGCAAGGCTGGTACAGAGGAGAAAAGAGGGCCGTAAGATTTGCTATTCCAAGAATATGATGGGAGCCTGCAGACCAGTTAAGCAAATTGCTACTTCTGCGAGGTGGACCTTCTAAACGCTGAAGTGACAAGATTGTAGCTCCTAACTATCTATCGCCACGATATCACGCTGCTCTGAGTTGCCCATTCACACCCTTACGGATAAGGATCAACCGCGAATAATCCCTATTTATAGATAGTTTATCAAGGAGTTTTAAAACAGTGCTGCTTTTGGACCATTTACCTATCTTTCCCTATAGCTCATTAAAAAAAATTTTTTTTTAGAGTCTTTTAGGAGAAATTTTTTGAGAGATTTCAAAATGGCGTTATTTTGGACTGTCATATTGAACCTTCAAGGCTAGTTTATAAAGTTTCCCTGTCTCCTTTGCTTGTGGAAATGGAAACCACTTACAGAATTTAGGAAAAATGTTGGTGTCACCACTGCACAATGAGGTAGGGCTCGTTAAACAAATACCATTGCTCTAGAAAAAGAGTCGACAGCTTATGCTTACCACTAAGATTTCTTTCCAGAGTATACAGAGGCAAGTGTTAAGAATTTAGTCTGACCTCAAACGAAAATTATAGGTTGTGAAAAATACGCCAAGAAACTGAAGAGAACAGAAAAAGCAGCTTGGGGCAGATTTTTTCTAGTAGCTTATGGTTTTCTAATCAACCGCAAGACTAAAAATATTACAAGCAGTTGGTTCACACTCCCATAAAGATTTACGCTCAAAATGGAAGGGTAAATGTCTCTAAATGACTGCTTGATTCTTACCTTGAAAAAATCAATGCGAATATGGAGTTTACACAGAGGAACACTGTCGGAGATTCGGGACTGGGGCATTAAACTTTACAGGACTTTGAACATCGGTACTAAAGATAGTATTTCTTCTTTAATTAGGACTACATCACCACTCAACTCATCTTCAATAAATCTCTTAAATCGAAGTTCTAAAAAATTGTTTGGCTTTAATATTTAACTATTACATCTTTCAGTTCTTTATATTCTAGTATATTATTAGCAATTATTAATATTAAGTAATTTTCTGATACATTATCTGGCTTTTATTATGATCAATAAAATGTTAAATACCAAATAAAATTGTTGAGTCATTTCAGGGAAATAAAGTTTATTATTTTTTCTTTTTACATTTTTTTTTTTAAATATATTTCTTATTGGTTTTAAAATAAAAATATTAAGCTTTTAGTAACTAAAGTCAAAAACGTTTAAAACAGAAAAACAAGAAAACAAGTTCAGGTAAGAAACTCAGAAATGTTTGTCGCAACGTAAAAGATGTAAAATATAAAATGTAAAAAAGATGAAAGGTGTAAGATATGACATGTAATAATGGTTTATTCACGAACAACCTCCTCACTGAGCTAAAAAATGGACGAATATAAGGCGACATGATATTTGACTTTGTTTATTGAAATTTTGTTCGAAAATTTTATAGTGTGTTTTTGTTATATATATGTATATATATATATATATATATATATATATATATATATATATATATATAAAATGTATTTTATGTATGATAGATTACACATACCATATATAAAATACACAAAAAGCATATTCGTTACTATTTTGTTATTATCATTATTATTATTTTTTTTATATGTAAAGTAGTATTTGTTGTCGATTCGTTCCCATTTCTTCATATTTAAGACAAACAGCTTTAACAAGTTTTACAAGCATATTTATATTCTTTGCTGATGTAATTACCAGACCGAATTCAGAATTGTAGCAACTACCACCTGTAACACCCGACGCCATATCTTTAAACTTAATCATGAAAAAAATGAAATTTTTTTAAAAAGCAAAAAAAAAAAATTTGGAAAAAAACAGTTGCTGCGTTTGAATTCATGTTAACAAAAGATTGGTCGCAGAAAAATTGACTGACATTTTAAAATAAAGTTACAATTGAATTAAAAACATTTTCTTAATTAAAATGTACAACCCAAACAATTTTAACGAATGTTTCAATTTTAATTGCAAAAGAGACTTTTAACAAAAATATCTTTGCAGACGTAAAATAATTATCACTGCAGACGTAAAGACCTCTTCCAAAATTAATCAATTCAATAAAAACTGATTGTACAGATAACCTTTGGAGTCAAGCCTCATTATCTATAGAGTTTAAATTTATAAAAAGAGAAACGCCTTTTTTATCTAACGAGAGTATAGTTACAAAAACACAGATACTTAACAAAAGAAAGAATGAATTTAACAATAGTGATAATCTAACCAATCAGATCATAATCAAAAGAATGATTTAAGCTTTTTTAGTTTAGAAGTGAGATTTTTCAAAATCTTTTTTTCTTAATATAACGAGGGTTGAACATAAAAACAAAAAATTATCAAATAAGTTAACAAATAATTAAAAGAAGGTCATAATAAAGAGGTTTTATAAGCGATGGAAGAAAAAATAGACTTACCACATTAAAGTAGTACTGTTATAAAATTTGTCATTAAGGTTACTGATCCCGTCGTTTATACTAAAATTTCATTGTTTGAATCAAAAATTCATAAAATTTTCAAAAATGCGATTCAAAACAGATTTGTATTCTAGAATTAAAATTAGCACACATTTTTTGTTTTCTAAAGAAAAATTCTTTTTTGGTTTGCAAAATTTTATGAGCTTTCAGTTAAAAAGTATTTTTTTTTTCTGTTTAATTTGATCCCAGGTTCTTGCTACATAGTTATTTAAATTATTTTTCCTTTTTTTATTTTAAAATAATTTGTTCTTGTAATGTTTTTTTACCTTCCACTATTTTTTTTTAACTTTATTTCCACTAATTTTAAGGAAGTTTGAAAACCTATTAGGCTCTACTGATGCTTCAGTTGAATGCAACTTATTAGGTTCTACTGATGCCTTAGTTAAACGCAACTTATTTAAAGGAAAAGCAAATTTTGAGTCTTGCAAACGATGTTTAATCAAAATTTTTGGGGTGAAACTGTACGAGTAAAATTGTCTTCTTTTACACACAAGTTTTACCGACTGTAAAAAAAGAAAAAATTTAATACCATTCCATGTTTTACGAGCTGACAGAAAAAATGATTCTTTTGATCCTACACCCTTTCTCAAATTGAGTCATTCAATTTTCTTTTGTTTGTTTGTTTGTTTGTTTTTTGAAGATTTTCAGTTTTAATTCAAATCTGAATATTTTAAAGCTTGTTTTCATACATTATTTGAAACAAGACCTGATTTTGATTTATTCATTAAAATATTTTCAAAATCTTCTTAAATTGATGGCAATAAAAAAAAATTCAAAAAAAAGCTCTTAAAGAGAATTTTGTTCATTTTAAAGAAATTTTATTGGAATGCCACATCTCGTGTTGTTCTTTCTTTGAAAAAATTTTCTTGGTTGTTTTTATCCTGTTGATGGTGAAGCTTAACCCTGATGATTTTGCTCGTCGAAGAATTTTCTTTAAATATGAATTTCTGAGATAAAAATATATTACCATATCAATTAAAATTTTCAACTAACCTTTTTCAGCACTTAAAGTTCTCTTTTTTATTATAATAAATTCTAATTATTATAAGTTATTGTAACAAACTATAATAAACTATGATAATGTAAACTCAGCATTACTTATTCATCATTAATCATCGTTAGTAATAAGGACCGGTTATGGAACTTTCATTAAGGACGAGTTTACACTATAATCGTCTGTTTAAGCTAGATTCTTCTGTATATCGTTCGGTTGCGGTAAATTCACTACCTCTTCCTCTTCGAATCAGAGAATCGCTTTTAATACCAAAACTTCGTCTTATAAACCTTTTAAACCCAAAATGCATCATGTAATATATAAAGGGGTTCACGCAAGAATTGGCTACGTTAAATACTTTCAGGAATGAGTTTAAAGTCAAAATTGAGGGTGAAGCAATTAAACCGGTACCGAAAATCCATGATACTAAATAAACAAACTGAAAAATATCGCGAGGCAGAGTTAGCACGAAAAAAACTGTAGTTAATACAACCAATAAACGAATTATCCTGTAATTATCTTTTTTTCGTCTACTAATACCATTGCCTAATACCAGTGTGTTTGTTGGACTATGACGAAGCATTTTCGAGAATATACGATAGTTGGTGAAATTAATTACAAATAAAAGAGTGCACACGTTAATCAAGAAGTATAAGATGCTGGGTATATTGTACGCTTTACTTCCTGCGTTAAACACGCGGCATTCGTCCTTTATTAATGTAATATTTAAAGCATAATGCGCATTCATAATCAACGCGTAAATTAAAACCAATATAATACTTAATTTGATGTACGTAAACTTAAAGTGTCTTTTAAATGGGTAAACAATTGTGCGTTGGCGATCAAACGATAATACAACGAATATTCCACCAGACATAGTTGTTGCAATCGTTCCAATCGGAACAAGGACTTTACACGCCCAGTAGCTAAAATGCCATTTGTAACGCGTTAAAGTCCAATATGTGTACAAAAGCGGATTGAAAACAGAAGCAAAAAAGTCTACTACTGCTAGGACACAAAACAAGAATTCTGGCACTTTGCGTTGATCAATCGAACCTGCAGGTTTTTCTTTTATACCAAAATAATAAAACACAAAGCCATTACCAATTGTACCAAATGTAAAGATAATTGTAAATAAAGTAACTAGAAGGATTTCAACTGAGGTGTATGCTTGTTCGTGTAACGGTTTAGTTGAATTGAATGGCATTTTCTTGTAAAATATTTTCTTGTAAATATTTTCTTGTAAAATATTTTCTTGTAAATATTTGACTTTGCTGATTGTTTGTTAAGAAATCTAAAAAATCAATCCGTTGATCAAATCAATAAAAATCTAAAAAACTCAACGAAAGAGCAATTAGTTGTATAAAAACACGTACACTTACACGCACACATACACACATGCATATGCATACACGCATACATACACACATGCATGCGTATCTACACTCTCGCGCGCACACAAACACACACACGTACATACACGCACATAAATTAGCGTATAAAATTAGGGAGTTAAATAACAAAATCACTGGAATCAATACAAACAGGATTTATAAAGGTTTATTTTTAGATGGTAATTTTATTCAGCTTCATTAAATAGTAAAATGAGAACAAAAAAAATTGAAGTAAGAAGAATACAAAATATTTCTTCATAAATGTTCAAACTCGCAAGGAATCTGTTTTTTTATTAAATTTCTCTCCACCTCTATGAAGTAATAAATTTTAAATTAGACTTCCTGCTGCAACGAAAGAAACTTTTTTTTTTTTATTGCGCAAACCTAATTTTTTTTTATGAAAATTTATTTGTAATAAAATAATAAAATGAAAAAAAAAAGAAAATTTCTCTGTTGCAATTGTTATAAATACAAAATACGGCTAATCGAACAACGACGACACAAGTTCTCAAGTTTCAAAACTAAAGTTCAGTGTCAAAACAAATAAATAACATATTAAATTAAGTATATTTATTGTTATTCAAAAATAAATTTTTGGATGAAGGGTGTATTTTTTAAAGAAGTACCCAAAAAAAGATACCTAACATAAATAGTAAATGCTAAAAAAGGCAAAATACTTAAACTTTATAAAAGTTCATGAAGATTTCATCTCGAAATTATTTTTAAAACACAAAAAAAAGAAAAAAAAAAAAAAAAAAAAAAAAAAAGAAGTAATAATATAAAAACAAAAGATAGATTAAAAAAAGAAAAACCAAGTGAGCTGAAAAACTCTTTAAAGAAAGAAAAATTTATTTCACCCAACTAGAAAGAGCATTTCCAGCTTAACACGCAATACAGATTGCGGTATGCACGCGACGATGTGATCATATCTGATTCTGCTCATTCATTCATTTCTAGTCTAAATGTTACTTACGAATGTGAACGCAGTACTCAAAAAAAAAAAAAAAAAAAAATCGTAACTAGTACTTATTCTTCTGACATGATTTCAGCCTTGTAATAATAGCGATAACAACTCGCTCTATTGTTGTTTATCCTCAAGATTAAATTCCAGCACAAAAGTATTTCTTTTCAGTCATATTTTTATCGAACTTATTACAAATTTTTTCAAGTCTCCAACATTCTTAGTTTTTTTAGTGTAATCGGCTCAATTTTCTAATCACGGCAAATACCACTATAGACTTTATTTTTAAAATAACTTTCCGAGATTTAAAAGCCCACCGTGCTTTTCGATTTTACTAAAACAAAACTTCAAAAAATGTATACAGGGTACCCCATTATTAATTCATGTTTTGACTAAATTTGCTTAAGTAAAAGAAAAAACCCCCTGGACGTTCCTCTTGAGTTACTTTACAATCGGATAAAAAATTCCTGTTGATACTCTCACTTATACATTATTTATAATTTTCTAATATTTAATTAACTTTTTTAAAGTTTATGTCAATGAGTAATCTGGAAATAAACAAACCATAAACGCTACTAAAAATTCATCAAGGCCTTTTTCAAGGTGCCCTAATGTCACCCTGAAGGTGCCCTAATGTCACCCTGAAGAGCCCAAAAGAGATCTTAATGCCGTCCTCATAGTATTAGTGATTAATGTAGTGTGACAAATGTTTTGCTACAAACATTAACAACGAATAGCTTTTTTTAAAAAATCTTTTGTCGTTTTGAGGAAATCATCTGTTTTACTTTTGCAACGGGTATTTTTTTTTTTTTCTTCTTCTTTTTTCTTTTCTTTTCTCTATCTTTAGAAATTGTTTGGTATGAAAAGAAATAGGAAACAGAGATTTGATAATAAGAATTATATTAACACAGATTTATTGAAACATTAATCAATGAGTTTTCTTTTTTTCAGCAAAACAAATTTTCCCAAAATTGTTTCTTGTTTTGTAATTTTTTAGATTTTTAAAATTAAAAAAAAAAGTAAAAAGTATTTGTTTTAAATTTCAACAAAAAAAAAAAAGAAAAGAAAAAACGAGAAATTTATGAAATCAATTTATTTAAAAAAGAACAATAAACAGTGCCGTAAAATCGGAATTCTTATCAAATACTTTTTCCTCTGAAGAATTTTATATTTGCCTAATGTTTTAACTTACCCCAACACAGAAAGGTACTGAAAAGAGAATAGTAATTGCATAAATCGCCAGCATATAACTGAAGCATGACGTCAGGTTTCGTATTATGATTGAACCATTTCATCTTTGTAAATCGTAACCCGAACATTAAAAGATATCTTTTATAAAACAACTCGAGCACCTTCTTGACGTCATGTGAACCACCAACATTTGTAATGCTTGAAATGTAAAGTATTGAAACGCCTCTAACGGAAATCTCGATAAGAAAGTCACTTTTCCAGTCAACGATTGTCATTACAGATTCTTACGATTAAAGAAAATGTTTACGAGCTTCAAACAGGTTGTTCGTTAAAGGAACTCTTTTCATTAAGTCGTGGGAATACAAAGTTTTTATATGGCTGTTATCTTACATATTTTTTGTGTTAAAAATGTTGAAACTAAATAATAAATAACAAAGCTACTTTAATTAAAGCCTAGTTACACAATCTAAACTTTTGACAAAACGAATAGTTCGCAAAACTTACCATCTCGTAAGACGCGTTTCGATTGGATAAAGTTAAAAACGAGGTTCATATTTAAAAGCTTCTGCGAAAAGGTCTTGTGATAAAAAATTTTTTTTCACTCACATGGCGCAATCCCTTCCATTATCTTGCTAAAATGATAAAAAAAGGAATGGAATATTTTAATAAAAAAAAAATGCTTCAACAAATTTTGTTTTTTGAAACGAAACCACAAAAACATGACATTAAAAAGATAAAACAATTTTATGGTTAGTAAAGAACTCAAAAAAAATCAATTATTCTCATTATAAGACAATCCGATAGCACGCAGATTTCGTTCTGACGTTTTGTTAAATTCTTTATGATAATTCGAGGCTTGGACAAAGAAAAGGACATTTACTTTAACAAAGCGTAAGCGTGGAAGCATGGTTTCGATATCTCGTCTCTAAAAACAATTTGTAGAATAATAACTTACTGAATAATCTAATTTTTTTTTTAATATGTATATAGCTCGTGTTGTTTGTTAAAATAGAGGAATTGATGACTAATTTGATATTTTTTTACTCGACTGCAAATGTTGCATAAAATAAAAAGTTATTCGGAACTCATACGACAAAATTCACAGATTGTTCTTTAAAATTTTGATCTTATTTAATCAAAAATTTCTTTATTAAATTAATGATACATGATCCCAGTTGATCGACGAGGGTACCATTTTAACAAGTGGAAATTTATGCTAAAATAGTTCAATAAGGTTTAAATTGTGATGAGATTCACCTCGGTTGATATTATCGCTCATGAGGCGTTTATTCCTCCAAAAATTATTTTGATGTTAAAGACTCAAAAATCCTAAAGACTTATCATCGTGGTCACACTGAGGTTCTAACATTTTCAAGAATAGTATTCTATTAAAATATTAAAGATTTAAATCATTTAGGCTTCTTTCGTAACTATATCAAATAATTTTTATCCATTTGTTTCATTTGGTTATTTTACACCTTAAAAAGATTCTTACTTTTTTTTTTTTTTTTTTGATGTTTGCTGTTTACTGGTTCGGTGTTATTATTTATTTTCTTTGATCCGAGATCATGTAATCATTTTTCTAAACGTTAAACGTTTTCTCACTATATTAAACTCTCTCTCTAGGTTTTACGAACTTGAGTGGTTTTTCTCACTATATTAAACTTGAGTTGTTTAAGATGAGTAAAACTTTACTGTGGTTTAAGTTACGAAAACTTAGAAATCTATAAATTAAACGATTTAAATTAAAAAGACAAAAATAAGATTGGTATTGATAATAGAATTTTAGATTCTTATTAGATCCCACTTACTACGTTTCAACAGCTAAAAAACGTTTTGATTTATAAACATCTGAAGAAGAATATTAAATGTTAAAAACGATTAAAATTATTCACATTGAAAACTTTTCTTGAAAAAAAATTAAACCACATGATAGACCGCACGATATTAAGACAGTATTAGAAGTAAACTGTATATTTTTTAATTGCTTAACGTTTGCATACACAGTTGTAGACATTTTTGAGAGACCTAAGCTTAAAAAGCATTTTTATGAAAATGTAATTCATTTTTTATTCGTTTCTCGTTCGAGAAAACACTTTTGCTAATAATTCTTTCAAATATGAATTTAACAATCTCATTAAACATCTGTAAGGTTTGAAATATATGTAAATATTTTTATTAGGCTAAATATTTTTTTATAATAAAGTTATAGAAATGTAATCCGTAGAAAATGTTTTCATAAGATTTTAATACAATTCTTTATTGCCGGTATCTTTAACTAGACAAAATATTAAAACGTCCAATGTGAATAGTGGGAACTTTCAATTCATTCAACTGACATCGCGTAAATGTGGAGCGGATTAGAGATATTAGGAAAAAAGTAGTTTGAAATATCAAACGCAAATATTTCTAAAAAATCATTAAATAAGTTAACTTATTCAAAATTTCCTGATCTCAAGGGACGTATTAATAGGTGGACGTTCAACGCATTGTTATAGATCAGAGGTGCCGCCAATTAGGCAAAAACTATGCGTGTTACCGTCAATTTTCTAAATTCATGATACAGATATTCCGACTTCTACCCGTCAAATTTGTTTCACTAAACCTCCCTCAGTAAACCCATTATAAATATGCATTTACTGAAGCTTATAGTTATAAAAGACAAAAAAAATAATCAAGAATAGCTCACAAATCTGAAAAAGGTTGATTTGAGCTAAAAATTTAACTGTGTTTAAACTTTGACGTCTAAAACTAGGCTTTCGCAAAAAGGCTATGTATGGTTTACTAGAATGGATAGTGTAAAGTGAAACAAATTTTCTTTGCTAAGTTGAAATCGCTATAATATAGTTTAAAGGTCGAATAAGAGATTTTTAGTGTTCTTTTCACCCCACTCTCAGATTATGCTTCCCACTTTAAGGCTCAAATCAAATCTTACTTTTGTCGAAAATGTCGAAATTATTTTCCTCGCTTTTTTTTTCTCTTGAACTTGTGATTCTTTTTTTCGCAAACGTCCTCGTTATAAATTTTCTTATTTCCGATACCTAAATTGCATTTTGTCTAAAAGTACTACAACTAAAAGCATCTTAAAGTTCATGAAAAACTATTGATTTCAGAAGTTGGAAAGAAATATTAAGTATGTATTTTTAATGAACATTTTTGATGAAGCATTTTTTAACAGTCAGCCATGTAAAGCTACTTAACTTATAATGATCTTATTTTTTTATTATTATTGTTGTTACTAATAGTAACAACATATGATAATAAAAATAACAAGACCATACCTTTCGTTGCATAAGCTTGAGACTTCTACCAGTGATGTACAGCTTTATTTTTAACCTTTCTAGATATATCAAAAGAAGTAATCTTATATTCCTATCTATTATCTCGTTACTTGATAAATAATGAGTCTTCATAAGGAATATTTAAAACATTTATGTAGAAAGTGTAGCTGCATAATAAAACAGGATAGTCACTATCAGTTAAAATCTGTTGTTATCTTTAAACAAGCAACTCTTAGTTTTTACAAGCTGGATATAACTTTAGGCAATCAAAAAGTTCATCCTGAATATTTATGCAAATCATGTTATATGGTCTTATGCAGGTTAGATTTAAAATCAAAAAAGGCTTTGAAGTTGAGAGGAGTGATAAATTCTTCAACGTATTATATATGTAACAAACAAGAGTTTGAAGAAGAAAAAAAGGTACATGTGATAAGTATTCATCAACAGTTAAAAGCATTTGCCTCAAAACATGGTTTTGGTTGTTACAATGAAAATAACAAAAATTTTGTAATAGTTAAAATCAATAGCTATCACCAATCAAATGGCATGTGGAGACTAATTATTTTAAATCGTAAAGTGCCATTATCCATTAATATTAAAAAATCTCTTCCAGATCAACTAAACTTTCAATCTTCTTATATTACATTCTCCAACATTTCATGCTTAAATATTTGTAAAGGTAATAATGACTTCAACTATCTTTTTTTCTAATCAGAAATAAATTTTCTGATATTAAAAATTTCTGAAGCACATCAACTGAGGATGTTGGAATAATTGAAACGAAAGAAGGCAATACAGTTGAAAACTTTAAAGTTATTAGAAATAAAGATTGTTCATTAACATAGTCAGAAGTCTGTTGTGATTTTAGTACCATCTACCGTACTAACTTTCGTATAATGGAATGCAGGTTAAAGAGTAACAAAGGTCAATCATCTCTTACCTTTAACCAGCCATTTTTTAACTATGCACATTTTCTTACACCAGTATATGTAATAAATGTAATAAAGACAACTTGCATTTTTCTATATGAAAGTTCAATAGTACATGAGAACAATTTGTAGTTTTGAATAATTTCTAAAATCAAAATTAATACGTCCTTGATCTCACTTTACACTCGTTTTGCAAGGTTAATTAATCGTGATGAATCGGCATAATGAGTTATTAAACGTCATACAGAAATAAAGGAACGTTGATGTTTATATTTTATTAAAACGTTTTCCGACTTGTTGCAGCATTACTTTTTTTTTCTAACAATCAATTAAATTTTAATAAAAAAGGTTTGAGTTTTAAAATGCAGACCGAGTCTTAGGTACTAGGTACTATGGTATGAAAATTAACTACGAATGGGAGGGATTAATATCGCAACGGAAAGAAGTTTCTGCGAAAAAGTAAAAAAGGAAAATAAATTCACTTTTAATAGAAATTTTTAAAACAACTTCCTGATAGGGGAAATTTTGAATGCGTCTTTTTTTAAAGAAAAATTTGTTGTTTTTTTTGTAACATTTTTGTTTGTTTTGTTTTTATGTTGCAAGAAGCAAAGTTTAGAAAAAGTTTAATAAATCTAAATTTATTGGGTTGTCCGATAAGTTCTTGCCGTTTTTCTAAATTTCATATAACTTTATTTTTTAACATAAAATAACAACAATTTAATCAGTAATGCATTCTCCGTTGTTTGTTACGACTTGCTCCCAACGTTCAACGAGTTTTTCGATTCCTCTTCGGTAGAAATCGCCCGGCCTCGATTCGAAAAATTCTTCTAACCACGCCCGTAATTCGACGTCATTATTGAA
Source organism: Hydra viridissima (assembly GCF_058129835.1). Taxonomy (NCBI): domain Eukaryota; kingdom Metazoa; phylum Cnidaria; class Hydrozoa; order Anthoathecata; family Hydridae; genus Hydra; species Hydra viridissima. Next base: position 4,575,284 of record NW_028324310.1, read on the forward strand.
CGAAACGCCTCGCAAAGCGTTTGAAAGAGATCGGAAGAGGTGAAAATCCGATGGCGTTAAGTTTGTAGAGTATGGAGGATGTGGTAGCACTTCCCAACCAAGCGTTTGAATCGCCTCCTTGGTCATAATGGCAATGTGGGGACGGGCATTGTCGTGTTGCAGAAGAACGCCATATTGCCTATCAGGTCGTTTTTGCTGGATGGCGTTATTTAATCGTTGCATCTGTAAAACATATAGTTCCAAATTGACTGTTTGGTTGAGATCAAGCAATTCCCAGTAGATAATGCCTTCCCAATCCCACCATACACACAACATTGTCTTCCGTGGATGAAGAGCTTGCTTCGCTCGCGGGGTCGCTTGTTGTTTTGGGCTTAACCATTCTTTACGCTGCTTCATCTTGATGTAGAGACACCATTTTTCTTCACCAGTGACAATGCGATAAAGAAATCTTTGCTTATGTCCATGAGTTGAGAGATGACGAGCAAGCAAACTGGCAGCAATGGTGGATCGTTGATTTTTATTGTTTTCGCTCAATACGTGCGGCATCCAGGCTCCGAGTTTTTGAATCTTTCCCATTGAGTGGAGATGTTCTGCTACTGTTGATTTATTGGATCCTATACGCTCTGCCAATTCTCTGGTTGTTTGACGCGCGTCTTCGTGCAGAAGTTGATTCAAACGCTCTTCATCAAACTCGCTTGGTCGCCCGGAACGAGATGCATCCTTGAGGTCGAAATTGACACTTTTGAACTTCGCAAACCAATATCAAGCAGTTCTTTCAGCTATGGCACCCTTTCCGTATACGGCACAAATCTCTCTAGCAGCTTCCGTGGCTTTGGCACCTCGGTCAAACGCAAAAAGAAGGTGGTGTCGAAAATGCTCGTTTTTGTTGACTTGACACTCCATTTGCTCTGAAAATTAACAAAAATGAATCAAAATAAAAAAACCAAATAGACTTTCTTGTAAAGCGAAAAATTCTCTTTCGAATAACACAAAACATTATTCTAAAAAATTTCATTTCGATCGCAAATTTTTGAATTTAAAAAAACGGCAAGAACTTATCGGACAACCCAATATTAAAATACACCTAAAAATTTTAGAAAATCCATGAAAGCTAATCAAACCGTAACTTCTTTGTATTTGAGATTAGCCAATGCACAGTGGGACAGAGTGTACCAAAATACCTAGCTGATAATTTCTCATGATAAGAAATTTTCATCTTGGTATTTTGGCACACTCTGTCCCACTGGTGATCTTTCAACATTATAATGCAAGACCACAAGCTGCTAAAGTGGTTAAAGAGCAGTTACAAATATTATGCATGTGTTACCCCACCCGCCGTATTCACTGTAGATTGCACCATCAAACTGCAACTTATTTCAATCGATGCACTACTGCTTTTCCAATGAAGACATTGAAAAATGGATTAACTGATGGATAACTTTAAAAGAACTAATTCTTTCCCAAGGAGAATCCATTTGTTACCTGAAAGATGGGAAAAAGTTAAAACCAACAATGGAAAATATTTTGGATAAATATCACTTAAATCTTCATTTAAAAAAATGTCTTTTATTTTACATATAAGACTAATACTTGACGAAATAAAATGTTCAATCTTTAGGAGGTTTGCACAGAAAAATGATGAAGTAAAATGTTCAGCCTTGAGGAGGTTTGCTCAGAAAAATAAAAAAAAAAAATGATGAAAGTAAAGTAGATGATAAGGAAACATGAAAAGGCATGATACAGTCAAATTATTACAGTTTTGGCTTATTATGGTGTCCTTTATTATGGTGTCTTATTATGGAGTACTTTTTTTGTTTATTGGAAACCTTGAAGCTAACACACTTCTCGATTTAAAGCTGATCAAAGCTTTTTAAGCCAAAAAATCAAAAATTGAGCCAATATCTGAAGATTACTGGGTGTTTGGGATCTTCGCAGCATTATGAAAAGAGAAGAAAAACGTAAAGACGAACACACAACTATTAGATATAGTTAATGACAAGCAGCCTACGCAATATCTAAACAATACTGCACGTGCTCTAAATATTTAAATTGTACAACTTGAATTAGAAAAAGAAGAAAAAGACCTTTTTTTTTTGGTAAAAAAAAAAAACAAAATTTAGGTGAAAGTGAACATAGAATTTTTTTTTTAACAACTTAGGTAACAAATAATGCTACCAATTGGATTCGTCAACAACGTTAAAATAAAAATATAGTAAAATAAAATTTCTTCTAAAAAAAAAAATACTTATAATGAGCACTAATGTATTTTTCGAACGCACTGCTAGATTGTAATTAGGCCTCCGCAACTTATCAATTTTTTTTACACGGGACAACACTGGCATAAAAAAGTAGCGACAGAGCAAGAATTGTGTTGTTAACAGAGCAAGAATGATGCTCACTAAGAAAAATACTTTATCACAGAAGACGAAAACGTTCCTCATGGAATATCTTCACACTGCTCCAAAAAATAACTTCCCCACAATCCTTCGTGACCCAGAGAAACCCTCTAGAGGGATGGTACCTAGAGAATCAAAAATCAAAAATAGTTAAAAATACTAATCCTAAAATGAACAATATGCGTTCTTAAAAATGAACAATAAGCGTTCATAAAAAAGAACAAATTTATCGCCCTTTACATGTGTTGGCTGTTGAGATCAACCAGACAGTTGGCCAAGTACTCCGCATACTAAGAATGACCAGGAAAGTGTTAGAATTGCTACCAGTGGAGCTTAAACTATGATAAAGAGTTTCTATTCCTTGCTCACTGAAGATTCCAAGAAAGTATTTCTTTCAGTTAATTAATTGCTGAATGTAGTAAAAGGTTGTGAACTTTTTCTGTTATGATGGCCCATTGAGAGTAATGTAGGGCTCCTTGAAGCTTTGGATTTTTTTAGAGAAGGCCTTTTCGAACTCATTTCTAAAGCAAGAATCAACAACTGACTTGAATATTTGCAGTGTGTCAATAAAACTAAAAAACAGGCTTTTGAAGCAAGTCTATGTTTTTCAAGAGATTTCTGCAATCTTTCATTGTTTTCCATTGAGTTCCATTGGAAGAATAAAAGGTCAATAAAGAGAGAATCATCAGGGATACTTATGAATAGAGAAAGAACAATGTTGTTAACTCTTTTTGCTTTTTTACAATCACCATTAAAAGAGACAAATGTTTCATTGTTTTTCTTGACAGAACCAAATGCTCAAGGCTTTCTGGTAATTCCTCGCAAACAGCAAGCAAAAGCTGACATTTTACACTTAAAACTTTTGAGACCTGATGAGTCAGAAGTTTGGCTTAATAAGTAGGTTGTTGCAAATCCATAACCCCCAAACTGACTTTGATATAACCACCTTTTCCTTGAATTCCAACCATAACAAGATAATCTTTTGAAATTCCTCTTTCAAGAAGACTATATTACAAAAGTGATTTCTCAAAAAATGCAAAATAAAAGCAAATACTTTTGGTGCTGTTGATTTGTTTTCTGGGGAAAATCTAACTTATGTGTGTATAAGCGACAGACTGAAGTTGCTTTTAAAAAGAAGTTAAATGCAAAGTTTTTTTCTTCAATGTGGGTCTATGACACACTGTCCAAAATTGAAACCAATTTCTGGTTTGCAGAATTTGAAAGGCCAGTATTCACTTGAACTTTTGCAAAATCTTCGGCAGCAAGGTAATCTTTTTCTAGAAAAAGCCATCGGGACCTAGAAGAACATGCAAATGAAGTACCAAATTTGAGAAAGATTGCCAAACTATCTGATTATTAAAAAGTCAAAATTATCTTACAAAAATATTATTTACATGAACGGACTGGAATTGTGGTGCCTCTTTGAACTTATTTAAGTCGTACAGTTCCATGTGGAGGAGCATCAAATGTCTAGGAATAGTTGAATTTGCAATTGAGCAATCACAGATTGAAGTTCTTGTCAGTGTTTTAAGACTGATTAATTTGAAGTAATGGCGTTGAGGCAAAGTAATTTTCTGACCCTCATCAAATCTTCTAAGAGACAACCTACAAACCTCACAAACTCCAAGAGGAACTAAGGTCTGTTTATTCATTATAGTTTTTTTTTTTTTCATTATTGCGGGAGGTTGACCGCTTTGTTTGTTTGTCAATTTATCAGTGCTTTCAGGCTCGTTCCGAGTAGTACCTTTTTCACGTTTATCTTCTCTGATTTATTTTTTTGATTTCACTGGTAAATTCGGCTTTTTCTTGTTCGTTCCTACTTTGTTGGATGGCGTTCGCTGCATACGCTAAGGTCAGGAGTTGTTCGCTGTGGAAATGTTTCATTTGATCAATTCTTCGATCTGTTGTTTCGGGGTTTAAGTTTTGCTTTTTCAGTTTCGGTTTTCTTCATAAGTTTTTTACTTGGCATTTTGTTAGCAAACTAAATTGAATGTGGTCTTTCCCAAAACTTTTATCCATTTTTAGTTGTCACACACACTTTAATTTTTTTTTTTCAAACACACTTTAAATTTTCAGACATCTAGTTTCAACATTTTTTACTGAAAGAGCTTTATCTTTGAAGATAGCATTTCAAACTTTCTTCTTTGCTTTATTAATGGCAAATAATGTTTTCGAAATCTCTTTTCTCTACCTGATGTTATCATGAGCTATTAAAATAAAAAGCCATTAAAAGTCATCAAAATTTCTCACTTGTTATCTTTTTAATGCTCTCTTAACTAATAGCGAAAACTTTAAATGCAACTTTTTCTCTGGGAGGCTTGATTAGGTACCAACCCTCCTGAGGGTTTCTTGGGTAAGAAAGGTTGGGCGGGGAGTTTTTTTGAAATATTAACCATCTTGAAAATAAATTAGGAACAAATGTTTAACTGACTCAATAAACAATAATGAGACAACTGGATTTCCCCAAATCATTTTTCGGATATAACAGGAACAAAAACTATAAAGATCTGGTAAGATGGTTCGAAAAAAGTTCTGCTGATAGAAAAATTAATGGCCAACAAATGATGGGGTTTAAAACGAGTTAAAACGCAAATAAATGTATAAAAATAAACAAAATAGGTTTTTTTAAAATAAATTTTATCTCTAAATATGGTAGATCTTGAATGAAGAAAAAATCGGCTCAGTTTTCTCAACCAACTTAGGTGCAAAACAAAGTCTATTGATCTTTAGGGCTCTCATAATTTAAAGATTTTTTAAAATTTTCAAACAGTTTTCAATTTAAGAGTCATGTTAAAATTATGTTCATAGACATTTTTCGGAGGAGTTCTTTTTATCACAAAAAAAAAAAAAAAAAAAAAAAGAAAAAAGAGAATGGTCTAGCTGTCTAATCTCTCAAGTATAGAGGGGTTACAAAATGGAAGGGTTTACAAATAATTGTACAGGAGCAACATTTCAACAACTCATAATAAAGAACATGTTAATGAACATAATAAAGGATGCTTTAACCTTTATTTTAGAGTTTTACACGATAAAAACTGGCATTCCAGGCAAATATGAAATTTGAAACAAACTGTGAAAACAACATTTTGAGGATTTGAGGCAATTATTCACATTTTTTAGCAGGGTAAAAAATCTAGGAAAAATTTCAATTTCTTTTAAAGATAAAAAATAACAACAAGGAAAAAAAACAACATTAAATTAATAACAAAAATGACAGGGAAAATTTTTTCCCGCGTCATTTTCCGTTTAAATTTATTTAACATTTTAATAAGGTAAGTTCGTACGAAGTCGAAAAGTGCTATGGTCGAACTTAAGCCAATTAAAGCACTTATAAACTTTGTAAAAACATACCTTCACAAATTCACAAACTTAAGAAAAATATTCATAAAAAGAAAAGTATTTATATTACAAAGCTAACTATTGGACGGATGAGCGTTTGTCTAAGTTCTCTAACTGCTCGAAATACCGACGTGCATTTCGAATATTAATCATCGTTGCTGCAGAAGCTAAAAAGAGAATTAAACGTTAATGACCTATGCAATTTTGTAAAGCCTTTTATGAAACCTTTAATTATGCATTCAAAGGGATGATAACCCTAATTAGGGAATCTTAACAAAACTCCAAACACCCTAACCATATAATAGCACTTAGAAGTTATTTTACAGTTCCAACGCCACAGTTGACTCTGTATCTTTCACACATTTCTGCAACCAGATGAATTATCCGGGAGTATATGTAGCAATTATTAGTTAATATATACAGTACTGGTCATAAGTTTAGAGCCACCTGTTTTTTTCATCATTTTGCGGCATAAGTATGGTGAGGTTAACATTATAAGCATAACAATCCATATAGTAATTTGACAAGGTACGAATCTATTGATATTCATGAATAATTGTGTATTAAACCAAATATAAATATTGATTTTCATGAGTTCTTTAATATTATAGCCAATTTTTGAACATTTTAACATACTTTGGTAACTTTATGATGTATTGGTATCAATGTTTTGGTTAATTCAGTTGTTATTTATGTTACTTTTTGGAATGTGTACACTAGTTAGATAATGTATTTAATGCTATTTTCGTTTTTATTTTAGAGTTTAGGTGAAAATATTTTCTGAAATGGGCAAAGATAAAAGCCTTGATTCAACTGTTCGGGCCCAGGTGGTGGCTTTGAAGGAAATTAGTGGCTTAAGCCTAAATGATATAGCCAAAAAATTGAAAAAAAGTCGCCATGCTGTACAAAATGCATATAAGAAACATTTGGAATCAAATACATTCACGGACAAACCCAGATGTGACCGTCCTAGAATGTCAACTTTACGTCAAGATAGAACCTTAAAACGCCTGGCCCTAACAAATCGTCGCCTTTCTTCCAAAATTTTGTCTCGACAGTGGCATGATGTTGGTGGACCTTTAATATCTCCAAAATCTGTTCGTCGTTGTTTGAACAAGGTCTGAATGGTCGTGTTGCAATTAAAAAGCCTTTTATCTCCAAAACTAATCAGCAGAAGCGTCTCAAATTTGCACACAAATTTTTGCATTTTAGTGTTACTGATTGGCAAACGGTGTTGTGGTCTGATTAGTTCAAATTTAATTTAGCTGGTAATGATTCTCGACGTATTTTCGTTTGGCGTCGTCAAAATGAATCATATAAACCGGAATATTTGCAGGGAACTGTAAAGCATGGTGGTGGTAGCATCATGGTGTGGGGTTGTATGTCATCTTTTGGGCCGGGCCAGTTGCATCAGGTGGAAGGAATCATGAATGGTGCCATGTATAGAGATATTTTGCGAATGCATTTGCTACCTTCAGCAACAGCATTGTTTCCTGCAACTTTTCCGTGGATCTTTCAGCAAGACAATGATCCTAAGCACACGTCCAAAGTGGCTAAAGATTGTCTAGCTGCTAATGGTGTTCAAGTCTTGCACTGGCCACCCCAGCCACCGGATTTGAACCCCATAGAAAATTTGTGGGATGAAATTGATCGCCGCTGTGCAGGCAAACGTGCTAGTAATAAACATGAACTTTGGGACTTTATTTCTGCCGCTTGGACTAGCATTACTGCTGTTAATTGCAAGAAGCTTGTTGACACATATGAAGTAATTAAAAATAAAGGTGGACCTACTCATTATTAATATTTTAATACTCATTTTGGTGCTAAACTGTTATAACAATATATTTTGCATGTTTCAGTAATATATTATTTTGCTGCACTGGGGTTATGGCTTTATAATCTGCAAAAAACTAAAAAAAATGGGGTGGCTCTAAACTTATGACCAGTACTGTATAGTAATTATAAGTTAGTATTTATAGTAGTCATTAGTTAGTAATTAAATATAATAGTAATTATTATCCAGGACCCAATAGAAAACCAAGTTCATTTTAAAAAAATGAACTTAACCTGCTCTTGAATGATAAAATTTTAATTGCATTGCTTTAAATGTCATGCACATGGAGGCAATCTTTACTTATTGAGTTTTCAGTATTTGACATTTTCCAACTTTTTTAGTTTTTTTCGCTGGAAAGCTCAATTAAAACCCTATTATGATACCATTAGTGATGCGGTCAGAAAAAATATGTCGCAATTCATCTATTATTTCTTAAGCAATGTTTCTTATCAATTTATTTTGGGCACCAAAAATTGTTTAATCATTTATCTATAGCATGAGCCGTTGACTATTACTGCATTAACCTTTATCATCTTCAAAAAAATATGGCCCAACAATGAATTGAGCCATAACTACATCTAACTTAAGCGGGTGTAAAGGACTTGAGTGGGTTTGCTATGAATTTGCATTTCCCCAGAACCTAATATTTTAGTAATTTAATTTACTATTCCATTCAACGGAAAATGAGCTTCGTCTGAAATTGCCAGTTTTGAAGTTAAATCTGGAATTTAATTGCGCAGAGTTTAAAAGTATTCCAGACGCTTTTGACGATCATCTAACATCTTGAGTTAACAATCTTTTAATCTTTCAGATTTTTTATACTACTGTTCAAAACAAAAACCATTAAAAATTGTTTTAAAATTTGATAAAACCTACTTAAAGTATTAAAATATAACAAACTATGCCCTCTGTTGGCCAACACACTGTCGGCCAACACACTGTCGGCCACCACACTGTAGGAGAGGCTGTGAGGGTGAGAAAATGTTCTTGCTACTCAAACGGACCCTTTTTTTTAAACTTTAAACAACAACAGAACAAGAATCAATACTCACGGATATCTCTATCGGACATAATCACCATGGCATATGTATTCGAGGTAAACACATCAATGTAAGCGGCAAATGAACTGTTACGAACTTCCATACTTTGAAACTGAGCATGTAGTTTGCTAAAATTATAAATAAAATTAAACGCGTAAATGTTTTATTACACAAAAATTTTACTTTATGATAAGAAAGGAAACAAAATGACCTTTTGCGTATTTTTACCCTTCACGTACCTGCAACTTAACTTGAATTGCTTTATAATATTACTGATTTTTTCAAAGCGATGAACATCAGGATGATTTCTTAGTTGGCATTGCGATATCACCTAAAGAATTTGTATTCAAACACTGAAATGGAAAACCTTTGTAACAAAGAAACGAGAAAGTATTTTGTAACAAAATAAAAAAACTACTAGAAAAGTTGCTCTTTCAAACAGTAGAACTTCATCTGCATCAAGTATCTCAGCAAACTTTTTAAGGTTTGTTTCCAACGCAGAAACGTTAGGAATAAGCTTGCAGACTATGCTTGACCAAGCCTAAACAAAAGAATAGTGTAAATATTTTTCTTTGATTTAAAACAAATTTTACAACTCTCTTCACTTTTGATTGCAAAGTTTCATTTCTTATTTTCCACACCACGTCTTAATATCTCTACAAAATATTCAATATTCTACGATTATTCTGTGTCAAATTTCCACATCGTGTCTTAATATTTCTACAAAATGTTCAATATTCTACAATTATTGTGACAAATCATCCAAGATAAGACACCCTTTTCTCTCAAAACCATTTATCTATATAATATTTATAACCCGTAATAAAAAAAAATTAGCAAAAGTTTGAACCAAAAATACCCAGTAGTTCTTGATATATCAACATTTGAAATGTTGCTGAACCAACATTTTGGTGCTCGAAAGACCAAATTAGGAACATTACCATATTGAGAATGATTTAGTCTTCTTATGAATTTAAAAATGACATTAACACCCAACTAACATCTACGCTAACTAACAAATACCCTGCAGTTAGAAAAAATGCCTTGCTTTCACAAATTTACTTGAAAACATCAACCTCAAGATAACTAATTTTTGGAGTTAAAATGCCATCATTCAAACACCTGGGAAAAGGTTCACCTGTCATTATTATATAAATCTACTCAAAAAAAATGCATTCATGCTTCTTCTTTTTAATATTACTAGTTTTTTTAAAACTAACATGTGTAAAATGATGATACCCCAAAGTCTCTCTTACAAATATCTTCTGCTAATTGCAATTAACTTTGGTCAATTTCTTCTCTCAAAATTAATTTAAAACTGATTCCATTTAACATTTCTGAATAACAAAAAGAATACATTTCAATTAAGTTCTAAAATTTGACCATTAGTTAATAAAATTTTTTTGAGGATCATACCAATCACTAGGGAATTTACCATAGCTCATAGCTAATAAAATGGCAATTTACCATATCTCATAGCAAAAAATTCTCACTTAGCACTTAGATCCAGGTCTTCCTTGTAATGATTTTGAATAATGAAATTTTAAAAAATTATTTTATTTTACTGCACAGCCAGCTGACAGGTATATGAGAAAAAAAAACGTTGCACTTTCACATAGCATAACTTAGATTTGTGACACTTGGTAATTTAAAATGTGATTGTATTGCTATAAAATTTTTATAGCAATACAATCAAGTCAACAGATGGCAACCTCAAATTTCTGAATATCATAATATTTTTTTGAGCAAAATTTGGTTTTCTATACATATACATTAATTGTTCACAATTCATACTGCAACAACAGTTTGCTTGGCAATCTTGAAGTTGTTAATGGGCTTCTAATCATCTGGATCTGTACAGAAAACTGTGGTCATGCCTCAGAGCCATAAACAAGTTCATTGATCTTTTGACGATGAATTGTGACAGCATTTTTTCTCTTAAACATCTAATAATTTCAGATCAAGCCATCTTAAATCAGGCTGGCTTTCAGGTGTTGATAGTGCTGCTACAATCATCCCCTTCTTGTTTGCAAACACCTTAACTGAGAATAATGACAATGCTGGCAAGTCATTTTTGATGATCTATAAATTGCCTGCTTTAAGTGCAACTTAGACAACAGTGCTAAACAACTCAATGTTTTACATTAGACACTTGTTGTTGTGAGATGTTCAATATTGAGAGCTTTTTCTTGCAATTTATTACACTAATTTTTGACTAGTTTATGACTTGTTGTAATCTAGTCAAAAATTAGTATAATAAATTTTAAATCTGAATTTAAAATTCTTGCACCAAAAACATCTTCACTTTAATTTCCAGGTTTTTTAAAATTTACATATCAAAGATTTTAAAAACATCATTTTTGAAGGATAACTTTATAAATCAAGAATGGCTGGGTATTTTTGGTCACATTTTTGCAGTTATGTTTTACGTATTATAAACTACAAATAATGTAAAAATCAAATGATTTTGAGACAAAAACTTTTTTTTTAATGATTTGACATGCCTATGATGAGTAAAACTTACAAATTAAGCAAACTGCAACTTTCTGATTTAACTTGCTGCAACATTTAAAAAATAAAAACAAGTTATTTCATTTCAAAGATTTTTTTATACAAAGTAAAAAGGACCTTATACAAAGTCTCATCCCAAATTGATGTAGGAAAGAGAGTGCATTCCAGTGGCTTTGATAACTCCTGAAGCTCTGCTTGTTTTTCACGATATATCTAAAAAATAAACAACTACTGCATCGTTTTTAATGCAAGAATATTTAAAAAAGGATTTGCTGACAATCTATTTTTCTTCTTATGCATAATACAATCTATCCCTGTAAAATAGTTTAAAAGAAGTTATAATATATATGCGCACAGCCAAGATAATTTTTAAAAATCAAAAACTTTTGTACACCATCTTTTTAACTGTTGTCAGTTGATTGAATTAAAAGAGACACAAAAATAAAACTCTTAATGTTGCAATGTTAAAAAAGCAATTGAATATAATAAATAATAAATCTTACTGCATCTCTTTGATCTTCTTGCACTAAATCCATTTTATGGATGAGACAAAATATCTTAGCTTCACGTGAATGCTCCCATATTGCTTCTAAACATGACTGATAATAATGTATATCTTTCTCTACTTCTCTACTTTCAACATCAAAGACGTAAATTAGAACAGCAACATTTTTAAAGATGTTGTCACGTTGACTAGCAAAGTAGTTCTCCATGAAAGCTTCTTGACTAAAACATTATTTCTATCAAGATTTATTAGATTCAAAATTTAAACATCAACAAAAAAATTAATTTTTATTTATATTTTACAAATCTTTATACTAAAAATTAATTTTTATTTATATTTTACAAATCTTTATACTAAAAATTAATTTTTATTTATATTTTACAAATCTTTATACTAAAAATTAATTTTTATTTATATTTTACAAATTTTTATACTAAAAATTAATTTTTATTTATATTTTACAAATCTTTATACTAAAAATATTCTCTGTAAATGGAAACTTTTTGTAATATGTTAACTCTTTTTGCAGAAGAATTCTACTTTTATCAAGGGATATTATAATCTCTACAACAGCAGAAAAACAAATTAAATAGGTAAAATAAAAATTTATTTCCCACTGAATATTTTTCGTTTTTCATGAATAAAAAATAGCATTTAAAGATTATTTTTGTATTCAAACAACTTATCTTTTTTATACTTTGATATTTAACAGTACAAAACTAAAAGATACAAAAATTTTGTACGATCATTCACCTTTATACATTTAATGAAAATTTTTCCAGCTTAATGAACCTTAGGAACATAAGTCAAATGAACAATTTACTTACCCACCACAATCCCACAAATTTAAAACTAAGTTTCCAAGAAATCGAACATGAGAGTGTTCGACATCAACTAAATAATAAATGAAAATTCAAAAATCATAATTTTGTTTTTAAGGTATGCTAAAAGTAGTTTAAGTTTGGACTAAAAATATCAACTAAATGTTAAATTATTGAATAAAAACTATCAAATAAAAAATGATGATGCCTACTTCATTTATATACAAAAATAATTAGTTGTACTTTATTGAAATGTACAGTATATAACAATTTCAGATTAATGTATAAGACAAGTATCATTGAAGTTATTTATATCAGGTTTTTGGTTATCCTAATCAAGACTGGAAATCAAAAACAAAACTTTATATTTAGTATACAGATAATAGAATACTGATGCAATGAGAATGGTTTTTAAAAAAACGTTTTTAATAAGAATGTTTACAGCTTTACAGCTATTTTAGCTTATTTTAGATTTTTCAATATGAATGTATTTTAAAACATAATGTAACACATTTTTGTGTAAAACTTTTAACAACCTTGGTAGGGCTCACTTGCAATAAGAAAAAGGATGTTCTTTCTGGAGCAAAACTGATATCTATTGGATATGTTCTGCCTGTCTAACTTAAGGAACTGAAATCAACACAGACAAAGCATGATACATCTGTGAGAATGCCTTAAAATGAACAAAGCAAAAAAGAAAGTGACCCAAGCAGCCAAAGAGGAAGCCTTAAAGGAGACATTAATGATCTATTTAAGATGACGCATAATGATGTCTTCACTAAATGGAATATGAAGAAGACAAAGCATTCTTGCTAACACAGCAAGAGAAGAGGTGGTAAAGGGGAAGAAAAAACTTGATACTTGCTTGTTAGAAAGCATAAGAAAAGAAACAAGAAAATCAATACATTTGAAAAATAAATAACCCATGCTCTATCAACCCATGGCCATGGAGATATTTTCTTCATTATTAAAAGAGGAAAACACCTTTGAACATACATATTTATATATAAATGAACTAGGGTTGTATATAAGGTATATGCGTATGTTAACATGCAAGTATTTAAGCTAATTTTTTAGCATCTCAAATTTATTTAAATGTTGCAATTTATGTAACAAAAACCTTTTGTCAAAACATTTTACTAGTTTAAAAAACTGTACTCTTAAAACCCAAAGCTTGAAACAATATTTTTTTAACATAACTCACATGAGTATCATAAAGGTTATGCTAAAACAAAATTTTGAAATAACTTAAAGCTTACTTGTAGCTCCTAATCTTCTTGTGTCACGGGCAATGTAATTTGCAAATATTATAGATCTCATACTTGTCTTCCCAGCCCCACTTTTACCCATTAACAAAACCTATAAATCAGAAGAGAAAAAAATGAATTAAAGGAAGTGAAATGGAAATTAAACAAACACATAAATACATAATACACAAAAACATTAATTGCATAACTAATTCTTCTAGATAAACAAATAATTTATGCTGTTATATTTTATAACAATTTTGTAGTGTTAATTAGATACTTTTAAGTAATAAAGTTTATTTAAATTATTTCTGTTAAAACTATGTTTTATATTCAACTAATGCTCCAAATCCATGTTTAGTACCATTTTTGTAAAAAAAATATATAAGGAAACAGTAGAATCACTTTTCAGGTATAAGTGTTAAGGTTAATATTGAAAAATGTTAAAAAAACTAATACATAAGTATTTAATATATGAATTTAAGAAGAAGAATAAAAACAAAAAACATTTTACAATCACAACAAAAGTTATTACTTAATCAGAAAACTGAATTACTTTTCAAATTATCTTTTTTAAAAAAACAAACTTAACATTCATTTTATGAAACAACTGATTAAAACATATCAATTTTTTAAGTCTGTCATAAATTTATGTAATTTATAAATTTGTTATTCATAAATGTAAAAACATAACAGCATACCTTTTTTCTTACTGACATAGTCAACTTTTTATGTTCTAAAAGGTATATAAAAATTCCAAAATGTTCTTTGTGTTTGACTTTAAAACTATCTGTTAAAAAATATAAATGTAAATTAAGTTTGATTGTTCAACACAGAATTATTACTCTCTGATTTTGTAACAATACTGATAATATACATATTTAATGCAACATAGTTTAAGTGAATGATAGTTTAAACAAAACTTTAAAAAAGCCAAAACTTTTAAGCTGTAACAAACAGAAATGCGTAGTTAAAACTAACGTAAGCTAGTTAAAGATAGGTAAAACTATAACCTACTGGTACTGTACCTAGTAGGAGTAAAAAAAAATACCTGACTGCAATGCTTCATTGTCATTTACATGGTTGAAGAAGCTATTTCTAAAAAAGTGCTATATTTACAAACTATATTTCTAAATACCTAGATTAGCTAACAAATATCTCTAAATCTATCTGAAATGTCATGCCTTTCTACTCGTATTGAATTTAAAAAAATATTTAAGTAAATCGCTTTAGGATTCTAGTAACTAAAATATTTCTTAGGCAGGTATAAATTATTATCATGTAACAAAAGACGCAATATATTTTTAAAATCTCGTGACCAGTTAGTGACTTAACTAGAGTGTTATTTTTGACCGTGTAAAAACCTCATGAAACTTTTTTTCTCGTTTGAGCTTGGACGATTTTTAAGGAATAACGTAAAATCAAAATTTTCATATAAAACCTTGATCATAAACCAGTGAGTGAACTTACATTATTCATTTTTCCAATGAAATAGCTGCACTTAGATAACATGTTTCATCGTCTCACTTGTGCTTTCGCCCTTTTAAATGGAATAGTTCCTCTTTTTTTAAAAAATTCTCGCAAAATATTAACTATAGATCGAAGAACTCTATAAGTGTAAGAACTCTATAACTATTAAAGAACTCTTAAACAACTTACAATAGTTTCATAAACATGTAGAAATAAAATCGAGGAAAGAGCGAAAATGAAGGAAATACTAGGGTGCCCCGTTTTTGCATTTTTTCCAAAATTTAAGTTAAACTTTTCATGCGAGGTGCATACTCACTCAAAAATGATATTGTAAAGTTTTGGGACAATCAAACATCATTTAAGATTAGTAAAGTTACGTAATTTGAGTAAATTGTAGTTTTTGCGTCTTTTTTTCAATACTTTTAAAATTTTACTACCAGTTTTTTTAACATTTTTTAAAGAACCTTTAACATGACTACTAGGGAATGGGAGTTCTGGCTCATTTTCATTTTTTGCATATTTTTCGCATGGTGTGCGTTGCGGTTCTAGCTCATATATTTTTGGTGCTGCTCAATTTCAAGCGTGCATTATTTTTTCATTACGTGCGGTGATGTAATGAAAGTTTTTTTTAACAATATTATAAAATTAAGTTTAAAAGGGGTATGCTTGAGAATGGAGAGTTTGACCCTAGCAGCAAACCAGAACCAATAGCTTCATATCCTCTTCCGCTCTTTACATAAGCTCCATCTTTTATTGAACTTCCTTTTACCCACGGCGTTATAAACAATCCGTCTCCACTTAGAGTTTTCAATTTCATTCCGTTACCATTTTTCTTCAAATAAACAACACCACGTCCAGCAATTTTATCCACCATTGCAGAACCGGCAGTTGAAGCAAGTCCTCCCGACAAACCTGTCGCAACCACTGGAGCCGCTCTTGCTGCAAGCATACCCAATAAGGGTAAAAGAGCTCCGATAAATCCTCCTTTCACTTTTGCGTTGTATTCAACCTGAGTTTTGCTCATTTTAATGGTCACTCTGACTCCTCGATGGAGAGCGTTCACAATTTTATCATTTTGCTTTTCCGTCACGAACAGCACGTCTTTTCCATTAAAATCGTCTTTTGAAAGTTTGATGCTCACAGGCTTACTATCCATCATTGATTTTTTTATTTTGCCAGTCTGCCCTTGTGAAACATTTACTTTGACACTGAAATATTTGCTCATTTTTAAAAACGTCGGAAAATGTTTATTTCACTTCGCGAATGTGATATCTGATTGTAATATCCTCACCACGAAAATCAACCAAAATTCCATTCTGATCAACGATGCGAGTAACCATTGTTGAAATTTCACACAGTTTCACAGGAAGATAAAGCAAATGGGTAGGCCTTTCAATGATTTTAAAACCTGGACCAACGTTTGGATAAAAAGTGTAAATGCAATTTAATTGGGTTCCATCAATATATGACAACCCGATGACGTTGTTGACGATTCTGATGGTATTGATGCATGAAATTCTAACGATATTATCAGACTCGTATTCAGAATTGGAATTCAACTGTCTTTTAGCAAACCCCAAAACTGAAGCGATGCTGTTCTCCACGTTCAAATCTACTAAATAGTTTGATCCAAGTTTAATGGTTGATTTTAAAGTATTAAGATTGATTCCAATGTTGAATGAATGTTGCTTGGAGAGTAATTAATTTTATTTGCAGCAACATAACTTCCACGTTGAACCGTATAGTTTTTTATTGTGCTTGAAATAGACTTTAATGTCGTAACTTCCATCAGGAATGACAATGTTTTCCCAATTGTATCCATTGTTCATGCTGTATCTGAAAAAATTGTTTTTGCTATTGATATTTGGAATGCTATTGTACTTCTCAAGACCGAGAAAAGCCATTTCATAACTTTTTCCTTTGTCAAAAACGATTTTATCTAAAAAATCTGTTGTGATCACGCTTGATTTTCCATCCACATCGATTATAATTCCTGGCATTTTTTTTATTACGCATCATTTTTTTAAATTGTATTTTTTTGAAAATTTTTCATTATTTTTTTTGGAGGACAAGTTGATGACGGCAAATCCGTGGTGTTGAGACCAGCAGTGCTTGCAGAACATTTTAAACTCTTCTTTTTTCATGTCTACAGCGACGTGGTCTCGATAAATGTGGTCGACGTTTTTTGAATCCTGCGAAAAGAGGCAAATAAAGTTGGCATTTTCTCTAATCGTCTGACGCGGAAGCATGAAATAATTTTGAGCCAGGTAGAAGCAGTCGACGTTAGAATGCCTTCCTCGCATGTAATATTTTTCGCATTTGTTTTGTTTGGTCAATTGCAAATCGTCAAAGACCATCAAATTGTTTTTGGATGAATCGAGATCTTCAGGTTCGGGAACGTCGTCAGCTCTTTTAAAAAATTGACACTCTATATCCTCTTTGTCATCATAACTTTTCCAAAGGTCCTCAATCACCATTTCAGGATTTAAATTCAATTTTTCGATTTTACCTTGTACCTTGAATAAATCAAGAATAACCTCTTTCGGCAATTTCTTCTCGAAGGAGCATTTGAGTATTTTGTATTCAGGCTGGAAAAGGGACTTTCCAAACACCTGCAAATGGTTATAATTCAGGTCTTAGCAGCAAATTCAGCAGCAAAGTCGTTTTTCCGCAGCAGGACTTTCCGACGATGATTCCTCCTATGCTTCTCGACAAAAGCTTGTTATTGTTCCGTTTGCTCTTCCCAATATTCCATGAAAAATCGGTAATTTCCATTTTTATCTTAAAAAAAATTTTCTAAATTTAAAATTTTACTGCGTCAAATGCAAAAGAAAAACCGAGACGATTCACTTGAGGAACGAAGTATCTAGAAACAACAGAAATATGCTTAAAGGGACTTGCGATGTTTGCGGAACGACCAAGAACAAATTCGTTTCATCAACAAAAGGAGTTGACTTGGTGGAATCGCTCAATAAACTGTCCAGCAAAATAAAGCTTCCGTGGGTTAAATTCCCAGGAGAAATGCACATTCCGGGCATGAACTTTGCAGGGCCTGGCACAAATTTAGACAAGAGACTTACCTCCACCGACATGTATCAGGACTGGAGCAAACCAGTGGACAGAGTGGATAATGCAGCATATCACCACGATCTCGCTTACAAATATTTTAGCGACAGACAAAATAGGAATGTGGCGGATGAAATGATGCTCGAAGAAATGAATTCCATACCCAATCCCACTCAAAAAAAAATCAACGAGAGAAAAATCATCACTCCCGTGATCAAAGCCAAAGCTAAATTCGGATTGGGTATGCCCTACAAGTGATCTGAAATGGACGGATGGACCAGTGATTCATCATTTCAAAAGAAGAAGGGTGATCGTGAATGACATTGATGAAATATGGGCTGCAGATTTAGTTGACATGCAATCGTTTTCAAAATTCAACAACGGCGTAAAATACTTGCTCATGGTGATTGATGTGTTTTCAAAGTATGGATGGATTGCACCCTTAAAAAGCAAAACAGGTCTTGATGTGGCTGACGCACTGAGTAAAATCTTCGAAGAAAGAAGGTGCTCCAAAATGTGGGTGGATAAAGGAAAAGAATTTTAAAACAGGCATGTGATAGTGTTAGGCGTATAATTATACTCCACTGAAAACGAAGAGAAAAGTTGCGTCGTCGAACGATGGAATAAAACGATGAAAGAGAAAATATTTAAATACTTTTCAACTAACAACACCAATAAAAATTTTGTCCACCATTTTAGCCAGTCCAGCGGCGATTGCGTGCGAGGGTGTTACCATTGGAGTAGGGTTTTTATCCATTATCGGAGGCCAAGTGAACAAAAAGCTGGCATTAAAAGCGAAGAAGCATGAGAAATTGAAAGTTCTTGCAGAGTCAAAATTGAACACCATCAGCAGCCACATTTTAAAAGCGTTGATGGATGGAAAAATAAGCGACGGCGAGTATGAATTGATTTTAAGCGAGCTTCAAAAATTTAAATCCTTGATGGACGAAATAAGGACAAAAACAAAGAGCAACATGGACGAGCTGAAAAAATAGTCGCTGATCAATAAAGGAAGAGAAGACGCCATTCAAGCGTTCAACAACATATTTAAAAAATACTTTAAAAAAATTAATATTTTTCATCAAGATTGTGAGAGAAGTGATTGAGAGCAGAAAGAGAATTTATCAGGACAGTCTCAATGACAACATTTCAGAGTCAAATTTTCAGGCTGATTTGAACAAGCTTTACAAGTCGTTCATCGAAAGCAATGAAAAGATGATCAAGAGCATGAAGGTTGAAAATCCACCAGTGCTCGAATCAAGCAATTTACAGGGATTGGGCGATATTTCATCCCACTACTTGAATAATGAGGTTTACAACCTAAAAAAGAGAAGAAATTTCGAAATGAACAAAATTGGAAATAAAATGTATATTGGAAAAAGGGAGATGGAAGTGGATGGGAATGATATCATTGTTGGCGGAAAAAGGTACGAAGGGACAAGTGGTCCTGAAAAATGAAGCGACGTTGCTGGTGAAGATTTGCAAAATTATGAAAAAATTCTGATCGACAGTGATGCTATAAGATCTGATTCACATCTGAAAAAGCCTCCAGAAGCGAAAAATATTGGCAAATTATTGCATCCATTTGGGAAAAAATGACGCGTATTGAAAAGGGGAAAAAAGGTCGTGGAGTGATTTTCTTTCCGAGCGATCCAAATGCGCTCGTGCAAAGGCTCGACTTGAGCGTAGCTGCTTGGCATGCTGGAAATACAAAATCAAGAAACTAGGCTGTGTCCATATGCGACGAGCTGTTATGGCAAGGAGAGATAAATAAAGACCAATATAAATCGTTGATGAGGTACATCGATAAAATTATTTTAAAAAAATTTGTTTATTTTAAAATGTTAATTATAAATAATCGAAAATATATGTAAAAAAGAACGTTGTTGTAGGAGGTGGCACTGTGGGCACGATTAAAAATTTCATAAGAAGAGCAGCAGCTTCAACCATGTCAAAAGCAATAGCGAATTTGCTTAATAATGCTGCAAAAAGCGAAATTGGAAGAGAGACGATTATGGCTGCCAAGTCTGCAGGAAAAGAGTTAGCCTTTTCTTGCAAATACCGCCATATTCGCATTGGTTATTTCTGACAAAATGCTGAAATTTGTTTTAGACGGGACCAACATAACTGCTGTTTATTAGATCCATAAATATTGACGAGAATTTGAAAAAATTGAATTGAATTTAAAAAAATCTTTCCGTATTAAAAATGAGATACAAAACATCGTATTTGAAAAATTTACTGAATGAAAATGGTGTCACAAAATCGGCAAAAGATAAAATGACGTTGATGATGATCGCGATTGAAAATAATTTGATCAGTAAAGATGTGATTTTGGAAAGAGCAAAAGAAAAGGGACATGCTGGAAGAAAGAGAGTACATGAAATAAAAGAAAAAAAACCAACCGATCCTATAACTGTGAGACTGACCAATGTTGAAACGGGTGAGGTGATCGAATACAAGTCTCTTTACAAAGCGATTGTAGGAACTGGACGTGGATGGAGATATTTAGAACGTTGAGATGGGATGGTGGACAATGGAATCAAGATTGAATTTTTTAATTCTGAAAAACTTGAAAATCGTAAAAAACAGCCGTAAAAGTCAAAATTAAAAGAATTTTTTAACAAGAATATTTTAAAAAATTGAATTTGAGCTAAATAAATTTCTTCCCAAATTAAGAGATGAGTAATGAACGTGTTTCTTCGAATGATATTCAATTACTGGTTGAATACGTAACGAATCTGAAAAAAAGAAATGCGGAATTGGAGGAATTTAAGGATAAAATATTATCGATGTTGACAGAATTTTCAGAATTGGAGGAAGGGATGATTAGAGAAGACTTGGTTAAAAGATTTCCTGAATTGGAGGTATTGAAAAAAGAGTTGAAAGATTTGGAAAACAAATTGAGTATTTTAGACAAAGCCCAGTGGGAAGAAAGCGTTGAAGAGTTGGAAGACGACGACAATGGTGAGTGGGAAGACGCTGATGAGGAAAAAAAACAGATTAAGGGTTGAAAAATTGCTTGAAATTTTTAAATCGGAAGAAATGAGAATGTGCAATCCTGCTGCTTGAAACCGCTTAAAATTTTTAAACATGACAAAAGTTGAAAAATTGAATTTGACTTAAGAAAATCTTGGCATATATAAAATGGAAAGCAAATCAGTGAAAAAATTAATCGCCAAAGAGCGAAAATTGAAAAATGGCTTTAAAAAAAATCTTTCCTTATAAAAAATGGAAAGCAAAACTGTCAAAGAATTGCGAGAAATCGCCGAAGAGTGAGCATTAAAAAATTATTCAAAGATGAAAAAGAAAGAACTCATTGAAGCAATAAAAAACACGAGGCCTATCATCGGTACACGTCCAAAGGCTCAAAGACCGGTGCCTGCGTCGAGACCAGATATTGACGCATCGAGAAACAAATTGATGATTTTTGACGAGCCTGTCGTTGTTATGCCGAGGTCTGCTCCGAGAGCTGTCGTTGCTCCACGTCATATCCTTGACGCGTTTGTTCCTGATTCATTGCCTGTGCTGGTTCCTGGTTTATTTTCAAGGCTGACGACGGCTGTAAGAAATGTGGTCGCTAATAGTTTTAACCATGTGCTTGTATCCATTGATCCATACATTCCGGAAGCGGTGAAGAAAAAAGTGAGTGAAGCAAGAGACGGAGTCGAAAAAAGAATAAACTCTCTAAAATCAATTGTATTCAGCAAACCACAAATAAAGTTTAAATTGACCAATCATGTGGTGGACCGCGTTGTCAAACAATTTTCTTATGATGCTGAAGGAAATCATCAAGACGCTTCTGCCTTTTTAGACTTGACGAGAAATGGAGCGGTGAAAGTCATGAGCGAAAACAGAAATAAAAAAGTGCGCATTGTTTTGACGTGAGAGATGAAATGTGTAAGCATCGTTACTGGTGAGGAAACAATTCGAATTGTCCCCTTTTCATCCTACACTGAAATTGTGCTGGAGGTTACGGATTTGGGAGAGTTGTATGACAGAGCAAAAGAAAAAATCCTGGAGAGTATGACCAAGTACAATAAGATGGGCTCAAATTGCAGAGTGTCTGCCATTTTAAGAATGGACATTGACATGATTGATTACAATCCCCTAAGCGCTTCGTCATGGATCAAGCTTGACAATTTTCTGAAGAACAAAAAGGCAATCATCAACATGACTAACACTGATGACAATGAATGCTTTAAATGGTGTGTCACCAGGGCGCTGAACATGAAGGATAAAAACTGTGAAAGAATCAATAAAGAGCTCAAAAAGTCAAAAGAGTTGAATTGGGAAGGAATTGAATTCCCAGTCAAGCTCAATCAAATCAAAAAGTTTGAGAAAAACAATCCAGAAATTAGCATCAATGTTTTTGGATTCGAAAACAAATCCCCTCAGACTTTAAGGATATCAAAATATTTGGATCGAAAGCATAAAATCGATTTGCTGCTCATTTCAAACGATAAGACCATTCATTATTGCTTGATCAACGATTTTAGTTGATTTGCTTCCTCACACACATCAGCACATCATGGCAAAAAAAATTTTTGTAGAAATTGCTTGCAGGGATACAACTCTGAAGAAGTGATTTCCAATCATTGGACTTATCTGTCGAGACAACAGCTCGGTTCGAATCGAACTTCCTAAAAAGAATTCAACAATGCAATTTACCAATAACAATAAATCCATGAGAGTTCCCTTTGTAGTGTATGCCGACTTTGAATGTTTCATCAAGCCACTTAGCACAGACGATAATTGTGATACTGATCAATCTTACACCAAGCAATTCCAAAAGCACACTCCGAGCTCTTTCTGTTACTTTATCAAATGCTTTGACGAAACCGCGGTTTCGTCAAAGCATTTAAATCAAAGCTTCCTTTATAAACGCGTTTATAAAGGAAGGCCTGTCACCTTCACGGCAACAAGCGAAACGGACGACGTCGCCAAAATATTTGTGGAAATGCTTGAAAAAGACATCAAGGAAATTTATGAGATAATTAAAAGAAAAAAATATGTAATCATGACCCGTGAAGATATTAAGAATTTTAATGATGCAACCGTGTGTCACATTTGTGAGGAAGTTCTCGATAATGACAAAGTGCGCGATCACTGCCATTTGACTGGAAAGTACCGAGGAGCTGCTCACAGAAATTGCAATACAAAATACGAAATTCCAAAATTCTTCCCTGTTGCCTTTCACAATTTATCCGGTTATGACAGCCACTTGTTCATCAAGAAATTATCAGGTGGAAAATTAAACTGCATCCCCAGCAACGAGGAAAAATACATCAGCTTTTTAAAAGAAATCAAAGTGGGAGAGTTTGTTAAAGAAGAAAAGGTCATTGAAGTGAAACGAGAATTAAGATTTATCGACAGCTTTAGATTCATGGCTTCCAGTTTGGACAGCTTGTCTAAAAATCTGACTAAAGATCAATGTAAAAACATTGCTAAATTTTATTCCGGAAAGCAGTTTGATTTATTGCGCAGAAAAGACGTTTACCCTTACGATTGGATGGACTCGATTGGAAAATTTTCAGAAACGCAATTGCCTCCAATAGAGTCGTTCTTCTCTAAATTAAATGGTGAAGGAATAAGCGATGAAAACTATTCACACGGCCAAAACGGTTTGGAACAAATTTCACTGCGAAACGTTCAGAGATTACCACGATTTGTACAACGTCTCTGACGTGCTGATGTTCGCAGATGTCCTTGAAAACTTTAGGGACGTTTGCATGAACCACTACAAGCTTGACCCCGCTTGGTATTACACCTCTCCCGGATTAGCAATGGACGCCGCTTTAAAATTGACAAAAATCAATTTGGAACTTATAAGCGATAATGAAATGCTGTTAATGATCAAAAAAGGAGTCCGTGGAGGAGTCAGCATGATTCCAAACCGATTTGGAGCTTCGAATAATAAATCATGGGTGATTCGTTTGACTCTGATAAAGAGTCTACATTCATTCAGTACTTGGACGCCAACAACTTGTACGGATGGGCTATGAGCAAACCTCTTCCCACCCACGGTTTCGAATAAATGAGCGATGACGAGCACTCTAATTGGAAATCAATGCCATGCATTCTAGAAGTCGATATGGATTACCCTGAAAGTCTTCATGACGAGCACAACGATTACCCTTTAGCTCCTAAAAGAATGACTATCGACAAAGTGGACAAGCTCGTTAAACGACAAAAAGAATTACGTCATTCATTATGAAAATCTTAAATTGTATGAACGTTTGGGACTGAAAATTTCAAAGGTGCACAGAGGCATCAAATTTGAGGAAAGAGATTGGCTGAAAAAATTTATTGATCTCAACACCCATTTAAGAACTCTTGCCACCAACGACTTTGAAAAGGACTTTTTCAAACTGATGAACAATTCAGTCTTTGGAAAAACCATGGAAAACATTGAAAAAAGAGTTGACATTAGACTGGTCACATCAAGAAAAGAAGCTACAAAAATGTCTAAAAAGCCTAATTACGAACGATACACGAGATTCGATGAAAACTTGATCGCTGTGCACATGAAAAAAACAAAGCTGGTCTATGACAAGCCCATTTATTTGGGAATGTGCATCTTGGATTTGAGCAAAACGTTAATGTTTAAATTCCACTACGATTACATCAAAAACAAATACTCTGATAAAGCAAAGCTACTGATGACTGATACAGACTCTTTCATTTATGAAATCAAAACGGACGATTTTTACAAAGACATTGCTGATGACGTTGAAAGCAAATTTGACACGAGCGATTTTGATAAAAACCATCCCTCCATTCAAAGCGTCGGTTTAAAGGTTGGCGGCAAAAAAAAAGGTCATTGGCATGTTTAAAGACGAAACCACAGGAAAGCATATTGAAGAATTTATCGGGCTTCGGTTGAAATTATACTCTTAAAAGCTCCACGAAAAAGAACACAAAAGATGCAAAGGAGTCAAGAGAAATGTCGTCCAAAAAGAAATCACTTACGAAGACTACAAAAACTGTTTGAAAAGCAAAAAGAACAGCTCAGGAAAACGAAGGTTATCCAATCCCATTCGCATGAAATCTACACTGAAGAAATTAACAAAGTCGCACTCAGCGCTGGCGATGATAAAAGAATTATTTTAGAAGACGGAATTCACACGTTGGCTTACGGACATTACAGATTAAAAACAACACAATAATGTAAATAAAATGATCAAAGTGGAAGGAATTGTTTTGCCTGACGAGGCTTTAACGAATTTTCAGCTGATAAAGGTAGCTAAAAAGCTCAAAATAAAAAAATTTAGGGGTGTTTTTGTTAGGGATAAGCTTCCAAAAAAGACTAGGAAAAGAGAATGTGGAATTGTTAATACAGGGGATTTGAGCACAAATGGTTTTCATAGGGTGTGCTGGTATAAAGATGGGCATAAAAAATACAGCTTCGACTCTTACGCTCAGCCCCCTCTTGTCGAGCTGGTTGAATATTTAGAAAGCCCTGTCTTATACAACAGCGAAAGGGTTCAATTTGGTGACACTTCTTATTGTGGTCACTTGTGTCTTTACGTCTTGAAAAAATTGGATGAAGGGAACGACTTAAAATTGTCAATACCTTATGGTGACTCTAAAAATGCGTAAATATTTGGTTCTGGTTTGCTGCTAGGGTCAAACTCTCCATTCTCAAGCATAACCTTTTTAAATTTAATTTTATAATATTGTTAAAAAAAACTTTCATTACATCACCGCAAGTAATGAAAAAATAATACACGCTTGAAATTTAGCAGCACCAAAAATATATGAGCTAGAACCTCAATGCACACCATGCGAAAAATATGCAAAAAATGAAAATGAGCCAGAACTCCCATTCCCTAGTAGTAACATATTATTTTTTCACAAGGGAACGTATTACAAAGAAAAACATTTAGGGGCCGCGCAGTACCAAGATCGGTCATTTTGCCAATTAGTATTAATAACTTTGAATTCTCGCTGCAATTAGTTGATCAGTCAGCAAGAGTACAATTGTAATAAAAATATACGAGAAATATAAAAATAAAAATATACGAGAAATAAAAAAATAAAAAATGTAGTCACCGATTAGAAAGTCACTCGTTAATTTAACAACTTTTTTGAATAATTTAACTTTTATACTTAAGATAGTACAAATACAATGTACAAATGTACATTTGCAAACAACTTTTTATTTAAACGCAATAATTTTTAGCAAGTCAAAAAATTTTTAACTTTGAATTCAAAGATTTTCTTTAGCTAAGTAATGAGCTTAAGAAAAACTGCCAACATTTGCGGAATACTCAATTATGGCAACGTAATGTTATTATCTGGAAGTTTTTGCCAGAATTTTTTGATTTTCAGCAAGCGTGCAATTCAGAATGTGTAGAAGTAGCATTGTATTACTTGTGTATTTATACAAAAATGGTCTAGGGTGGGGAAAGTCTAGGGTGGGGAAAACTCTACACACAAGAAAACATCATCAAGACGAATTTCTTAGGTTTGGTCTCGACAAAAGTGTAGCTGTTGGTTCAAAACTTCCACTAAAAGTTTCACTTTTAGTGGAACTTGAGAAGATACTTGCACCTCCAAGAAGTTGACGATGTTACTGGAAAAGGGTGTGGCCTTCAATCCGTTGGCCACATGTTTGGTCGAGATACTATATTGCATCAAAGAGAGAAATAAGTCCATGATCCTACTAAACGTCTGGATTAGCAGAGAGCAGCACATGAGACTTCATCTAGATAAAGTCGTGATATTTTAATGAATGAAGAAGTTGGGAAATTATTGGCGACGATGATTTAAACGCAAAAATCTCCAAAGGCGACGAATTTTTACCCAACGCATCAAAAAAAAAAGAAAATGATCGCCAACTCTTATTTCGCAGTTGCATCAAAAAAATGCTAACTAAATCTTTCACTGAAGTTTCTGATTGCATACACCTCAGCGTTAGAGACACAATAGTCATTGATACAAAAATAGATTTCGGTGCCCCTCTTGAAAAGTTTGCTATTTCAAAATCGAATGTTCATCGTCAACAAATGAAAGAATGAGTAGGTCAATACCATAATGGGCCATTCAAACCGCTACTAAAAATATCAACCCAAAAGCTTTAGAGAAGATGAAGGACTAATACTATGATAAAGATGTAGCTCCTTTATCTTTGTCTCAAATTATTAAGTTATCTTTAATAAGCTCTTTTAAAGTTCAATGCTTACAAAGCTCAAAAACATTAAAATTTTTCCTCCAAAACATTTAAATTTTCATCCTCATAAATGAAAATTTAAATGTTTAAACTGCTTTATTCTTGATGCCTTGAATGCAATAAAATCATTCAAATCAAAAAAATATTGAATATTGAGAATGAATATTTAAGATAGAAAGTTTTGTATTTCACAGGATGTTTGTAATCATCTTGTAAGAAAATATCATGTTCCAGTACAAATTCAATATAAGTCTTGGCTTCCAATTATAGTGGATGGATACCAGAACCTATTGTAAAAATTCTCACAGTTGGTTGTAATTGGACAAGCAAATTATCATTAATACTCTTAAAATAAGTTGATCTATTACTAATAAAATATTGATAAAATCTTAGAAGTAGTTGATCAATAGGGATTTAGTTGAGGCAAGACAGAAATTGGAGATTTTAAGAAGATACATCCTAGTATTGTTACTTACCTAATCCAGAATTCCACCTATTTTCACAATACCACCTAACTTATTTGAACCAAAACACCCCAACACCATTACTGAATCTTCCCCATTTTTCACAGTAGACTGTATACACTGATAGCTAAGTTAAAGATCGAAAGACTTTATTAGGCAGGACATAAAATTATTACTTCCGCGGAAATAAATTGGCTTTGAAGTTTTGGTTCATAGGCTTATCAATCTGTTCGTGTTAAAGTGAAAAATCACCATAAAGTTCTTAAAATAATTAGCAATTTAATGGAAATTGGTAAACATTGGTAATAAGTAACCATTAATTGTAACCCATTGGTAAGACTCTGTGTGTTCCAAATTTTGAATAAAAACATTTTGTGGTTGCTAAGTTACAGGGCTTCAAGAGTTCAAAAAAGTCAGATTTTCACACTTTTGTTTCAAATCGTTTTGTATGAAGCACTATTATAGAGTCTGTTGACAAACCGGTTTTACATATAAACCCTATAGGGACTGGCAGCAACTTTTTAATTAAATGAGTAATAGAAAATATATGGTGAGAAAACTATTAAAAGCCACTTTAAAAGTTTAAAATAAAGTTAACGCAGCTTTCGATTAAAATGGGTAAGTTGAAATAGCCCAGTTTACACGTGTGAGTTGGTCTCAGCTAGAAAAACGACCAAAGCAGAGAAACCAGAAAAAAAGTATTTTTTACAAAATTTAAATATTGAGATTTTCCCATATGTTTTAATCATACTGGAAAATAATAGAAAACTGTTTTGTCAGATATTGATTTCTATTGACATAGTAAAGATTATCTTCACATTTTTCTTTTCTAAGATGCAATACCGGTTGCATAACAAAAACTTTCTATTCAATGAATAATGAAAACTGTTTTTTTTTTCTACATTTGATTATGATTAAAAGACTTTCTAGAATAAAATGACAACTCTAAATCTGAATTCTATAGATTAAAACATTAGAGAGGCCTGCTATTGTAATCAATAACACAACTAGTTAGCCTTCTAACATATTCTAAATGCTTGTAGCTTCGTTTAAAGCTCTGCCACTGATGATGGAAATCTTGATGTGCGGCCCTACTACTGTTCACTTTACAGGCCAAATGACGACATTTAATGGTCAATAACATCTTTAACATAATGAAACACCGCATGGATCTTGGGAGAAATACTGGCATTTGGAAAGAAAAAAGAATGCTTTGAATTTGTCAATTTTTTCATGGTAGCCTGCTTCCAGAACAGAACTAAAATAGGTTTTCAGAACTGAATCAAACTTCCTCAGAACATCAATAATTCCAAATACTTCAAAAGCTGATTGGGATTCTGCTAGTTCTATATTCTTGATCTTCTTCAATTGCTGAAGAAAATCAATATTTTTTAGTTGTTTCCAACATTCATTTTCTTCGAATTGATCTCCATGGTATGGACTCTGTTTGGTGTTGAGGGATGAAGGTCACATATTACCATAGGATCAGGTGCTCTAGAGTGTTGTAAACAAGTAGATGGCAACATCAAGCAGAAAATGCAGTTCAGGGAAAGAATAATACCAAGGATGATTATGCTATCAGATCTATTGATAATTGGCAGCCAACACTTCCAGAATTCTTGAAGAATTGTAGACTTACCTTGAGAGAGCTTAAAGTCCTTAAGTTATTTGAGTATTGCAGGTTTTTAAAATCGATATCGCACCAACAGTAAGGATAAGCACTTTAGTGAGCCTAAATTTTATAAATAATAACACCTGATGACTAAAAAATGAGACAACTTTAAAATTGTTATTATAGCCATAGTTACATAGCTATCAAATTTAATTTAAAATAAATTTATAAACAACTACATGATATTTAAAAAAAAGTATTTATTGGTTTTCAATAACATCATTAAAAGCAATTCGACCTAGACAAACTGAAGTCATTGAGGCATAACGTTTTGCCACTTCCGGATCCATTTTGTTGAGACAATTCACGAAACGCCGTTGGAGTTGAGGAATGCTTGTTGCTTGCCAATTATCCTCGTAGACTAAGCGTTTTAAATGACCCCAAAAGTCCTTAATCGATAGAGCTTCTGGTACATTGGGTGGATTTTTTACCTTTAGTAGGTATTTGATGCTATTGACATCGAGAAAAGAAACCACTTCATTTGCATAGTTCGAGCTAGCTAAATCTGGCCAGAACAAGTATTCTTCATTTTTATAATATTCATCAATGAAGGGTATTAACCGCTTGCGGAGACATCCGATGTATGCTTGTTTGTTGATTGCCTGGCCACTTTCAAAAAACATTGGTTTTGAAGTCCCTTTGGGCGATATAATCAAAGAGACTAGCACCTTTTCCTCGTACTTCTTCTTTCTTTTGAATTTGACGTCGCTAGTTGTAGATGACACGTCGCTAGAATAGAAGCCATCGTTGCCAGCCAATGTTGTATTCGCATTTGTGAAATATGATTAGTCATCCAAGACAAAATCAAAATTCCTAAAATTGCGATATCTATGCCGACACAAAGGTTTGATTCGAGCTAACACCTGATGACTAAAAAATGAGACAAAATTTAAATCAATATATATATGCTATTCATAATCATGCAATTGAAATAAATTAGTATAGTAATTAATAGTGAAGTAAATTAGTATAGTAATTAGGCTTTCGCTTCGATGTGGAGTCTTTTTCTTCTTGTAATATCTAATATTTGTCTTGTTTTTAAGAATTTTAGATATATACGATTGGTCACAATCGTATCTTCGAGCTACTTGACGTTGTGAAACACCGTGATGATGATCAAATGCTTTTTTCAATTGGTCTATGTGCTTTTTGTCCATTTTTTTCGCCTTTGGACCGCTACCTTTTTTTCGTTGATAGCCTAAATTTTTATCTACACGTTCTAGAGCACGATACATGGTCGCTTTCGATGCTCCTTCATCTGGAAAATGTTTTACTGTGAAGATTTTTGGCTTTTCCAGATGCGAATTTCTAAATTGGCAAATGCGTTTTCTTAGGTCTTCTTGCAAACTTGTTTTATACGGAGCCATTTTATTTAATATTTTAAAACTATAATATAATTTTAATAGAGTTTTAAATTCCCTATAAATCTACTATTTTATTTCAATTGCATGATTATGAATAGCATACATAAATTGATTTAAATTTTGTCTCATTTTTTAGTCATCAGGTGTTTTTAGCTATTTTCAGGTCACAGGAAACTTAAAGCTTTATAGCATTAGGATCAATTAGTGAAAAAATTTGTTGGACAATGGGAAATACCTCAGGAAGATCTTCAGAAAAAGCCACTGTCAGAAGGTGATTAATACATTTTATTTAGAAGTCACCATTCCAAGGTCAAGGAAGACTTTTGACACAGCGGGC
Source organism: Hydra viridissima (assembly GCF_058129835.1). Classification (NCBI taxonomy): domain Eukaryota; kingdom Metazoa; phylum Cnidaria; class Hydrozoa; order Anthoathecata; family Hydridae; genus Hydra; species Hydra viridissima. The sequence continues at coordinate 4,606,525 of NW_028324310.1, forward strand.
TGTATCAAAAGTTTTCCCTGACCTTGGAATGGTGAGTTCTTAATAACGTCAAGACAAATTCCTTACAACGACAAAGTGTGATCTGTTGATGGATCACTCTTTAAAGTATATGCTTAGATCTGGGTGTTGGTGAAGAAACCACTGAGTTTCTGACCGGCAACTTTAGATTTCAAAGAAAAAACAGCTTTGTAATCTACTGTTTAGTTAACTGCTTCAGCTTTAACTTTTTTTATGCCTTTGAATTGAACTGAAGATTTACCTGGACATCTACTAACTATAAAGGGGTTATTGTTTTTGGTCAACGTCACTGACCCCTGTAAAAAAAACCAAAAAACATAATTACATTAGTCTACATGTGACTTTTACTCAATGTAAAGGAAATAAAAGATACAATACTAATAAAGAATTATTATCTTAGTCAAACTTTTATTTCAATTTCATTTAATAAATAGCTTAGACAGCAATTCGGAAATAACTCTACAATAGCAGTACTAAAATTTTTGTTTTTTACACAAATGTAGTAAAAATAATTAAAAAGTAGGTTCCCTAATGGGAAAATAGACTGTAGGGCAATTCCATGAAAACATAAACCATGGACAGAAAAAATTTTTTTTTATAGATTTTCAAAATTTTCACATTTTCTGAAAGATATCAGTGTTTGATAATATGTAGAACTTAGTTGCTTTCGAAAATAAACAATAAAATGTAAGCTGAAGAGACAACATTTCGCGTACGATTTTTTTACCAAATTTTTCCTCTTAAACTAAAGTGTTGTATGTGTTGTTCGTTAAAGAAATTATGTTTTTAAATGTATTATACACTCCATTAATACATAATAAATAAGTTCGCAAAGAATGTCTTACTTATTTCATTTTTAATTATTTTTTTGTTTATTCTTTGACTGATGACAAAAATCAACTAAGCAAAAAAGACCAGACCCATGCATCGTGTATTGATTGGCAAATGAAAATTTTGTGAGCTCAGACCTCCTCATGTTAAACTTAATGACAAAATTTCCACACAATGTGTGTGTTTGTATTTACCATGAGAATGTCCGCCTTTTTCTTTCAGTGCTACAAGTTCATTCTCAGCTTAATGCAACATTTTCAGATTTTCTTTCCCAGATTGCCAGATCAGACCGAAAAGAAATGTATGGATTGTGAATGTATTTTGTGTAAACACAAATTAAATAAATATGTTCTTGAAAGAATCGAATTTTGTTGTTAACTATATTCAATGGACATTATCTGGTAATAGATATGAGAAGGCAAAGATTATTGGTACGTATAGCGCTGTGTTTTCGAAATTAAAAGACGTGGTAAAACAATTCTGCGTGCACACGTATGTAAAAAGGAAATAGGCTTTGGCATTTCAACAAGTAATACTAAACGTAAATGATTCAACAGCTGTTATTTAGATTGACGAGGCTGAAAATTACAACTCTGAATCTTATCCTGTTGTAATTTTCAAAATTACAACAGGATGAGATTCAGAGTTGTAATTGGACATATCAACAATATAAAATTTTCACTTCGTATATATTATATTAACTTAATATATATATTATATTAAGGTGATGGAAAAGGAAGTGTCATCGTCTCACACAAAAAAAACAGTGTATTTGTATTCGTGAATTACATTTTGCAAAATGTTTTAGAACATTCCCCTGCCATTACAAGATGTTTCGGATGTAGCGGCTAGCCAGTTTTAACAGAAATATTTCTTTTGCAATCTGAGTCATTGGAAAGAAACATTTAATATTGACCTAACATGGAATTTTTTTACTTCAAGACATGGAAAAGGAACTGTTGATGAGATTGGGGGAATGGTAAAAAGATCAGTTTGAAGAGCTGTAAAATCAGGCAACCAATCAAAAATGCTGAATAGTTTTATCAAATTGCTAAAATAAAAAATCTAAACATTTAAATTGATTTTATGCCCCAACAAAATGTTTTAATGAAATGAATGACACCACTAATACTCTTTGGGATGGAAATGTCACTGCGCCTCAAATACAATCTATGCATTGTGTTATCCCAATTAAAAGGTTTGTCAAAATAGTTGGACAACTTTCAGATGCGTCTCCGGGTTGTTTCATCACATATCATCAGAAGAAAAATGTTGAAACTTATACAGGTGCCACTCAATCATAGATATCATCAGGTTTGTTCAACTTAATCATTTTTACTCATTATTTCAGTTTGTTTAACATTTTTTTAAAAAGTTGTCTATATTTCGATGGCTGCTCCATTATTTTGATTCATTTTGTCAGGTTCACCCGAATGCTGATCTCAGTGGTCTTGTGGATGTAGGAGCTGTCAACGTGAAAGAAGGCGATTATGTAATTGTGTAATTGGAGTCTGAGTCAAAACAACGTTTAAAAAGGTTCTATGTTAGTTTGGCCATCCAAAGAGGTGAAGTTTTTGGAATTGATCCTGGGTGGCAGGTTAAATGCATGCGGCGTTATGGCAATATGTTCACACAATTTATATATCCACAACAAAGCGATATTTGATTATACCCTTCTTCTGACATAAAAAAAATACTGGCATTAGCTAAAAAGGAACGTTCTGTTCATCACTTTGCAGACAATATTAGTTCGTATACAAGTAACAATGTAATTATGTAAAAGTTGATTATTAGCAGGTTTTTATCAGATTAGTATTATCCTCAAATGTTACTTCCGGCAGCATTTTTCTTTGGTATATAAAAAAACCAGAAAGATCGATGATTGTAAATCTGCGATTGATAGTACTACTTATGATTGCCTTGTTCAGATTTTTTCAACTTCAAACACTCAAATAAACAATTTTTCGAGTTTCATCCGGCACTAACAGATTGAAGGTTGCCCTTTGTAAATAAAAATACCAACGGAATCGAATACTTAGAGATAAGAATGTTTTATATTAATAGTAAATTTTATTTTATTAATAAGTATTTTGGTGAAAAAAAAGTAGGGAAATAGTAACTCATAACAGATATAATTTAATTAGTAAAGGAATTGCCCTGTATTAATTCCTGAATATTTTTTTTCAGTTTTGCTTAACATTTGATTTCCTATTTTTCCCATTCATTAAGGTAATTAATTTACATCTTTTATTGACCTAATACCATTACCAATCTTGGGTTGAAACTATTATTTTTAGCAACATTCATGTATATTTAGTAATTGTAAATTGGTGATGACCAATTTTTTCAACATTCTAACTTATCCTGCTCAACTTTGTTCAACGTTATTGAATCATAATTTTGTTACGTTCAATTTTGGATTTCGGGAAATTGAAGTCTGATTACGTTTCGTTGCGGTCGCAAATATGAAAAAAAAAAACAAAAAAAACTGATGCTTAGTCATAATCAATCATAAAAAAGGGGAGGCCCCACAAAACTGCACCAACGCCCAGCTTTTTTTGTTTTAGATCAGATTTTCAAAAATAAAAAGCAATTATAGCTAACGCGAATTATGGATAAACATCTTTCAGTGCTTCGCTTACGCAAAACTCAACAGAACATCTTTTTCTTCTTTTTTTTTTTTTTTCGAAATATACTTTCATAGAATTTGTATTTCGTCAAGAGTTAATTTTCTTAGCTAAATCATGATTGCATGCTGAAGTTTTTTTTAAGAAAAACCTGTTTAGCTCATGAAAATAATGCAAGTAAAATATAGCAGCATGTTTAAGTTTCATCATTGCTCAGACAGTTACTGAATCCTCACATTTCTGTACTTGGACAAGTACCTCTCCAAAAATAAAAGAAAAAGTTGAATATACTTGTATTTTGAGATAAATCCTCAATGTTCCTCTTTATACTTATTATATAATAGCGCATGTAGAAATTCCTTGAACTTATTTTTGTGACGGCAAAATGAATTTTTATTTTTACGCCAAGAAGATATAAAACATAAATAAGTTCAAAAATCATTGCACACTAGAAACAGAATTAAATTCCTGAAGATAAGCTCTCGGTCTGCCCTTAAGCTCCCCTTTAACAACTTCTGGCATAGGAGGAAGAGGAGGTAGATTATTGTTCTGATACTCCACAAAAGCAAGCCAAGGAAACTTTTTGTTAGGTTGGTTTGGTATTTTTGTTATCTTAACGAAACCGCCATATTTTCCACGATATCTGTCTGCTAATTCTCCATATAATTTTTCTATCGCTTCTTTATCCTGAAAAAAAGATTAAAATTTTTGAAGATTTAAAAGATAAACAATATAATAAACATAAACCAACATTTACATAAAAATGTTGGTGTATGTTTATTGTATTGCTTAAAAATTTGAATAAAACTTTAGCAAAATCAACTTAAAAAGCTATTGAAAATACTCGAAAGAAAATTAAAAAAACTCTGCAATAAACATTTTCATCATAATAATTTAAAAACTGTACTTGTAGTAGCATCTTTCCAGCCTCATCTCTGCAAGTGGCAACAAACTGTTCAGTAGACATAGAAGGAAATACAATTCTTTTCTTCCATCGTCTGTTAATTAATTGTTTCTCAGTAAACTTAGCTTGTATTTCATCTGGGCGCAATAGAAAACCATTTTCTAGAGCAAATAAATCTGGGGGAGGCTGTGTTCGCTGAGTTAACTCAATTAACTAAAAAAATACAAAAGATTAATGTTTCATGGCAATGAATCAGCTTCTCTTTTCTTCATAATTAGTGAAACAATTTTGATGCAGAGCTGGCTAAATAGATAACTTATATGTGTTCACTTTTACCTCAATTAAATTAAATCTAAGTTCATGCTGAAATCAGTTAGGATATGTCATCCATGAGTTATGGATTTTCTTTGATTTTTTACTTTTAAAACTATGAAATGCTGAAAATTTACTTTTCTTTTAAATTTATCGTATTTTATAGTTTTTACATGAATAACATTTTATTACAAAAAGTGCTAAATTTAGATAGCGTTTATTTTAATTCTGGAGTAGCTCAAGTCATAGAATATTTAAAAAAAAAAAAAGGTTTTTAAGATGAGAAATTCAAAACAAGGCATTAAACCACTCAAAACTCAACACTTTTTGATTAATAAAGGACTATAGGGTTTCAGAACCAGGATTATAGAACCAGAAAAAACCAGGAATTTAGTTATAAAATCCTGTCTCAGTATTGGTTTTTTTATTTGTAAAAAAAAGCTGGAAATTTGTTTAAAAAATGTCACCTTATGCAATAATTAAATAATGAAACATTTAATTTGTCTTTTATTTGTTGTGTTTGAGTTTTAAACAATGTTTTTAATTTTTGTGCTGATTTTTCAATTAACCATTTTATTTATTAGTTTGTAATTAGTATTCAACTGAATGAGTAAATAAAAAGAACCACTTTAAAGAATAAATTGAAATGTCTGTTTGAAAAAATCAATCTTATGTTTGGCAGTATTACAGTCAATTGACAGACAGTAATACAAAATGTATTAAATCCAATAAGATTTTAGCTTGCAAGGAATGGTCTACTAGTGGGTTATCTCATCATCTCCAAACAAAACATGAAATTTTTAAAAATAGATGTGAAAGTAGTAAACTACCTCAAAAAAAAAAAAAAAAGAAAAGAAAATCTGAACAAAACATTTCATTCTTCAAGAAGGAATCAGACACTTTTAAAAAAATTGTATAAAAACTTGCTGCTAAAGATGGAATACCTATTCATTCAATTTGCAACAGTAAATTTATTCAATCAGCCCTATTGGATAAAGGATTAAAACTACCTAAAGATGAATCAATTGTAATGGCACTAGTCTATCATCAACTTGACTTTTTCAGGAAAAAAATAAGCATAAAATTGAAGAAAAGAAGCCAAAAGATAATTTTTTCAGTATTTCACTCAATGATTACTTCTCCAAGGACTCAACAATACATGAACATTAATGTTTATTAGCAAAACAGTCATTACAATCTTGGTATGGTTAGGATGTCAAGTACATTTCCTGCTGAAAAATGTCTAGGCATTCTTAAAAGTCATTTAGCTAAGTTTGGTCTGGATGTTGAAAATTTAATCGCTTGTACAGTAACAGATGGTGCTTCAGTAAAGAGAAAAATGGGCTGATTTACATCAGCTTTGCTCTACTTATGCCCTTCAGCTTGCAGTGTGTGATATACTTTATTCTCCTATAACTGTTCTTGATATGGAAAAAAACACAGATTTTAGTGATGACAGTGATGAAAATATCTACAATGATGACTTTGATATTAATCAGGTTGGTGTCAAAATATCAATTCTAACCTGTGAGCTTGAATGTGTAGTAAAAAAAATGCATTCACTATTCAACTTTTTTAGAAAAAAATTTTTTTAAATGAAGTCCTGCAGAAATATGTTAAACTAGAAAATGGAAAAAAACTAACATTATTAAGAGATTGCAAGAATCTTATTAATATAAGTTTTTCTCCATGTTTGATAAGGTCCTTTTCTAGCAAAAGCAGTTAACAAAGCTCTTGTTGACCTGTCAATTGACAAAAACTTAACAGAGGATCTTTTTTTTTTGAACAGGTTCAGTTTGCTTTAGAACCACTAAAATTAGGTGCTAAAGAATTGTGTTAGCAAGATTCAATACTACTTTCTGCTGATGCCATTTTTTGTTTCATATTTGCTCAGTTAGAAACTTGTCAGTCCCAATTTTTAATACAACTAGCAACAGGAGTTAAAAAACGAGTCATAGAAAGGCAACAAGGGATATAATCAGCTTGTTACTTTATAGGTTTTTTGAACATTTTGAATGTTATTTAAAAGGCTTTCAAAATTTCAACAGATCCATGACATAAAGATGATACCTAACTTAATTTGGATGATTTGATATCATATTACAAAGCACAAAATATTATAAAGTATTTATCCGAAAAAAGAAAAAACATTTTTAATTCATTTAATGTACATACCAAATTTCCATATTTCTCAAGTACTCTGGCTCTCTCAAAGGTAGTTTGGATTCTTTCAAATTTAACAAGAGCAATACAGAGTTGTTTTATAAAATCCGTATGCCTTTGAATAAAAGGGCTAATTTTTCTTTTTTGCCGGAGGTTGCCCATATACTTATGTCTAATGCTTATCAATAAATTCTGCAGAAAAACTTGATTGGGACATTTTTTTGTTAGAGTAAGTGCCATGATTTGAATTTTGTTTACATCAGTCAAGGATATTTCATCGGTTTATCGTTTCACGTTGGTTTACTTTGCAGAACTTGTCGTAACTCATAACCAACGGAAGCTTTTCTGACAATCGAATAGACCTTATGTTTAGTCAATTTTAAAAAGCCTATTGATCATAGATAGTCGGGGTCTTCTTGGCACCATCTAATTCAAATTTGCCAAAGTCAATCAAAGTACCAGTTTATATTTTAGTAGGTTTTAGTGAAATCGATTTGTTTGACTTTGATTAACTTTAAAAATCAGCTAAAGTTGAAGTATTTCCTTAATCGAGTTGTAAAATTGATTTTAAAAGCCGATTAAAGTCCAGTCTAATTTTCGACTATCATTGTAAAATCGTACAAAATCGAATTTACCTAAGTGTGACTAAAACATTTTAAATGTTTAACCATATAAAGACTAATAACATTGTTGCGTAACACCATCCAAAAATCGAGAAAATTTGACGATTTCGCACTTTAGTCGGATTCAAGATGATATATTAAATTCTAAATCCGTATATCCGAAAAAGTATTTTCGGGGAAAGAAAATCTTGAAACGGGTGAATATAAAGCAGCAATCCATTATGATAACGGTACAAATAGTATCTATTCTTAAGTATTATGACTAGGCTGTTTAAATTACTTACGAAAAATCGGTTGGAACAAATTTTCCTTCCATAAAAAGAAGTCAGAACTTTATTAAGTAAAGAAAAGGAGAAACAGTTTAAAACTGGCTAAAAAGGTCCTCCATGATGGAAAGTTGTCCATGATGTTGAACAGAAAAAAAAAATTTATAAAGTATTTTGTAGTTTTAATGCTTTTAATTTTTTCTTTTTTCTTTTTTGTTATTTTTTTTTTTTTTTTTTTTTTACATAATAAATTTTTTAGAATTTTGATAAAAAATTAAAAACATAAATTTGAGTACAATTAAAGTTTTTAAACTGGAATTTTCACGTTTCTTTATAACGGGTGCTCTACTTGCTTCCAAAATTTTTAGTTGTTAAACGCTGAAAAATTACGAAACGAGAACTTTGTCTCCTTATCAAAATATTGGGAAAAAATGGGTTCTCAAAAACAAATAAATTACTACTACTAAATAAATTACTACTACTAAATAATTACTAAAAACAATAAACTACTACTAAATTACTATGAAGTCAACAGATGAATTTAAAAGTTTTTCGGACATTTTTTATCTGTGTTAAATTTTTATTAAAAAAATTTTCCGTATACGCTATCCAGTTATATTTTGAGATCAGTGGTTTTCCCATTTTTGTCCGCCTGATCGCCCGTAAAATTTCAATTTCCTTCTCTGAAGGAACAGCTTCCAAAATACTCGTGCAAAAACAAATATGGCTGATGAACAGGGTGAGCAAAAGACCCATAGAGCCAGACAAGCAGGTAGAAAAGCCGAGAAAAAGAAAAGCAAAAAGCATCAGCCCGACGAAAATAGAAATCCTAAAGCGTTTGCAATCCAGTCTGTAAAAAAAGTAGCAAAGCAAGTACATCGTAGCCTTGATTTAGAAACTAAAAAATACCATGTCCCACTTGTGGATAGAACTTCCTTGGAGCCTCCACCAATTGTTGTTGCAATTGTAGGACCGCCTAAAGTTGGTAAAACTACTTTAATAAACAATCTTATAAAAAGTTATACTCGAGAAAAAATTAGCAGTTTACAAGGGCCAGTGACTGTTGTTTCAGGTAACATTTATATATTAGATATGTATTATTTGGGTAACCTATATTATACTTTAAAATGCTCATGCGTGCATTTATGTGTTATTCCTTTTTATGTAGGGTTTAATATGCCTATGAATTTAATAATACTTGTTAGAACTAAGTTTTATTAAGTTTGTTTGCTTAATTATTTAACGGAATAATCTCATTTGAAAAATTTTTTTGATTTTTTTAAATAAAAAATTAATTTTAGGAAAGAAGAGGAGACTCACTATCATGGAGTGCAATAGTGACATAAACTCTATGATTGATATTGCAAAAGTTGCTGACTTGGTAAAGTTCTGTAGTCTGAAGTTATTATGAAGCTTTTATTTTATACTAGTAGAAAATTGCACTTGATTAAACTTGTAAAAATTGCAAATTTGTGTATTTCCTGTTTCTCAGAAAAATATCAATTGTTTTTTCTTTCAGGTTCTTCTTATGATTGATGCCAGTTTTGGTTTTGAGATGGAAATATTTGAATTTCTAAATATTGCACAAGTGCATGGTTTTCCAAAAATTATGGGAGTGCTCACTCATATTGATCTGCTAAAAAAAAACAAGTCCCTAAAGAAAATAAAAAAGAGGATGAAGTCAAGGTTTTGGACAGAAGTTTACCAGGTACACAATATCAATAATAAATACCAAAAGCTTTTGACTTATGATGCTATTTAATAAACGTTGTTAGTGAAAAAATAAAATATTAAAATTTTTTTTTTTATGTAGAAATTTTAAAAATAAAAACAAAGTTGAAATAAAGTTTGATTTAATAATAAATATACTCTGCCATCTTCATAAGAAAATGTTTAGTAACAGAAGCTTATAAGTATTATATTTCTAAAAGGAAAAAAGGTTTAGACTTTTTGTGAATAACTTAGCAGGATGCTTTAGTAATTATCAATTTAGTTCTGGCCACTGATCAATTGTAGTATACTAATAGTTGTTTTTAAATATTTTTTTGTTATTTGGAAATGTAAACAATACTCAGAAGTGGGTGGCGTTAAGTATGTGTTTGCAAAAGCCAAAGTATTCTTATGCAATAACTTTAGTTTTGAATATTTAGCGGGTTTCGAATAATTGTTTGAAAAGTATAGGAATTTCAGTAATTTTTTTTAGGGGGCTAAGCTATTTTACTTGTCAAATATTACCCATGGTTTGTATCCTAAAACAGAAATCCATAACTTAGCTCGATTTATATCAGTGATGAAATTTAGACCCCTTTTGTGGAGATCTTCACATCCATATGTACTTGTTGACAGGTAATATCATTCTTTATAAATTGTTTAATGAAGTAAAATATGTTTTTTTTTGTAAGTAGTTGTAAATTTTACTTGAAGGTATGAAGATTTGACTAATTCTGAATTGGTACGTGAAAATAGTAAATGTGATAGAACAGTATGTCTTTATGGTTATATGAGAGGTGCTCATATGAAGTATAAATCTAAAGTTCATATAATTGGTTAAGTATATTTTGTAATTTTTTTACTTGCTGTATAAAACTTACAGCATTCCATTTGCACTATTTCAATTTTGTTCTTTAAATGCCACATTCAATAAAAAGAAGAGTGCTTTAACTGATTTTTTAATTGACTTTGTTTATAGGATGTGGGGATTGTATAGTTGATGAGCTCCACGTTCTTGCAGACCCATGCCCCTTACCAGAGAAATTAAAAAAACGATCATTAACAGAAAAAGAACGCCTTATATATGCTCCAATGTCAGGTGTTGGAGGGATTGTGTATGATAAGGTCTGAAGTTTATATAGAAAGTAGTGTATCTATATAAGTTTAAGTTCAAATTTTTTTTTTTAAGGTGGGTGGGTGGGGAGGGGGGAGGAAATCTACTCTTTTTTTACTATACCATTGTTTAATATAGGATGCTGTTTATATTGATCTTGGTGGGAGCAAAGCAGGTCAAAGAGCCGCTGCAAAGGAAGCTGATGATAATGAGTACCAAGTAAAATTTGTATTTTTTATTTCTCTGCACTTTATTTATTTAAATTTATTGAATCTTAATCATTAGTCTTGATTTAAGCCATATATTTTATTTTGCAGATGGATGTTGAGCCTGAAAATAAAATTATGTCATCATTGTATTCAGCTAAAACACCTATTGACTCAAAAATGGAAGCCAGTGAACTGAATATCTTTAAGGTATTTTTGACAAGCCCTCATGCTTCTACAGTATTGCATAGTATGTCAAATAGAATTGCATAATATGTGAAATTTTGCCTTTAAAAATCTTTAAATGCACAATAAAGTGTTTTTCTTGCTGATTTTAGATTTTTGCTTGTTATATTTGATTAATATTGTAATTCAATTCGAACAAGAGACAATGAAAGCTTGAGAAATTATTTTTATTTATCTGCTTTTTATCTTCTTTCTGAAAGATTATTTTATCTTTTTTTCTTTTAGTATTCCAAACCTGTAAGAGGAGAAGATGTTAGAAGGTATGTGCTTATTTTGTTTTTATTTTAACTTTAAATAAGTTATTAGTTTGAATAATCTTTTACAAATCTAAATAAGCCTGCAAGTTTAAAAAAATCATTAAATTTATTTGGTACGTAATCAGCTAATTAATAGTTCCTTCTCTCCCTCTCTTATTAAATTTTACTTTTATTATATATAGTGATTCAAATTGGACAATGCCAGCAGAACAAATAGTTGTTGATGATTCTGCTAGAGTAAGACGAAAAGCAATTTTTGATGAAGAAAGTGAGAGCAGTAGTGGCAGTTCTGAAGAGGATTCATGTTTAGAAGATGTTAAAAGTGATTATGATGATAGTGAAGATGAAATTGATCTTGAACCAAAACAAAAGAAAACTAAGAATGTAGAAGAGGTTTGAAATTTGATAACCCACAAAAAATATATTTTCATATTGAAACTTTTTATGTTCTGAATCTTAATTTCTTAGTGGTCCCCTCACCCTTACCATAGTGGTAAGGGTGAGGAGGCCACTCAGGTAACTTAAATTAAATTTTGGTATTAAGGCTTAATACTTAAAGCTAAAAATAACTTTGAAATCTTTTTAACTTAAAAGCATTTAAGAGTAAAAATGCTTTGATACTTTTGTTCTTAAATGCTAAAATATATAATAAAAACTCTATAAAATAATATTTAATAAAAACTCTAAAAAACCATGTATAGTAAATACTCTATAAAATGTTATGTAAAAAAAACTCCATAAAATAATATATATACATTACTCTATAAAAAAATATTGTATATAATTAAGACTACTATATGTGTGTATGTGCATGTGTATTTCATTTAAAATAAGAAGTTAATATCTTATTTACATTCAATAAAATGCAAAAGAAAAGTTTTTTTTTCATTTAAATTATCTTTAAGTTTTTAATTTATGATTGTTTCTTCAGATGCATTGTCACTGATATGAAAATTTTCTGTTAGATTTATTTGATTGTTATATTATACACTGTCAAAAAAATTGCAGATTATACATTGTCAAAAAAAAATTTATGATTATTAAAAATATTTTCATTAAAATTCCTTCACTAAAATCAAAAAAAAAAAAAAAGAAAGAAAATTTTTTGTGACCTTCTTGCAGGGAGAGCAAAAGATATTTTTATATTGGATTATTTAGAGTACAGGAGGTGAAAGCAAATTAAATTTTGAAGATGAAAGTAGCAATGAAAGTGAAGATGAAGATTTCCAAGATTTACAAAAGATAAAATCAAACTCATCAAAGACCTCTGGTAATAATTTTGTTTAATAAGGCCAATTAATACTATGTTAATCATATCAATTATAAATGCACTCTGTCTTATGAACTTCTTATGAACTTCAGCATATGCTGATGCTTTCTGATGAAATTGCTAAATTTTATTACAATTTTTTAGATTTAACAAAGTGGACAGACTTATTGAAAAAGAGAATTGGAAGTCTGGGTCTTACAAAAAGTTCTGATATTCGAGCACATGTTTATGGTGAAGGTAATCTTTTGTTTTTAATTTCTAACCAAAATATGAAATATCTAAAAAAACACTGATTTGACCTCAAGTTATAGTTTTGAAAAAGGTTCAAGTCTATAGGAAGAATTTTGATACTGATAGAAGGGGGAGCATCAACTTCCCTTCCTTCTCCTTTTTATGTAGACCTCTATGATGAGGCTGTGCATATAATTTTTTTGAATGTTTTTAAATGTTAACACCTTTAGAATAACTTCAAAATTTTACAGCTCTTTACAGTGTACAAAATATTGGACTAATGTGGCTTTAGCATTAATCATATTTAAAGAAAAAAGTTTTAAGAAATGTTAGCAACAGCAATTTCTCTGTTAACATTTGAAGATTTACAGAACATCTTTTATTTTTATCTTCTTAGTATTAACATCTGATGTCAATGAGTTATCTGATAATGAAGGGGACAATCTGGTTGCAGGAATTTTTAAAAGAAAAAATGGCAAGAAAAGTGAAATGTCAATATTCCATATGGAAGATTGTTCAAAGTTCAAAAAAGAAAACATTAACAATGATATTTCAGAAGATGCAATAGGAGAGTTAATTAAAAATTGTTTTGTCACAGGAAAATGGTCATCAGCAGAAGATGCTGAGCAGTTATTAAACTTAGATGATGATGAAGGTGACCTTTGTTTGGTATCACAAAATGTTTTTAAAAGAAATTGTTTGCAAAATGTCAACTTTAAACAAAAATGTTACCTTCAAAGCTTTGTTAAGTTTATTTAACATAGCATCCAGTACTTGTTTTGATATCTATTTCAACATTTTGCAGCAAGTAACAAAGTATGAACAAAAAAAGGACTTTACTTTAAATAATGGTTGAAGTATGTTAAAGTTTATTTATAATTTTCAAATGTAACAAGTAATAATTTTCATAATGGTTTAGAAATTTATGGAGACTTTGAAGATTTAGAAACTGGTGAAGTTATTGATAGTAAAACTAAAAATGATGACAACAATAATGAAGAAGAAGAGGAAGGAAGTGATGATGAGGAAGATAAAAAAGACAATCAAAATGAAGGAAATTCTGAAACAATTGAAAAGCGAAAAGCTAAAAAGAGAAAATTAAAAGAAATGTTTAATGCAGATTATGATGAAGAAAAAGGTATCATTTTTCTTTGTTTTTTTTTTTCTTTGTTTTTTTTTTTTTTGTTACTTTGTTATTTTATTATGTTACTTTCTTATGACAAATAGATTCAACAGCACCTTATTTTGTGGTAAATTTTTAGGCCCAAATACTTATTATGATGATTTAAAAAACACTATGACTGAACAAGCAGAACTGAATCGCAAAGAGTTTGAGAATCTTGATGATGATGTTAGAGTTCAGTATGAAGGTTTTCGGGCTGGTCTTTATGTACGAATAGAGGTGTATGTTTAATATTCTATGTGTATTCTAGGTTCATTTTATTTATATTTAAAAGTATTCTGTGGGACTGATACAACTCCATTATTGTTATTCACTGATTTACACATGTCTTAGATTTGTTTTTTAAGCCTGTTTATCTGATTAAGAAAAGAAAACTTTCATACAAGTTTGTTTGTAATGTAGATGGTATTATTGCCTTTAGATATCAGGTATACCTAGTGAGTTTATAACAAACTTTGATCCATGCTACCCTCTTATTGTTGGTGGACTTCTTCCTGGAGAAGATAATATAGGATATATACAGGCATGCTATATATTTCAAAAGTTTAATTAATATTCTTTATTTATGACAGATGCTAGTTAAAAAAAAATTTCTTGTAAATTTTTGTAACTTCCTTAGACTCGTTTTAAAAAACATCGCTGGCATGATAAAATATTGAAAAATCGAGACCCAGTTATTGTGTCCCTTGGATGGAGACGCTTTCAGACCATACCTCTATACTCAATACAAGATCATAATGGTCGTCTTCGTTCTCTTAAATACACTCCTGAGCACTTACATTGTATTGCTACCATGTATGGTATGTGTATATTATTAACTCTTTATAACAACATATGATGAACTTTGAGTACTTGTATATTTTTTTAATTTTTTCATTCAGGTCCTGTCACTCCTCCAAGTACAGGAATGTTAGCTATTCAAACAACGTCAGATAAAACTGTAAGTTTTAAAAAGTATCTAATATAAAATAACATAAAACTGTTGTTTTTTTTCCTTTTTGTATATAAAAAATTTTAGTTTTTTTGTTTTTTTTTTTTTAATTTAGTATATTTCTTTGTTCAGACAAAGTTTAGAATTGCTGCCACTGGGGTTATAATAGACCTTGATAAATCAATTCAAGTAGTTAAAAAATTAAAACTTGTTGGGACACCTTTGAAAATCTTTAAGAATACTGCATTTATAAAGGTAAGTGCTGCTACCATTATTTTTTATTAAAGTTTAAAAAACAACCAAGTTGTTTTCTATCGTAATAAGTTGTTAAGTGTAGACACAGAGTCTTTTATTTAGGATCAAATTAGATCAAAGCACATTTGAAAAATCACATTTGAAAAATCACATTTGAAAAATCACATTTGAAAAAGTTATGAACTTGGAGCTGTGACTATCTCCTTAAATATTTTTTTTTTAAAAAATATTGCACCCATTTCCTTCCTATTAAAGATTTTTTTAATACAACACTCTAATGCTTTTTGTAGACTGATAAACTAAATTATTTATTAGTCTTTGTGAGAAGTGTGTCTGCAATGCCCAACTAGATTTTTAGTCTAGGTATACTGGCAAAGTCAAGAAAATTTATCTCCAGGTAATATAGGGATAAATTTATCTCCAGATAATAAAGGGGATTGACTTCCAATCCCCTTTATTATCTGGAGATCTAATAAGTTTCAGTTTAACAGTCATGATTTGAATTGCTTTTGTTCATGGAAGGGATGATAGCAAAAATATAAGTTTTACACTAAAGAATCTGAATTCTATACACACATACCCATCAGAATACTTGTCTTCTTAGACTTATTTATTCGTCTAACTCTAGTTTTTAGTAACTTTTAGATGCTACTGCCCTCCATTTTGTCAAAATTGTTGTAGATTAATCTTTTTTTAACAAACTTGTGAACAATATTGATTTTATTATAATTTTTTTTTAATTATAATTATTATCATAAATTTAGGAATTTATGACTTTCTAAAGTCACTTTCTGCTAGTAAATTTCTCAAATTTAGTTGTAGAAGATTATTTTAAATTCTTTTAAGTTAATTTAGTAATTATTTTCTGTTTAATTATAATTTTTATTTGATGTTACATATTTTATAGGGTATGTTTAATTCTGCACTTGAAGTAACAAAGTTTGAAGGTGCTTCCATTCGTACTGTCAGTGGAATAAGAGGTCAAGTGAAGAAGGCACTTAAAGTACGGTTTTTTTTTCTTTTAATGTTTCAACTGCAGTTTAGCTTTTTTTGTTTTTTGGTTTTCTAAGCTTGAGTTTTTTTCAATAGGCTCCACCTGGTGCTTTTCGAGCAACCTTTGAAGACAAGATATTAACAAGTGGCAAGTTTATTTGCTTTTTTTTTGTTTTGTTTTCCTAGGTAAAGAAACATTTATGAGTACTGTAAAACAGCAGGTCAACTCGCTGCTTTTTCCACTTAAAGACTTTTTTTTCTGGGAAACAAAATTTTAATTGTTGCACAGTAAAAAATTACAGTAATTTAGGAACTTCCAAAAAAGTCACTTTTGCTGTTTCTCAGTTACAAGCTATAACACAATCAATAACTCAATAAATGCCCAATTACTTGTTTACATCTGTTTTGTAGATAAAAACTGGTGTAATTTTAAAACCTCCTTGATCTTTGCCAGCTTCAAACAACAATCACTATATTTGGTAGTTTTTAAATACGTAAACATTTGAAAATTTAATTTTTTTTTTCAAGTTCTCAAATGTAATAAACTTGAGTTGCACAGATGAAGTTCCTTCTTTAGTAAAGATGTATCTATAAGTGTAGTACAAAGTACTACATTCTAATACTAAGTATTATGAATGTAGAATGTAGTATTTAGTATGCAGAAATATCATAACATCATTTATTGTGAACTAAAATCGTAAATTTTGTTCTTTTTAATATGATAAAAAAATGAGAGTGAAAATTTCAAACCCTGTTTTTGTTTGAGCAATAAATCAATATTACCGGTGAATTTTTTCTTAATCAGTTTGGTGGTTTTTCTAAGGGAAAATGTTGTCAAAGTTTGTCTAATTAGATAGTATATTTGTCAGATAATAATTTTCAGATTCCTGTGCAGAAAGGGGTTAAACTAGAAGGATCTAAAATGGCTTTTTAAAAATCATTTTTGAATTTGATGTTTCTAAATGGATTTAAACATTCAAAAAGAACTTTCAAAGCGGGAAAAAAAACTTAAAAAGTATTAAAATATAACTTTTCATGTCATCCTAAGTTGTGCTATTAAAATTTTGTTCCATCATGGTACAAAAATAATTTCGTTCCATCATGGTACAAAAATAATTTTATGTAATGTCATCTTTATCTAATCAAGTTAAAAGTACCTTAAGGTAAAAGTGGGTATATTTTTGAACAATTGATGATGTAAGCAAACAACTTTTTTAATTTAATAATTTTTAAGTTTAAAGTTTGTAGCATTTTGAAAAATATTTTCACTTTTTTGCTTCTAAAACAAAAGTGTGCAGAATGATGTCATCACAGTATGCAAAATGATGTTACCATCAGGCTTTATGTTGTCACACTTTTGAATAATAAAATGTTTTTTGTTTTTTTTTTACCATTTTAATTTTTCTTTTAACTTGTAGTAACCAAATTTCCGGAGTTTTTTCCTTTCGCTTGTAGATATAAATTTTTTTTACAATAGACACATAGTTCAGCACATCATTCAATTTAGAATCAAACCAAACTATACATATTTAACTATTAATGATTCTATACTGCTTGTTATTGGAATTAAATTGTCTTTGCTTTCACTACGCAATCATATATAATGCACGTAAAATTATGTGAGCATTAATATCATGAGAGCATTATCCATGTTTTACATATGTCTAAATGTAAATCTATCTATGTAAATATAAACATGTGTGTGTGTGTTTGTGCAGGATTATTTGTTAAAATCCTAAAAAATTTTAAAAACCCGATAAAGTAAAAGTTAAATACAAGTTAAAATTAAAAGGTTTTCTCAAATATTAATTATGCAGATATTTAACAATTTTTGACAGATTTTGTTTGGAAAAAAATATGCATCATTTATAATTGTAAATTATAATACAAGAATGTAAAACAATAATACAATACAATGTAATACAAAGTTGAAATATTTATATATGGAATCAAATTACAGGAAAAAAATAGCAAAAAAGGTTTTTTCCAGCACCTACCCCCATCCTTTTAGTATTCTGGATGTCTATAAAAAGTAATTTTTCTGACACACCTTATAGATGTGATTTTAAAACTTTCTGTTTTGCAACTTGTCCATAGGTATCCACAAATAGTGAAAAAAATTCAAAGTGTGACGGCATAAAACCTGACAGTCAATTTAATACACTGTGAAAAAGAAACCTCTTACATTACGTTAATATTAGTATAGTTATTATTATTATAATTACTAGATATTGTTTTCTGTCGAACATGGTACCCTCTAACTTGCCCCAAGCTTTATCATCCAGTTCAATCGTTGTTACTTCCAAAAGATAAAAGACAGAACTGGCAAGGCATGCGCACTGTTGGACAGTTACGTCATGATCTTGGTTTAAAAGTCACACAGAATGCTGACTCTCTTTATAAGGTTTGTAATTTAGTATTAAAACAATTTAATTTTTTATTTACTTCATATGAATTTCAGATGTTTAAATGCAATTAATGATTATTTTAAAATATTTCAAACAGATGCAATTGTTATTATTTAAAGTCTTTCAAACATAAATATGAATTTGTTTCTCTGCGCAGATTTTCCGCCAATATGACATGATTATAATGAACCCATCAAAAGCATCATATAAGCGTTTCCTACATGATTCAATCAGAGTCTTCTAATCGTCTATAATTAGGGGCGATCCTTTGTTAGATTTAAAATTCAAAGTATTTTAGTTTTTTATTTCCACATTGCAGCCTATTGAACGTGAAGATCGCAAATTCAATCCATTAGTAATTCCTAAAAAACTACAGAAAGAACTGCCCTTCAAAACGAAACCGAAAAATGAAGAGAAAAGAAAACGAAAGACTTACGAACAGAAACGAGCGGTCATATTGGAACCTGACGAGAAAAAGGTAAGTCAGCCTTTAATGAATGTTTTTTCTGGGTAAGGGATTTTCTTAGATTAAGGTAAAAACTTGCTTTCTTATGCTGAGTGTATAAATATTCGTTGATTTTTATAAGTTTCATAAAACAAGAAGCCAAAAATAAATGATCTTTTTTTCATGATAAACCAACGAAAATTAAAGTGGTTGATATTTACAGAATTTCTTAAAAAAAAAAAAAAAAAAAACTTTAAACATTCTCATGCTTTTTATCTTTTTCATGAATAAGGTTTAAAAGGTTGCAACATGCGAACAGAATAAGGCAGGAAAAGATTTTTAAAAGACCTCCTGCACTGTCATAATTTATTACTACTTTTAGTGTAAAACTTGCTTCAAAATTGCAATACAGAAAAAATGTTTTGTTTATAAAGTGAAAGGAGATAAAGATATGTAGGTGTAAAAACTTACAGGGTACAGGCCATCGAAAGTTTACATAGTTGAACAGCTTTGTATTAGATAAATAAGGGTTTGATTGTTCCATGCTATCACAATTACCATCATCTTTTTATCTTTTGAGAAAACTAAAACAATTTAATTTTTTACCGTGATATTTTTGAACTTAGACGCTGCCAAATGACAACAGAAGTGTATACCATAACACGTAGTAGGTTATAGGCAATTGGTATCCTAAATGATATGGCGTCCTCAATAAAAAGTTACATCGCATAATTAGTTTATGATTTAGGCATTAAAGATTGTAAACTATGTAATTCAACTACATAATTATATAACAACTATATAATTCAACTCCCTCCTCCCCCTCCTCCCCAAAAAAAATAATAATGCAGTTGTGATGTGACCTTGACGCTTTTAATGACCTTTTGATGACTTTAGCCAGAATTTTTTTTTACAAATTTAACAAAAAAAATTTGAAAATTCAATAACGATTTTTTTTTTTTTTTTTACTTTTTTTCTTTTCTTCCTCAAGGTCGTGCGGCTGATGAAAGGCATATTTGCTGCGAACCGAGAGAAACGTGAAAAGGAGAAAAGTAAGAGACGTGAACAGCATAAAAAGTTTGTTGAAAAAATTAGCAAAATGGAAGCTCAGCGTGACATGAGAATTAAAGAACAAAAAAAGAAAATTTATAGAATTCTTGGTCAAGAAGAAAAGCGTAAACAAAAACAAGCATCACGTGGCTCTAAATCCAGCTGACGAGACGAAGGAAAGATTTCGTCTAACTTTCGAAATTGAAGGCAAAACTCAAAAAAATTTTTCAAAATCGAAATTTTATTTAAAAAAGAAGAAATAAAAACTAGGTGGTTTTTTTCACCAAGAAACATCCAGAAACTACTGTTGAATTTTTACCAATGCAATTTTATAGAATTTACGGACGCAAGCGAAATGATGACCCCAGTATTTTGTACAATTTACGAGCGCAAGCGAAATGATGGCCCTAGTAATAATAGAAACAAGCAACGATTGAGGAGATTTTGTTTCAGTAACTGAGTTTGAAGTGAGAAATGTTCTAAAAGAGTTAACGATTCTAAAACAATTTAAGAATTGAAAAATCAAAAAAGAAAAATTTTTTTTGTAGAAAGCATCACCCAAAAACTCTGTAATTTAAGTTCCATAAATGTTTAACCCTTTCCTTGTTCCAATTATTTTCCCATAACTAAAAAAAAACCCAAACTTTGTTTTTTTGAACCTCATTTATGCCAATATGACATAAAAAAAAATTAGGAAAAAATTATGTGAAGATGTCATTTGAATTTGTTGTTATAGAACAACACTGCCCGCCCCCTGGGTATTTTTAACAAACAAACATTTTTGAGTTTTTGCAATGTTAATTCTACACAACATTTGTTAAAACAATAATAAAATTAAAATAACAAAACAGTCAAAGAGGGATGCTAACAAACAACAAAAAATAACTGGTAGTGGATTAAAACATTAAAAACTATTGGTTGACTCCATGAAACTCATTAAAAAAATTTCTTTGTTTTAAAAGACACAGGCTTATCTACCATTTCATACATTGAATAAAAGTAAAACCATTTCCACACTGCCTACAACGACTTAGTTTGTGTTATGTACATGATTAAAAAATTTATTTGCTGAAGTCATTTTATTATTGATACTTTCATCATCAGAACTTTCATCAACACAAAACTCTGATTCTGAGCAAGTAAAATCACTGTACATGCACAAATCCTTTTCTATATTTGTATTCTCGAGATCACTATTATTATTATCACGATCAACATCACTATCGTCAAAATCTATGACAAAAGCTTCTTCAGAAACTAACTTTGTCACAACTTTTTGTGTGTTTAGAAGAATAAAAAATTTTTGAAAGTTTACTTTAAGTTTTGAAAATAAATAATTTACATCAAATTACACTCACTCACACACACACACATATAATATATATTTATGTGTGTATATAAACATGTACTAAGCACACCCAGTAAATAATATAGCATTGTACTCAATATAACCATAAGTAACATATATAATCACATTCACAGTTATATCATATTTACTGAAAAATAAGAATAAGAATAATAATATTATAAATCATAATAATATTGGGTTGAGGAATAATTCATGAGCGTTTTTTTCAAACTTATTTTAAACAAAAAAACTACAACGATTTAATCAATAATATACTCTCCGTTGTTGTTTACGACTTCCTCCCATCGTTCAATAAGTTTTTCGATGCCTCGGCGATAGAAATCTCCCGGTCTTGACTCAAAGAATTCGTCCAACCAAGCCCTCAATTCCACGTCATTATTGAACGATACACCGCGCAAAGCGTTCGAAAGCGATCGAAAGAGATGAAAATCTGAAGGCGCCAAGTCTGGAGAGTATGAAGGATGAGGCAGCACTTCCCATTCGAGTTCTTGAATCGCGGCTTTGGTCATATTGGCGATGTGAGGACGGGCGTTGTCGTGTTGCAGAAGAACGCCATTTCGCCTATTTGGTCTTTTTTGCTGAATTGCTTCGTTGAGTCGGTGCAGTTGTTGAACGTAGAGCTCCGCGTTGACTGTTTGGTTGCGCTCAAGCAGTTCGTAATGAATTATGCCTTCCCAATCCCACCATACACACAACATGATCTTTCGAGGATGAAGGTCTTTTTTTGCTCGCGGAGTCGCTTGTTTTTTGGGGCTGAGCCATTCTTTTCGCTGCTTCATATTGACGTAAAGGTACCATTTTTCATCGCCAGTGACAATGCGGTAAAGAAAACGCTGTTTGTGACCATGTGTTGAGCGATGACGAGCGAGCAAACCGCCGGCGATTGTGGAACGTTGATTTTTGTTGTTTTCGCTCAAAGTGTGTGGCACCCAAGCGCCGAGTTTCTGAACCTTGCCCATTGAGTGAAGGTGGTTCACCACAGTTTTTTGATCACAATCCATCTGCTCCGCCAATTCTCTGGTCGTTTGACGTGGATTTTCGTGAAGAAGTTGATTCAATCGCTCTTCGTCGAACTCAATTGGTCGACCGGTGTGTGATCCGTCCTTGAGGTCAAAATTCCCATTTTTGAAGCGCGAAAACCAACGGCGGGCGGTACTTTCAGGCATTGCTCCTTCTCCATACACAGCACAAATCTCACGAGCAGCTTCGGCGGCCTTAACACCTCGATTAAATGCAAAAAGCAAATGGTGTCGAAAATGCTCAGTTTTGTCCACTTGACATTCCATTTTAATGATCTGAAAATACACAAAAATAAAAAAAACTAACAAATCAAAACACACTATCTTGTAGAGCAAAACATTCTCTTTCAAACAACATAAAACATTTTGCCAATGCATTTTATTTCTGCGTGCATTTTTAAATTTGAAAAAAACGCTCATGAATTATTCCTCAACCCAATAATAACAATATTTTAATCTTTAAACTTATTTTAACAATTAAATGATAAAAAAAATATTTTAATTAAAAAATCTTATCGCATAAAACAATAATAACAATAAAACAAATATAATCGGCTAGGATGCACTATTTGAATTGGGGAAGCTCAGTTTAATTTGTTGTTATACAACAACCCAGCGCATGAAAGGGTTAAATGTAAATAGTTAGCATAATGCAAATTTAACATTTATTTGTTGATTAAGATTATGAAAAACCTTTTGAACTTTTCTACCAAATATTTGCGTAAGCTGCGTTCAACTTACCCTTGCGGCTCACTATTTTACCAATTAAGTTTTTTTTTCAATTTAGGTTGTGTGAATATAGCTCCATCTTTCCAAATTTTTACCTGTGGTAGCAACAACTGACATCTGTAGAACTTTAATACAATTTTTTGTGAAAAACTCTCATGAAAAAATGTAAGAAGAAATTCATAAACAATTTGTCAGGGCTCTTCACGCGAGTTTGGACTCTTCAGAGAAAGTCAAGACCCTTTATGTGTCCAGAAAGACAATTTACAACATCAAAAGTAGTCTGTTAAGTGAGGGTTATGTCAAAAGAAAGCCAAGAATGACAAACGTCTTAAATCATTGAGGCTTTAAAAAAGTAAGAAACTACTTTTGATTTTCAAGAAAAAAAACAACATAATTCTGTTTTCTGGATCAGGTCAACAACAGCAAGACAAATAAATGCATAACTACCTTAAAAGTTGAGAAAATCTCAGATGACATCAAACCCATCAGTCAGACAAAGCAGCCTAGCAAGTGTTTGGCTTGGTTGCCTCCAAAGGCCTCAAGATACTGCTTATATTTTTGCCTTCTAGCTTCAGAATAGAAGAGTACTTGGATAAGGTGTTTCGTCCTTATGATCTTCCTTGGGTTCAAACCAACTTTGGGGACGACCAAAATTATGTTCTGATGCAAGATGGAGGCCCCTGCCATACAGCAAACTCAATTCAAAACTGGCTACGAGAGAACATCAACTTCTGAGATAGTAATTTATGGCCTCCTAACTCACCAGACTTCTCAGAATCCTCTGGATTTCAGCATATGGACTTATGGTCAGGCTAGGGTTTGTCACAAACAGCATCCTAACCTGAATGATCTTCGCTGATTCATCATGGGATGACCTCTCTATTGAGTACATCAAGTATATTTGCAAGAGGTTTAGGCCTCGTTTAGAGGCGGTGACTAAAGCTGAGCTGCTACCTCTTTGCAATTTCTACAGCTTAACAGTTTTTAACCCTGCTAGTGAATAATTAGAGGGGGAAGAGAAAGAGAAACAAATCTAAACTTTTGCAATTATCTCGAGCATGGCTGATCCAAAGGATGTACCAATCGTAGATACGTTTATCTATGTGTGTGTAAATATACATCTTTTTTAATTTACTATTTAAATAAAATTTTACTTATTTTTGAGAATATTTGCTACTTTACAGCAATTAATATATATTTATTTCTTGTTATGACCATATAAGGAGAAGTGAGTTTTGTTAAGTAAGGGTAGTGATGTCTTCAGAACTGCGAAACGCAGTTAGCAAAACGACGGTAATTGTAACAATCTTTAGATAATTTATGTTAACAGCTGTATTTTATTTTGGCTTATAATATCTAGCGTATTACCAATTATATCAAATCTAACTTTACTAACAAAGTTTAAAATATTCACTGTGCCGTCAGGTCCAAAGTTGGTATTGAGAAGTTGTAGTCACGAGGTAGACTTATTCTGCAATATTTGCAGCGAATCTATCAAAATAAAAAATAAATTATTTGATTTAGCAAACAATTTGAAACATTATGAAGCCCATGCGACTTACTTTAAACTACTCATTCAAAGTCAAGATAAAAACTGGGCCCCTCATTTCTCATACTAACTGTATTAACACTTTGGAATGTAAGTAAACAAAATTCATCTTTTCAAACTTCACTTTTTATTTCGCTGCTTGTGATATTTTTGTTTATTTCAAGCTTGGTATCAGGAAGAAGAAATCTCTGAACGTTGTGGTGCTTAGAATATGGAGAGAATGCAGTAAACATGTTCAAAATTGCTATTTTTGTATCAGGCAGGCAAAAATCTCAAAAAGATTTTTATCCAGTTTTTTCTTCAACGTCCGCTCCATGCCATTTAATGAAAATTTTTCTATATCTTCTCATCCAGAATTGAACGTTTCTGAAGTGTCAAAAATTTAAGTGCCCTCTAAAATTGCGAGAAACTCGTGATCAAATTTTTGTGTGTGTGTAAACAACAGCTCTTCAACTCAAAAAACAAAAAAACTGAGAGAGTTGTACCAAAATTACAGCAGAATTTCTAGCTTCCCGGTTGAAACAGCGGAGTTTTCTCGAGAAAAATGTTTAAATAAGTGCTCAAAAGCATTATTGAAACATTTCCTTGCTCTTTCACTTAAGAAGATGGATTTTGTTAATGAAAAAAAAGGGGGAGTTAAAGAAAAAAACGAAACTTTATGCAAAAAAAAAGAAAATTTTGCTTTTGACTGATAGTTCTAAAAAAGCTTAAAAGCTGTTTTCTTTTCTTTTGTTTTTTTTTTTGTTCAGAAAGGAAATAAACACCCTTCTGTTCGTTTAATTCTCAAAGAAAGTTGCGAATGTGTGAAAGTAATACTGTTGCCTTTGGTTATGGGACTAGTAGACAGTGCATTATCCAACAGTACCTAAGACATAAACGGACTGAATTTGAAATAAAAAAACACAATGTATATGGAAAACACGTATCTATTCATCTATTGCATATAAAATTAGGAATTATCAAGCAATTCAGCACATTTAGTTAAGCGCAAAAAAATACCATACCTTTCAGTTTTTTTGAGATAAAATTAATGTTTATATTGATTCTTGAAGTATAAATACAAATAGCTAATTACTTTATGAACGATTTAAAATAGCAGTATTTATTTCCAAAATTTTAAACTTTGTAAATAAATTTAAAACTTGTAAACTTATACTTTTATGGAAAACCTGAACATTGATGTGTATAAAAATAAATACAGAAAAAATATGAAAACTGTATTTATTAATAATTATTATGAATGTAATTTTACAATTTTATCAATACAAATCTAGTAACTGCATGATCCTTCTGTCACAAAACAGACCTCCTTTGATTGGGCATTGATTAGATTGCTCGATGACACCTTTCAATAGGAATGCTATACAAAGTTTGTTGCACTGCAGCTCACAGTTCAACTTTATTGTTTGGTTTTGCATTTCTTAATCTTTGAATTGTTTCCAAAAACTTTCAATTGGATTGAAGTCCGAAGATTGCGCAGGGCTGTTATTATTTGTCTGGAGCCAAACTTGTGTGGTTTGGGCGGAGTGTTTTGGATCATTATCATTCTGAAATGTCCACAACAACGGCATATTCCACTCTGCCTAAGGCAACATAATATTTTTAAATATATTTATGTAAGTATCCTTAGACCTACGTTATACCATAAAAAAGAGCCCTACACTAAGGTATTACCGCCTCCATCTTTCACAGTCTTTTGAGTTTATAATGGGTTAAAAGATTTTTGGGATGTCTAACAAATCTTTTCCCATCGTTGTCAAATAACATAAACTTGCTTTCATCACTAAATAAAATGTTTTTCCACTTTAAAAAAAAACGAAGTAAAATTTTTTAATGAAAAGATAGCAACTGCAAGTTTTTTGTGTGATGTCATAAACATCAAGATTGCCAACATTTTGTATTGCTAGAGACTCATCACCATGTCAATCCCAGATGTGAACATAATATTTTTATTCTAATAAATTGAATGGATATAGTGCCTTTATTCTTTTTGCACTTAATTGTAAGTTATAGGTAAATGGTAGGTAATTGGGAAGTAAAAGAAAAAGCAAAAATAATTGACTAAAGAATGAAAGAAGTGAAGGCTGGGTTTAAGCTCATCACAAATATGCGCAAAAAAAGGTAGCGTCTCAACAAAATGACGCAAACAGCTGGGAGAGCATTTCTAAAATATAAAGGTTATTAACGATCGTTGATCCAATTCTTTTCAAAAGGTTGCACAAAATAAACTAGGTTGTTCTTTATGAACTTTCATGCAAAGATGCTATCAACCAAAAATGTACAAACGTAAGAGAGGCAGTAGCTTTGTCTTACTCCACTCATGATTTAACATGCCCCAACACAAGATACTTGTACAAAGCCCTTAGGTTGTTAGGAGCAAACAAGCTTTACCAGGGTATTTATTTGAGGAAGCTCAGGGGATCCGAAGCGATTAAAACTTCAAGGAATTCTTATTACAACTGTTTCTTTTCTTTTTTCTTTTCTTTTTTTCAAAAAAATCCCCGCTCTGGATATTTTTTTATTGTAGATGGCCCCAAATAAACCCTTGACATCCTAGTAAGGTAAAAGAGTTATAGAGTTATATCTGGGGAAAGGTGTTAAAAGATAACTCGACTAACAAATAACAAAAATGTCTTAGAAGTTAATAACGTGTCTTAGAAAGACACGTTATTAACTTCTACATTTACTGAATTTTATTCATACATTTACTGAATTTTATTCATACATTTACTGAATCACTTTGATGCTTTAAAACGATGTTTTAAAAGCGATTTCCTGCAAATTCAACACACGCATAAACTTCAGTTCAAATAACTACAGCTCGTCATAATACCTAAAGACATCATTTATATTTTCTTCGTCATTTGCATCTTCTTCTTCATTTAAATCTACCAAGATGTTGGTCTTAGGTGCACGGTGAAAAATGCTTAACCGTGAGCTAGACTCAACTAACCTGTCATTTGATTCAGCGCTTGTCGGGTTTTTGTTGGTATTTTTTATACCTTTCAAAGATGAATCAGAGAGATTAATATCCTCATCATCAATTATGTCACTATGTATGTCTTCAGTCTTTTTTACCCAGTCGTTTCGGTTAATCAAATGTGAGAAATCTATGCCTTCCCCTCCCTTCCAAGACATTGCAGGTAAGGTATCTAAAAAATGAAATGAAAATCTTCGGTTTTAATTTTTTTAAAAACAACTTTACACTTTTAAAGATTAGGTAAATTTAGACTTAAGATTATGCAAACTTATGAAACGTTAACTGATTCAAGAGAATTGTGTTAAACAAAACAAAAACAAAAAAACGCACGGGTTGCTGTATTTCTTTCTAGATCATTCAAACATTGATGGATCCAATATGAAATACTTGATATTGTCCGCTTCACATCTGAATATTCAAATATTTGATTCTAAAATCAATAAAAATAGCTATGATACTTGGCATAGAAAAAGCATCTTGGTAATTTGTCGCAAGTATATTGGTTCGCTTTTTTAAAACTATTTTACTTACTGAATCTTTCTTAAATAATATTAATGTTTCTTTTTGTTGAAGATTGTAACTGTGGTGAATTTTCTGTGCTATTTCATGTTCACTGAAATAAATACGTAAATACATACATACACACACACATACATACATACATACATACATACATACATACATACATACATACATACATACATACATACATACATACATACATACATACATACATACATACATACATACATACATACATATACATACATATATACATACAAAGACGCTTACATATTCATCCAAACTGTAGTGACATTATCGCTTCGTTTAGCCAGCTTTGCTAATAAAGATCTATCGCGATCTTGATTTCGAAATGAAATAAGTATCGGCTTTTTTATTGCTAAAATTCTCGGTAAATTTAGATGGGTTAATTCTTCCTGCACAAAAACAATTTTTTTGGAAAATTTAATTATATACAAAAAATAAAGAAAAATCTCAAGAGTAAGATTTTTAAAAAATAAATCAGTTCTTAAAAATAAGAGGGTCTTTGGTGTTGTTTGTTTATGCTTTTATTGATTTAAAATAATGAAGGGTCCTAGTTCTTTTACATTTAGCTGAATTTGCATTGACAGATTCGTTTTAAATTTTTAACTCTAAGAAAAATACTAACAACTTCATGTTTTCTCTGTTCTTCAATCCATGCTTTCAATTTTTCTGGTACAAATTCTGTAAATATTTTTATCCTACTCTGAACTTGGTTTGCATTGAGAGATATCAATGAAGGAACCTCTAGTGGTGTTTGTTGAAAAATCAGAGAGCTGCTAAAATTGATACATGTAATTAACACCATCAAATTCAAATATTAGATGAAACAAATCCAAAAGTGGAGAACCATCTTTCAATAGAAGCTGAGACAATCATTAATTCACATTCATAAGGTGACATTCATAACTATAGGATGTAGCTAATGAATAATTACTAATGAAATGTAACTAATGAACTAATGAAATAAGTTCTAACCTTGTGTTATTCTCCTTTAGTTTAAGAGCACCAATTCGAACTTTCCCATAAAATTCAAATGCTATTTCTTTAAATACAGACAAAATATGCGAATCAGTTTTTTCTGTAAAAACTCCCATTAAAAACATATCAGACATTTGGTTTGCAATCTCCTCCAACTGTCTTTTTTCATTTACAACTGGTAAAAAATCATCTTTCCAGCTAAAAGTAGAAGTCAATTTTACATTTACTTGCTTCTTCCATCATTTTATAGAATGTTAACTTACATATAGAGTTGTAAATGTGAATACTCACAGAGTTATATGGTGTTTCAACTCCTCTTTTTGCAGCATACCTTTATACAAAAAAGGTTTCTCAATACCATTCCTAAAAAACACAGTTGTAGTATTTTTAAAAATTCTTTTATGACAAGTATAACATATTGTTGAACAAAAATAAAAAATTTTATTAGTCTTCAGACATTGTAAATATCTTATCATTTAGTTTAGACCATTTTTAAATTTCATTACCTAAGCTTAGATTATTAGGTAAATAAAACTTGAAATAAATTTTTCTCTCTGGTTAACTTATAAATTTTTTAAATATCAAGAGACTGAAGAAAAGAATAGATATCTAAAGACTGAAGAGAAGAACAGATATCAAGAGACTGAAGAAAAGAATAAATATCAAAAGACTGAAGAAATAAATATCAAGACTAAAGAAAAAAACAAGAGTTTACTTAGTTCTTTACTTCGAAACTTCAAACTGAATGGGTCATGAAAATAGTATTTTTTATGTCAATTTGTAATATCAAAAAGTAAAAACCAACACAGTGAGTATTCAGCCTGCTATCAAAGTTTCAAAAGTCTTCAAATGATGAACCAATCATATCGATTCATAGCAAATTATAAATTCATAGTTCAAAATAATTTTGTAACATCTACCTGCAAACAATAATGCTGGGGTATGAATGAATTTGATTTTGTAAGCAAGGTGTAGGCCATGCAGAACAATCCAATTGAACTAAATTTATTTGATTTTCTTTCTCTAGAGAAAAATTA
The DNA here is from genome assembly GCF_058129835.1 of Hydra viridissima. Taxonomy (NCBI): domain Eukaryota; kingdom Metazoa; phylum Cnidaria; class Hydrozoa; order Anthoathecata; family Hydridae; genus Hydra; species Hydra viridissima. The sequence continues at coordinate 4,636,775 of NW_028324310.1, forward strand.
ATTAAAGTCAAAAAAATATGAAAACAAGAAAAGTAAATCTAAAAATATGAAAACAAGAAAAATCTATGTTTTTAAATCAAATATTTTTTACTATATTCTTTTGCCAGTAGAGCATAGCTTTCTTCGAACATTTCATAGGCTGGATCCCCTATAAAATTTTATAACACTTTTTAATATTCAAAATAGTAAAACCGTTTTTTTACATATTAAAAGTTAAAAGTATTAGAAATATATAAAAAATATTTCTGTTTTGTTCAGAAAAAATAAAAAAAGCATAAAAGTACACATTCAGATATAAAAAGTAACTTATCAAGATAATAAAGTTATGAACACATTGCGTTCACAAAATATTTTATTTCAATTATTTAATCAAGCAATTACTATATTAACTATAAAATGTGTAACTAATAGCTATCAACTATACTACTATTTATCAAACAAAATAGTGAGATGAATTATAGATGCTGGCATTAATGGGAAGTTTTTGAAAGTAGCTTAAGTTCTTACACTGTATAAACAAAATATGTTAAAACTCTAGAGTATGCTCTTGGTCATTATTTGTAAAAGTTTCTGGAGGATGAGGTTATAACTACCATGAAACTGTTTGTTAACTAAAGAAGTTTTCTTCCAGTATGTAAACAAATGTAAAATGTGATGTATAGTAACAAATTTCCTTTTTATAATACTTCGTTTAATTCATTAGAAAACTTTTAATACACTATTTTACATCAACTTGTTTTAAAAAAAAAATTATTAAAACTAAAAATTAAAAAATATTAAATAGGCAAAAGAGCTACAGTTGTGAGGATGAACATGTAACAGAACCCTAAAACAATTTTGGTTCAGATTTGAGTTATTATAATTGCATGTCTGTGGTCAATCTTATAAAAATGGCATTTGTATTAGGTTATCTTCTAGCCAAGCAGGTTTTTGTTTTAAATATTTCTCAGTAGTTTAAAGGTTATCATTTTAATTTTTTTTTTGTATGGAATCAGAGAATGTATTTTGTTGTAAAGACAAGTAACAATTTGTATATTTGCAAAATTTTCTTTATTGTTATTTCTCAAACCATAATAAGAAAATGATTACAGAAAATCTCTCTGATGGTTCTCTGATGGCTGATGGCTTTTCTGTTTGTCTGCATATGCAATCCTCTCAAAGTGACCATCAGAAGAATGGAATTTAAGAGAAAAGAGAACTGTTCAGCAGTTAGATGTTAACAACTAAACATTTTTAAAAAACACAACAACATATTGTTTCCAATAAAGATTGATAGTAAAAATCAAACAATTTATCAAGATCTTCAGTACGTTTTCCCAAATACCATATTTTTCCCAAATACCATATTTTTCATTTTTTACAAGAATGTAGAAGATGTAATTAAGATCAAATGACTTGTAAGGGTTTCTTTAGATAGTAAAGGTTTGTTCTTTAAAGCAATTATGTTTTTAGTAGTAAAAAGAATTAAACTTACATCTAAAAAGTAATATCCAACGCTAAAACAAGTTGTTAAAAATTGTTGAAATAAAAAAAAAAAGATTGAAAACATTCCACAACTTTTAACCTTAGTTTAGTTATAATGAAGATAAATTTGATCTCAAAGATTTTTTTTTGCTTTTAATTAGAATTTTTTAAATGCACTAATTAACTTCTAATTAACTTCTACTTTACAGTTTGGGACAAAGCGCATCATTGGTAGAATTGAATATTAGTAATTTTTAAAGAAAAAGAAACACTAAAATTATATGAATAGCATTAGTCTTTTTGTATTTAGATCTGCTGCTTGATACATTTCAACAACTCCGCTGCAAGAACTTTACTTTTTAACTGGTGTTATTTTTGGATACTTGGCCTGTTTTTTTTTCACTAACCTCAAAGTAAATTTTATTATTATCATCAAAATAATTGTATTCATGTATTCTATTCTTAACATGTTTGTGAAAATACATGATAATATTGATGACAATTAAAACAAATCAAAATGTGTAAGTGGTGTGTTAGTTTTGTGGTTAAGTGCATTATATCTTTTAAGTTTGCAATAAACTTTCAGTAATGTTTTAAAACTGACATTGAAAGGCTATTGCAAACTTAAAAGATGTAAATAGAGTTGCAAGTTTAAAACTCATTGAATTTAAGATATTATCTAGGATGATTCCCATAATTATATATAAATACAAAAGAGGTATTAATTCAAAAAGTGGGTAATTTACACTACAAGATAAAAAGAATGCTATTTATCTTACATGGAACATAAAACAAAATCAGTAGCAATGAGCCAGGTTTAATCTCAATATTGCGAAGATATTTTTTTAGCTCATGCTCTGTTACTTTTAGTTGATTTTTATTCAAGCGAAGCATCTTGTTTTCCCTTACTAGAAATGAATCTTGTGCAATTTCATTATCTTCATGTTTCTTCTTAACTAAAAGAAAATGAAATGTATATTTTTTTATAAGTAAATATAATTTAAAAAAAAAAAAAAAAATCTCTACTTTTTCATGAGTAAAAGAAAAGGAAATGTATGTTTTTTTTTATAAGTAAAAAAAAAGGAAATTTATGCTTTTTTATAACCAAAAGAAAATGAAATGTATGAAATATCAGTTAAGTTAAAGAAAAGAATCATAAAACTTTACTGATGGAAGAATTTTACCTCAATGAAAAAATTTTAAGCTTTTTTGTTTCAATGGAATAACAAAATCTTATTTTTTTTTTCCATAGAAAAAATATTACTTGCTTCTCCTGGAGTTGGAACGCTAGGGTATTTAACAGGTTTTGGTCTTTCAGGTATCTTGGCTTTAGAGCTAAATTAGAGACAACCAGAGTTAAAATTAAATTAGATAAAAATTTGTTCAATACTTGACCAAAATAACAAACTGATTATCCTTAAACCTTTTCTTCAAATCATAGTATTAGCCCAGTAGTTATTGAAAAAAGTTTTTAAATTGTACACTATATAATTAAAACATATTAATAATATTATTAAATGTAAATCAATAAAGATTGTTAATTTTCTGCTGATTCTCAAAGTTCTGAAACATTCATTTTTTAAAAATCTCCAATACCAAACATAATCACAATGAAGATGATAATTTAAAAATATATTCAAAACCATTTTTAGTATTTATGATGTATTACAACTTCATAAAACTACTGTTAAAAAACAAGCAATTAAACACATATGAAAATAACATATTTTAGTCAGAGATTTGATATACTTTAACTGACATTACCTTTTGTTGTCATCACTCTCACTTTCACCTCTTCTCAGTTTTTCAATTTTTTTTAGTTCTAACTCTTTGAGCTCTTTAATTTCATCATCTTGCTTTTTTTTTCTTGAAACAATCTGGTATTTAATTAAAAAATTATATACACATATACATACACACATATACATACACACACATACATACATACATACATACATACATACATACATACATACATACATACATACACACATACATACATACATACATACATACATACATACATACATACATACATACATACATACATACATACATACATACATACATACATACATACATACATACATACATACATACATACATTAGGTTTATGACTTTTTAACTTTTTGTGAAATTAATAAATTACTGTGTCAGATAAACTTTAGCTCAAAGATAATGAAAATGGGTTTTATTCTGCTTTTGTTTTTAAAAAGGTCATGCACAACAATATATTTCTAAAATGGTATAGAAACAATAATTACAAGTGGTATGAATATATTTCTGTATCCTATTGGAACTTTCTTGAACCTCCTGGAACTTTAAGGAATTTTCTAGAATGATTTGGATACTTTTAGAAATCTCTGGAACTTTCTAGCGCTTTCTAGAAGTTAATGGAAATTAGCAAGATTTATGTATATAAGCTGTCTGATAGAGCAACACTAAGAATAATTGTTATTGTTTTAGTATTATTTTTATTCATAATGTCATATAAGAAAAGTGCTTCCACTACTGAAAAGAAATAAGATGATTTAGAGGAAGAATCTTGTACAATTTCATGTGTCACATAGGGAAAGAAGAACTGTTTCACTTGTAGAAAAATCATTGGAAAATAAACAGCAAGATATCACTCAAAGTCCAAGTTGTTGGTCACTATTTATTCCTGCGGAAACCCATCAAAGGTAGACGCAAATGCATAAAGCAAATTGAGAGAGAAGCAACAAGCTTATGGCAAAAGAAATTAAATTTTCCAAATTCAAATCATATATGCAAAGCTGGATCAAGTGTTAAAGACCTAGGATGTGAATCATAGGTCTTTCATCAAGTGTTAAAGACCTACGAACATCACAAAAAAAGATGGTGAATGGCTCTGTGCAAGGATAAAAGATTGCATAATTTTCAGAAAGTAAAGGACAGATTGGGTATACAACTGGGAAGGCTGCGAGTTCAAAAACTATCTATCTATCAAAAAGAAGAAAAATGTCTTTGGAGCCTAATGTAACAACAGCAACAGTATAACTGGAACTGGAACCAAATTAGCAGCATCTTCAAAGTTGCCAACCAGAAAAACAGCAATCATTTCTTGACAGTTATTTAAAGATGGGATCAATATTCAGAAACCTTTGCAATCTGGCATATTCAGATTTATTATTAGAGAAGCTGTTAAAAAATGAAAAGCACATTACATTTTGAAAACTGGTCACTACATTTTGATGGTAAATGTATTAATCACCAAGAATATCAAGTGTTAGTGTCGGAGGATGAACAAAGAGAAGTCAAGTTACAAGCACTAGATCTACTAAACGGAAAAGCAGATACTGTTGTCAAAAGCATAACAGCCATTCTCTGTGAATACAATTTGTGGAAGATGCTATGAATGTACCAGATGGAAAAGCAGATACTGTTGTCAAAAGCATAACAGCCATTCTCTGTGAATACAATTTGTGGAAGATGCTATGAATGTACCAGATGGAAAAGCAGATACTATTGTCAAAAGCATAACAGCCATTCTCTGTGAATACAATTTGTGGAAGATGCTATGAATGTACCAGATGGAAAAGCAGATACTGTTGTCAAAAGCATAACAGCCATTCTCTGTGAATACAACTTATGGAAGATGCTATGAATGTACCAGATGGAAAAGCAGATACTGTTGTCAAAGGCATAACAGCTGTTCATGATGAATACAGTTTATGGAAGAGTGTAAAGATGATTGTAGCGGACACTATAAATGTGAACACTGGAAGAAGAAATGGGATATCACTCAGTTACTAAGACCTTTATTCACAAGAACCAGGAAGAACCACTATTTATTGGTTGTCAACACCATGTCCTTGACTGAGTTCTTCGTGTAGTTTTGGATGAAGAACTTGGAGAAAATAACACATTATCAAACATCTGATATCCTTTTATTCTGGAACTTGTAAAGAACTATAAACAGCTCAGGATGAATTTCAAAAATGGTTGAGAAGTGATTACTGAAACAGCAGGATGGTATTGTGACATTAAATTTCTATTTTATTTAACATCAGTTTTCCAGTTTTTTGAAAAATCTGGAGTATTTCCTAAAGAGAAGTTTCAGAAAATATCAAACTTAAGTAATGTAAAATGGAATTCCTGAGCAATACTAGCTATTTTGGTATTCATACTTCTACTAGAGAGAAGAGACTCACTACTTGATATTTTTAAATTCATCTCTGGTCAAACCATTGGTTTACTGACCAAATGTACAATGCAGATGATTATCATAAGCTATGTACTAGTTTGCAGGTTCACAAGAAAAAATTAAACTCTGTGAAAAAATTTTTGAGTCAGGAACCATCACAGCTGGAAATACCCAAAACAGATTAGCATACAGAAAGGGCAATTAAGTGTCTTCAAGAACCTTTTGATGTCTGTTAAAAGAAAGAGAACCTTCAGTTTAGATTTATTTTGACTAACAAAACATAAGAACTGTATACTATGCTTTAACTAGACTAAATACCTCACTTTCTTTTTTATTTTATGCAGTAGCTTTTCATTCTTATAGAAATGATATTTAAGCTTGTAATCTTATACTTATTTGTAATTTAGTGTCACACTGTAACAATTAACTGTTAAATGCATAAAAACAACATAAGAACTCTACATAACTACATAAGAACTTTTTCAACATGGGAATCAATATATATGAGAACACTCAAAAATACCTTTCCCATTGTTTTTTGAAGATCTTTTGAAACTTCTAGGGTTTTGATCACATTAATCAACTCTTTTGTATTTGTGTTTGCATAGTTAGAAATATTTATACTTTCAACTTTTTCATGAGGTTCAGCAACCAATGCATAATGAAACTCAACAAAGTAACCATATTTATTCAGCTTTTTTCTACATAAAAATTGATATTTAGTAAATATTTTTCTTTCAAAACTATTATAACAAATCTTTATATTATGAAACAACTAAACAATAGTTGTATAATAAGTTTCATTAATCCAATTAGGAGCTCATTAATGCAAAATATGTTTTTTACATATATTTAAACTTTCATATTAAATATCAGTTTATTTTTAGTTTAGTAATATTTAAAAGAATTGTTTCTTACCTATCAATTGATTTGATATCAACTATTACAAACGAGTATTCTTTACCTAACTCCATTGCTGCCTCAAGAAAGTGACGCAAATCTTAAAAAATGTATAGTTACATCAATATACACAAATATGTGTAATAAGATAGATACACACACATGTTTAAAGTAATTTAGATAAGCACATTATGTGTAATAATGTAAAATTATTGAATTTTAATCATTATTTCTTTATAAATCCAAAATTTATATTTAGTTTTTTTAGTTTATCTATTTTACACAATCTAAATTTAAGATTTTTTTATAAAAATAAAAGTTTGACTAATTTATTTTTTGATATTAACCTTCACAAAGCATTGAGAGGGTATTTGTGTAAAAGAACATTTTTAGTATCTTACAACTTAGTACACCATTTTAGTGTGAACAAAGAAATAGAGATTTCCATAGGCAGCAGTTAAGGTAGTTAGATAGAAGATGTTTACATATCAAAAAATCTATAAGCAAGTTTAAAATTTGTGTTCCCTTGAAAAAATCTACAAAGCTCAAAAGTACAAAATAAAAGAAATTCCAAAGAACATAACTAAGAAAACAGTTTTAAAAGTAATTACTTACGCTCCCCATTCAGCTTTTGAAAAGCACCAGTTATTACATTAAATACTTTTCTGGACATGTCAATAATCTCTTGAGCTTTACTCATGGTTGAACAATATACAAGATTTTCATAGTTAGCAGATGCAACAAAGCTAGAATATTTAACACAACATATTCTTATTCTATTACACAACTAAGTGTATATATTAAGTCTATATATTAGGTTAAACAAAAAAAAAAGTGAGCTGTTTATTATTTTTTATTTGCTGAAAGCATAAAGTAAGGAAATAAGAAACACTTTATATTTCAATTAGAAACTTAACAAAAGAAAAAAATAAAACATGTCATTTTCATATACAAAAAACACATAAGAATTCTTCACATACAAAAGTATTTCATTGATGGCTCTGTCTGTTCCATTTAATTCAGCCTGAGTCAAAAGTTTTTCTTCTCCGTGTCTTTTAAAATAAAAAAGCTAAATGATCACTTAACTATTTTGTAAGATTTTGAAAGAGAACAGCTACCTACTTGTTAAAGTAGGAAGTGATATTTAACTGTGCAAAATATTGAAACTGCTGCTTTTAAAAAAACTTTAAAATCAAAAAGTAAGACAAACTCAATTGTCTCCTACTTGTAAACATAAATCAAAGGTTCTTTTCCCAGTAGCTTACATTTCTTGTTAAGATCTCTTCTTAAGTTACAATTAACCTTTAAAAATGACAAAGAAATTCCATTATTGACTAGAAACAACAAAAAAATAATAGTAATAAAGTGAATAAAGCAAACATTTTTTAGTTAAAACAAAAAAAGTAGTTACATAAACTTTATATAGTAATATAATTTAATTAAAAATACTTCTAGTTATATATACTAACCTTTTTTAGCTTGATTTTATACTTATCGACATGATTGTAAGCATGAATAAGAAGATTTTCCACATCAGTTGAAACTACTAAAGGGTGTTACACACACACAAAAAAAAATGAATGTATGATAATTTAAAAATAAGTCTAAAAATAAAAATTTCTTATGTAAAAATTTTCATATTTCATATGTAAAGATTTTCATATTTCATATGTAAAGATTTTCATATTTCATATGTAAAGATTTCATATTTCATATGTAAAGATTTTCATATAAAAAGAAAATTTTGAACTCAGGAAAATTTTAAAAACAATTTTATTCAAACTTTTGTTCTTCACAATATCAGCATGTTGTTATCCCCGATGAAAACGAAAGTCTTTTGTAAATGTTGATTTTTAAACCGACCCTTATAAAAAATTGTTTCATATCAAGAATCAAGATTTTGTCAATTTTTTTTTTGAACCCTATTAGAAGCTTTCAATAAGTTTGTGCACGTGTACAAAATGTTAATGACATTGAATAGATGTAGATTAAATAGATCTTCGTTGTAATAATAATTTTAATTTATGTTAAGTAAGCTGGAGCAAATAACTTTTCCAGAAAAGGTATGTTGACATGTGACCTTTTCTAATTGAAAACGAAAAAAAAAAACGAATTATGGATCGTACAATCTTCTGACGAATATATCACAATAGATCCGTGCTTTTCCCACTTCTCTCCGTCATCGACAATAGGAATCTGATGACCGCGTTGGTATGACAGTGCGCAATAATTCAAAACCGCCAAATTCAAAACTAAGGTCAAAGTACGGGACATTTTCCCCAATTATTTTTTTTAAAAAAACCTATTTATAAATAAAGCGTCTCAAAATGCTTAACCGTAGCGAAAACCGAAACCTGTAAAGCCTCGTTGAACGTCGTTAAAAGGCCTTTTGTGAGTTCTACTTGAAGCATTACTATTAATCTGCGCACTCGATAGAAACTATTTGAAATTGTATTTTCATGTTAATTTGAAATCGTATTTTCATGTTAAACATCGTTTAAAGTAGAATTGAAGAAAATCAATGAAAATTCTTCAATTAAAAATCAATTACCTTCTTTATTATATTGAAATATAAATAAATAGATATTGAAAGTTGTCATTCAAATTTGTCCTATGTTATCATATAATTATGTGCTTTAGCTTAAGCTATTTAAATAATTTTTCAGTTGATGATTATTTGATAATATGTCAGAGTTAATCTATTACTGTTTTTTCTTCCTTTAAGTCAAATTCAAATAATTATTGTATACATGTGATGCCTTAGGGTCACATGTATACAATAATTGACCTTAAAACTGATTGCAACTTAAAGAGAAAAGTGACAAGACCACAAACAATCGAATGACTTCTAAGGAAATTAAATTGACACAATTCTCAAAATTTGTAGCCGTCATATGCAATAAATTTTTAAAACGAACAAAAATTGCGTAATGGCTAAATTAAGCTAAACAAACCAACATTGACTAAACAATATAATTAGTTGCTTTCCAAAAAAAAAAAGCTTTTGCAAAAAGTAGAAGTCAAGTCCGCATGTTCTGCAATACTTAGTTGTATCCAGAATTAGTGATACCATTAACTAAAAGAGCTAAAGAGTAAGATATTAATAACTTATATTTAATTAAATGTATTATTTATCTTTATAATCTAGTTTTTTTCATGCTTTGGACATCTTTATTGTCAGTTAAATGTTAATTGATTTTGCTAAAAACTAAAAATCACTGTAAAAATGCCGAGTCCAGTTAATTTGGTAAATGTTTGATTATCGTAATGCCTTTGTTGTTCAGGTACTATCAAACAATTTTTGGCAATATAAGGTTTTGCGTTGTCATGCAAGATTTTCATGTTTTGGGCGCCTGAAGTTGGTCTTTGCTTCTAAACGACACTAACAACAGGTTTAAGACAGTCTTCGATGTGTTTGAGCCAGGGCTGTGGAGTCGGAGTCGGAGTCATGGAGTCGGAGTCGGAGCTCATTTTGGCTGGAGTCGGAGTCGGAAAAATTGTACCGACTCCGACTCCGGTTTAAAAAAAATCTTTCAAAGTTTCATAATTTTCATAAAGATTTTATAGATGTTACAAAACTACAAGTCCCAGGATGCTCTGAAAGCTGTAGGATATCCAGACACAATGGGAATTATAGTTTGCAACAACTGGAGAACAAGGAGTTTGACATGTTATTTTTAGGCCTTTAAAACAGTGATAAGCAATAGGGTATTTTGCTGCTTATCACTGAGAATCATATATCACCTCCTTTGCGCTCTCCTCTACCTTCCTTTAAACTATATAACTTCATGATCCCCTAACTCCCGACTTAAATTGTCTGGCACTGTGCTACATATTCTTAGTAGAAAGCTAGGCGTGCCACCACCAAGCACCAAAGAGTTGCTCCACAAACAGAAAGACTGTAAGTATTCAATTAACTTTGTTTCTCTTGAGAGAGAGAGAGAGTATTAGAAAATTAGTGATTGAAGAAGCTGTTAAACAAAAAGAAGAACTTAATGAATGTCTCAAGGGACGCTTTGTGTTTCTTAACAGAGAGAACTATTTTGCAATCAATGTTTAATTCTTTTTTGAAAAAAATGAAGCAGTTACCAAGACATTGGCAGTAAAAGACGCCAAAACTAATCACACCAGCGAATTTCTCCAGGTCTTAGTAGAAAAGATTCTTAAAGAATATGAACTTAAAGAAGAACAAGTTCTTTCTGTCCAACTGACAATATTTCAAACATGATTTTGACAAATTCATAATGTTATTAGCGACTGCATAAGAGTTTATTGCATAACAAGAGTTCAGAAAAGTTGTTTGTTCAGAAATTGTTTTCTTATAAATATTGTTTAAAGCACTAAGTGGTTGGATTATTTGTATCATAGTGATGAAATAGCCAATGTTAACATTTTGCTACAGTTATTTGTTGTTACAAGCAAATAACTGTAGTAAAACAAACAACTATTTGTTGTTACAAATTGGTTACTTATGAAGGAGTCGGAGTCGGAGTCGGGAGTCGGAGTCGGTCTATGATAAAATCAAGAAGTCGGAGTCGGAGTCGGAACAGCAGCTTACCGACTCCACAGCCCTGGTTTGAGCACTTATGACTTTTCCTTTATCCAGGCGTTGGATCAGAAGGGGACCTTCAATTTAAACTTGACGCTAACTATGCATTTAGGCTAAAATTAGCCTCGGCGGAGGGCTATTTTCGGGGATTCTTCGATATCCAACCATGATGAACTTGATTATAATATATATTCCACTATGCATTATTTTTTAGCAGGTGTATTTTCTAATGGGCTTTTTTATAGTTCATTTGATAAAGCAAAACCTTTTAAAAAGTTATTATTTTATCAAATTTATAATTATCTTGCAAAATGCGGCCAGATATTTCATGTTTTGTTTTTCATATTTCATATATTATTTCATTTGTCATTAAAAGCACATAATAACCCATTTGTTTTTGTCAAATAAAATTTTGTTTATATAATGCTGGTAAATCATACCATGTCAATAAATACTTAGTTAAAATACTTTGAAAATTAAATATTATTCATAAATTCTTGCGGTTTGCCATAAATTGGCTTTTCTAAATTCTTTAAAACTATAACAAATTACTTTTTTCATTATTGTATTTACATTCATTTTATGTATAAGTTATTGGGTTGAGGAATAATTCATGAGCGTTTTTTTCAAACTTATTTTAAACAAAAAAACTACAACGATTTAATCAATAATATACTCTCCGTTGTTGTTTACGACTTCCTCCCATCGTTCAATAAGTTTTTCGATGCCTCGGCGATAGAAATCTCCCGGTCTTGACTCAAAGAATTCGTCCAACCAAGCCCTCAATTCCACGTCATTATTGAACGATACACCGCGCAAAGCGTTCGAAAGCGATCGAAAGAGATGAAAATCTGAAGGCGCCAAGTCTGGAGAGTATGAAGGATGAGGCAGCACTTCCCATTCGAGTTCTTGAATCGCGGCTTTGGTCATATTGGCGATGTGAGGACGGGCGTTGTCGTGTTGCAGAAGAACGCCATTTCGCCTATTTGGTCTTTTTTGCTGAATTGCTTCGTTGAGTCGGTGCAGTTGTTGAACGTAGAGCTCCGCGTTGACTGTTTGGTTGCGCTCAAGCAGTTCGTAATGAATTATGCCTTCCCAATCCCACCATACACACAACATGATCTTTCGAGGATGAAGGTCTTTTTTTGCTCGCGGAGTCGCTTGTTTTTTGGGGCTGAGCCATTCTTTTCGCTGCTTCATATTGACGTAAAGGTACCATTTTTCATCGCCAGTGACAATGCGGTAAAGAAAACGCTGTTTGTGACCATGTGTTGAGCGATGACGAGCGAGCAAACCGCCGGCGATTGTGGAACGTTGATTTTTGTTGTTTTCGCTCAAAGTGTGTGGCACCCAAGCGCCGAGTTTCTGAACCTTGCCCATTGAGTGAAGGTGGTTCACCACAGTTTTTTGATCACAATCCATCTGCTCCGCCAATTCTCTGGTCGTTTGACGTGGATTTTCGTGAAGAAGTTGATTCAATCGCTCTTCGTCGAACTCAATTGGTCGACCGGTGTGTGATCCGTCCTTGAGGTCAAAATTCCCATTTTTGAAGCGCGAAAACCAACGGCGGGCGGTACTTTCAGGCATTGCTCCTTCTCCATACACAGCACAAATCTCACGAGCAGCTTCGGCGGCCTTAACACCTCGATTAAATGCAAAAAGCAAATGGTGTCGAAAATGCTCAGTTTTGTCCACTTGACATTCCATTTTAATGATCTGAAAATACACAAAAATAAAAAAAACTAACAAATCAAAACACACTATCTTGTAGAGCAAAACATTCTCTTTCAAACAACATAAAACATTTTGCCAATGCATTTTATTTCTGCGTGCATTTTTAAATTTGAAAAAAACGCTCATGAATTATTCCTCAACCCAATATTTATCCTTAACTGTATATATTTCTGCTGTTAAAGATAAAAATAGAAAATTCTATAATATTCATAAACTGTAATTCTACAGCAATATAGTAGATGGACTAGTTCCTTGGAACCATTGTGCTCTAGGTAGTTACAAAACTAGTTGATATTTTGTATTATTTATTATATCTCAAGTTATTCATGTACTAAAGTAGTTTAGTAAATGATCTTAATTTCTATATCGACATCCAGGGCCGGCTCAACAGCGTGGCCAAGCACCACTTGCCCACAGGCGCCGCTTCAAAGGGGGCGCCAAAAAAATAGAACATTTAAAATTCAAAAAAAAAAAATTAAAAATAAAGTAGTTTTTAGATTAAGATTTCAATTTTATAAAAAAATTTCTTAAAGAAAAATTTTCCATAATTGTGGGAACTCTAAAAAACCAGTTTATACAGTACTACTGGTATAATCCACATTGAATAAGTTTTTGCTCATGAAGCTAACTCAATTCAATGCATATTACATTTTTTACTCTTTACAAATTTAAGTGAACAAAAAAATGTTTCAAAAGAGGATATAAAAATAACTCAAAGCTAAAAACCTAAAAAGAAAACAAGAAAAAGATGTTTCCCTGTCAAAGTATAAGGGAAGTTTGGAGAAGTATTTAAAAACTTACTCAGAAGTTGTGTCAGTACCATCTGTTAATTCCAAAAGTATTCAAAACATTCAGATAAGAAAAAATCAAACATTTAACAATTCATCATATATTAAATTTGACTGGAATATCATTAAAAATTTGAGTAATATTTAAAAATTTGATTAAGGGTGAACCATCAACTAGCCAAAATGATCTCAACTGTAATCATTCTGAAGCAAGCAACCAAATGGACGCCGTCATTGAGTCTACAACATGCGCAGTTGAACCAGAAATCTCCCATAATTACTTGGATGTTGGAAGCTGGCCTAAAAAAATTGTCTGTTGAGCTAGATATTGAACCCGAATTTGAAAAACAGCGTGGTCGTACCAAATAAAGAATGTTTGCTTATGAAAGTCAAGAGGAATCAATGACTGAAGAAGACAATTTTAAGATTAACTTCTTCAGCAGCATTTTAGATCACGCTATTGGATCTTTGCAGGATCGGTTTGAAATGCTTATGCAGCATAATAATCAGTTCAACTTTCTTTACAGTTTAAATGCCAGGGACATTACTAAAGATGAGTTACTAAAAAGATGCATGGATTTAGAAAAATTATTATCTTGCAATTAGTTAAAAGATGTTTCTAGAACTGACTTGACTACTGTAAAATGCCGGTTCTAGCGCATGAACCAGTTTCCTATTCTTAAGGATTCTAGCGCATGGATAGGGTTTTTAAAATTCTTATCAAGAAGAAGTATAAAAATTAATATTCGACGTCTTTTTCTTACCCTTTTATTCAATTTCTTACCGTGCATGTTTTGTAGTGACCAATGACGAAGGTGCTTATTTTATCATTTTGTATGATCCTCTTGTCGTCGTTAGCGCTGAGTGCGACTTTGTTAATTTCTTCAGTGTAAATTTCGTGAAGACGGGATCGAAAAACGTTCATGGTTGCAAGATGTTCTTTTTCATTCATTAAGCAATCGTAGAAATTTTGGTGAGTGATGCAATTTTCTACGACTTTCTTTTTAACCCCTTTGCATTTTTTGTGTTCTTTATCTTCTTCCTCTTTTTCTTCAGGGATGTAGTAAGAGTAGAGCTTGGGTCTAAGGCCAACAAATTGTGTGATTTGCTTAACACCTGTCTCATCTTTGAACATTCCGATAATCTTTTTATTTTTACCTACCTTGAAGCCAACGTTTTGAATGGCGGGATGATCTTTAGGAAAGTCGCTCGTGTCAAATTTGTTTTCTACATCATCAGCAATGTCTTTATAGAAATCTTTTGTTTCGATTTCGTAAATGAGCGAGTCGGTATCGGTCATGAGTAATTTTGCGCAATCACCGTATTTAGGCTTGATGTAGTCGTAGTGGTGTTCAAACATCAAAGTCTTGCTGATGTCGAGGATGCTCATTCCCAAGTAAACAGGTTTATCGTAAAAGACTTTTGTTTTCTTCATGTGAAACGCGATTAAGTTTTCATCAAAAATGGTGTTTCGTTCATAACGAGTGGTTTTAGACAATTTTAAGGCTTCTTTTTTTGTGGTGATCAGTCTGATATCAACGCGCTTTAGAATATTCTCCATGGTTTTTCCAAAGACGGAGTTGTTCATGAGTTTAAAAAAGTCTTTTTCAAAGTCGTTTTCAGCGTCTTTTCTTTTATTGGTGTTGAGATCAATGTATTCTTTCATGAAAATTTCTTCTCTAAAGGTGATTCCTCGATGAATTTTGGTGATGACTAGGCCTAATCGTTCATAGAGTTTTAGGTTTTCATGATGAACGACGTATTTTACTTTATTGTTTAAATTAGGAACGAGTTTTTCAACTTTTCCAATGGTTAATCTTTCAGGAGCCAAAGGGTAATCGTTGTGTAAATCGTGAAGGTGATCGGGGTAATCTAAGTCAACTTCCAAAATGCACGGCATACGACGCTAATTTTGAAGATCAGTCATCCATTTGAATCCTCCAACGGGAAGAGGTTTGCTCATGGCCCATCCATACAAATTGTTAGCGTCTAAATACTGAATTAATTTAGATGGTTTTGAAGGGTTATAGACTTGCATGTATTTGTTATTGGCGTTTCCAAGTCGGTTTGAGATCATGCTAATCCCACTGCGTATTCCTTTTTTAACCATGTTGAGCATGTCAGGATCGGTTAACAAATCCAATTTAATTTTAGTTATTTTTAACATGGCGTCCCAAGCTAATCCAGGAGAGGTGTAATACCAGGCGGGATCAAGACCGTAACATTTCATGCAAACGTCTCTGAAATTTTCAAAGACATCAGCAAGAATCAGCACATCAGACTTGTTGTACAGCTCGTGGTAATCTTTAAACGTTTTGCATCCAAATTCGTTCCAAACCTTTTGAGCATGCGCATAGTCTTCTTTTTCTATTTTAGTGTCGTTTAGTTTGGAGTTGAATGCTTCGATAGGAGGTAATTGTGTTTCAGATAATTTTTCAATCGAGTCCATCCATTCGTAAGGGTAAATGCCTTTTCCTAATAGCAAATCTCGTTTTGTTCCGCTGAATAGCGAATTTAGATTCTTACACATGATATCTCCTTTTTTAGATCTTCTACAAGCGCAATCTTCACAATTAGCTTTGCATTTGCATTTTTTACCTTTTTTATCTATGCAGCTCTTTTTGCACGTCTTTGGATCTAATTTTGAGCACTCATCACACAAATCTTTAACAAGGTTGTCTGCTAAATCTTTTAGTGAGCTTGACATGAACCTGTAGCTGTCAATAAACCTTATTTCTTTCCAAACTTTCCGATGTTTACCTTTCTTATCGATAAAGTCTCTCACTTTGATGCTTTTTGAGAAGCTGATGTAATTTTCTTCATTGTTGGGTATGCAATTGAGTTTCCCACCTAATTTCTTGATGAACAAATGGCTGTCATAGCCAGACAAGTTATGGATAATAATGGGAATAAATTTTGGAATTTTATAATCCAAGTTGCATTTGTTATGGGCAGCTCCACGGTATTTTCCAGTCAAATGACAGTGGTCCCACACTTTATCACCGTTAAGATCTTTATTGCAAATGTGACATTCTGTTGCAGCTTCAAACTTCTTCTTATCATCATCAGTCTCTATTCTATTTTTTTTCCAGTGTTGTTGTAAATCGCTATCGTTCCAAATTTTTATAAGGTCTGTATCAAGCATGTTTATAAATTTTTTAGCCACGTCGTCCTTATCGCTTTTAGCTGTGTATGTTCCATTGTAAATGGTTTCGTCGAAGTATTTGATATAATTGACGATGGAGCTTGGAACATGCTTTTGGTATTGTTTGGTGTAAGACCGTTTTGAGTCAGGGGTACAAGTGTTGATAGGTTTGATGAAACTTTCAAAGTCAGCATACACCGCAAAGGGATGCTTCATGGTCTTATTAAAGTTTTTAAACTCAAGGATTGTTCCTTCTTTAGGAAGATCGATTCTCATTGGAGCGTTATCATAGCAGTCTTCTCGATGAATTTGAAGCTTTTCTTCTTGGTCGAAACCTTGCATGCACCTTCTGCAGAAACATCTTTTATGTTGACGAGCTGACTCTGAGGAACCGGCAAACCTACTGAAATTTTTAATGAGACAATAATGGCTGTTGTCTTCGCTTGAAATATACAACAAATCAACAAAATGCTTTCGATCCATAAAGTCAGATACTCTCAAAGGTTGAGGTGCTTTTTCTTCATACTCATAGACGTTCACGCTTATGGTTGGATTATTCACTTCAAACTTGTCAATATCATGGTAATTTACAGGAAATTTAATTCCGTCCCAATCCAACTCTTTAGATTTTTCAATCAAGTCATCATCAATTCTTTCGTTGTCTCTATTTTTCAGATTCAACGACCTGGTAACACACCACTTGAAAAAATTCATTGTCGTTGTTTTTCATGTTGATGAGAGCCTTTTTGTTTTTCAACTTTGGAGACAGCTGCATGTAGGAAGAACCGCTGAGCGGCCTGTAATCGACAAAGCTGATATCCATTCTTAAAATTTTGGACAAGACGCCATTGGATCCTTACTTGTTGTATTTAACACTATTTTCCAAGATTTTTTCTTCCATTTGACCTATTAACGTTCTTAAATCCGTAGCCGCTAGAATAATTTATGAGTTAGATGAAAAGTTAGCTGTTCTAGTAACTTCCTCACCAGTTAAGATGCTTACAGATTTCATTTCGCAGGTTAAGATAATCCTTACCTTTGTGTTTCTTTCTCCTTCCATGGTTTGAATAGCAGACTCCCTCACCATATTAAAAAAGGAGGCAAGGTCTTGATATCGAGAAGAAGGAGCGTAAGAAAATTGTCTCACAGCGCGCTCTGCTGAATGCTCAGTCATATTAAACTTTATTTTATAAGGTCTAGGAAATACGACGCCTTTGAGAGACTTAATTGTTTCTTCCACTCCATTTCTCACGCTGCTCACTGCATTTTTCACCGTAGTTGGAACGTAGGGATCAACGAGAGCATTTATTTTGTTGAAACCGTTGTAGACAGTCTTTGCCATTCTTGAAAGCCATCCTGATGCAGAAACAGGTGTAATGACGTTTGTTGAATCGACAACAGGTGTGTCAAGGATGGATGGTTCATTTCTTGTTACTCAATTTTGCAAGCGAGCAGGCCCGAATGAAATCAAGTCATTTGAAACGGAACGAGGAGCAGGAATCGGCCTCGGAGCAGGAACAGGTCTTGCAGCAGGCAAAGGTCTCGCCTCAGTCGTGCGTCTACGAGCTACATGTTGAGGAGCAGGACCATACCCAATGATGGGTTTTGTATTTTGTATAGCGTTAATGAGCTCAGCTTTTCTCATTCTTGAGATGCCTTTGATGCCTCGATCATCAGCCATCTCTTTTAGATTTTTCACAGTCATCATATCCATTTTATAAAGGAGAAAAAAAATCTTTAACCCATTTCAATTTCTGCCGTGATCAAAAATTTTAATTTTCAGCAAATTAAAATTTCGTTACGACTTAATCACTTTTATTTGATAACCATGTTTATTGTCAAAGTATTTCCAGTAGTGTCCCATTTCTTTTCTTAATTGGTAATGAGACTTGTATTCAGTCACCTCACCCGTTTCCACATGGGTAATTTTATAAGTGAAAGGATGTTTTCTAATTTCAACAAGCCTTGCCCATTTAGGATCGACAGGCTTTTTCTCCTTTTTTTCATGCTTTCTCGGCCTTCCCACAGGTTTCCTTTCTTTCACCTTTTTCATAAATTCTTCTTTATCGAGCAAATTGTTTTCATACGCGATCAGTGTCAAAGCCAACAAATTGTTTGATGTTTTGTTAACACCATTTTCCCTCAACAACTCTTTCAAATCCTTTTTTGTGTAATGCATTTTTATTACTGAAAGATTTTATTCTTCTTAATTCAATTTTTTTTCAATTCTTTTCAAAGAATTACCATTGACATGGACAGTTAGATTTGCAAAACATACGTTCGCAATCTATATATGAAGATCTACGTTTTGGAGTATCTTTCTTAACAACAGGTGGTTCTTCCACATATTCAATAATTAGCTTGTCGCCCAATTCATCAAATACAATGGTTTCGTCAATAACCTCCATCTTTACTTGTACTTAAATTTATTTATCTCAAATTCAATTTTTTTCAATTCTTTTTAAAGAATTAAAAATCACTTGTGATTTCCAGTGATCCAAAGGATCTTAAACAAGATAATTGGCAAAAATTTCGCTTATTGAGTCGTATACATGCGCTTGACCCATTTCATCAAATCTAATCGTATACTTTCTTCCCCACTCGTCATGTGCAGTAAATTCGCATCCAGCCGCATGAATTTCTTTGTCTTCATCAAACAAGTGCGCACGACCCATTTCATCAAATTCAATCACATACTTCCTTTCCATATTTTTTAATCGTTATCATTGATCTTAATCGAGTTCAATTTTTTCAGATTCTTCGAATTTTTTGATTCTTTAAAAAGAATCAAAAAAGGATCTCAAAAAGGGTGATTTTAAGGTCTTAGTTCATCCATTTCAAATAATAAAATGGTGAAGTCGATTTGATTTTTCATCTCTTCTAGACGCTCAAAGTCACTCATCAGCAGTTCCTCTTCACCAAAGAGTTGGATCATTCGGTAATGCTCTCCATCAAGGGCATGAACTAAATCTCCTTCATAAACCTCATCATTAAACATTTCACTGTGTTTACCTAATATATATTTCAGATGATAAATATCGTGTTCAAAAAGCCTTTTAATTTTGCATATGTCTTTTTTACTCAAATGACTTTTCCCGATTTCCATAAGCAGCTGATTTCTGAGAGGGCTGAGGTCTTAAATCATTTCATGAATTGGCATGTAGCTCTTTTCAAACGCATCTTTCATCAACGGTCTTTTCAGTTTCCAATAAACTTTAAGTTCAAGCTTGTAAATTTTTTCAAGCATTTTTCCAGACTGTCTGAGCTTGTCAATTGTGCTTTGCATTTTATCCATCTTTTTTAATCGCTGTCAATGATTTTACTCGAATTCAATTTTTTTTTCAGCAAATTTTTCACTTGAAAAAGATCTTAAGCAGCAGGAGCGCAATCAGATTCTTCCCACTCTTCTGCAATTAACTCTCTTTCCAGCAATCTTCCCATTTCTTCAGCCTCATCAGACGAATCATCTGACGAATCATCATCTTCAAACTGTCTTCTCATCTCTTCAAACTGTCTGTCCATCTTTTTTAATCGCTGCAAATCTCGAGTTCAATTTTCAATTCTTAAAAAAGAATTAAAAATTCAGAGAGGATCTTAATGTCTATTCTTATAATCTGGTAACACAAGTTCTCCAAACTTACCTTCTTTATTTATATAATATTTTATTTTAAGTATGTTTGCCGTTACCCTATTTTTGTAATTTCTACTTTTTCATCACCCGGCTTGTATAATTCATATCCACCAAAAAATTTATCTTTTGAAAATTTGCTTTGATTATTACCCATCTTTTTTAATCGCTGTCAATGATCTTACTCGAATTCAATTTTTTTCAGCAAATGGAAAATATTCGTATTTTTGAAGCATCGTGTCCATTTTCAGTTTTGCCGACATTTTTTTCTTTTCTTCCCAATCACAGTCCAATTCAAGAACGCGTTTGTCGATCGCTCTCAGCTTTTCTCGCTTTTTCAAATGGATCCACTCTCTGTTGCGCTCTTTGATTTTTTTTCTCCATCCTCGAAAAGTCATCCTCTTTTTCTTCCCACAACATCGCGTAAAGCTCGTCTCCTTTTTCATCGCTGTACATTTCAGGAATTTTGAACGAGCCACTCTCATCCTTGAACGCAAGAGCCTCGAGCTGTCTTTTCTTTTTTGCATCAGGCTCTCTTTGGCTGCACTCCAGAAAAAACGGGTGAAACGTCATTTTATTTAATGATCTCAATCTTAATTCCTTTTTCATCTATTTTTCCGTTTCGCCTCTCAAAATAATTGCTGCTGCGTCCCGTCTCTTTCATTGCTTTGTAAAGAGAGCCGTATTCGATCACTTCTCCTGTTTCAGCATGAGTCATTTTTACAGCCACGGGATTGTTTCAGATCAAACGGAGCCTTTCGTATTTGGAATCTATCGGCTTGACATCCTCCATCATCGCATTTTTATGGATCAGATGGTTCTCCAGCGCAATCATCGCCAAACCCAGTTTGCTTTTCGATGTTTTGGAAATGCCGTTTTCGATAAGTAAATTTTTCAAATCCTTTTTCGTATAAATCATCCTTCTATTAAGGATTTATTTTTTATCTTAGGATTCTCAAAGAATCAATACACAACGTTCATTTTGTTTCCGTCGGATTTGATTCTGAGCAGCTTGTCAGAGATCACCACGGCAAAGGCTTGAGTGTCTGCAGGAACGTTTGCGTTAAAGGTGGCTTTAATTTGCACGTCCAACACGGTCGATTTTAACCTCTCAGCCTGCTTGCTCACGTCAAAAACGAAAATAGGGCAAATGTGCCTGTAGTTCAGCGCTGTTATATTCGGCTGGGCGACAATTTCGCTGATTCCAAAAATCTTGTTGTCAAACTTGCATGCGTCTCTATAAGCCCTTGAAAATTTGTTGTTTGTAAAGGCTAAGTCGTAATCCACAGCAGGATACCTTTCGCTGTTTAAGGTCACATACATGTTTTTCAAATCGCAGTGGTTAAATACGGAAGGGTTTAGATCTTGACTACCGTCTTTATTGGTCTGAAATCCAACAATGATGTACCTCGGTCGTTCACTGGCTGATCTAGCACTTAACCTCCAACTGAACGTATTGGACACTGGCACGGCAATGGTGTCGCACTGTCTGGATCTAAACGTCAACGGAACGTCCACTTTGGACTCGATGAGTTTGTAAAGACGGTTGTTTGCCATAACAGAGGGAGTGACATGAGGCATAAACAAAGACAGTTTGCTCAAGGTTACTTTTCCTGCAGCTGTTGCCTCGCTCTTAAAAATCGCATCAACGTCGCTCTTTCTTACAAGGGTTATTGTGTGCTTGAATCCGTAAAGAACTTTTTCGTAATCTTCACATAAACCAAAAATGTGCTTCAAAGGAATGCAAAATGAAAAGCTCCCTTTATCAGCAGGCTGCTTAATGATGAAATCCTGTCTTGCGCTAAAGCCGCTATTACCTGCAAGATCGGCAAGGGCAGTGCTGTCTTTTTGCCACAGCTGATTCATTCCTTCCGACACTTGGAACTCTACAGGATATTTCAGGAAACCCAGCAAGGTAGTGGCTTGACCTGGACTGTATATGGTCTCAATCTCTTGATTCGACAACTGATAAGAAATCTGACTGAACAGGTGCATGATGCCGTTGTTAACAAGAGTAACCACATCCGCATCCACATAGGAAGTACCGTCTGCTTTTGTCAGTCTTCCTTCCACCAAAAGGTATGCATCACAGGGACGCGTGAACAAATCTTGCTGCTCAATATTGATTCTTATCTCACCGGGCGTGTTTAAATTGGTGCTAACCGGTTCATATTCGTGATATTCATATCTCTCAATATCTTCATCAATGATGATTTCTTCTGTAATGTCTAAAACATCTGAATTTGCCATTTTTCTATACCAAAGAAAAAAAATTTTCAGATCCGTGGCGGCATTAGATTCTTGGAATCCGTGGAAATTCTTTGAATTTTTATGCGATCTTCAGTCCTCTTCCCATCTTCACTAGGTCTTGGATTCGGATGGCGTTTTTCATGGACAGAGACCCTCCAAGAGAGGAATAATCGCTGCTCACCTTTGGAGGTTCAACCATTCCGGAAATAATGTCTTTGCTTTTTTGAGTAAGCGGAACCTTTTTAGAACCTTCAGATCTATGGAAAGAATTTTTAGGAGTTCCAGTCTTGGCATACACCTTTTCTAGCGCCTTTTTGCCTTGGTCAATAGCCACATCTTTCGCTGTCGCAATCGCCGAAGAAGTCAACTCTCTCCCTGCAGATTTTGCAGCTGTAATCGCCTCTCTTCCCAACTCGCTTTTTGCAATCTTGCCAGCCAAATTAGACGCTGCTCTTGACGCGCCCGATGCTGCTGCTCTTTTTAAAAAATGACGCAACGTGTCCATGATTCCACTTCCTCCAACAACGTGTTTCTTAACATATCTGTTTCTGTAAATGATCATTTTTAAATACGAGAAAAAAATTATTTGGATCCTTCAGATTCTTTGAAATCACACCTCGATGGACTTCATTATCGATTTGTACTGGTTTTTGCTAATCACCTTTTGCCTCAACAGCTCATCGCAAATGCTCACAGCTTCATTTCTCGATCCCGTATTCCCAGCACGACAAGAAGCCACGCTCAATTCAAGCTTTTCCACCAACGCATTCGGATCGCTAGGAAGAACGATCACTCCTAAACCTTTCTTTCTCCTGTCATAAGCTTTTTTCATGCGATCCTTGTAGTTATTATATTCTTCAACGCTCATCGTATCTTTCCCTTCTTCAATGCGTGCTAAACCTTTACGGTACTCCTTTTTTAACTGTTCCTTCCTCTTTTCTTTTTCAGCAAGATTTTGATCAAGCATTTGAAGATCGTGACTAGTAGGAGCTGAAACAGGATCTTCTCTACCCTTGTTAGATTTCAGCTCATTTTCAAAAGGAATGATGAATTGATTGTATTTTTCAATCTCTGAAGCTCTGGGTTTGTTATACCTCGCATCCGACTTTACAGCCTCACTCTCTACTAAAATTTTCGAGTAATTAGCCACATCTTCTGCTGTCACGTTCTTTGAAACGCTTGGATTGGTCATGAGATCCCAAAGACCTTTTGTTCCTTCATACTTTTCACCTCCAACAATCATATCGTTTCCTTCAAACATCACTCCCATTTTTCCAATCGTATATTGACCATCGCTTTTGCTCAATTCAAACTTGTTCTTAAAGCTTCTTTTAAATTTTGCTCTTGTGTCCAGATCAAACAAACTTTTTATAAATTGGTCGCCCTCAGGAAAAATAGATCCTGTTGATTCTAAATACTGCTCTGCCTCGCTTTTAACTTCGTTTTTAGCCTCGTTTTTAACTTCGGATTTTATCTTTTTGAGCGTCTTTTTGTTGCTTTGAATAAGAGGTTTAAACCGCTTTCCCACATACGTCTGAAAATTTGCATCTAAAATGTTGTCGTTGATGCTGTTCTGATAAATCCTCTTTCTTCTGTCATTAATCTCTCTCACAATTTCATCTCTTTTGTTCGGGTCTTGTATTTTAAAAAAAGACATGGTTTTTAAAATACGATAGAAATTATTTTTCAAGATTCTTTGAATCCGTGGAAAAAATATTTAATTTTTTTTATAAAAATTGTTAAACGCTTTAATCGCGTCATCTCGACCTTTTTGGATCAAGTTCTCTTTAGCCAATTCATCTATTCCGTTTTTAGTTTTGGTTCGTATTTCCTCCGTCATGGTCTTAAACTTTTGAAGCTCACCAAGATCAACTGAAACTCTGAATCGCTTATTTTATTATCCATCAACGCTTTGGAAATGTGCTCTCTAATCGTGTTCAATTTTGACTCTGCCAGCACTTTTATCTTTTCATGCTTTTCCGCTTTCAAAGCCATTCTTTTGTTCACTTGACCTCCGACAATCGATAAAAAACCCATTCCAATAGCTACCCCTTCACACGCAATCGCTGCTGGACTTGCAATAATCGTAGACAAAAGTCCTATTCCAGTCGCACCCAATGCTATGCACAATCCCTGCATCGTATTGTCCACATTCGAAATGATCCTGAAAACGCGATGGTACTTTTTGCTGAGATGAACTCTCTTCTTCCTCTCGTTGTCAATCTCTTTTTGGATCTCACTTATTTTTTGAAGACGGTAAACGTGTCCATCATCCGCTGGAGCCGTTGGAAGAGTGGGGTATATTTCTTTATAACTGTTATATTCCATTTTTTATTAAGGAGAAATAAAAAATTTTCTTCCCTCAGATTCCATGGATCCAAAAAGGATCTAAAAGAAATTCACGATGCAAAGGCTTTCTCCCTTTTTAATCACAACGTCTTTGTCGCTTCTGTTATAAATTTCCATGAAGATGTTCTCTACAGACTCTGAAAAAAGCAAAAAGTGACTGAAATAATTCAGCTTTAAATTTAGCTCATGCCTTAAATTCACCAAAGCAACATTTCTATCCACTTTAATCCCAAACATAAAAACAATCGTCTGTTTGGATAAACGGTTCAACTTAGTGTCTCTTTGAGCAAATATTTCACATCTGGAACGTCGACAAAGCCGTCTAGGAGGATGATCCAAATGATCGTTAAAATAAACGGTGCCTTTCAACTTATTCTCGTCAATACAAATGATTCTTCTCATCTTTTTAACAGTAAAGGAAACTTTTTTCTTAATCTTTCTCTTCTCTCTTTTGCGATGATATCGTTTTCCTCCTCTTCTTTTTTACATTCATGAAAATATCGACATTTCTCTTTAGTTTCTGCTATTTGCAAAAGTTTATCGCAGGTTCTTAAGATCCTTTTTGGATCCGTGGAATTTAACTTGTTAATTTTTAATGCTTCAGACATTTTCATTTGTGTTGAAATTTATTTATTTTATTTTGCATAATATTTTTTCATGGTTCAGCTAAACCTATGTCTGGAAATCACTAGTGATTTTTTAAGCATAATAAAACACTTGACCGAGAAGAAGGTAAAAGCTTCCGGATTGACCGACTTGTGCGTCACCGGAGTTGAGCGTGACGACGAGCCTTCTTCCGGCTGAGACGCTGGGCATGGAATCTGCTTCTCCAAAATTTCTGTAAAACGAAATGGTGGTGGTGGAACCGATGGAAGCAGTGGATTGGTATACTAGATCTGACGACTTGTTGTTAAACGAGGTTAAGTTTATCCCATTCCACGACGACAAGTAAAAATCTTCTAATCCAGACGAGGAAAAGAAGCATGTGCTGTCACCGTCGTAACCAGGAAAGTAGGTGTAATTGTTGGTGCTGTATGGAGTCCAAGGAGTGAGAACGGTTCCGTTTCCAGGAGGTAAATTTCCATCATACATTCTGACTCTGGATTCCCACCAGTTTCCAGAAGACCCGATGATGTGCACTCTGATGTATTTGAGAAAGACACCGTTTCCTTTCCCGTTGGTGTTCATCAAAACATATTCGCTTCCGTAAGTGGTGTTTAAATATCTGAAGGTCTTGCAGTACAGTTTGAAAAGAGGAATGGTGGCAGGAATAGAAGAAAGAGTGGAAATGAACGGTTGAATCCAGTAAGTGATGGCTGTAGCATTTTTGTTCACCAGTTGAATGGAGACGTCGTTTCTAAAAGGCATGTCCAACGTAAAGTATCCTCCCATTGAAGTGGCGCTGGCAACGTTGCATCCTTGCAAAGAGTTGGCGTATGCAGGTCCTCCTCCGAGAGGACTAAAGAGCAAGTCACAAGCAAGTCCAGTGTTGTCCACGTCTATTCCTTCCGTGGTTTCTGCATAATTCCCCACATTGATTTCTCCGTCTGTACAGATTCGAATAAAAACATTTCCAATGGTTCCACTCACAGCTAGCCACAGCCTTCTCAACACTCCAGATTTTCCGGAAAACGCAAACACAGGAGAAGTGGTTAACGTTGCGACCGTTTGAGACTTAAACCCCAAACTGGTGAAACTGGATCCTGGAACGACACTGGTCAGACTCGATTTTTGCAACAATAAGTCCACATAACTTTTTGTCGCAGCGTCTTGCGCGTTTGAAGGATCAAGCACATTGATCACCTTGTGAGAATTCAAATCCAAGTCCGCTGTTCCCACAGCGCCTGATGCATGCGTGTCCACGTAATTTTTGGTGGCTGAATCCGAAGCAGAAACGGGTTCCGACAGATTGGTCAATTTGTGTGATGTCATGTTGACGTCTGTGTATAAAATATTGGAATAAGCCACTTTAGTGTCTACATACCCTTTTGTTGCTGCGTCGTGAGAAGTGGTTGGATCTTTCACATTGAGTAATTTGTGGTTGTTTAAATCCATGTCAGCAGTGATGGTGCTCGTTCCATCTGTTTTAACGCACATGCTTGAGCTGACGTCGACGTAATTTTTAGTGGCGGCATCGTGAAGATTGGTCGGTTCGTTCAAGTTGATCGCTTTGTGAAAATTTAAATCCAAGTCCGCAGCTCCAATAACCGTTCCTCCACCTGACGAATGCGTGTCCACGTAATTTTTGGTGGCAGCATCGTGCGAAGTGGTTGGTTCTGCCAGGTTGATGATTTTGTGAGAGTTGAAATCCAAATCTGCAATGATGGTGCTGTTTCCATCTGTCCTGATATACAGTTCGCCTGAAATAGAGGTTGAATAAGGGTTGTATAAATAACGACCCAATTCTGATCTACCAAATTTGTCAATCATTTTTATATGTCTCAGATTTTATTTTTGGCTTCAGATTAGATCCGAAGGATCTTTGGTAGTCTACGACTTCTTACCACAAGGTGTTATTAATGCTTTGAAAGTCAAGGCCTTCATCCCATTTTTTCAGGACGTAAAGACACAAGTGACCGCAATAAGAGGTATTACCAAACTGCACTCTTTCGCTGTTGTAATAAACAGGACTCTTCAGATAGTCAACCAGTTCGACAAGAGGAGGTTGAGCATAAGAATCAAAACTGCATTTCTTATCACCGTCTTTGTACCAGCACACCCAATGAAATCCTCCAGTGCCAGAGTCTCCCGTATTCACAATGCCACATTCTTTTCTTCTCGGTTTTTTCGGCAATGTGTCTCTTTCAAAAACACCTCGAAAGTTTTTTATTTTCAGCTTCTTTGCTGCTTCAAGCAATTGAAAGTTGGTCAAAGCCTCGTTAGGCATAACAATTCCTTCGACGTTGATCATTTTTAAATTCGTGCAAAGTTTAAAAATTTCACAAGTGAAATTCCAGTGATTCAAAGAATCTTAAAAATCACTTGTGCGACATTGTCGCCATGGCGATGTAATCGGGATCTAAAAATTAGAAGCGTCGGCTCCGTTTTGCAACAGCAATTTGACCACTTCATCATGGTTGCGATTAGATGCCATGTCTAGCGGTGTTACTCGATGATCATTTTGCGCGTTCACATCAGCCCCGTGTTGCAACAACAATTCGACAGTTTTTAGACTACCGTTCATACTTGCCAAATGCAACGACGTGCATTTTTCGTAAGTTTGCGCGTTCACATCGGCCCCGTTTTCCAACAACAATTTGGAGACTGCAAGATCACCTTTTTGAGCTGCTATGGTCAGTGGTTTCCACATGCTGTTGCACTTTGTGTTAACGTCGGCTCCGTTTTGCAACAGCAATTTGACGACGGCGAGATGACCTTCGCGAGATGCAAAGTGTAACGGAGTCCATTTTTTATCGTTTTGCGCGTTCACATCGGCACCGTTTTCAATTAAAATTTTTACAGCCCCGGCATTACCGTTTTTAGATGTCAAATGAAGAGGCGTGCGTCAATTTTTGTCTCGCGCGTTGACATCGGCTCCGTTTTGCAGGAGGAATTGGACAATTTCGACACAACCGTTTTGATTCTCCATCATTTTATATGAAAAAAGATTTTCTTTAACTCATTTTTATTTTCCTCATCAGCTCTCCTTTTCGCAACAATCTTTTTTATTTTTTCCCACTTTGAACCCAACGTTTTGAATAACAGGATGATTATTAGGAAAAAATCTTCCATCTTTTATATGAAAATAAAATTTATTTAAACTCATTTTTATTTTTCCTCATCAGACTCCATTTCACCTAAATCCAAATCACCCATAATGCTTTGAACCAAAACAGGAGCATTTTTAGTGATGAAGAATTCTAGAAGCTTGACTTGAATCGACTCTACCTGTGATCCAATGAAAACGCCTTCAATTTTTAAAGACGCAATGGCAAAACACCTTTGACGAATATACTCCAATGGATCTGCCTTTACCAT
This sequence comes from Hydra viridissima, assembly GCF_058129835.1. Classification (NCBI taxonomy): domain Eukaryota; kingdom Metazoa; phylum Cnidaria; class Hydrozoa; order Anthoathecata; family Hydridae; genus Hydra; species Hydra viridissima. The sequence continues at coordinate 4,665,725 of NW_028324310.1, forward strand.
CTTTTTGTTCTCCCTTTTACTAAACAAGGAAGTGATGTTCTTTTCTTTTCTATACAGCTTTCCGAAAAAAATGGAAGATGAACTTTCTGACTTTTTCTTAAAAATGGATAAATCCTCTGTCATTATTTTTTTTGTTCTTCCTCCTTTTTTCAACAACGCTGTCTTAAGAATGACTTGCTCGCGAAGAAATTTTGTTATTTTTTCAGTCACCTCCATAAACTTTTCTTCTTCTGATCCCTTTTTATCGTCATGAGCAACAAAAGACATGGAATATCCAGTCAGCTCTTTTGTCTTTGGATCAAAACTCTCAAACACACCCAAAGAATACAAAATGAGGGTTCTTAAAATAAAAGGACCTTTTCCATTGTCATACTCGTAATACAAAGGAATCTTTTGATACTGAATTGGTCTTGTGGCTGCGTAAATCTCCCCAGCTATTAATTTACTCTCGTCAAAATTCTCAATCGTCACGAAATTCATCTTTTTTAATGGAAAAGAAATTTTTTTAGATCATTTCATGATCCGACACTTTGACTTGCTTCTTGACTTTATTTATTTTTCTTCTAGCATATTCAAACATATCCTCCAGCCGCATGCCACTTTTTTCAAAACGAATCCCTCCACACTTTATTTTCAACTCAAATTCTTCACATCGACGAATAATGGTGAAATCCAAATCATTTTCAAAGCTGTAAATCTTGTAATGGTACTTTTCTTCATAAGGCGAATAATAATACGACTCCTCGTAATCCTCCGTCTTAAGGTACTCATCTATAAAGGGCTGAAACAAAACCATCATCTTGCTCATTTTTTAATGAACCTGAAAATTTTTTTTGGAAAGGAAATGACCAATGTCGCTCGAAAGCAAACTGATCAATTCTTTATTGTCTACCCACGAATTAAACGAGTCTGGATACCCCAACCATTTGACCAATGATTTTTTATTAGTCTTTCAAACGATTTTTTCAATTCTGAATATATCCTGATGCGTCTTTTGCATCTCCTGCTCGTAAAAAGTGCCTTGAATATCTTCACCGTTAGCATCAGCGATTTTATACGTGGGAGGATCCGTATACTGAACTTTTGACACGGTAAAAACCTCTTCAGTCCATCTCGGTGTATACCCCTTTTCAAAATGAGACTTCTTTTTTGTGATTCGCACTTTGTCACCCATAGAAAATTTCGGTTTTTCTCTTTCTCTCTGTTTACCATTTAGGTTCATCCAGACCTTATTTTTATTCTTTTCATCACTGGCTTCCACTGGAGTCATTTTGATGGAAGAGTGCCTTGTGCAGTTGTAATTTTTCACCGTCTTATCTAATACGTCAATATATTTATTGGTATTGTTGGCTGAAAAATATTTAAACATTCTCTCTTTCATCGTTCTGTTCCATCGCTCAACTACACAGCTTTTTTCCTCGTTTTCAGTGGAATACAATTGTACACCCAACGCTTTCACATGCTTGTTGTAAAATTCTTTTCCTTTATCCACCCACAATTTGACGCATTTTCTTTCTTTGAAAATCTTTTTCAACGCTTCAGCTACTTCAAAGCCTGTTTTGCTTTTTAACGGAACGATCCATCCATACTTTGAAAACACGTCAATCACCATTAGCAAATATTTTACGCCGTTTATGAATTTTGAAAACGATTGCATGTCTACCAAATCGGAAGCCCATATCTCATCAATGTCGTTCACAATCACCCTTCTTCTTTTAAAATGACGAATAACCGGTTTATGAAGCTCCTCTGCAAGCTGATCCGTCCATTTCAGAGGCATTTTTTTTTTTTTTTAGATCTTTCAGATCCTACACCCAATCCAAATTTAGCTTTGGCTTTAATCACCGGCGTAATAAGCTTTCTCTCATTAATCTCTCTTTGAGTGGGGCTTGGAATGGAGTTCATTTCTTCAAGCATCATTTGATCTGCCACATTCCTGTTTTGTCGGTCGTTAAAATATTTATACGCCAAATCATGGTGATACGCTGCATTGTCAACTCTGACTACCGGCTTGCTCCAATCTTGATACATGTCCGTAGAAGTCAACCTCTTATCCAGGTTTGTGCCAGGCCCTGCAAAGTTCATCCCAGGAATATGCATTTCTCCTGGAAATTTTGCCCATGGAAGCTTGATTTTGCTCGACAGCTTATTAATCGATTCGACCAAGTCACCTCCTTTTGTTTCTTTAGCAATAAACTTGCATTTTGTCTTTCCGCAAGAGTCGCAAGTCCCTTTTAACATAGGTCTGTTGTTTTTTGTCATCTCATTTTTCAAGTGAATGGTTTCAGTTTCTCTTTTGCATTTAACGCAGTACATTTTAAATACAAGAAAAATATTTTTTTAGCTCATTAAAAATGGAAGTCATTGATTTGTCATGGAATATCGGAAAAACCAAAAGATACAACAACAAGCTTTTGCCAAGAAGCATTCGAGGAATCATCGTCGGAAAGTCCGGTTGCGGAAAAACAACCTTACTGCTCAATTTACTGCTTAGACCTGGATGGCTGGATTATAACCACTTGCAAGTCTTTGGCAAATCCCTTTTCCAACCCGAATGCAAAATACTCAAAAAAGCTTTTGAGAAGAAACTACCAAAAGAAGTCATTCTACAATTATTCAACATTCAAAGCCAAATTGAAAAGCTAAGCTCCAGTCTTGAAGCCGTCATTGAAGAAATATCAAAAGAATGGGACGGAGAAACAGACATGGAATGTCAATTTTTCGAAAGTGAAGAAGACGTGCCTGAACCTGAATCCTTAGACTCAACCAAAAACAATTTGATAATCTTTGACGATTTGCAACTCACTAAACAAAACAAATGCGAAAAATATTACATCCGAGGAAGACACTCCAACGTTGACTGCTTTTCCTCTCTCAAAACTTACTTACTCCTTACTCCCAAGACAAACCATCAGAGAAAATGCTAACTTTATTTGCCTCTTTCCTCAGGACGATAAAAATATCAACCACATTTATCAAGATCACGTTTCCAGCGACATGAAAAAAGAAGAATTTAAAAAGTTTTGCAAGTACTGCTGGTCTCAACCCCACGGATTTTCTGTTATCGACTTATCCTCCAAAAAAGACCATGGAAAATACAGAAGCGGGTTGGACGATTTTTATTTTCCAAACGTATAAAAAACATGTCTGGATTTTATTTGCTTGACAAATCTAAAAAAGATCTTCCCACCGTATCAAACAGCTCCATGAAAACATACTTTGAAAGACCCATCGAGCTGGATTTAAACAAACAGTACGAAATGGCTCTTGTTGGACTCGAAACCTATCGAAGCTACCCCAACATCACCTCTAAAAATAACGTTTTCAGATACAGTCCAAACGCTGGATCGAACAGCTACACCATCTACATTCAAGAAGGATCCTACGAAATCAACCAGCTCAACGAATACCTTCAAAATGAAATGCAAAAACAAACAGGAAGCTTGTACAGAGTAGACGGAGTCACCATTACAGCAAACGAGTCTTCGTTAAAAGCTGTATTAAAATTTGGAAAGCCTACAGCAACGACAAGATACTGGGTTGATTTCAACGTCAATAACAGCATAGGATCGCTCCTCGGATTCGATAGAAACGAATACACCTACGTCGAAAAAAAAGAAGACCCTGTTGACCCTAATAAAGTCACAAGCGTCATCGACACTTACGAGTCTGAAAATATCGTGAGAATTGAAGAAACTGCAGTGATCCGAGTCACCAACGACATTATCGGTTCGTCTTATTTAGACGGAAGAACAACAAACGACATTTACTTCTTTTACCCACAAGTTGAACCCGGAACCAAAATTGTTGAAAAACCTTTTCAGTTGATTTACCTTCCCATCGTTGTCAGCAAAATTTCAAGAATGGAAACACAAATCGTTGATCAAGATGATCACTTGATCGATTTTAGAGGAGAAGACATCATTGTCAGATACCACATCAGAGAAAAAATCTCATCCACTCTACACGATCTTTTCTCCGGAAGCGCTTTCAGTCGGTAAATTTCACTTGTGAAATCCACGGATTCAAGAATCTGAAAAAAAAATTTTCTACTCTATTAAAAATGTACCAAAAGATCAAACTCAACATTTCAAAAGGACAAGCTGACAAAATTAAAAAAGCGTTGCATGATAAAACTGCAACCAGCATAAAACTCACTCATCAAGACTTGAACGGTGAACATATTCTCGCTGTCACTAAAACCCAATTGAACAAAATTGCAAAAGCATACGACCACGGAAAAGGCATCACGCTCAAACTCAGCAAAAAACAACTCATGCACAACGCAAAAGTAGAAGGAGGATTCATCGGGGCTCTTTTACCTTTACTAGGAATGATCGGAAGTACCATCGCCACAAAAGTCGTCCCTGCTCTTGCCACTGGACTACTCTCTGGTGTTAGAGCCTCTGCCGGTTCTGCCATGGTCGAACTCAAACTCACGTTTTGAACGCTTTCCGTCGCCACCTTAATATTATACGCAAACTGGTCTAAAGATTTCACGGCGATTTCTAAACTTCCCGCATTCAAAATCGACAAAGTCAACTCGCTACCCATTTTAACCGTTTTAAACACCTTGCTCACATAACTCTCAACACCCACATGCAACGATTCCTCAAATTCAAACACGTACTCATCAAAACGATCTGCAAAAAGATCCACCTCAAACATTAAATTTATCGTTGTTTTTGTTCGCACACTAATCCCTTCTTTACTTATTCGCAAACACACCATCCTCATGTTATTGAACAAAAGATCAAACAACGCTTTCACTTCACCTGCACGCTTTGTTCTCGCTATAAACATTTTTTAAGAAAATATTTTTAAATCATTGCACATGTTAAGAAATTGAATAAAAAGGTAAGAAAAAGCGTCGAATATTAATTTTTATACTTCTTCTTGATAAGAATTTTAAAAACCCTATCCATGCGCTAGAATCCTTAAGTATAGGAAACTGGCTCATGCGCTAGAACCGGCATTTTACAGTAGTGACTTGTTTGAAGAGATTAAATATTTGCAAAATCATTATAAGGGAAACTACTCTCCAAGAAATATTTTAGACTTTATTTGTTTAAACAATTTGAATGCAGCTTTGGGAAACTTATTTGTCTCTCTCAGAATACTTTTAACTCTACCTGTATCTGTTGCAACAGCAGAGAGGAGCTTTTCCTAGATAAAATCAATCAAAACGTATATTCGCTCAACAATGACACAGGATAGAATGGATGGTCTGGCAATGCTATCAATAGAACAAGCAATTGCAAAAGAATTGGACTTAAAAGATATGATTAAATCATTTGCTATTACAAAAGCAAGAAAGGTTAAATTGTAAATAAATATTGAAAGTTCACCACGAATGTCCATAATACGATTTATTTTTATACGGGGGAGGGGAGGGCCAATTGAAAAATGGCCACAGGCGCCATATACCCTTGAGCCGGCCCTGTCAACATCAGCGTTATTTCTTAAAATATTAAGAATGTCTAGCTATATAAAATTAAACTTAAAACTTGGTTCTACAGTTGTTATCTTTAATAACTAAAAGGAAGTTGATGTGACTGGTTAGACGAGACCAAAAACGTCTGATGAATCCGACAGACTTTAATATAATTTATTTTCAATTGTTTAAAACAAAAGATTTGTAACAATACGCAACGAGCATGGTTCGCAAAAAAAAACTAAAGGTTGCACGTCCATCTCTTATAGGTCCATGCTTACGGCCTACTTGTCTGAATTATATCCAAGGGATTCTTCGTCCATGAAAAAGTCACACAACTGCCATTAGACGATGTAAATAAATAAGAGGATCATCGTCGATAAGTTGTTATACGGTCTCGATATTATGTGGCGTTTTTGTTGCGATTGGTGTTCCAGGACGGTCTTGGCCTTGATGCCCTTGATACCGGGTTTAAATCAATCAATCCGTCTCCATGTACGAAGGAGCGGTGTTTAGGTATGTTTAAATCAATTCGCCGTTGATATCCTTGACTAATATTCCCGGTTTATTGTAAACTAAAATGTATGCTCGATAAAGAGATTTTTCCTTTTTTTTAATAGAAAAAGTACTTTTAAAATTTCAAAATGAGGCATGATATGTTTATTTCAAAATGATGTATGATATGCTTATTTTGCGCATAATAAAATGCTCTACATCACATCAAAATACTTTGAGATAAATTTTTTTTCAACGAAAAATTATCATCACATCTGAAAACCTCTAAGTATTATTGATTTAAGAGATTTGATTGAATAAAATTATTTTACAAAACAATAGCTCTATTCATAATTTTGCAACGCACAAAACAATGGTTTACGGAGAAGAAGGTCACGTTAATCAATTAAAATGCTCAATTACTGACGATTGGGTTTAAATTTAGAAAAATGAGCTTAAATATAATGTACCATTTAATTGCAGTCATAAAAAAGTAAAACTGTTAATTTTTTTCTTTTATTTTTTTGTTTAATTTGTGTTAAAAATATTTCGTTATATATGGTTTTAGCATTTAAATATTTCGATCTATTAAATTGATCATGAATTCCATCGTGACGGAATCACCAATTTGAGCTTATAAATAAGCTCAAATCGGTGATTCCGTCACGATGGAATTCATGTGATTATTTTAAGCAGTACATGCGAAACATTTATCGTCTTTCGACCGTGTGTTGCGTCATTTATCGCGTATTCCCTCGTGTACTATGTCATTTATAGCGTATTCCTCGTGTACTACGTAATTTATAGGCGTCCCATGATTCAACCGAATCCTAATTTCAATTTAAAACTGAATATGAGAAATTTATTACACAACCGAAAATATTCACGAAAAAAATTAGAACCGAAATAATTTCAATCAAATTTTCGATCGAAATGTCATAAATGTATTTAGATCCGAAAAAATTTCGATCGAATCATTTATCGAAATGTTAAATAATTTTAGAACCGAAAAAACTTCGATCGAAAGTCATAAATGATTTTAGAACCGAAATTCATTGAAAAGGTTTACAATCGAAAGTTTACTGTCTACAAAGTTAAATGTGTTGATTTAAATTAGTTTTAGTGTTAACTAAAACTATCTTGTAAAAATCAATTTCTAATAAAGTTTTTAAATTAAATTAAATTAAAAAAAGAAAGGATTTTGTAATTCGATCCAAATTTTTTCGGTTGTAAAATTCGGTTCTAAAACTTTCGGCGCAAAGAGCATTTTGTAATTCGATCCTGCAATCAAAGTATACGGTTCTATATTGTTCGGTTATGAAATATTTCGGTGATATTTTCGAGGATAAATATTTTCGGCTCTATCATGTGACACGAATTTATAGATCTTTAAAATTATCTTGGAATTATAAAGTTTTATGTTAAAATTTAAAATGCTACTTTTTGTATACAAATTTATTGAAGTACTTCCAATCTAAAACTGAAAAAAAAAAAAAAAAAAAAATCTTTGATTTCGATTGCTTTCAGCATAAAAATTTTATATATTACATGTGGCAAATTTCTACTAAAAAGATTCGTTGTTAAAAAAAATGTTAACTCTACAAAAGGTAATACTTTCGATATAAATTTCAATAAATTAATAAACAAATAATATAAAACATAAAAACCTTCTCGGGTATCAGCAAGCATTTTAAGAATTATTGGTAATGTTCAATGGTTTTATACGTTGATTATCACACTATTTCTAAAGTAGCAGCCGGATAATCAGAATATATTTTCTTATGCCGATCAAATAGCTCTTTAAGGCGCTCAATATACAGTTGATGGAGCTTATCAACATCTGATTGTTGAGGATTGACGTTTTTTACAACACTTATTGGGGCGCCAACTAGAATAATGTAAAAAAAATAAATATCACTTGTTAGCCATCAAATTTGGTCATCGCATTTGTCATCAATACACATATTTGGGTGACCGGGAGAGAAGCCAGAGCAGGAACGGGGAGGGTTGTGTACAGGTATTGTTTGATCACGAGGATCTATTTAACAAATGCAAGTACTTTGTTTTTGGGTTACTTTAAGAGTTACATTTTTAAAAATAGTTATTCCATCATTTCACAATATAATATGTTAAATAAATGTAAATTATACTTGGTAATAACTGATAAAGCTATTTTATATCGTTGGGAATTTCACCGGAATTTTGAATTACCGGTGTAGCGTTTTTAATTTACTGCCATTAAAATTTTACTGCGCAGCAAAATTCCAACGTAAAAATTTTACTGCGCAGTAAAATTTCAACGTTGGAATTTTACTGCTATCGTTATTTTTTTACTGACTTTTTTAATATACAGTTTCTGGCGTTTATTTTTTTGGCGTTTTCAAGATGTACAAAAATATTAACTTTCATAATATCAGGAAATACTTGAATGACAAAAAGTTTCCTGAAGGTGTAAATGAGAGAGGAAAAAAGGCAAACTTTAAAAGGCAATGTAAAAACTTTGCAATCATAGACAACAAATTGATGTATTGCAAAAAAAATAAGGGAAAATGCATAGCTTTACATAAAAAAGTGAATCAAAATCTGGCCTGGAAAGTAAACTATCATTTAATGTATGCATTAAATAATTAAAGTTTCATTAAAAGAAAAATTGAAGTACCATTAGTTTTATAAAACATGTATATTTTTACCCGCCCCTCCCAAAAACTTTAACATCTCTTCTTTTCTTGATGACAGTAAAAAAATAACGAGCGCAGTAAATTTTTAACATTAAAATTTTACTGCGCAGTAAATTTTTAACGCTATAATTTTACTGCGCAGTAAAATTTCAACGGAGTAAAATATTAACATGACACCGGTTTTCGATAAATTTTTATCCCTTTACTGTTAATTACCGGTTTTTTACAGATATTTTAAAAAAGTTTTATAATATTGATAAAATGTCTTCCCTGAATGATGATCTATTGAGAATACCTAGGTGTTTCTTGTTTACAAAATTTTGAATTAATGTGTGAATTAAATTACGTGTGAGATAAATTAAAGATTAGTTTATTAATTCATTAATTAGTTAATGAATTAATAAACTAATCTCAGTTTGGGATGACTGAAAAGTATTGAAGAAAAAAATACGTTATTACCCTGTACTGAAAAAAGAAGCAGCTCACGATTTACATGGAAAGTACACGACTGTTGATAAATATACAAGTGTGAATAATCAAAGGTTACTAAATGTCAATACCCATCTGAAAGAAAAATCTTACAATTTAGGATTGACCATCTGAAAGAAAAATCTTACAATTTATAGATGGTAGTCCTCCATCTGAAGAGGCTAAAAAGTTATTTTCAAGAAAACTAGATGAATTTAGTCTAAATTGGAAACAAGTGGTTTGTCTCACAACAGATGGGGCATCTGTTATGATCAAACTTGCAAAGATGTTACCTTGTTCCCACCAATTTTGTTTAGCACATGAACTGCATTTGTAGAATTAGGTGAAGAGAGCAAGGACATGGAGGTAGAAGTGGATAAAGATATAGAGGAGGAAGAAAATGATGTGGATTTATATGTACCTTTTGTCCTAGAAGAGACTGGCTGGAATCCTAGAAATTTGGCTCAAGATATTCAAGTTCTTATATCCCAAGTCAGATACATTATGAGAAAATTTATGAGAAAATTTAGAAAATCTCTTGTAAAAACGATTTTCTTCAAGAAAAAATTCAAGAGAAGTATGGCAAAAAAACTCTCTCTTCTTATAGATGTGAAAGTAAGATGGAATAGCATGATTATAAGATTTCTCCAAGTTTTGGATATTGTTCAGTTTATTTCTAAAGAGATTGGAATAGACTTTGAGTTTACCAGCGATGAAATTGAACTTTTGAACAATATAGCTTTGATTCTTGAGCCATTAGAAATTGCCTTGAAAAACATTTGCAGCAAAGAAGCTACTTTACTTACTGCACAAGGAGCTTTCCGATTTATTATCAACAAGTTAGAGGATAATTTCTCCTATCTTACATGAAGCATTAAAGAAACTGTATTAAAAATATACAGAGAAAGACAACAGAGCAATTTGCTTGCTTTAATAAGATATTTGAAATCACCCAACTCAGGAAAAACAGATGATCTTCTATCAATTCTTTCAAAGTCTATGTTAGTGAAAATAACTAAATAAATACTACAGTAGCATGCAAAAGTTTATAAACAGCTAAAATTTTCAATTTTTTTTTATCTTTTTTTTTAACTTTTTGACTTTTCAGTGAAAATAAATGAAATTTTCAACAAGTGTTTCTATAACGTGATTACATAGTATAAACTACTCAAAAAAATGATATCTTGTAATGGATAGAGAAACTCAAGATTTATTGAAAACATAATTGTGCAAAAGTTTGTAAACAAATAAAAAAATTCAAAAAAGAGATACTATTTCTAATTCCTTCACAATTTTTCGTCACAGCACATTAGTATTTTGTTGAAGAGCCCCTAAACTTTATTATTGCTTAATAACAACAACGTATAGAGTCAACAAAGTTGATCAGAACATCTATGGAGATATTTGCCCAACAATCCGAAAGCACCTAGAACAAATCATTTTTATTGGTCGGTTTTTCGCCTTTCAATTGACAATCGAAATGTTCCCAAAGATGCTATTTTGGATTTAAATCTGGGTTTTGATAAGACAAGTCTGAAATAAGGATTTTTTTCAAATTGAAAAAATTTTAGATAGAATTTGCACAGTGCTTTAGATTGTTGTCTTGTTGGAAAATCCAACCATGAGGTATCTTTTCCTTTTCATGTAGCAGCATAACATTCTTGATATAATTTGATATAATTTACACTTCTTTTATTCAATTTTTCAGACTGTAAAAACTGGTAATTATATAAAAAACTGGTAAATTTTTACCAGTAAATTACCGGTTCACAACTATACTATTTTGGCAGAGGAATGTGAGATCATTTTTCATGAGATCATATTGCCACATGACAACTTTAATAAATGTCCTTGTTAAATTTGGATTCTTTTCACCTAAGGCCTTATTTTTTAATTAAAAATTGACTTAGAGTTTTAGTTAAATAAGGACTTATTTTTTAAATTATCTTAAATTCAATTCAAAATTAAAATATGGTCTTAAATAAATGTGAACCTAATTAAATATGGACCTGACTCAATCAAAAAGGAACCCAAACGAATAGGAAATATCAAACACAAAATATGGACTTAAGCAAATAGGTTGTAAATGCCCAATATGGACTTTACAGGTTTTAAGGTGTCACAAACCATCATTTTGGTCATCAAAAAAAAAGTTTAAAAAAAAAATTACCAAAATTTTAATACTAACCAACAGTAGTTATTCTCCTTCTAAAAGGAAGGATGCCAAAATTATATTGGAAGATTCCTCGCCCATAAAACACAACTGGTGCAAAAGTTAGCCATCTTCGAACATGTTCCTGTACCTTTCGTAATAAAGAACCATGTTGATTGCTGACTTGTTCATACAACTCATTCTCTCCAAAAGAATAGACTGGTACAAGTTGCGCACTACCACAAAAAACATCAAAATCCTTGTGTCATTTACTTGTGAGAGAGAAAAATTATAGTTAAGTGGCTCTGATCAAAATGCAGTGTGCATTTTGGTTAGAGCTTTTGATATTTATTAGGAAAAATAACTTACCCTGTCATTAAAGCCATACGGATAAACCCTTTTCTGCATTTCAGAGTCAATTTGCAAGAGCCAGGTCTGGCATCTAATGACTCTGCTGCTCCTCCTACAATAACCACAGCTGCATTTCCATTACCCATTGATCCACCGCAAATAAATTCAATGCTTTCCTTTGACACGTCACACATCCCAAGTCCGAGATAGATTTCCCGCACAAAAGGAAACCGGAGCATTACTAAAGGTGAAAAGATAGTGCACACTTGCTATTTGCAAATCATTTTAGTATAATCAATTATTTTTTGAGAATGATTTACAATTTTCTCCTTTAGATTTTATCGCAATTTTTGCATGGTTTTCCTACTTCATTTTTTGATGATATAAAATCAAGTTGCTTTAAATAAATTATTTCTTTCAAAACAAGTTAGTGTAGAGTTTTATAGCTAAGTGAGATTATAACATTAAAAGTTAGACTAACATTTTAAGGTCAATAACCGAGTCTTAATTCCAGGATAAAGCTTGCTAAAGTTGTTTCCATTGGTTGCAAAGTTTCCAAAAGCACCGGCAGTAATGATTCCATGTGGATGGTATCCAAAGATATAATTTTGTGATGGACTTAAATAAGCAGTCTTTACCAGATTGATTGGAAAATAAGAGCAAAAGTACTTCCATATGAACAAGTTTCTCAGCCACCAAATGGGTCGACCACCAAGTGATGAGCACTTTCTATCAAAAACAACCACTACTGCTGTATACAAAACTGAAATAATCCACCATTCTGAAAAAAAGATTGCGATCCAGACAAGTATACCACAGGTATGAGCTAAGAATGCTAAAAAAACACCAAGAAGAACAGCAACAGTTTCTATTCTCCTACGAAAAGGGATGATAAGAGGAGCAAACTTGAGCCATCCCATATCACATATCACATATAATCAAATATCACATATAATCAAATATCCATATAGAATTAAACTAAAAATCTAAAAATAAACTCTATAAATCAAAATTTAAGTTATAGTTTTCATAAGTTACACAAATTTTTAACTATTGACCACATCAAATAAACAACTATTAACAGCAAATAAATAAATAGATTATACAGAAACTCTTTTTGCTCAATATTTTTCAAATAACTTTTTTTCAAGTAAAAAAAGTAAATATTTACAACTCCAAAAAAGAAGATTAAAACAGTCGAATATTTGATTATCAACAATAAAACTTTATAACTATGTTTGAAAAAGAACAAAAAAAAAATTATCAATAACAAGAAAAGAGAAACAAGAAAAGAGATTTAAAAATCAACAGCATGATACACAAAACAACAAATATTATGGTACAATTCTAAAAAAATATTTTCTAAATTGTATTTCCTGAATAATAATTGTACAATTTATTTCTATTAGAATAATCTTTATATCTATAGCATCTATCCCATCTTTTAGCCTCCCCCTTCTCCACACACATCCCACACAATTAAATGATATTACATACTTATCTACTTCTCCAGCCCCTTTGCTCATTAAAAATTAGTGACCAAAAAAACAGGGACAATTAACTTAATTAAGACAGAGGTGGAAAGGTTCGAAAAAAAGAAAAGAAAAAGTAGCTGTATGATTTCTTTATATTTCACTTCACAAATACACTGGTGTTCCTGTAACTTGAATGATCACTGAAAAGAAACAAAAGAAATTCCTAAAATGCAATATTTTTTATTTTATGTATTTTTATTTTATGTATTCCTAAAATGTGACGTATTGAGTTAAAGCATAAATTAAAGCTCAAAGCTGTTTTTAAGTCTTTCAGGAAATCAAAAACTATTTAATATTTTTTTACCTGAATACTTTACATGAAAAAGTTTTTAAAAAGAATCCCGAATACTTTTGCATGCATTAATAACTGAAGAACTATTTAAAAATCCTGTTAAAAAAATCATTTTGAACTCACGTTAAACTAGCCATGTGTGCTTTATACTCCATTATAGTATTCTGTGGTAAATTTAAAACGCGTCGTAATGTGTCCCTAAAATTGTTAAAATTGTTTAGGAAACTATTTATAAAACTATTTTTTAAGACAAGCTAAATGTAAGTATTATGAAATATTTATACTTTAGTTATCAGGGATTTTTTCTTCTGGTTTTAAAGGGTAATTAAAGATAATACAATTGACTACAAGAAAAAAATAACAGAGAACTAAATTCCAAACAAACTCAGGACCTTGGCAATGTGATTCTGAGATAAAAAGTCTCATTTTTCAGAGATTAAATTTTGAACAAATCAAGCATAAGGGTCCGGCTGAAAGAATGAGATCCCAGTTAAAAGGGTTGAGTTTTTGGAACCTACTCAGATTCAGATTTAATTAGCACCTTGGAACATGATAAATAATTAATGGTTGCATTTTATTTACATATACAGGAGGACTACACCACCCACCCATGTCATACAAATTAATAAAGTTTTTAAAAGTATCCCTCTCATGCCAATCCCAATCATCATATTATCATTAACAGCTATTTTCTTTATATGAAACATATCTTATGAAAGTTTACACATAATGCAGTTGATCAAGAAATAAAGGAAAAATCTGTAGCAAAGCGGACATACATTCAAGTATGAAATAAGTTATTAAATAGTGATAACATATTACTTTATGTTATCACTATTTACAAAAAATACCTTATTCTAGAAGTTGTAGCTTGGTCACTAGCATTTCTGTTCCATATTGAAATAATGTCTTCCTATTAACAGTTTGATATAAATATTAAGAAAAGTGCAAACAAACAAATTCCATGTGAGATTTAACAGAGAACTATTTAAAAAAACCTGATATCGAATTGAGACAACAGCACCACAGATTTCTTGTCCAACCATAAATTGCTCACCCAACATTGCAAGTATCTCAGAAAAAAATTTTTTTTTTAAACTAATAGGAAAAATATAAAAAAACATAAAAATATAGAAAGTATAAAAATACAAAATAAAAAAGCCAAAAAAAAAACACAAAAAATTATGCAGTAATAATGGTTGAACACCATTAAATTCAGCATCCTTTAATCATTAATTACTCAAAAACTACTTAACAGATTTTTCTAATTTTTTTGCAGAAGGAATCTAATGTGCTGTTGTTTGATTAAATTGGTGTTAAGTATTGCAATCATTGTAACATATTACATTGTTATGATTGTTATTGGGTTTAAATGAGTAAACAAATATTAAATTGAGAAAAAACTTTTCTTCTAAATACTTTGTTGTCACAAGTTGACATTTCAAAACTTGCTGATGTTGCTCAATCTTCAGTTGGATTTATTTTGCAGCAATATAAAGAGACTTGATCTATTAAATGCAGCCAAGCTTTTATAGAAAAAGTATTTAAATCTGAAGAATATAAAGCATATCATAAAAAGAGAACTTCAAAGCAATCATTGGAGAAATTAAAGCAATTCATCATTTGAAAAATTTATATAAAACTTAAGCTGAGAAAATTTGTACATAATTTGAAGACAATGAAACCTATTGCAAAAAAGACTTTTCACAATTGTCAGGCCAACAGTATTTTTATCAGTTAAAAGTTAGTTACCACCAAATCCAATTTTCAAACTGAAAGATTTGCTCCCAAGTTTCTTGTATGGCAAGCAATTTAATCCTGTGGTTTGAAAAGTACACCATACATTACTTGTAAAACTTTGAGCTTAGATTTGTATATAGAGGAATATTCAAAGAAAAACTTTTACTATTCATTAAAAAGCATGATATACACATAATATTTTGGCTACTTTCCACTACTCCAAGAAGTCTCTAGTATAGTATGATTAAAAATGGCTTCAAATTGGTCAAAAAGTTATTGGTTAATTATAAAAAGAATCCTATTTAAAAGCAAGAAATTAGCTTCAAATGAAAAAGATTTTAAGAAAAAGTGGATTCAAACTTCAGAAAAAGTAACTCAAAGCAAGATCTAGGAAATGATGTCAAGTACTCACAAAAATATAAAATTTTTACCTATTAAAACAAATATTTTAGTTAGCTTAATTGCTTAAAAAATTACAAAATTTATTAAGTAGTTTTTTTAGTAATTAACAATTAAAGGATGCTGAATTTCATTGTGTTCAACTGATATTATAGACAAAATGTTATATAAAAAAAAAATGGTTCGCATATTCACCAGGTTTTCCCAACAACGTGATGCAAGTCCTTTCTTCAGCCTAACAATCCATTTGCCACCATTTTTGTTTGCTTTATCCTTAAAAAAGACATTTTTAATTACAAAAATAATTTAAGTCAATATAAATTAATTTACATTTAATATAAATTTGTGCTTAAATTAGCAGAAAGTAAACTTGTATACATATATAAACTAAATATTTGCATGGTTCTATACATATCATGCATGTATATATGCAATAGTTTCAGACAAAATATAAAATTAAACCAAATTGTTTATTATTGTGAATTTAGACCATCCTAAAATGTATATAGCTAAAATCTTTTTTTATGCTACTGTGTAAAGTTTCTTTAAAATTGGCAAAGATTTAATGCATTTGTACATGTAGAGCAGAACACTCTACACCAATAAGATGAGTAAAAACTTTTATAAATGAAGAATCAGAATCTAATGTCATCATCAAAAGAGCGTAAATGTTGGGCTAAAACAAAGGATTTGTATAACAGCAAGTGAGTATACAGAGACTTATTTCAAAGATGCGTTAAAAAAATACCCCAAGGTAAAACAAACATCAGCAGTATTTAAAGGGCATGTTACAACCAAACATACAACTAACTTGCAATGATTTGTGTGCTTCCTAAAACTTCAATAAGCTCTGTTAGAAGAAAATATTTTACAATAGTGGATGGTGGAACTACTGCAATTCTTTCTTCATCCTCTAATCTCTAAGAGTTAGCCTATAGGTAATTTCCTACTAGTTTCAATAAAGTTTGTGGATGTTAATAAATAATATATCAGGACAATACTAGTTGCAGCCAATTGTATTTCCTAGAGGCATGCTTAGCTGTACAAGCTGTTTCCAATGAAATTCCAATTAAGTTAAAAATTCCAATTCACAAAGTAACTAATACCTTTAGTAGCTACTAAGTTGACATGACTGATATAGTAAATATAGTTTTTAGTTGCCTGTTCTATTTCTTAAATATGAGATGTGCATTTTAAATCTATAACACACTGTATATAAATAAGGTAAAAATTATAATTAATAATTCTAATAACCTCCCACATAGGTCTGATACCATATTTAAAAAGATGGATATCACTGTGTCCAGTTAATTCTCCAGGGCGAACCATGTGTAAATAGTATGCCCAAAACTGTTCAACCTAAATGTAAAAAATTAGGGTAAAATAATCAAAACTTATACAATATTAGATGTTCATGCATATTATACATAACTAAATGAAAAAAAAAATCGACTTTTAGTCAACTTAGTCGATTTTAAAAATATATTAGTCGATTTCGGTTGACTTTGAAAAATGCATTAATCGATTTAGTCGACAGTCGAATAATTTCAAAGTTGTAACAACACTAAAAATAATACTTTAAAATCTTCTGAAATTCTCCTGCAGATAGATCATGACAAAGTTTAAGTGCAAAGTAACATTTTCACCCAACTTTACTGGCGCTTTATATTTTAGTGGACCGGCAAAGTCAACACCTGCAACAGTAAATGGTTCGATATCTTCAGTTCCAAAGCGTGGTAATATTGCTCTAGTTAGCGGTAGCAGCGGTTTTACTTTATATCTCTTACACTAAATGCATCCACGAATGACCTTTTTAACGCTAACTCTCAATTTGGTATCCAAAATCTGAAACTTTAGATGTGTAAAGCTAATTTAATTGAGAAAAAGAATTGAACTTACTGATGAGAATGCTCCAATCAGTTTAATACTATCTTCATACTTTTGAGTAACTGGTTGTTTGCCATGGCTCTTACGTGAGAACCATAAACAGTAACAATCCTGTAGACGATGTTCACCTTTTTCAACAACTGGTTCGTCTGGGAAGTTATACTAGATAAAATCAATTTAAGAAATTTATAGAAATCTTACTTTCAAAGTATATATTAAAAAAATGCAAAACACAAATCACACCTTTTTAAATAAACTTTAATCTAAATTTTTAGTTTTATTTACTCTAATTCAAATAATTTTATTCATTTATTTATTTTTTTAACTTTATAAACTTTCAGTGTAAAAATATTTATTAAAGAAACTGTTTTATGATCATAGAAACAAACTACCTTATTTGTTTCTTCTTTTGAGGCAGACTCATCTGACACTACCTAAATACATTAAAACATTTTGTCTTTGAAAAACCAGTGATATGACTTTATACAAATTGCTTTTTAACTTTTATGTTAACCATGTTAAGTTTATTAACAACCATAGCAATTGAGACCAGATGTTTTGTGTATGGTTACAATCACACAAAAAACAAGAACTTTATGGTTGTAGTCACCAGAATTTGGACATAAGTTAGTAAGGAGTATACACACATTATTACGGATCACTTTTATTAGTATTAGCTGTTATTAATTGTTAATGAAATTTTTCTATGAAGTTGTAGTGCAGTGTTCAAAAAATATATATAATAGAATTTTTTTGTCACAATAAGATTTACCCCATTGAACACTATGAAAACACTATGAAAACATTATGAAAACACTATGAAAAACTTGCAATTTTAATATGAAACAATTATGTTGGTACAAAACCAATGAAGTTGTTGTTTCATATAAAGACTTGTATGGATTTAGGGAAAATTAAAAATGTATTTGCTAAACCTCTCCATTTTCAATTGCTTCTTCATCTGATTTTGAGCTGCTATCATTACTATCTTCACGTGCTAATCTATATATATATATATATATATATAATATATATATATATATATATATATATATATATATATATATATATATATATATATATATATATATATATATAATATCACACATATTATCACAAAGTATGGATTGTAAACAAAAATACATACGCCTCAAATTTATTTGTTGCCATTGAGTGAACTACTATGAAAGAATATTTGAAGAATTTTACTTATATGATCATACAACTAAAAATTAGGCTTTAATAAAGTAGAAAACCAATATATACATATATAGATATGCAACAATTTTTAAAAGTGAATAGTATTACCAATAAGCCCACATTTTATAACTTGATAATCGAAACTTAAAGATAAGCTAAAAGTAGGTTTAACTTTTGATATTTCTTTTTCTATCACTAATTCAAATTGTATTCAAGTTTAGGAGTTACAAAATACTCATAAATAATTTTGAACAAAAATCAATAAATATTTGACAAAATTTTGTAATTTTACCAACAGTGCAAGCCTAAATTAGTTTTTTAATTATAATAGTATAAAAGCGTCAAAAACTATTTTAATACAAAACATTGCTAAAAAAGAGTATAGTAAAGCAAGTATTTAGGTAATACAAAAAAAATCGTAAAACTAAGAAATGGTTTAACAAAACTATTTTTACTTGTCATTTGTTAAGGATTTAAAATGAATAAACTTTAGGTTTTAATGAAAAAAAATACTGTGTAGTTTTTTATTAGAAATATAAAAATGCAATTAAGGTATGCTTAGTAAACTACATGTACTCATAGTAAGGTTTGCTTCTGACTACTAATGCAATAAATTTTATTAAAAGATATCGATGTACATTTACACTTAAGAGAGTATACTTTAAGTAGTTATTGCTTAATATGTCAATACTTATACAAATGGTAACCTTGGAATTACAAGACTCTATATTTTAATATCAGTTTGGAGAGAAAAGTTGAAAATTACTTAAAAAGTAATGCCTACTTTTAGAATATGAATAACTTTTTAAATTATTATAGTTTTTAAAAAGTAAATCACTTTTCAAAAGAGATTTATACTTTCAAAGTAATCATTACTTTTAAAATAAATGAAAACATTTGCCTAATATATACTTTTTAAAAATACCATATTATATTTGGCATTTACTTTTCTGTAAATTTATTTGTATTATTTTTCTAACTTTTGTTTGTTTGTTTTGTTTTTTTATGTAAGAGTCTGATTTGCTTTAGAGCATTCGCTTCACGCTTGAAAGTACGTTGAGGTAAATATCTCAATCAATCTAGCTGATTAGCCGGTAGTGGTAATAAGGATAGAACATTTTAGCATTTTATATAGTCGTCATTTTAATTAGTAATCTAGATGGAAGTTTGTAAAGCCATCTAGTCAAAAAAATCCTTCTAACGAAACCGCATCTTAATATACACATTAACTGTGTAAATGAAAGGGTGATGCGGTTTCGGCATCTTTTTAAAATGAGTGATGTGCTCATACGGCGTTTAATATCTGGGTTTTCTGCCGTTTTTATATGTATTATTGATTTCCCAGACAATTTATGGTAAAGAGTTATTGATCTCCAGGGGATAATTTGGTTTTTTTTCTATCCGGTAGAGTTTTCGGGGTTGTTTTTCGTCATTATCATCGTGATTGACAGTCAGAAATTAGATACGTTATAAAAGATTTAACTGTAGAAAATTACGTTGGCTGGCGAGATTTTCTGTGTTGAATTTAGTGTTATTCTACAGTATTAAGAAAAAGTTAACAACCGCTAAATAAAAAAATATATTTTTTTCAAATAAATTTAATTAATTTTTATTCTAAAGATAATAAAATAGTCTCTTTTTTTTTCAAACATATCAAATAGAACATGAGAAAAAAGAAAACTTTTTTTTTTTTGAAAATTAGTTAATAGAACCTATAAAAATAAGGATTAAATATTATGTGTTAATTCTTTTTGATATTTTTTTTTGTAAAAAAGTTAAGAACCACAAAGAATTTTCGGTGCTAAATGCGGCGGAAACGTCTTTTTTAATTTATTTTTTACCTTTTTTGTTTAAATATTCTATTAATCACCTGAGTCATTACCAAAAAACCAATAAAAGTATTTGAAAAAAAATAATTTCTTTAAAATACTTTTAAAAAATTAATTTCAAACAAAAAAAATTCTTTTCTTTTGAAAAAAATGAGTAAAAAAGCTATTACTAATCAAGATCGTGTAAAAGTGGTGCATTTTCAACAGGAAGGTAAATCCGCTCGTGAAAAATGATAAATCAATCACATAGTTTGGTGTTAACAATCATCAAAGGATTCAAAGAGACGAAATCTTACGTTAATCGCCATCGTTCTAGAAGACTGCGTTTGAAAACGGCCTATGATAATCGCCTTTTAATCAGGTTGGCAATGAAAAATTGAACCATGCCGAGGCATGAATTAAGAAGGGAACGAAAGCTTTCAAATGGACGTCAAGCATCAGCATCACTTGTGCGTTGGAAACTATTAGCTAACAATATGTTATGGTTAAAAGCTGTTCTAAAACAGCGTCTTACCAAACAACATATAAAAAAGCGAAAAGAATTTTGCCAAAGCGTCAAAGAATGGTCTAAACAAAAATGGAGGACAGTAATGTTCAATGATGAGATGAATATCGAGGTTGATAACCGAAAAATCCGAATTATGATTCGCAGGCAGCCTTCAGAAAAATATAATCTCGATTGTATATTTCAATGAACAAAACAAGGTAGCGGGTTGGTTGGAATATGGTGCTGCATAACATATTATGATCTCGGTAGGTTTAAATTATTTGATAGTCGACTCAACTCTATTTATTACGTCGATATTTTAAATAACAACTTGTTACCGTCAATTGATGCACTTGAGCAAAGCGTTCCGTTCATTTTTTAGCAAAACAATGCACCACGTCACAGGGCTAAAATTGTTTCTGAATGGTTCGAAAGCAAAAATATTGAGCGTCTAACTTAGCCACTAAATAGCCCAGATCTAAATTGCATTGAAAATCTTTGGAGTTGGCTTGATAAAGAAATTGCCAAGAAAGCACCAAGGAGCCTTGTGGAGTTGCGCAATATTTTACCAGCAATACTTGGAAATGTTTCCAAACATATTTTAGAGAATTTAATAGACTCAATGCCAAATCGTATAAATGAGTGCTTAAAAATTCATGGTAGAATTACGCGGTATTAGGTAAAAAATTACCGGTTTTTGTTCTGTGGTTCTTAACTTTTTCACTATTTTTTTTTTAATTTAAAATTACCTATAAAACTTTAAATACATTTTTTTTATTTGTATAAAAGTTTTTATCATTATTATCATTTTTTATTTTGTTCGCCTATTTTCTAAAATTTATTATTATTTTTTTTTTTTACCAGAAAAATATATTTAGTTAAATAAAAATTTAAAAATAAAAATAAATTATGATTTGTTTTTATGGTTGCTCTTAAATTGTTCACAATACTGTATATTATACAAGAAAAATTATTAGCATGTGACGATTAGTTTTGATTGAGGCAGCGATATGTTAAAAATCTGTGATAAGTTTAACTTAAAATTCTAAAAGTTTCAAGCTTGTTGGTCTAATTTTAAAATTCTAAAAGTCATGTCTCAAGCTTGTTGGTCTAATTTTTTAAAAGCATGTCTCAAGCTTGTTGGTCTAATTTTAAAAATGAGAAAAATGTGTACTTCTCAGCTTTTTTAAAATTCATATCAAAATAAATATTTTTGTCAGATGAAGTCTTCAAATTATTATTCCCAGCGAGTAAAGTGGGGGATTAGAACAGTTGGTTTCTACTCTGCTATTGAATATCGGACAGTGTATTGATGTTAACAAGAGAGTTAGCGATTTTGATGAGAGGATTGATTGATGAGAGGATTTTAATAAGAGAATTGGAAAATTAAAGAAAAATAAATAAACAGTAAATAATAATAAAGAGAAGATTAAAATCAAAATATTGATAACAAGTCAAAATGAAAATAAATAATTTAACTTTAAATTACTTTTAAATTTTTAAAAAATTATTAAACTATCAAATATCTTACTACAATTTTAAAATATCAAACTATAACATCTCTAACTACAATATTGAAAGTTTCTCTTCTAAAATAACTTTTTATCAACGACAAAATAAAAGTAACGAAGAAGGCTGAAGATGATCGCACGTTAATTGTTGGTCGCAAATACTAAAGTTTTGTTAACAAGTTTGAAGTATTTCGCTCCAAAGTTTTTGTTTCAGTTAGGACGATCGTTTTTTTAGAAAGAGTTCCTTTCTTTATCACAATATTCTGTCTCTTTTTCAAACTTAACTTTTCATTGTCTGACTTTGCAAAGATTTGATACCAGTCCTCTTTGTAAATAAAAAAGAATCCATGTTATAATTCTTTTGTGAGCCGCTTAAAATATCTTTAAAAATCTTAAAAAACAACTTTATCGAATAAATAGAAAAGTTATTCAATTATAAACCAAAAGAAATATTACTCAAGCACTCTCTTCGATGTCTTAAGCTCCCACCGTTAGTTTTACACGCTCTAGAACAAAAAAAAACTTGCTTGCATCGCTTACACGGTGTCAACTGAACACCTAAGGAGAAAAAAACAAAAATTCAAACAAAAACAAATTCAAGAGAACTTGATAAAGTTAAAAATAAGCAACATATCAAGAAAGATGAATAAACAAACTGATGCCACCAAATGTTAATTCATAAAATCATCCAACCTATTGATCTTCCACATTCATAGCAATACCAGAATCTCTTCCTCCAGTCGACAACCTTTACGTCTTGAGCAGATTGCAATGCTTTGCTGGGAACTTTACCGATACATAATTCGACAATCAGGTAACGCAAACCACAAACCTCGTCGTTTTCTCCGTGCACCTTGGAGACGCGAACAAATCTTGGTTGGTTAATAACAGTATCAAAAAATATTTTGGAAGTATCTGTGAGTAAAATAGGCAAAGATAACAAAATCAGTCAAAATAATAGCAATTAAAACGTTCATCGTTTTAAATTATCGATGTAATTAAATCACTTGAAAAGCGACATGCGTTTTGTTCCGTAAAAATTTAAATTGATTTGTTCCGTAAATTTAAATTGATGAAAAAAGGATTTCTGTGTTGTAAATTTAAATTGATGAAAAAAGGATTTCTGTGTTGTAAATTTAAATTGATGAAAAAAGGATTTCTGTGTTGTAAATTTAAATTGATGAAAAAAGGATTTCTGTGTTGTAAATTTAAATTGATGAAAAAAGGATTTCTGTGTTGTAAATTTAAATTGATGAAAAAAGGATTTCTGTGTTGTAAATTTAACAAAATTGTATTTGATGAAAGTAGGATATTTGTGTTGTAAATATAACTAAAAAAAATGTAGATGATACATGCAAAGTTTCACTTGGTCGAGAGCTTTTAGAAATATGTTAAACAGAAGAGCATAACTTATGCGAAAACATTTTGAGAAATTTAAAGAAAACTTAAAAATATATCTACAACTTAAAATCTATTCAATGTAACACAAGAATCATCTGCCATCTCAACTTAATTTTTAACAATTTCTTTCCCTTAATAGCCTTCTTTTTTACTAAAGAAGAGGCAGCTTTTTTTTACTAAGGTTGCTAAAAGTCTGCATTACATATATCCCATAAGTCAGTCCTAAATTAAAAAAAATACCTTTTTATAGCAGCTCCCCATTACTAAATGCAATTGCAGCATCATATGCAGCTATAAAATACAGCATCATATGCAGCTATAAAATACAGCATCATGTGCAGCTATAAAATACAGCATCATATGCAGCTATAAAATACAGCATTATGTGCAGCTAAAATTTTTTCTGTCAACAAATTTTCTTTTAGGACATTAATTCAATAAGATGCCACAAACTTTGTAACCTCTATCAATTGGACACCAGAAAAATGAGTACTAGCTTCATAAAAGCAGGACAAGGAAAAAGTCGCACAAAATTATTTGTTATATATCATCAGCTAGTAAATTTATGTCTGCATTTAAAATACTGAGTTTAATTTTTGAAATGGAGAACTAGGTGAAACTTCAAATATAGTTATAAGAGTTTTTTTCATTTTCATTAGATCTCTGTGGCTGTAAAAAAATGTGTCTCAGTAATTATATCAGTAGTATTGCTATTAGTGAAGTAGTATAATTTTTACTAGCCTTGTAAATCTACTACCATAAAATTTTCTCTTAACGGCATTATTTTTCTGTTAGATTTTCTTACTCTTATTGCTTGTTTATAATAATAAATCAAAATAAAGCATAAAAACAATTCAAGTGATCAATTTTCGGAATTATAAAAAAAGTATAGAAGTGTGAAAGAAGATAAAAGAGGTGTGCAGAAATGAAAAGTTTTCAATGCATAAATATTTAAAAAAATTGTAAACTTGATGAAAATATCTGGGGATTCTGGGGGTTCAATCTTTAAATCTACTTTACATTCCCTTTTTTTATACTGATTTTACTTTATTAAAAAATGTTTCAGACATTTTTAGAAATACTTCATCTCACTACAAATTTAACCATTGTCATGTTTAAAGAGCCTGACCTGCAACCTGAAATTAAACTTCACTGTGTTTTAAAATTGCCTTAAGACCACATTTGCACTTTAAACAAATGTGCAGGAGCACAGTCAGATGGTAAGAGGATTTTACAGTCAGTCTTGAATTAATTAGGACTTAACTTACCTTTCTCAAAGTCCCTATTTACTTCTGTTTCCTTTTTTAATACAGCATCACGAAGGAAATTAGCCAGACAAGCCAGCATGTGTTTTCTTGCTTTGTAAATTTCTCTTTCAATCAAAGATAAAGAATGATAAGGTGTAAATGCAATGCGACAATCCTAAGAAAAAAAAACAATGTAAAAATCATATGAAAGTTTGAAACCAGAGAATTATTGTTTAGAGTATTTATTTATTAACCAAAGTATCTTTTGAAAAACTCCATTTAAAGTGCAAATGTAAGCACCTGCCAACATCCTAAACAAATTCCCTAAAGGGACCAATCCAACAAACCTGTGTGAAAATGAAATAGGCATAATCCACCACTGTTCCAGGAGGGTGTTTATCTGAAATATAAACAGGAGTCAATACATCTCCCCCATATGCTATTAGCTTTTCTATCTAAAAGAAAATGTAAAAAAATAAAAACAATGCACTTTGAATAACAACCAGTGACTAACTATGAAGTTTAAAATTTAGGAAAGCATGAGGTTTCAGATTTACATAAAATATACCAAATTCATTCTTGCAAGAGGAGTTCTATGACATTCAGCTTGAAATGTGGTTGCTACACATAGTGCAGAACAAAGTCCATTTTTTAGTTTTAAATTAGGGTTCACATTTCTCTTTAGTAATGTCTCAACAATCTAAAAAATGTCTCAATAATCCAAAAAATGTCTCAACAGTCTAAAATAGTAAAAAAGTTAACTTTATATCTACACAAAACACTTTAAAATTAATTACTTTAAATTGTGCTGTGTAAACAAAGTTTAAGAAAAATTGAACTATATATTTACAAAAGCTAAAAAAATTAAGAAAAATTGTTAAAAAAATTTTAAAAAAATAAAAATCTTACTAAGTCATTCCCACTTGCAATTGCAAGTGATAAAGCTGAACTTCCACAGCTTAAAAGATTTGGGGTAGCCCCGCATTGCAATAGCATCTCTGCAATTTTATTTGCAGCTATATAGTCATCTTTTCGACAACAAACAATGTGCAAAGCTGTACGACCATCTTGGTCATCCTGATCTCCAAAGAAATTGTCTCTTGCATCAGGATCAGCACCATGTTGTAAAAGCAGATTTGTAATTTCAATACATTCTGTTGAGGGAAGAGCAACACCAATATGTAAAGCACTTAAACCCTTAAAAAGTAACAAAAAAGAACGTACTACTTAAAAATGATTCTTTGGGAAATTTATAAATAGAAGAAATATAACATGAAATTTATAGCAAAGTTTAAATACCTTCTCAATTCTAGAAGTAGTATCAGCATTCTTTCCTAAAAATGTTTTAACAGCTAATGTATCAGCAGACTTTACAGCAAAAAATAATGCTGGCATAGGAACTGTTGATACATTAGGATCAGCACCTCTTTTCAATAAAACTTTAATTACTTTTTCCAAATGAGGTTTTCTAAAATCCAAAATTTTTCAAATTAAGATACAAAAACATATCTGCAAAAGCGTTGTTTTCACATTTATTTATATTTATTTTGTAAATTTTGTTAACTCAAAAATATGATGCAAGCCTAACGTTCATATAAAATAATAACAAGCACTGAAAAAAAACCTTTCTTTACGAATCAGTTTTGAGACTATTTCATTTTGAGTTTTACTTTCATATCTTGTAGCAGGCTCATTTTCCATATTGCTGTAAGATTCATAGCCACAAAAACTAGCATTGGTTGATGAACATGCCTTTATATATGGTAAAGAGTTAGATGTCTTTGTGTCAGCTATGCTCAGATTGATATCTTTAACTTGATTATTGAAACACTCATCAGTTTGAATCAATAAATTTTTAAATTGATTGTTTATTTCATCAGTTTGTTTTGCATTACTCATTGAATCTTGATAAAAACCAACTTTCCAGGAGTCAAACCTGATACAATGACTGTTTTCAAACTCATCACCAACGGATGATGTCAAGGAGTTTTGATGACAAGTTTGTGATATTGAAGCTTTTCCTTTTGGATGTCTTTTTTTGAAATGAAAATACAATAACTCATAGATGGACATTATCATTCTAAATTCATTTCGACAAACTAGAGAACCATTTTTCTTTTCAATTTCTACAAAATTGAATAAATTATCTTTTGGCATATTTTCAGCAATATTCTCAATGAAGTACTGTGGGGAGTAAAGCAAAATGAGACAAGCAGATAATACAGACAATTTTTCTTCAGTTAATTTATTTATGTTGGCACCAACATCTAACAAGTAGTTTACTACTTGTAAATGGCAATTTATCTATGTGATTAATAAACAAAAAAAGATCATAATATACAAATATTTAAAACCAAACTTACATAGCCTCATAATGATAAAAACTAAGGCAGATTGGGGATAATCATCTCTTTAAATAATTAAAAAAACAATTTAATAAACCAAAGAATATAAAGATTTTATTTAAGAGAACTTACTGCTGCTGCTATTAATGCAGAATGGCCTTTATAATCAGTTACATCTGGGTGAATAAGCCCACTCTCAAATATGTTTTTTACTTTAGAAAGATTGCCACAGGAAGCAGCAAAAAGGAAATTTTCGGACAATTCTTCCAAAGGACCTTTAAATAAGTTTAATTTTTCATCACCATTTAAAATTGCTTCATATGGAAAAGATAAAGGTATGCATAACTTTTTACGCAAACTTATTGATTCTTCATTTAAATTCAGAAAAACCAAAGGTTCCTGAGTCACTTTTATGCTGTTATATGTAGACCCATTATTGTAAGTAAACAAGTCATCAGCATGAAAACATGTTTTAACTAGCTTTGATCCAATCCAAATTCCAACATCTTGTTTCTTGCTTTGTTTGTAAGTGTAAATTCCAGGACCAGATTGTTTGTCATTGAAAAAAATACCCTGAAATAAATATACATAAAATGTCCACAGAAATACAATGATGCAATTGTTTATAGTTATGATTAATCTTAAAGTGAATAGTATTGCAGTTATTGTAACTGGGGTATAACTGTATCTCCACCAATATTCAGGTATGCTGTATTAAAAATGGATTGCCAATTTGCATTTAAAGACCTTAGTTAAAGACTAATTTTGTTAAATTGCTAAATTATTTTGCTTTTCAATCTTTAAAATATTAACTTCTAAACTAGTTGCTTCAAACCTTGCTTCACAATATCTCATTTTGAATATAAAATGCAACCAATAAAATGATTGTTGTTTTACAACTGCCAATCAAATTTAGCCTACCTGGATGATTATCATAAGGAACCAATAAAAAAAAAAACTATCACTAAGTTTTATTATTTAAATTTGAGTTGATTTTAATATTAGTCATTCTGAGTAAATGTTCAATATTTTAATGAGTATTTTTATTCATTTGATATTTGATAAAATATTTTGTATAAACTTTATTGTATTAATTTTATTGAAGTAATAATCTAAAATTTCTCATAAAGTTATATAAAATGAAATAGTCAACATAAAAAATTTAAACAAGAATTATAAATCCTATCAATAATACAAAAATTTTTTGTTACACCTATTACACAGAAAAAAAGTGGAAAGAAGCTTGGCAGTAGTCATGTGAATAATAACAAACCCAAGCAGACGTGTTATTTAGTACATGTTATTTCCCTGTAGAAAAGAAAAAAAAACATTTTTTTCACAAAAAAAATTTTTTCTTCCTTTCTCAACCACAAGTACTAAAGCCA
Source organism: Hydra viridissima (assembly GCF_058129835.1). Taxonomy (NCBI): domain Eukaryota; kingdom Metazoa; phylum Cnidaria; class Hydrozoa; order Anthoathecata; family Hydridae; genus Hydra; species Hydra viridissima. The sequence goes on from NW_028324310.1 coordinate 4,694,561, forward strand.
GTCTTAATGTAGGCCAAATCCAGAACAAGAATGTGCATGTTCAGGACAGAAATTTTTATGTCGAGTGGATATTAGTCCCATTCATGTGACATTTTCAAATAAATTTTAAAAGTTGTAAAATTAGATAAACAACATTTTATAAATTTAGAATTATAGATAATAAAAATAGCATATAGAAAACTATAGCATATTCTCACAATTGAAAATTTTATGTAAAATACATATAATGTATGATCACAATAATCTTGATTAAATCCAGAAGTAGACACTTCCAATAGAAGTTACTCAATATTCCAATAGTATTGGACTAAGAGAAAAGTATCAGACTGCAACATTAGACTTCTGATACTTAATAGTTATCAAACTAAAAATAACTATTGGACTTTAACTGTTGGACCATCCAAATTTTGTATTTCCACCCTAATTTTTATATATGCAATAAGTTAATTTTTGTGAACAAGTGTACATATAAAATTTATGACCAAGATACTTGATTTGACTACTCAAGAGGGGGCACCTGATGAGGTAGACAAGTGATCTCAGTGTTTTGATATGGCAAATAAGCAACTTTTTTCTGGTCATACTTACTGTACCTGTATTGTACTTTCCTATGGTACTATTACAGTTGTAGTTATATTGCATATTTATTTATATTTTTCACTTGTTTATATTAATTATTACCAGTAACAATTTTTATTTGCTTACTAGGCTGATTTTTTTGTTCAAAAAACAAATTCAACTAGTGCCTAGCTATTTTTGTACTTTCTTTGTAAAACTTTGTATGTAAGGTACTATATTCAGCGTAAATCTAAAGCCATTCGTTCAATTTTAAAAAACCCAGCAAAAAGTGTGAGTTTTTTCAAATTAGGTGAAAATAAATCAGATTATCAGACTATAAATTGGACTGAACTATTTTTGAACTATTGGAAGTATCAATTATTGAACCAGTGAATTAGAAAAATAATGGACAATTGATATCAGATTTAAAAAAAAACTATTGGTTGCCCAGCTCTGGCTAAATCCACGAACAATTTTTCACCCAAAATCTCATAAAATTTGAGAGGAATCTTATTCCAACTACTGCAACATTATGCAACATTTGGGGGGTAAAAATCACCTATCCTAATATATAATAGATATAAATTGGAAGTGATTGATTTTAAATTTGAAATAAAAACCTGCTTGCATATAAAGTAGCTTATGACTTTCTGGTGCTGTATGGCTATGATATTGTATAGAATGTATGATATTGCACTACAGCCTCAAAAAATATTTCAAGTAATAATTAAGTTCTCTATTCTTCTGCCTCTTTTTATAATTTACAAAACCATATTATTATTACAAAACTGTCTGTTTACAGTTATACTTGCCATCATATTGCTCATACTCTACAATCTTTAGAGTTAACACTTTAGGCTTAAGGTTTAGAGGCATGTTGAAAAAAGAATTTGATGCATTTAACTAGAGAAAGAGCCTTGTCCAATAAAAATGTTTTTTCTGGGTTTGCTGAGACAACAGTATTAGCTAAAATCACTGTATGCTATTGTTATGTTAAATAAAATCAGAACTTAGAAATAAGAAAAATAATTTTTATTAAATTACAAAGTAAAACTAGGAATTTGTATACTTTTTAAAATAATGGATCTGCATTTTTCTTTTTCAAGTTAGAATTTTTCTTTTGCATTAAAAAAAATACAATTAAGTTTACTTAACCTATTCAAAATACAATTTCAATAGTAATTTTTATTAGTTCTTACTCATAAATCTTAATTTACAATACCATGGAATGGAGTCATCTAGCAAAACAGTTTGCAGTTCAGTTTTATCTTGTTTATCATATTTTTATCATACTTCTTGAACGGAAACAGTATTTTAACTTGGTAAGATATATTTAGAGCATCACAACTATGAAATTGCAACATTAAACAAAGATGAAACTCAGGATTGCTGCTATAGCTAAAGTTGATCTTAATGAATGCTAGAGATGATTGTAATGAATGCAAGAGGTTATCATAGTAATATTCCTTAAATATTTGCTACTTCAACAACTCAAGGTACAACCAATGACACTACATACTGCAATCAGTGAATTATGAATTAAGTAATATCACATAATCTGTTTGAGGAGGCTATAGCAGTCTTCTTGCCCTCTTTAACCATTAAAAGGTGTTTTTTTTAAAAAAAATTTTAATCCTCCTCAGAAATAATTTGTTCTTTTTAGCCTACAGGTTAAGCTAATAGGTTTAATTGAAAACTAAAGATGGGCTTCCCCTAAAAAAACTACTTAAAGAAAGTTTCCTGAAAATGTATTTTTAAATGGCGTATTGCCAACTTAGAAAGTTAATTTTAAAAAGTGAATAGCAGGTGGAAAGGAAGAAACTTTCAAGTAGAGTCTGGACCTTGGTAAGAGTGAGTTCTTAAGGTACTTGATATGGGAAAATACAAACAGTTTTTAATTTTATTTGTGAACCAAATCATCAAAATTTTGAGATAAAAGAGAATACATTGTCTGCAACATTTTATTTCAAAGATTTATTTTCTCAAAATCAACGTTTTATAATTTTTTTGCTGCCTAAAATTATATATTTTTCCTGGCTGGATATAAAAAAAACTTTAATAAACTCATTTAAACTTTACTAACCAGAAACTTTTTTGAATCATTCCATGCCAAATAGAACAAACTTTTATGAGGTTTCTCATAAAAAATATCAAAATTTGCTGATGCCTTTTGATTTTATACATACAGCCAATGCCTAAAAAACCGGCCTTAAAATTTTGTATGGCTTTTTTTTATAAAAATTCAATGTAAACTTTAAGAAAAAAAAGCATTTAATAAATGTTTTTAATCAAAGTATCAATATATAAAAATCATGCTTATACACATCAATATATATATATATATTATATATATATATATATATATATATATATATATATATATATATATATATATATATATATATATATATATATATATATATATAAACAATAAAAAAAACACTATGTTGTTTTTTGATATTTGATAGTGGCTTTAACATACTCAGGATGATACTTTTCACTACTATGCCTCCAAACACAGAATCTTTGAGTGCATCTAAAGCCAAAAGGAGTTTCATCCACTCATCTCCATTGTCCTGTTTTTACATGCAATCTTGACCTTTGATAGAAGGAGTTTCCATTTAAAGGTAGCTAGGAGCATTCTTCCTGACATAGATCAACAGGCTGTTTCTCTTGTGTCATAATATTTCTTCAAAAAGTACAACAGTACTTTTTCCACATCCAATCTTACTTGCAATATCTCTGAGTCTTTCTAAATGATGACATCTCAATAATTTTTCCTTTATGAAGGCCATTCAAGACCATTTTTGTCTATATATTATATTTTACATAACTAATCTAAAAAGTAATAATTAAGTGTTTATTAAACATTCATCTATTTTTTTATGTTATCTTTCATTTTATAACAAATAAAATTATTTATATTCCATACAATTCTTTGCTTTGTTATAGTTTCTGAGTTTTAAAAAGCCAATCAAAGAATTTTAACTTGTTTTTATTAATAATTTACCTGACCTTTTGTGACTATAAAAACTAATTAGAAGTTTTCATCAAGAACTGAGCAAAAAAAAAAGTAAAACTCTAGTAAATCTCAACAAATAAATACAACTTAATTCTTCATTTAAATTAACAAAACATTCCTAATGTACAGATTTAATTACATATTGGAATATTTTTTATTATTTTTAAATAATAAATAGACAAGTATCAAATTTTAAAATTTTTTGTGTCATTAAAGATTTTTGAAATTTTATTAAAGTCTTTCCAATACTATTAAACTTGAAAATTTATACCATTTTGATTTTTACCAAATTAATGCATTATTTATACCAGAAATTTATACCAAATTAATGCATTATTTGATTTCTATCAGAACTAGAAATGATACACTTCACCTCATATGAAATCAAGATGCTGATGCTGAATGATGATTTTAATATAGTTTATGCATGACCAAAAGGAAAACTTTAAATAACACATGTACTAGCATATATAGAATTATGAATAAAAAAAATTACTTGAAATTTATCTCCATTAGGTTTACATAATTCCCCATAACCACTTCTTAAGTTATTTTGAAACATGCCATTATAGCTACTTCCATCAGGCCAGGTATATATACCAAACCCATCAAGATGATCATTGAAAAAATGCCCAAAATATGTCTAAAAATTTACAGAAAGCATTATCTTGATTAAGAGTATCAAAAAATTTAAGAAAAGAGGGAACTATTTACAAAAAGTCATTTAACAATGTTTTATCATGTTATTTTATGTTAGAAAACTAGCAATAATTTAGTAATAAGATAAGTTTACAAACCGTATGCATAAAGCTAAAATTATAGTGCATAAGTAATAGTTTAAATAAAAAATTAATGGAAGTACACTTTATATAGAAGTACACTTTGAGTAGGCAACTTATACTATTCAAAATAATATAAAAATTACCAATGAATAAGTAAAAATAGGAAAAAAACTTGTTAAAACTAAACATATAACAGCAATCTTCATCAGAATACAATTAATATATATATTTACTAAACATACCTCCCCATTATTCCATATAAGTTTACCATCGCCATGTCTTAAACCGTTTTTAAAACTTCCTTCATATACAGAGCCATCATTCCAATAGTACTTGCCTTTACTTTCCTTTTGAATTTCTTTATAGCTTTCATCATAAAATCTCCCATCAATCCATTTAAACATACCCTTACCACAATCTTTTGTTCCATCGAAATCTCCATTATGAGTAACAGCATTGCAGTGCATCTTTTGAAAATTAGATAAAACCCTTGTAAGGTAAAGAATGGTTTTTTTGAAGAAATGCTCCTTTTTTCTAAGAATAATTAATGAGATTTTGAACAAGAAATGTATTCCATGTGAAATGAATATTTAAAAAGTTTTGCTATTCAAGTTTTACACTATTTTTCTTTAATAGGTATCTTTCAAATATAAACTTTATTTTAGATTTTAAAGAAATTCTCAAACTAACTTAACCATAAAATTGTAAGAGTTAATTTTTCAAGATTTATTCTTCACATTTAATTACAAAAATTTAATTACAACAATCCAATTTTTTCTGAATATTTTCACAGCCTAACTGCTAATAGTCTCTTTAAAAAATTAATTTCCAGTAAACCAAATAAATCTCTTTGATTTATTTTGGTTTACTGGGAATTAATTTTTTGCAATAATTTCTGATAATTAGCACTGATGCTGATAACTAGGTGATACCACCTGTATCTAAACACAAACTGGGTTGTGCTTTATCTGCAAGACCATCCAAAAAATCAAGATATTTAAACGTACAGTACATTACTGGCTGTTCACTTTCTTTGAGATTTCTTGTCAGGACCCACCTTTCACCATATTCTATTTTTAACAGACTGTACTAAAAAAAGAACATCAGACAATTCATTACAATATTGTAAGGTTTAGATGTTGAGTACTTGGCTGTTTAACCAATTTGATTGGTCTTCTGGTTTACTGACAAGCTCTTGGCCTAACAAGTTAATTTATGACAGATGTGTAGCATATAGGAAATTTAACAAAAAATACAGTAAAATCTTCTAACACATCCAGAATATGCTAGAAAGTTTACAAGTTCTATTGTTGATTACAATCTGCATCTCTGATGTTTTTGTCTATAGTATTCAGATTTAGATTTTTTATTTTGTCCTGGAAAGTCTTTCAATCAAGATCAAGTGTAGAAAAAAAAAATCAACATCTGACAAAACAGTTTTCGATCATTTTCCAATATAAATAAAACATGATATGAGAAGATCTTAAAACTTCAGTTTTGTAAAAAACTGAATTTTTAATTTTTCTGATTTCTCTTTGCTTGATCATTTTTCTTTCTGAAACAAACTCACAGGTGTAAACTGGGCTACTTTTGCTTATAAACTTACCCATTTTAATCAGAAGTTATGTTAACTTTAATTTTAGCATTTTAAGTGGTTTTAAATGGTAATATCACCATAGATTTTCTGTTACTCATGTAACTGAAAAATAACATTAATAAAAGTTGCTGCCCTGTCCCTATAGAGCTTATATAAAATACTGGTTTGTCAACAAACTCTATAATAGTGCTGTCACAGGAAAACGATTTAAAACAATAATGTCAAAATTTGACTCTTTTGAACACTTAAAACCCTGTAACTCAGCAACCGCAAAATGTTTTTATTCAAAATTTTGTACACACAGAGGTATACTAATTTTTCTCTTTCACATAAACTGGTCTAAAAATTTATGAACCAATACCTCAAAGCCAGTTTATTTCTGCAGAAGTTAAAAATTTCAAAATTGCCACAACAGAATGTGGGGACATGTCTACTATCAACCTACATAGGTGGTGCTCTCGGGTTAGCTACTTGGGCACGATCCCCATCCCCCTCCCCTCCTTCTCCCCTCCCCCTCCCCCTCTCCCCTTCCTCCTCTCTTCCTCCCCCTTTTCTCCCCCCCCCCCCCCAAAAAAAAAATATATATATATTGTTATTATTATTATTATTATGATTATTATTATTATTATTATTATTATTAATATTATTATGATTATTATTATGATTGTTATTATTATTATTATTATTATTATTATTATTATTATTATTATTATTATTATTATTATTATTATTATTATTATTATTATTATTATTATTATTATTATTATTATTATTATTATTATTATTATTATTATTATTATTATTATTATTATTATTATTATTATTATTATTATTATTATTATTATTACTATTATTATTATCTAAATATAATTAGCACAGAAACGTTTAATGTTTAAGGGGGAAGTACCCCATAAATTTAGCAAAAATTGAAAAATTTTTTTTTGTTTATTTCGGAAGCAAAAATTAATGAAGAACACAATAAAATAAAGAGATCTTGTAAACAATGTCAAAAAAGTGGAGTAATTTCAATTTTTTGAAACATGCTCATCACGTTTAACCATAGCAACGCACATAGCAACGATAAAGCTTCTGCTTTTCTGCTTATTTCAGAGGCTCACATAAAGTTAAAAACCTGCTTATAAAAAAAGTTTTATCTACTTTGTTTTTACTTTAATTATCTACTCTGCTTAAATTAAATTTGACTCGGTTGCCTCTAATTATTAAAGTTTTTAAACATTCCTAAAATGCAAATATTTACTTTGTTTATGTAAGTTGTTAAGTGTAATAAGAACATATTTTATCAAATTTTATTAAAAATTAATCTTAATTATGGGAAGAAAAGATAGAGTCAAGCAAAGAACTAGAGTTACTGGAAAGAAAAGATTGTTTTGTGGTAACCAAAACACTTTATCATCACCAACATCAATGGCAAACTCAAAAAAAGATTCAGACATTGATTCTAGTTCTTCAAGATCAGCCAGCAAGGTTAAATATATGAAAATTGATATTCCAAATAAAAATGATGAAAAAATAATTCGTTACAGAATAATTGATGTTGAAATTTTAAACACAATATTTGAATCTTTATGTTGTTCACAGTGTATTAACGATTATAGCTTGGTATTGAAAGAAAACTTTGTGAAAAAAAAAAAGGATATGCTTCAAATTTAATATGTTGCTGCAGTGTTTGTGGATATAGAAAAGGTTTCTATACATCTAAAGTTTGTAACTGCACTTATGATATTAATTTTCGTATTGTATATAGAATGAGATCTATTGGGCAAGGGTATTCAGGACTTGAAAAGTTTTCTGCATTAATGAACCTCCCAAGTCCGATGAGTAAAAAAAATTACAATGGTTCTGTAAAGCTTATTACTGATGCTGTTACTACAGTTACTAAAGAAATAATGCTTGAGGCTGCAAAAGAAATAAAAGGTAATAGCAACAACATTGTTGATACTGGAGTTTCAACTGATGGAACTTGGCAACGTAGAGGATACAGTTCACTGAACGGAGTTGTGACAACATTGTCAATGGATAATAGAAAAGTGTTAGATGTTGAGCCAGAACAGTTAACCATGACACCTGGGAAATATACATCAAGTTTGTGCGATAATCAAAATCAAAAACGCATTTTTTTAGCTGGATATAAAAATCTAAAGTTATCTAAGAAGCGGCGAAAGATTACGAGGGTTGTCAAATGCATCAAAGGACAAATATGAAAACTTTGAATGAAGTCAGTATGCTCCTGGGTCATTCTGAAACTTTATTTTAAACATAATTTAGTTATATTTTATATTTTTGTGAAATTAAAAAATTTTTTTTTCTGTTTTTGCGTTTTTCTCAAAACAAGGTTTTTAAATGCCCCGGCTATGATAACTTTGGAACCGCTTGGTGTTTAATGATGAAATTTTCAGTAATTGTCCTATTTTATACCTTCTGTGATTTGAACCTCCACTTTTATGAAATACTTGACAGAACACGTTCTACGTCTATTTCAGTTGCCTAATTTTGACCAAAATTCATTAAACAACAATATATTTGCCCCCTTAAAAAACTAACTTCATATTTTTCATAAAATTTTAGGTTCAGATCACAGTTCAAAGTATTAGTTAAAGGGAATTGCAATATGACAGTTTGAATATATGTAGTTCTTCGGATAAGTTGGCCGGGGCATTAACTGTTTTTTGGTTATTTTTTCAATATTTTCTAGGTTACCATGGCAACAAAACACAATTTTTAAAAATTTTCATTCTGAAATATAAAATTTGGACATTATATATTGTTTAAAATCAATTTTACTGTTTCAACATGAGTTTAAACATTTTTGGGGTACTTCCCCCTTAATGCTCAACGTCGTTTCGTCATTAGTTACTAGGCTTTGAAAAAGCGCGTTCTCTAAATGCACGCGGCCATTGGAGAAAGATCTCTTAAGCAAGTTGAAACTTTTTTCCTTTTGGAATTTAATTATTAGTTTAGATATATTACATAAAGAATCATATTAAGAGAAATGATAATCGTTAAGATCATATTATAATTGAAGTAAGTATATAAAATAGTTATATATACATTTTTATTAGCTAAAGTAGAAAGGATTTAAATTTTTATCAGAAAAAGTAGAAAGGATTTTAATCTTTTAAATCGTTTGTATTTTGTTTGTTTTAGCTTTTCTTTCAGCATTTTTATTTTTGTTATTTTAATTTTTAGAAAGAAAATAGGGGTATGGATGTTATTTAAAGTTACACTAATGCTACTTCCATAAAATGGTTATTACTACTTTGAAATTTCTGTGATGCTTTTAATTATTTTTGTTCTTTTTTAAAAAAATTAGAAAAATAAATTAAAATTTTGTGCCAACACTGACATGGCATGTCACATGTTATTGTATGTAAAGGTTAAATTTTGTTATGAGGATTACAGTTCTTATGAAAAAAAAAAGAAGGTAAAGAGCATTGTTTGTAAATATATATTTTGTTTACTTTGAATCTTTTTAAATTTTATGGCGTTATTTTTAAAATTTTTGTTTGCACATGTTTATTGTTTGCATATATGCTTTTTTGATATGTATGTATTTGTTGAAATAAGTGCCTTTTAGTTGTTTTATCAATGTGTTTTTACAACAATGTAAAGTGTTTTTTTATTGTTTGTGTATGTGTTAATATGTGTTATATAATTGTTTTAAAATTGTGTTGAAATATGTATATAAGGTATATATTTAATCTTATATACACATTTAAACACATTGTGTTTATAGTTGGTACATGTTTATATTATGTTGTTTCTGTGTTTTCAAAGTGCTGTGACTTGGTAAACATCTACCTTAAAATCAATTATTGTATTTTAGAGAAGGAGCAGAACAAATGGCTTAAGATTGTGCAGCTCAACGTGATGCGCACCTAACGGCATGGTTTAAGTTAAATGCTGAAAATGAAAGAGCACATTGCTATTCTTATGTAGACATTCCTTATCACTTTATATTTGATGATAAACATTGTAAATGGAAGGTTAGACAAAGGGGTGGTAATAAGGTGATAGTAAGAATGTATAAAGTTAATCCAACTGGAGAATTGTTTTTTCTTAAACTGTTACTTTTGCAAGCAAAAGGAGCAATATCTTGGGAGGATGTGCGTACTGTTAATGGCATTGTCTTTGAAACGTTTCGTGAAGCATGTGTTTTGAAAGAATTGTTGTAAGATGACACTGAATGGCAGAATACTCTTTCTGAGGCGGTTTTAACAAGTACGCCAAAGCAAATTAGACAGTTGTTTTCAATTATTTTGACCTTTTGTGAATCTGACAATCCTTTACATCTCTGGAATACATGCAAAGCTTTTATGATGGAAGAATTCATTCACTGCTCAATCCCACTTCTAATAGCTGAACAAGCTACTCTTCATCAAATTGAAAAGATTATTAATCAAAGTGGTAAAATGCAGACTGATTACAATCTGCCTGTTATTGATGAGTTTATTGGCTTAAATCTAGAAAATTTTGATGAAAATGTTCAACAACTGAAATAGTAGAATTGTGTATAAACACAACCAGCTGAAATAGTAGAATTGTGTGTAAAATGTTCTTTGCATTGGCAATGGGTGCAGAAGTTTGCATTAACTGAAAATATGAGAGTACAAGATGGGGAAGGTGAATTTTCCCAATGGCTACTAAAACTTGGGAATGGAACAATACCTGTCAAAGAGGAAGATCCTTTTAAAGGATGCATTAAAATACCAAATCAGTGCATTATTAGAGAAAATGAATCAGTTGTTGAAAAGATTTTTGGAGATGCTGATCAAAATGATTATTCTAAACGCGTGATTTTAACACCAACTAATGTTGATTCATTATCAATGAAGAAGTGCTTGAATGTCTGCTGGGTGAGGTCAAAATATATTTAAGTGCTGATCAAATTGATACTGATGACCTTAATGAAAGAAATAATTTTCCTGTTGAGTTTTTGAACAGCTTAACTCCTTCAGGTATTCTACCTCATTGTTAAAAATTGAGATTTGGTTGTGTAATTATGCTACTTAGAAATTTAAATCTCAAAGCTGGGTTATGCTATGGCACTCGAATGAACATTTGTGCTCTTCAAAATAATTATATTGATGCAGAGGTTTTGACAGGTGTTTCTGGTGGTAAATGGGTTTTTGTTCCTCGAATTCAGTTGGCTCCATCAGATTCTAATTTACCTTTTGTTCTGAAATGTTGTCAGTTTCCTGTCAGATTGGCTTATTCAATGACAATTTTCAAAAGTCAAGGTCAATCATTTGATAGAGTTGGGGTATATCTCAAAAAACCGTGTTTCTCTCATGGTCAACTATATTTTGCATGTTCAAGAACTAGGGCATTTAATAGTTTGTTTTTCAAAATTGATAAACATCTCATTCAAGGTATGGTAGGTGAAAAGTGTTACACAAATAATGTTATATTTTTTTATTACTTTAATATTTTTTTCATAGTTTTTGATAAATATACCTGTCATTTAATAGGTTTATATGTTTTATATGAAACCATATTTGTTTATAGCTGTATATATGTTTAAATTATGTTGTTTCCATGTTTTCAAAGTGGTGTGAGTTGGCATTATATTGAGCAAGATTGATAACCTTGCCAGCCAAGCGGTGTACTTATAGCAGAGGTGTGACTTGGCAGCATTTAGTGTCAGGCGGTTTTACTGCTTTAGAGCTAGGTTGTGTTGTCTAGCCTTTTTTAGTTATTCTGGAAACACAATGTCTGTTAATGTTTAGCGTAATGTGTATGAGAGAGTATGCAACCTTGATCTTTAAATCTAGGGTGTTTTAATGTCCTAAATTTGAAGTAATTGAATAACTAATATTGAACATAAAAACAAATATACTTTTATGTAGTTATATGTTTAGTAAAAAGATAAATATATAGTTAACATTAAATTGCTTTTCTAATTTTGCCTTTCATATTTTAATTTGGTTTGTTATTTTCGCTGGATTTTAGGATCAAGGGTGTAAATATTCTATTGTTATGTGTTATTGTTGTGATGTTTTGTGTTGATAGACTGCTTGGCTTACCTTCACGTTGGTGTCTATTGTTAAAAATGAGTAATAGGTAGTTTCATTATTGGAACTTACTGCTTTTATTTATTTACTAAAAGCCAACATTATGCTAAAAATGCAGTTTATATCTTAATTTGATTTTTTTTTTTTTTTTTTTTTATTAATTTATTTTAGTATTGTTAATCCTTTGCACTTCGAAATAGATTTTATAGTTACATTTTCGATAAATGTTTATATTAACTGCCATGTCAAAATAGGTTACTATAAATAGCTAAATCGATTTTCAGTTTTTATGTGGTTTTTTTTTCTTTAAGATTTACGATTGACGCATTTATACGATTTATAAAAAGAAAACCTGATTACCTTTTATTGTAAATTTTTGTCAGTTAAAATGATATAAATATATTCAATTAGTTCAATTTTTTTTTAATTTTCTCTATTTTATGCCTAATAATATTTGTTGTACGGGATCTTTTTAAACGGGGGGTGAATATTGTAGTTTTGCGCATTTGTCAAATATCGAGTTACTTAAATTTTATAAGGTGTTTAATTAATTAGCTTAATTTTGAGGAAAGAAAAAATGCTTATATTTGTTAAATTCTTAAATCATTCTTTCACATTTTATTATTCTGGTAAAAGGTCTTCATCAAAAACTTGATTACTCTTCATAAAAATAGATCTATTCTCCTGACCACCATTAAAGCAAAAACGGGGAAGGGAGGTCCTTTATTAGTGTCAAAATATTTAAGAGAATTAAATTTCGAGTAACAAGAGGAATTTTTAATAAATGGTAGCAAATTACCGTTTATTAAAAACTGTTGAAACAAAGAGGCCATATATAAAAACGGTCAGATTAGTGCCATAAATAGTAATGGTCAAATGTTCAGTTAATTTTAATTTATTTAGTTGTGTGCATTTAACGTTTTAAAGACAATTTCCTTTTTTAAAGAAACATGTATCAAGGGGATACCAAAAAATTAATAGTTAATGTATAATTAACGTTCGCTTAATATTACTCTTATTAATTAAAGTTCATGTTATAAAAAATATAACAAAAATTTAGCTTTTTTCGTCAATTTAAAGCACGATGAAGTGCTATTATTTTCTGTCAGTAACTAAAAACGTACTGTTTTGAACTTAGTTATGTTGAGGAAAATGGTTCTGCCTTACACTGATATGACATATGTCAGTTTTAAATTTCTCAAATAATGTTAAATAATTGGTAAATTATTTTACCTCCATACTTTTTATTTTAATTTTACAAATGGTTTAATTTTTTAAATTTGAAGGCGTTTTTCTAAAAGGGTATTAGTAATGGTTTCGCAACTTTAAATTGTAGAAAACAGCCACCATAAATTAACAGACCGACCATAACCCGTATTACGGGTTGCTTTTTGCTTTATTATTATTATTATTATTATCATTATTATTATTGTTATTATTATTATCATTGTTATTATTATCATTATTATTATTATTGTTATTATTATCATTGTTATTTTTATTATTATTATTATTATTATTATTATTATTATTATTATTATTATTATTAGTATACGATAGAAATTTATTATAGAAAATATCTATAGTCACGTTATATGTATTTATAGTGAAAAACCTCATTAATTCACAAAAGTATGACTAATCAATGTTTTTTATTATAAAGAAATTACGGATTAGTTTTCACTGTTTATAAGATAATTATAAATAAATAAAATGCTTAAATTATATAGAAATGAAATTAGATTAATTTCTTTTCTAGGCTTATGTAGTTTTGAGGTAATTTTTAAAAGTTGCCTATATCAAATTTTTCCTTCATCAAAACCACAGGTGAGAGTTACAATATTGTTATAGGATAATATAAAAAATCAAAAACATTTCAATTGCTGTTTGACGAGCCTCTAAAACATTTTTCTATTCTTTATTCATGTTGTGTTACGTTCATTTCTACCCCATAGTCATAAATTTTTAGACGTCTCCGTTGTGTTTTTTTTCGCTTAAACCCTTTAACTTCGAGCAGACAGTTTATATGTAAATAAATTTAAGTGAATTACTTAATCAAAAAAAGATAGTTCATTTAAATAGTTATAGAAAAAATCTTTTTCTTGAAGTACTTATACCACTCTATGCACCCCTAACCCTTTCTCTAACCCTAACCCATGAAGAACACTACAAAGCGCTACAGTAATATATTCAGTAATGAGTACGTAAATTTGGTTTGTTGCGTTTTCAGCGAAACTATAAAAACAAGTAATCATTCAAGATCGCAACACCTCAATGTTTGTGTAATCACTTTCAAAGTTCTTTCAAATGAATTAAAGGTTTCGACGGAAATAAAAACTAAAAAACTAAAATTTCAGATCAAAATACTTTTGATCTGAAATTGGCGTTGATATTAAAGAAAGTTCAAGATTTTTGACGAACTTTTTCAAATTTATTTATTTGAAAAATTTTATATATTTTTTATGGAGTTTTTTTTTTCCTCGTAATCACATTCTTTCCGATGATCTCTATGAGCTCATGATGAAAGTGATCGACCACGAAGAAAGATTATGCGGAATATAACTCATCTGGAATGAAATTGAAAAATTCTTTCATATCTTGACCTTATTATTTAAGCAATTTACTATGAAGTCAATAATTAATGATGGAAAGTTATAATGCGCTTGAGAAAAAAACAATAAGCTTGGAACTAAGCAAAATCATTGTTAACAAATTTTAAACTTGTTAACGTTTATTTTTTTCTTTTTTTTTTTTTAAGGACCAAATAGTTACTAATTATTACAAAAAAAAAAAAAACTTGACAAATGTCAAATCATTTTTTTTAACAATTGTTGTCATCGGTTACTAACAAGTTTCAGTTTCGAATCAGTGGATAAAAAGCTCATGCATATAAAACATATAAAAGAATTTTCTAGGAACCAGTTGTATTTGGTAAAAATGGAGCTTTGCAGACAGTTAGGATTAATTAGCGTTATTTCAGTAACTGTGAACTTTATTACGTTTCTGCATTTGGTTTGCCCAAATATTATTAAGGTATTCTTGAGAGGAAAAGACCAAGGCCATAGTTACAAAGATGTTACTATTGCTAAACAAAGGACTAAAAAATGCAAAGCGAACGCCATATCAGTAATGTAAGTGAGAGTTTTATCATTCAAAATTGAAAGTTTTAATTGCGTAAGAATATATATATATATGTATGTATGTATGTGTGTATTTGTTTTCTAGGATGATAAACTCCGTTATGGGCTCTTTGTTCATATTTTTCGCAGTATATAATCTTAAATTTACATCCGTTCTCAAAAGGCCGTTCTCTACGTTCGACAATAACATAGAGCTGTCTTGTATAGTATGTGCTGGATATGGTTTGTTCAACGTTTTCCAATGCGTTTTGTGTAAGAACTTAAACAAAGAAAATTGTACTAATTTGTTCAAGGATCTTGTGCACGTGATTTTTCTTTTGACAGTAGTTTATACTAAAGAAAACGGTTTAGTTGGCGTTGTAATTTTACTCGCCTGCGGTAGTTCTATAACAAGTGGGGCGAAGAAAGCTGCGGAATTTCACAGCCGTCTAACCAATTGTTACGTTCGATATAAATTAGCTCTGATTGCTGATTTTACGGTGCAAACGGTTTTTAACATAGCACTTCCTATTTTTATTTACGGGATTGTAGTTTTGTCAGCCAAAGAAACATTTGCCACGATGCAGCATACGCCAACATTTGTTTTCTGCACTGGAATTTTATCATACGTCATTTTCGTAACAATATATATCAAATACCGGGTTAATATTTTTATGCATGAATACGCGTGGATGAGGCTCACGGAAATAAACAAATCTCTAGTAAATAAATTACAAATGAATTTTGTATAAGTTAACAATCGAGAGCCGTTTTTCTTTAAAAAACGAAAATTTCAGCTATTTTTTTTTTTTGTATAAAGATAATAGATTTTTTTATTGTTAAATTAGAATAGATTTCAGAAAATATTTTTATTCCTAACAATATGTTACTCGTAACAATATATTTTTTCGTTACATATTTTATTCGTATCAGGCAATTTCCTTAAGCCTCAAATATAATTACTTGCAAATAAAACAATTATAAATTTGCAAAGCGTAATTTATGTAATCATTTTTTTTTATTCCAGAAGTAGCCATTTATTGTCGCTTAGTCACACCTTACATTTGTGTTAAAAAAAATCTTTTAACCATAAGAAAAAAATCCGTTCACCAAATTACGCATTAATAATGCTGGTACCTGATGGCATTACATGAATTAGGTTCCAGACGGTCCAAAGACCTAACTACCCCCATTGAAAATAACCAAGCTAAAAAAAGTCAAAGAGTAATAAACATTTTTTTGCAGCTACCATTTTTGCTTTCGGCTAAGGACCTTCAACTACTTTTGACCTAAACTGACTTGGTATGTTTACTTTAATCTTATGTGAAGAAAAAAAAAAAATGTTCAGAGTATTGTTACTTATTATCGTCCAAAAAAAAATGATTGGGATAATCTTTTTGACAACTTACTATATATCATAAGGTTTTCATAAATATGTTTCATTATTCGTAAAATCAAGACGAGTAGATTTCTATTACAGTTCTATATTTTTCTATTTCTCTCTATGCTTTGTACAATTTATATAGTTTTTCCGAATTCTCTACGGCGTAATTTCTTACGCAATTTTCGCGACATAAGTACAATTAATTATACAATAAGCTATTACAACATTATTCTTGTTTTCACAAATGTAAATAAGTTTTTTAGGCTAAGATTAGAGAGACGTTCAGAGATACCGTAACTTGTAGAATCCTCCTTTTGCGACCCTTTATTTATTTCAAAATATTAATGACTTTTCTATAAAATATTTTTTTCTATGACTTTTTATTATTTATTTAAATCTACAGTGAGAAAATAAAGACCAAGATCGTGGTGATACTTTCGTCTCGTGAACAAACAAACAGTGAAACCAAGCTGTTATTTACTTTTCAATATTAAAAACGAATTGATTAACATTTAAACATAGAAAAAAGTTTCTAACTTTGCATTTCAAAAGATTTTAAAGAGGTCTGTCTTTTTTTCCCGTCGTGGCTTAATAACCTTAGGCATTTTATTGATAATTGATCAGTCAGGGATTTGGACGCAGGGCCACCACTGAAAGATATTTTTAGGGAAAAAGAGGGTAGGAGCATAGTTTTGGGAGTTGAACGCGAAGAATTATTTTGATAATTGAATAAAAACGACAACTCAATCATAAGAAACAACAGGAAGAAGCCTCAACATGAACGTATTTCTATCACTTTTGAGATTTTTAAATTAAGTCAGAACAAAGGTTTTTAATTTAAAAATTGCAAAACGTTTTGGTTTTAATCACCGTTGGTGTATTTTAATTAATTTTAGCGCATTTTAATCACTTTCAGCCTGTTTTAATCAATTTTTAGCGTGTTTTTGGAGCAGGCTAAGAAAAACCTTTTGATCTTTCTTTCAAAATATTAATAAAATATTAATAAAATATTAATAAAATATTAATAGACAATTAAAAGCTTTTTCATTCACAGACAACACCAAATGTTTCAAATTACTCTATCATTGTTTTAAATAAAAATAGAAGATTTACTGAGATTTTTTGGTGCTTTTGCTTTCACAATAACATGAGGAGGAACTACTGTGCAAACTGCACTGACACATGCAACCGCAGTAACAGGTCGCCATCGCAACGGTATCGCAATCCATATAATTTGCACCCTTTGTAGTTAATTTTGTCTTTACATCGAATTTAAGACAATTATTTCCTGGTTTCGAATTTAATTTTTCATCAAATACAATATTTAGACAGCAGTTGTAGTAAAATTGGGGATATGGGGCGAGAGAAATGAAAGACCTATGCATCCGAGCCTCCATTTTGGTACAACTACTACCAATAAAGAATATTTGTAGGTTGCTTATGTTGACCGCTGTGCACACAAATGTGCAAATGTAAGGGCTTGAAAAAATGGAAGTTTACAGGGGATAAAATTTGAAAACAGTGGTGGACCCGAAGGAGCTATTATGAGTATTTCAAGCTGCTCACCTTTTGACTCTAAAGTTGACTTTAAAATTAACTCTAAGCTTTGAGATAAGGGACTCCACTGCGTGCACACAAGTATGTACTCAGTGCACCAAATTTTTTTAGGTTTTTTTTATTTAAAAAAAAGATATTTACGCACACTTACGTGAACATTCTCACGCCTTGTATCAACTCCTATTTTCCCCCAAAAGGATTGACTACGTAAGCAATTTCGCACATAAAGGTAAAACACTTTTCTTTACTACGAGACGTCTTCAAGTCAACCACCATCAAAATTTCCGATACCATCCATCACAATGAATACTGCAATATCAACCGTCTCAGTTGAAGCGATGCGAGTGACTGAGATCTGGAGCCCACCACGAGAATTACGGAACTCCAGATGTGCTCGTTGGAGACAGTCCACAACTGGGTATTGCCAACTAACAGAGTATCAATCATTAGCAGTGAAAAATAAATCAGCCTCAGTTAGTACTTAATTTGTCTCTGTAGAGACGTCTCTGCTACTACCGGATAGTGCTCGGTATGCCTCCTCAAAAAAGTATTTTTGCAACATACCTTGTAAATAAATTTTCGAAGGAACATCATCTAAAGTAATGTCAACTTAGGTTGGGTTGAAAACAGCAAGTCATTTTTTTTTGTATTTCTAGAGAACGCAAAAAAGCAGAAACAAATAATCAGTACATTCTTCAACAGTTAGCACGCGGTATTTACATCAAAGATCCTTATTACGCGATATTTACATCAAAGAGTAGTAGATCTCAAAAAGATGATGTACAGGAATTAAGTATCAAAATGAAGTAACTTATAGAAATTATGTTGGTAAAAAATAGAAAAAATAAAACAAAAGAAACAGGAAGAAACTGTCATCCTAGATAAGATTGGGACTGCGCTCGTTATCGCAGCTGCGTGAAATAGATTTCTTCAAGCCGGTGGGTGATATATCAAAAGATCAGTATGAAATTGTTGAAACTATCCTATGCTGTTGCAAATTTAGTTGGTGGTGCCGTTACTAGCCAAAGCCTCTGTTTATTCTTCTTTAATTAATATTTCTTCTGACCTTTTTTAATTCTTTACTTCTTCTGTTTATCAAAAATTTCTAATATTAATAAGTTGTACCCTACCTTATCATATAGTAAAGTAGGTTGGCCTGATAAACTGAATTTAGTCAAACTTATTTAAACATGGGTTATGGAGTATACTTTGAAGAAAGCAGGAACACTTCCCAGACTGCCTGTCGTTTTAGACATGTATGCACAACCTCATTGCTTACCTTGGCTTTATTCGTTATCTTCTTGAATGTAGCATTACCACGCCAGTAACCTCGGATCTATAATAAATCTTTGATAATTTATTACTCATGTTTTGTGTTGGTAATAATTTCAAGAGCTTAATTTTATCATGCTTTACCATTGGTTGCGCAAGTGTTTGCGTAGTCAATTCTTATTGGAAAAAGATAATTGTTGATACAAGGCGTAATATTGGAGAAAGATAATTGTTGATGCTAGGGTGTACGAATTAATATGTTATCTTAGCTCATTTTTATTGTCAACCTAAAGTCACATTAGAGTCACATTAGAGCTATCTTAGAGTCAACTTAGATTTACCTTAGAATCAACACATCGATACCGGGTCCCGCTCCTCGCACAAGTGTAAAGCTATAGTTTTACCCCACCGCTAAATCTGTAGCAATCGCTATTTAGAACTATAAATAACTATAGCCTTCCCATTATGGTTGAAATTGGTGAGCAGTTTAAGATACTCATAATGGCCCCTTTGGGCAAACCACAGTTGCATTTCTAATTTTCTCCCCTGTAAGTTTTTTTCTAGCCTTTATATTTTCATATCTGTAGACACTGTGACATGATTTAGCTACAAATATTCTTGATTGGTAGTAGTAGTAAAGTGGAGGCTTGGATCCATAAGTCTTTTGTACCTGTAGCCCAAATCCTTGCCCCCCTAGTTTACTTCTATTACAATCCAAATATTTGTCTTCTTTATCAGGATTTATTACATTAATGTCAAAACTGGAGATTGCAATGACTGATACTGAATTAAATAGATTTGATGTATACCAGTTTAATGAAGTATTTGTTACCTTCCTGCATTTATTGGCTAATATTTTCCTATTCACCTGATTTTTACCCACCAGGAAAATGTGTCGAAAAGTACAAATACACCTTAGATTACATAAATGTTGTTTTAAAACAACAATAACAATATTTTAAAAATAAGTAAATAACATAAATAAGCATTAGAATTTTATTCCCTCACTCTCTTTTACTCCCCTATCCCTCCTTTTACTCCCCTATCCCTCCTTTTCTTAGACTAAATGAGAATGAAAGTTGTTGAAATTAAAAATTGTTAAAACTATGAAAATTGTTAAAATTTTTCTTTTATTACCCATCTATTTTGTTGTTGGAAAATTTTTTCAGTTTTGATTCTTTGTCACCAACTTTTGTCTATAAAAACTCAATACAAACCTTTCAATCAGTCTATTAAGCTTATCCACACAATTAGCAGAATCTTCAATTCATACCTGTTTCCCAACTATGGCCCTTTTATTTTACTATTGTGACCCAAGGCATCCTTCGCTCCCTCCCACTATTAATTTACTCGCAAACACAACTAGTTGTATACCGTCGCTCTCCTAAAATGGTGTCAGGGATCCAATCTGTGATTTAGTATTGATCGTCAATTGCTATGAAGGAGATCGGTTGTCGGTTAAGTTTTCTTTGTAACAGCGAGTGCAACAACAAATAACTGTATATATATTTATCAACGGGTATTAAAAACTTATCTATAATGCAGTCATGGCTTGAAAGCTAGACTGACAATGCTTTTTTAATGAGAGCTAGTCACTATTTATTTATTTGCATGACAGTTCTTTAAATGGTATATGTAGATCCGTGACGTTACTAAATCTACTAAAGGGAAGATATTTTAATTTTTTAATGGATGTATGGTTTCGTAAGACTTTCACACAACATATACTATAACTATAAATATACTACGCACATAACATACATATTGTAGTTTTATAGGAATAAAATTACTAAAACACTACAATATGTGTGTTATTTATATAGTATACTTATAAAATGGGATAATAAAATAGAAAGCAAGATTCACATCTTCATTTTAGGTTGCAAGTTTGAAAATCAGTTGTATCCATTGAGATCCCCTGAGATAATCAAAAGTTTTATCTACTACTATTGATAAACTAAATAAAAAATCTTATTGTTCTAGACCCATCTACTCTTCTTTTTATGGCAACAATGTTACCAAAATAATGTTTACTAGATTAAATTTTAAAGCTAGTATAACATATTTTTATATCTATTATTGCACCATACATCTATATTAGTTTTTAATAGGAAAACTGTAAGCTAAGATAAGAATGGATGCTGAAAATGATATTGAGAGTGATTACAAAGGAATTCGAGGTGATAACAGACGAGGAGAACAAGGAAGAGGGGGTAGGAAAGATCGTAAACCAAGAGAAAGAATAAGAAGAGAAAGGGATTCCAGGATATTTAAAGTAAGTTGTATCTTTTCTTTATCATTTTGTCTTGTAGAATTTTGCAGCATTGAAACTAAAAATGTTAGGTTTTCATGCATGGATTGGTACCTGTGGTTTGAATACTTTGGTGTTGTATTACTTGCCAAATGCTAAAAGATCTTTAAGTTTAATGATATTTTATCAGATTTAATGTCAATTTACTTGAAGACGTTATTATCATAAAATTTTAATCTGATTTCACCTTTAGATAAATCTGACAAGCTATATATTTGATTTTGTGTGCAAATTAGTTACAGGGTTTTTTTTCTACCAATTCGATTTCTTTTAACAATTTTATATACTCAATTAAGCATTTTGGATAGTTTACTAGATGCAATCTCTTTCTTTTACTCTCATTTTCTGTTAAAATGAATGTACCAAAAATCAGATTAGTCAAGGTCAGCACCATCAAGCATGAGATCAAGGTCGGCATAATTCAAGGATCAAGATGAAAACCAACACTATTCAAGACAAAATACTAAAAGAGGTCAAGATGAAAACCAACACCATTCAAGACCAAATACTAAAAGAGGTCAAGATGAAAACCAACACCATTCAAGACCAAATACTAAAAGAGGTCAAGATGAAAACCAACACCATTCAAGACCAAATACTAAACATATAAAGGCAAGGGCATTGTAGCAAGGTCAGTGCGCTCAGCACTAAGAGTTTTATTTAAAAATAGAAGCTTACAAAACAACTATTTATTCTCGCCCTCTACTACCCCTTTCAATAAGACAGAAAAAAGCTACATAAAGAAGCAAAGTATTTTTGTTTTTATTACAATTTTCAGCCACTTTTCCAATATTTGCTCACTACTTCATATCCAAACAAATTGCTATCAATCGTTTAAATAAAGAACCTCTATATATGCCCTAACTTAATTGAGAATAGAAAACTGATAAAGGATTTTAAGCTACAAGATTTTTGTAGAAAAGTTTACTTCATATATGATAACCAATTTTTATGATTAGTGCAGTAAGAAAAACTAGGTTTTTTTAACATCTTATCTTCATTTGCTCTATACAGTTGCATAAAGAATCTACTATGACTATCATGAAAAACTTGCAACTGAAGTAGAAAGACTTTTCAATAGTACATAAAAATGTGTTAAAGAGTTATTATCTTTCATAAAACTCTATGAATCAGGTGGTGGATAAATTTGAAAAGTATTACACTGTACACATAACTCATTAGAAGTGTTTAGAAAAATTTGTCTTCTGGACTATATCTTTGCTGAAGATACTGGATAGGTAAAAGTAGCTAGATAAATCCATTTATGATTTTTAGTGTTTTCTGTAATAGCAGTCTCACTCTTCTTGAATAATAGTTTTTTTTACTTTTTTTTTTATTCTTCATAATATAGAGTGCTGTTTGGCATTTGCAAGTACCAAATACCAGTTAATGGTGTAAAAAGAAATTTCATTGAATCCACCTAGAGCTTGATTGTTAACCAGTGGTTTCTATAGAGGCTGTTTTATGTATAATTTCTTATTACAGCATTAAAATAAAACTAACAGTAGCAAAAGCAATTTTAAAAAAAGACAGAAGTTGCTTCTTTTAATGTTGACACTTTGCATTCATAAATTTTGGATGATCTAGTATAAGACTTTTATATTAAAATTTGTTGTATTAAAATCTGCTGTAAAACCAGTTCTAAAGATTTGATGGATTTAAAAGTGAGTTTTTCTCCACAAGCAGCTTTGATTTGGTTTTTAATGGAACTGAAAAATATACTAATACCCAAAAGAAGTTTTATTATTTAAATATTTTGCATCTGTTAAGCGACAGTGTGACTTTAAAGGTCTTCATAATTTGATCAAAATGATTAAATAAAAATTAACCATTTTATTAACAGTTAATTTTTGTTTGACCATTGATATTTTATTTTTGTCTGCAATATGCTGCTGTCCTTATGAATAGTTGTGGATATTTCTTCAGGATCGACAAGACAACATTATTGAGAATCCATTAACATCTACCCAAAAGATGCCTATCATTCTTGCTAAGAAGGTATATTTGAGTCCTTCAATACTGTCTCAGGATTCACTCTTTATTGGCAGATGTTTGTTACACCAAGATGCCACAAATAACATTTTTCCCCCCCAAAATGCATATGAAAAATTTATCTTTGTATTTTTAAATGTTTGTTATTTCTTTTTAGGGTGCAGAGATGCAAGCTTCTAAAGACACCTCTACAGTTGTTACTATACAAAGGAGGTATTGGTAAAATCTTCTCATTTCATAGATATTTTAGCATTAGTTTAAAAAAAAGCTTTAGGATTATTTTTTATTCCTTAGAGATAATTCAGAATCATATTCTTCTGGTACAAAAAACATGTCAAATGATATGAACAGTAGTCTGCTCTACCAAAAGCACACAACTAGTCGAAATGATCGAACACCTGACCTTTTGTCACCTGCTACTCCAGTTCAACCTCCAACTCCAGGCACTTACGGTCAGTTTTTTTTTGGTATTTTTCTCATTTGAAGTTACAAATTTGGTTTGTTAGATATATATATTCACATTTTTATGTATTCAACTTTAAATAAAAAGTTTTTTTTTCTAAAATCTATGTTTTAAAATTATCTTGTTTTTATTCTCCCAGCTGATCATAACATATCAATAGGATTGGCTGCATTAAATTTGCCTGTTGAAACTAATGCAACTGAATCAGTGAGCTTAATTGATAACTCGTTCCAGTGGAGTGACAGAGCAATTGAGGTTAGAACTTTGTCTTTTTTAAGCTACAAATAGGTGTTTTATAATTGGTATTTCCAAGTTCTTTAACACACTTTATATAAAAATAAATTCTGGTATGTGGTTTTATTTGCTTTTTTTTTTCTCATGAAAGTCTACTAAATAAATTAGTTTTTAGTTTTAACCTGCACATGAATTTGAGAATAATTCTGTTTTTGTCTAACCCCTTCGTACCCGGGCACATGGAATGTGTTTAAAAAATTTTTTTTTGAAATAAAAATAATGTGCTAGGCCTCCTTATGGGGTAAATTTTTATTAAAATATTTTATTAACTATTCAAAATAGGGTATGTGTACATTTGTACACAGTGTGTATCAATCTTATTGTAAAGGTTTTTGTAGACAATATTATATCAAAAGCAATCCTTACGAAAAAACTCAAAAAGCTGAAACAAATCAATAGTTCATTTTTTAACCTTTCATTTAAAGATATAACAATATTTATATCATGTAGTTAACTCACAACATTACCCAATCAATACAAAAAAAGAACAAAATCTTTTTCAGTTTTTTACCGACGAATTATTTCATGTGAAATAATTGAAAACAGTTTTTATCACCAGTGCAACAAAGAAACAAATTTCACTTGATGCATTTGACTCTGCTGCCACCATTGCATCCTTCAAACTTGCAGTGCTGATCCAGTTCCTTGATGCAGACAGG
Organism: Hydra viridissima; assembly: GCF_058129835.1. Classification (NCBI taxonomy): domain Eukaryota; kingdom Metazoa; phylum Cnidaria; class Hydrozoa; order Anthoathecata; family Hydridae; genus Hydra; species Hydra viridissima. Next base: position 4,719,603 of record NW_028324310.1, read on the forward strand.
GAATTGGTCGAACCGCTCATAGCAGTTCTCCACGGCTGGACTTTCTTCAGGTTTTGCCCGCTTTGGAGGAGGTGTAACCACAGAAGATGTTGATGTTGACAAATCACCTGAATCTGTGATTGGTACTGTTGCAGTAATTCTTGGCCTTCCAATTGGTCGGCAAGCAATTGGTGTTGTCAAGTGGGCTTTCACTAGTGTGGCAGCAATCTCATTTCGGAAATTGAGGAGATCCAAAGTTTGTCTTTTTGGAGTACCATTTTGTATTTCAATGTCTTGATACTCAAGCCATGAATTGACAAGGGCAAAGTCCACAAAGTGAAAAATCATGCGTACAGGCCACTTCTTAGTTTTTGCCTTTATCCTATACAAAGCAATGAGGAAGTCCATTTTGTCCACTCCCCCCATGTTTTCATTGTAGACTTTCACACATTTGGGTCTGTCTACTTGAATATATTCCTTTTTACTTTCACTCCATCTTCTTACTGTGCCCATTTCTTTGATTCCAACAAAGCTGGAGGCAAGAGTGACAGCTTCATTGTCCATCCACCTGACCACACATGTCGCCTTCTGCTGAGACTTTGCAGTTGTTTAATCCGCGTCCATCTTTCTTCATTTCTTTTTCAGATTTTAATGGACACCCCATTAATCTGTTGGATTTAACAACACCAAGGGACTGAATCCCTAACATTTTCAGCTGTCTAATTAGGATCATGCCAGTAAAGTAATTATCAAAACAGAGTAGTTTTTATGTTGTGGAATAGTTTCTGACAATCTTAGGACAATAGAAGCACCAAGTCCCAGGTGTTTGTACTCTTCTGATATGCCTGTACCTGCACCCTGATATAGTTCGAAATCAACTGCCCTACCAGAGGTGCCACAGACAACAAAGTTTTTTACCCCTACTGGATTCGGCTTTCCTTTGATGTACTGTTTAGCAGGTACTCTACCAGTGAAAGGGATCATCTGCTCATCCACAGAGTTGTACTCTTCTCTTGGTAACTTGAGACAGCGAGAACATACTGTGTTTATCAGAGGCTGAACTTTCCAGAATTTATTTGTTCCTTGTTTTAGATTAGGATCGGCATTGATATGAATGCTGTTTTGCAGCTGTAAATAGCGGTTTACAGGCATTACACCTGCCACTGCATTTACTCTAGTGGCTCTTTGCCAGTACATCCTTATTCTAGGAAAACCTAAATTTGCCATTACTATTGTGATACCAAAAAATTTCTAAATTTCAGCTGTTGTAGTATTTAGAGTTTTACCAGTTTTGCGTAGATGATAAATGTTTGTTTGTTCAGCAAATGTTCCAAATATTTCTGGGTTAAAGTAATTGAAATATATGAGGATGGTGAAAGTAGGCCATCTCCCAAGTTCAAATTGTCCACCCATTCTGAGCTGCTTTCAAATGCACCTCAAAGAGACTGCCACTTGATCTGAGTCTTTTTTTCTCTTTTGTTCCCACTGTTCACAGATGTGCCAGGCTTATCATCTTCATCTGGTCTTTCAATTTGATCCTCAATTTCATCAGTAGGCATATCAGCAGCAGAAGTGTTAAAGGTCTCATCCCCAGAGTCATCAGAATCTGATAATTCAAGTTCCAAGTCATCCAGATGGTGCAACACATCTTCAACTGTAAACTGCCTTTCTGGATTATCTGAAAATATATTTAACATATACTTATTTATCTTTGATTATAAAATCAATTTGATAAAACTTAGTGACAAAATAAATATGACAGGCTTAAAACAAATGTTTGATTATACAAACACAAAGGCATTTAGGACATTAGCTTCAGTAGGTAGACTTAAATAAATAAAATATTTTATTTTTAATGATTCTATTACAACCTTTTGATATTAAATGAACAGCTATACTATTAAAAAAAACACATTTTATATCTAAGATTTAAAGAAATATATACACACACATGCAGTTATTAACTCACAACAATCACACAAAAAAAAAATCCAATGTTGAGTCTCACCTTACTAGTTTTACTATTCTCTCTTCTCGTTGCAATTGGTACACAGTGTGTACAAATGTACACAGCATTATAAAAAAAATTCTTCAGCAAAGAATAGCCACCTGTTATACTTTTAATTTATGTGTATGCAATTATAAACATATTATTAAATACATCTTATACAAAATTTGACTTGAGATACTTTATAATTCTCAAACTATAATAAAGAAAAAACTTACCACGAAGTATTTTTTTGCCTTGCGATGCCATGTTGAAATATCTAGATACAGAAATCTTACTTAAAGAAGACAAACTACACAAAGATAGGACTGATGTGCACTAATGTACGCATCGTGTTTCAATTATTATTTTGCTTAAGCTTCATAGTAAAAAATAAACATGACGAAGTGTGTACATTTGAACACATTGTGTACGAAGGGGCTAAATTGTTTTTTGAATAACAATAACTGTCAGCATCCTCCTTGTGTTAATGATTTTAAGATAAACAAGACTTTACAAGACTTTTAAAGACTACAGATATATGTTTTGTAATACTAAATAAGTTTGTCATAACAAAACTTTACTATTTACATTTACATTGTTGATTGATTCTCTATTTTTCATTTGTAAGCCAATTTGTTTGTACTAAAATGGTAAAACATTTAGATTATATAAAGATTTCTTGTAATGATGTGTATATTGTGCTAAGCCTTGCTAAAAAAATACTATAACATTACTTTTTAAACACTGAAGAAGCAAAAGAACAAAAATCTGTTCTAGTATATCAAAAGGAAATGTTTAAGTTTAGATTAAATGCATAACTAAGTATATTAGAGGCATGATTTTACTGTCAACAGTGTATTTTTATATTTTGGTAAGCAACAAGTAGTGTTAAAATATGATAAACAAAATTTATGAATAAAATCTTAGATAATTTATGCTAAATCTCTTTAGTCCCATAGAATTTTTCTACATAGAACAAAAATAAAAATAGATAATATAAGTTAAAAGGGCGTTTCCAGAAACTTTACAAAATCAAAATTAGAGATCTCATTTTGGATATGGTATCAGTTTTTATTTGCACAGATTTAAGCCAGAAAAGCAAGCTTTTACAAAGATCTTGATCCTTTGTAAAGACTTTTATTTCTAGCTACTGTTTTATGCTCACAAATCTTCTTACAATATCATGAACAGTATTTTATAGCAGCAAGATTTGAATTTTAGGAATCCATGCTAATCATGTTAAAAGATTCCAAAAAAATAAACTCTTCTTTCACAAGCTCAAAGTGCATTGTACAATTAGCCAAAGGACTGATGATAGCTGTTGCTCTGTAATATTTCCCCAAACTTCCAAATTGTTTTTCTTTTTCTTTTGATTCAAGTTGTAATACAATTAATAACTAACCATTTAAAATATATTCAATCAAAATTTACAGACAAAAGAAAAAGTTGATCAGCAAGATAATTATGTAAAGTCAAAAATCTATATATCTAAGAAAAAAAAGCTGATGTAAACAAGCTAGTGCAATTTTCAGAATCAGTTTTCCAAATAACCTTAGTAATAAGTCTGCAAGGAAAATAGTTTTTTTATTGTTGGAGTGTATTATCATAAATAAATTGTATTTTTATTGCTTGTGCATTTCAATTTAGATGCTCCTTGATCAAAATGATTTCATTGTTGTTGGATGTGTTGGTTTGCAAGGATCAGGCAAGTCTACTGTGTTATCAATGTTAGCTGGTCAGCAAATTGTTCAAAAATCGTGAGGTTTTAATTATTTTTTTATATATTTGTTAAAGATTAATTGTCTAATCTTTAATACTACTTATAGTTTTGTGTTTGTATATTCTTTCACAATTGCTACAAGCACTATATCAAAATAATGCAGTGTTTTGAGTTGGAGAAGGAGATGGGGGGGGGGTTAATAGTTTAATGTGAACTTTATTTGAAATATTTAATTTTATTGGGTTGGTGCATAAATATTGTGACTTTTTTTTTCTACAAAAATGATAAAAATATTTAACAAAAAAATTTTTAAATGATTATTCTGTGGCATAGTTACCATCTACTTCAAAAACTGCTTCCTTTTTGCTTGGTTGTTGGTTGATTCCATGGGGTAAAGAAGTCACAGTTCTAGGAGGCGATCTACGCTTTAAAATTGGCCATCATCTCATCTAAATTTTATTACTTTGCCTGTTTTTCAACAAGCGATTAACATGGAATTCTGTAGGAGCTTAGGTTAGTGAATATGGTGGATTTGGGAGTAAATCCCATCCTTTATTGGAAATCGATTTGACAACAGGACATTCAACATGAAGGCGGGTGTTATTGTAGTGGAAGATGATATGGTTCTTTTTTTTGTGGTCTTTTCAATTCAATTGTAGTGTAAATGCAGTTAAGTTGAGCCAGATAGATTTCGTTGTTAATGTTGAACTGCCGCTTGCCATTTTTGTCCAGGATTTGCCATTGTTGCTGTTCATCCTTTTTGTTAAACCAATGATAAATGCCAATCGATATGTTTTTCCAGTAGATGATTCGCTTCTGTCCCACCAGACATACCAAATAGCCTTCTTACAGTGGACTATTAAAATTTTTTTGAGTGAAACACCTTCCATACACAAACCTTCTTTCTTTTGACATTTTTGAAAAACAACCATGATTTATCACCAGTAAAAAGATTTTTCAAAGATAACATTTGTTCGTTTTGCTGCAGTAAATCAGTAAAAGTTCTGCTTTGCTGTTGTCAAAAATATGTACACATTCTGCTTTGTTGAGCATATGAGGGACCTATTTATTCAGTTCCCACACCTTTCTGAGCTTTTTGAGATGATGGATGATCATTGAGTGGTTGACATTGAAGTCTTCAGCCAGCATTTTTGTTGTCAAGCTTTTGTCCTCTTCCACTACTACCAGAAGTACTTGATTGTTGAAATCCAATGGCCAACCTCTTCCTTCTTCATCTGCAAGGTTTTTGTTGCCTGCTTTGAACTTCTTGAACCATCTTTTGCTGATTGTTCCCTCGCCGAAAAGTTTGTAGAGATCGTGAAATGACTCTGCTGCCTTCCAACTCTTCTCAAAGTGGTAAAGTATAATAAGGCGAATATGAAGATAATTTTTGGTTCACATTTTTATTAATAAAAGAGGGAAGATTATTTTTTTGAATAAATAGTAAACAAAACTCCAATTTTTTTAAGAAAAATATGGTGGGAAAAAAAGCCGTAATAATTATGCTCTAATCAAATAGATTTTAAATTAACTGTCACATTTGTAGTTAATGTTTAAAACTATAGGAACAATAATAAAGACAAACAGTTTATATAAACAATAACAGTGAAGTCTATAGATTAAAATATAGAGATTAAATGAGTAACTTTGTATGTGTAATGGTACTATTTTGTATTTTGTACTGATGACCACTATTATTATACTATTATATACTATTATACTACTATTTTGTATGTATACTATTTAACTTATCTTTTTTATTTTTAATAGAAGATTAGTTTTTCGTCCTCAAAAAGTTACAGATTTGGTATATAAATTTATGTTCTAAATTATTATATATGTTGTCACATTAATGTTGAAAATTTTTACATTAATCTAGAAAAAGTTATTTTCTCTTTTCAGGAGAAATGCATCCATCGCACTGTTGGTGTTGATATTTTTGTTACCCAGGAGAGACTCATTTTACTGGATACACAAGTATGTCATTATTTTGCTACATATTGTAAATATCATCTTTATTTTAAATAATATAAAATTGAAAATTATTTTAATTTTAAATGCAAATACTAAATCATGTTTAATTTTATTTTAAATTTTCATATCTACTATTTATTTGTTTTTATGGTTTTTTGCAGCCCTTATTGAGTCCATCAATGCTAGATCAATATTTACGTTTTGATAGAAAAGTACCAGCGGAATATGCCACAGCTGAAATATGTCTTGAAGTACAGGTGAGTAAAAGTTTTTTTTATTTTTTAAACTTTTTACAATTATTATGAATTTATTTGCAGGTAAGGTATTAAAAACCTGTATTTTTATATAAATATATTTAAGATTACAATTATTTTTTCAATTTTAATTTTTATAAACATTTGAGTTTAATTTATTGAATTTATATTCAAATAATTAGGCATTGCAGTTGTTGACATTTCTGTACACTGTGTGTCATGTGGTGTTGGTGGTGCAAGATTATATTATTGACCTTAACTTGATTAAGTGAGTGAGTCCATTTCCATTCTGAACTTGATCAAGTGAGTCCATTTCTATTGAAATACTTTAATGAGCAGATTTTTTAAAGAGTTTTTAAGTCAATTCTGTGACTATTTCTACTCTATATAATTTTTAGCTTGTTAAAAACTGCAGAAATGTTAAAGCCAAGTACAGTTTCGCACTCAAGTCAAGATGGCCCTAGGTTAGAGTTGTATTCCTAATTTTAATATTACAATAAATAATAAAGCTTTTGTACATAAAATTAAAAAATGTGAAGTTTTCAAGCAATTTCATGGTTAATTTATTTTGTTCAGTTTAAAAGTTATGTTTTTAATGGTTTTAAAAATTTAATTTAGCTCAGAAGAAGTGAACGAGTTTATCCCTCATTTGGGTAAGAATTTTCTTCATGATGTTGTTAACAAAATCAAGGTTTACATTTTAAAAAACTTTAATAGTTTGTTCCGTTTTTTAACAGGTTTTTTATTTTAATATTCATAAATTAAATTTGATTATTACCTTTTGAAAAGTTAATAATTTGCTAAAACATTTGTTAATTTTGATTAAGTAGCAATACTACCACAGTTACATGTATTAATAATACTACCACAGTTACATGTATTAATAATACTACCACAGTTACATGTATTAATAATATGCTACATATTCAAGAGAGATCAAAAGTCCAGGTTTTGTCAACTTTTGAGGAAAAATCTTTTTTGTTCAATTATTAATTTAAGCTTGAGTTTTGTTGATTTTAATTAAAAAAAGATGTTCAATGAGTTCAAAGATGTTCAATTTGATGTTAAGATTGTCAGCTTTCTGGTAGCCACTCTAAGGCATATATTCTTGGATTGGAACAATCTTTGAACAGATTTTGCAGTGTATTTTGTGTCATTATCTTACTGATAGATCCACCCAAGTTGTATTTTATACTGTGCATGTGAAAGCATTACCTTGTACATAACTTGGTCAAGGATACCGTCTATGTTGGTTCAAACCATTCATGGTGCTATCCTAAACCATTTCACTTCCTCCAAGATACTTAATAGTCAGTTCCAGGAATTAAATCTTTGAATGAAAGGAGATAGGAAAATTTGTTATTCAATCAGATTCAAATTGACATCCAGTGATGATAGCACACCGCAAACTCGACTCCTGAGTTTTTGATTTTTTTTTTCACTTTCTATAAAAATTAAAGTGGTTCTTAAAAATTGAAAAGAAAATCAACTTGTTGATTGTTGATTGGTTTTTCTTTTTTATTAAAACTATGTAACTTAATACTTAATGGTTACTAAACTACATAAAACTAAGTATTTCTTAAAAGAAATACTTAGTTTTATGTAATTTAGTAAAAATAAAATGACTGTAATGATGTTTCAAATGAAGTTTCCTTGCATTTTTGTTTCTTCCTTAGTCGACAGCAAGCTTTTGATAAGGTAGTTTGACAAGGGTTCCTAAACAACATAAATATTTAGGTCTTGTGCGCCTAAATGCTGAAATTTGTAGGGTGTTCATCAAATTCTATATGCATTTGAAATAAACATTTTAAAATTTTTGAAATAAACTTTTAAATTCTAAATCTAAAAATAATTTGCCAAAATCTTTATCTGGTTAATTTAGTTGGCTTTTGATTTGTGTGAACAAAGAATTCAGATTTTTTAAAAAAAACCTTAATAGAAATTAAGTATCTTTTCAGTTCTGTTTTATTTTTTTGCTCTTTAGTCGCTTAAAATGGTTCATTTCACCATTTACATAATCTCAAATTCTACGAGAAAGTGTGGCCACTCTTTATTGATATTTATTAGTTTCATTTTGTTAACAATAAAAACTAAAACTTTCGATTAGATTTTGAAGATTTTATTTTCAGTATTTGTTCAAAGCTGTTGTGACGAACGTGCATTTGAAGTTGAAGTTGTGAAGTCTTTGTGTGAAAGTCTGTCTACTCTTTTTCAAACTTCAAGTTTGAGAACAAGAGGTATCTTATTTTATGTTATAAGATTTTACTCAGATTTTTTTCTTAAAGAAATAAACTAATTTATAATTTAGTTAAAAGCATTTCAATTTTATGATTTCAAAATTTGTCTTTTTAGGGAGTGCGTCCATTATACGCTCATCTTTAATGCCTTACATGCGCTCAAAACAACTTTATCCTTACAAAGACTTCAACTTGTTTCTTCTTCCTGAACTCACGTTATGTCAAGAAGGTTGTTCCTTGCGGTTGTTTTTTGTGTGATGAAAATGTGAATGAACCATTGTTAATAATTTTATGTTTCATATTTAATTTTGAAAGTTCCTTTTTTTATCTACTTTGAATGAATCTGATTTTAAAGTGTTTTATTGTTAACAGAAATCGATGCCAATCCTTTGTCTAAATACCGTGGTCATCCGAGTATAAATACACTTATTAAAGTGTTTCGTCAGCAATTGCTGTCAATGCCGCGAGAATTGTTTACTCATCACATTCTTTCAGAAAGAAACTGGTAACTAATTTTGTTTTAGAGTATTTTCAATCCTAAGATTGGTTTTTTTCGTGCTAAGTTACTGCAGCCGGAAGTTAACACTTGCATGGGCTTCTTGTTATTTTCAGGTTTCACTATGCAGCAAGAACTTGGGAAGCTGTCAAAAAATCCAATTTGATATCCGAGTATCATCGCCTTCTGTCTTCATAAAAAAATCTTGCAAACCTTTTGTCGAAAATGTTTTCCCTCATAACCACGCTGAGATGAGTCCAAGGAAAGTTTATGACTGAAGCATCTGCATTTTCGTTAGCGGATGAGTTGCTATTTTTTTTAGCAGATGGGTTGTTATCAAAAATCAAACTAACATAACTTTAAGTATTTCAAAATATATCAAGTTTTAATACGTAATACATAAAGTTTTTGTTAAATTGTAAAAGTGTTATGTTATATTGCTTTTGAAGAAAATACCCTTCAGTATCAATGATTTTACTAAGTCGGCAATCTTTTCTTTATCATAAAATTGTTTCTTTTTTGTGTGAATTTAGGTTTTTGCAACTTTCTCATAAAAAACAACAGAACTCTGTACTTTTCAGATTAAATCTTTTTTTCAAGGCTGAAACTTTGAAAGAAAGCGGGTGAATAAATCTAACGAGCACAAAAGTGGCAAAAGTCTGGTTAAAAAAAACTTGTAAACTTTTGGATTTTTGTCTCTGCTTTCTTGGACTTCTTCACTTGGTCTTTGTAAGTTGTGTCAAGTTTTTGTAAAAAAAAAATGATATTCAAAATCATTCAAAAACCCAAAGATAAAAACATTAAAATATCTTGATGTGTAAACTTATTTTAATTAAGCATCGGCATTCCAATAAACAACAAATAATTAGGGTGAAAGACAATACAAATCAAAACCGTTACAAGATACAAGCAAAACCGAGATACAGAGATACAAGCAGAACAATTATCAAATACCGATGTAATTTTTTCTCAACTCTTCAAAAATATTTGCAAGTAGGATTGTTTAATCCGTTTAACATTTTTTCAAAAAAATAATACGGTGAACGCTTCAGTAGTTGATTAATCGAGACGATTTTCTTCATTAAAAGTAGACTTATGACCAAATTATTGAATATAAAGTTTTGGTTACTTTTTCCTAAATTACCTATAGCCCAAATATCTTTATTATAATATATTTTTGTAAAGTATTAAAGATAGAATTTATAAAACAATATCTTGTGTCAATATAATATTATACTTGCAAATATTTTTGAAGAGTTGAGACAAAATTACATCGGTATTTGATAATTGTATCGCAAATTATTTCATGAAATTTAATAAGAAAATTATAAAAAAGAAAAAACGTCCAATGCTTAATTTAAATTTTTAAAAATGGTCAACTTCGAGTTTCATTTTTGGAGTTTTTTTTTTCCCACTTTCTTTTTCCACTTTTCATCGTAGATATGTTTTATTGGGATGATAAACATTGCTCAATAAAAAAGATGATAAAAATTTTGTTAAATCAAAATCTCTCATTTTCGTACGTTTAGAACTATTTTCTTGTTGTTAAATAGCAAATCTTTACTAAAATGGACCAAAACAGAATGTTAGTAATAATTGTATTTCATTTGGATAGAAATTGGTTTAAAATGAACAAATGTTCTGGCGTTTGTTAATTAGTGCTAGAGATATATAGCATTCAAATAAAACCATGTACATATAAGAGATGGACGTGCAGCTTATTGTTTAACATCAAAGAGGCCGCAGATTTCAGCGAGCCATGCAAGTTTCCGACTAAATCTAAATTTTCCGCCGTCAACAAAAAATCTATTAAAATGGCTGCCGACAGATTTAAAACAGAAACTCTTACCACGTGGTATTAGTTTAAACTTTTATTGCATTTGTTTAATAAGACTGTTCAGGCCAATCTAACTACTTTACGTGATGACAAATTACTAAACAAATTACACCAAGGTAAAGGAAATTGGTTGTCTGCGCGAACAGATTTTATGATTTTTACAAGATAAAAATTTGTAAATTTGGGAACTTTTTTCGAGTAAACAAAGCTTGTCAATGATAAAATAGATCTGTAAGGATAATTTTAAAATTACTTAAAAAAGTATAGCGAAATATAAAAAAGCGTAAATAAAATTTTTTGTCAAGATCTAGTTTCGTTCAATTCCTTCGTCATTCATTCACCAACCTTAATTTTGTGTAGTTTTTTTAGTATTTTTTCCGATGTCACCATTCTTTGCCTCGACTACTCTAGAAATTATATATATATTCTACTATGCATTATTATATAGTAGGTTTTGCATTAAATAAAGCAAAACTTTTTAGTTGTTCAAATTTATAATTATCTTGCAAAATGCAGCGTGATATTCCATGTTTTCATTTTTCATATATTATGTATTTCATTTGTCATAAAAAGTACATTATAAACCATTTGTATTTGTCAAAAAAAATTTAGTTTATATATAGCTATTAAATACTTAGTCATTCTTGCGGTTTGCCATAAATTGGCTTTGCTAAGTTCTTTAACACTGTGAAAATTTTTTTTTTTTTATTGTATTTGTACTTATTTTATGTATAAATTATTTATCCTTAACTGTATATAATATAACGATATATATATAATATATTGGAATACATTGGACTTAAAGTGACAGTTACAGCGTCTGATGGAGAAAGCCCAAATAGAAAATTCTATAATATTTTCAAACTGGAAGACTGCATCAATATAGTAGATGGAGTAATTCACTGGACATGGAACCATTGTGCTCCTGATAGCTACAAAACTAGTTGATATTTTGTATTATTTATCATATCTCTAGTTATACATTTACTAAAGTAGTCAAGTAAATGATCTCAATTTCTATATCATCATCCGCGTTATTTCTTAAAATATTAAAAATGTCTATCTATATAAAATTAAGCTTAAAACTTGGTTCTATTGCTGTTATCTTTAATTAATAAATTTTACATTTGTAAGACTCACATGGGAGTTCCACATGGAAGCTTATTTTAGCACTGATGATTGCTTCTTTAACGATAAAAGGTAGGACAAGTTTTTCACTACTTGTGAAGATCTTTACACCACTTGTAAATTTTTTTTTTTCCTTACGTGTAAAGTTTTTTAAAATTTAGTTCAGTTTTTGTTTCGCTTCAGTATTCCATACCTGACGTCATTTAAAGTGCGTATATTTAACCTGTGTGTTTAGCGTTTATGAACGTTGATCTCAAAATGTAATTAGTAGCATAATCTATCGTTTCTAATTGGCCTCTCAAGATGGAGGAGATCAGAGCTCTTAGCGGTGACCGATATACATTTTATAAGGCTTTATAGAAGTACGAATCAAAATAATTAGACAGTATATATGAAATAAATTTATAAATAATTGAAAGAATGAATTGATTTTTAAAAAATTAGACAACTAAAGAAATTATTTAATTAAACATTAAAGTTCAATAAACTTTTTAAGTGCAGTTTACGATTAAAAGTAATATTTATGTATAATTAATGAGCTTTTAGTTCTTAGTTACCCAATGCAGTGATAACATATCTGCATGGTCAATGTTAAATACAAAATATACACTAAAAACGCGCCTCAGTTAACATTAAAAACGCACCTCAATTAACATTAAAAACGCACCTCAGTTAACTTAAAAAACGCACTTCAGTTAACATTAAAAACGCACCTCAATTAACATTAAAAACGCGCCTCAGCTAACATTAAAAACGCACCTCAATTAACATTAAAAACGCACCTCAGTTAACATTAAAAACGCACCTCAGTTAACTTTAAAAACGCACCTCAGTTAACATTAAAAACGCACCTCATTTAACATTAGGATTTTACTAAAAGCCTGAAATTTTTATTCAAAAAAAGTTTCGATGAAATAAGATCGCAGCAAAGACACTTGGTAATTGGTGCAAACTTCTTATAACTTATGTGTATGTTTAAGTAATAACATAAATACAAAAAAAGATCTGAAGTAAAGCTTTTTTCTCTACAGGTAAAAGGACCTCAGAATGCAGTGGGACCTCAGAATGTCAGGTTTGAATTTAACCAACATAGAACTCGATTTTTTTAATTAAATTCTAAAAGTGTTGAATAATCTGATTAAAGAATATAATGTTAAATCATTAACAAAAAAATATTACAAATAATCCTTACAAAATAATCTAAATTACGAAGACGTTGAAAATAGTCTATAAGCAATAAACTTATTTTTTTTAAATAATTTTAAATATTTCAATCCCTTCTAAAAATAAGTTTGCAGAACCTTAAACCTTAAGACTCTAAAAACAGTGCTAAAAAGATGCGTGCGCAGAATAAAAAGATGCGTGCGCAGAATAAAAAGATGCGTGCGCAGAATAAGTCCAATTTTCTTAAAATCGCTTTTTTAAATACCAAGCATTTTGAGGTGCTGCACCTAACGTTTTTAGGTACCAAATCAAAAACTATATAACAAACTTAAGTTATTACTTTTTATCATTTTTTTTTTATAAACTGGAGGGTTTCATCGTGATTGTAAATTCTAGTGGTATCTATATATCCCTGCCATACACCTGTTTCTAATTGATTTGCATCAATGAAATTATTTCATTCTATAAGTTCTTCAACTAATTTGTTGAGCTGTTTACATGCCATTGCTTTTGTGCAGTTAAGGGCGCGATTTATGGATACAGTTCCTTGTCTCTTTTTGGTTATATACTTTTGATATTTTGCATTCCAACGCTTCCAAAAAGATTTGCTAAGCTTCTTTGTTCGGGGTGCTCGTTAAGCATTTGGTGATAGCTTAGTGATCTGACGTCAACGAAGGTTTCTAAAGGCTTGCTTTCTTACTTCCAAAACATTCAACATTATCCTTGTCAACTCCAACCTGTTCAAACTTTTTAGGCACTTAAATATATCATTGAAATAATAATACAAGAAAACTAAATAGTATAAGTTTAGTTTTCTTAATGAACAATATTAAAAAACCAGGATTTTATAACAGTTTATAAAATTTCATTTCTCAATTATGTGTAGATATTACCTATTCTTGTTTCTTATATAAGAGACTAACGACTCTTCTTCATCTTTTGTAAAAATTGAACAATATTCCCTCTCGTTTTACAGTTACAATGACACCATCAATTCGTATATTAATTGTTCTAAGATCCTTAATTAGTGGAAATTTTCCTGAATTGATTGTGACCCAACCACGTTTATTGTTGATTTGGCACCACTTAACTGCTTCCTCTAACTGCTTACTTTTCATCATTATGACATCTCTTAGAACATTGCATCTTGATTTGCTTGTTGGTTCAAAAGGACTTTCCCATTTCTTATTTATTCTTTACTGAAAGGAATATCAAAACACACTTTTGTACTTGCACTTTACTTTAGTAAATGCACTTTAGTGTAATTTATTCATTTTTTCAAAAGCAAACAAAAAAAACACACTAAAGTGTGTTTTGAATGAGGTTTTGTGACGAAACTATAAGCAGAATATGCATTTCATAATGTCGAGAAGAAACTGAATGCAAACAACTTTTTTTTAATATTAAAATTAGCTTTCATTAACCTAGCGTTTTGAGGTCCCTCAACCTAACATTGTGTAGTGGAATGCAAAAAGTATAAAAGATAAGTGAACAAAACATTTAAAAATATATTCAGCATTGAAAATAAATAATATATGCAGAAATTCATGATAAACTAAGCAATATTGGCAACAATACTACCTATTACTAAACCTGGCATTCTGAGGTCCCTAACGAAAAAAGCATGTCCTAAATATTTATCTAAATGCATATGAAAATTGTATTAAAAACTACTAAAATTTTTTGGCAATCTAGCAAAGTATTATTTAAACTCTCAAAAGTAAAAACAAAGTATATTCTCAAATATTTGGGGCTTAACAAAATCTTTAAAAACACCTAACATTTTGAGATCCCTTTACCTGTATTTTATCAGCATCCTTTAAAGACAATTGCTATACAAATATCAAATTGAGTAATATATCAAAATGTTGTTTTTTGGGTTGAAAATTCTAAAATTTTAAATTTTTTTTACGCGTGTAGCCAAACCTAACGCGCGCATTGCACGCGTTAAAGGTGTGCACAAAAAGTATTTTTATTAACAAATTTTAATTCTTCTACTCAAAAAACTATTATCTCAACATATAACAAGTTTTTTTACGATGTTCATCGAGTTTTGTTGAGTTTTTGCCGTTTTTGATCATCCTGAGTCTTTATGTAATCTGAAAAGTGAGTATAATAACTGAAGCGAGAAAGAAAACAGCATTTGAAGATGTTACTTGACAATTACCAATATAGAAAAGAAAGTACATACTTATGTATCTTATGTATCTTTGTACTTTTGGGTTTGGCAATAAAACTTTAGTAAATTAAGGTAACACACCAACAAAAAAATAACAAAATCAATATCATACAAACAATCATCATAAAAATAACGAATGACATTAATCTTCCGCAAACAACACGTGCTATAATACAGTTGATAAAAAATCACATATGCAAAAATCTAAAAAGTTACTCAGATACAAACGACAAGTACATTTCTAACATCAGTCCGTTCACTAGTAAAATTCCGGTTATGTATATTATTGTAAATGTGGCAACGAATAAATTAACAGAAATTGGATGGGCTCAAAAATACTATTAGGGTCATAATTTCATAATGAAATAATAAAGCTGCAATTCGATTGAAAATAACAACGCTACAGCGCTTTGGAGCATTTAAAAACTGTTCAGTTTAAACTGCGTTCAGTATTTTGTCTTTTAGTAACCAAGCACAGCATACTATATTCTTTTCAATTGACGACTTTACATACGATTGCTTCATTTAAAATGATTGCGAAACATTTGTATCAATTGGTGGGCGTGATAATTCTGCATCTAAAGGTATTTTATCAGCTCCTGTTTTTTTACTGAAGATCTTAAATGGACTCGTTACCTAAAAATAATTTGATTGAAGGATGAAAGCATTTCAGATGACAAAGCAACTTAGGAAATAAGAAACAAAATTTATACTAAAATTTAGAAAAATACAAAAATAGAAAAAAATTCTACATACTAAAATACCGGCGTCTTCTTTTATGTCAGTCTGACTATTGGACTAAAAAGAAGTATCAATAAATTGTAAATACTTAATTACTTTTTACGTAATAAATCCATTATGAATTTACATTCCTTTAGATAATTATCTTTTAGTGTTTCCAAAGTCAAAAACATTTCAAAAAGAGAAACATACTCGGATAGAAGTAACACTGCTTTGATTCGATGATCTGTGAACATCTGAAAAAAGAAACTTATTCTAACTTTTCTTTTACACAGGATTCCATAATTACATGATTAGACGGCTGCAAACTAAATTCTCACCTGAATACGATGCACTAGTCAAAAGGTTGGAAGGCTTTTGTTCATCATCCAAATCTAATGATTTATTGCCTAAATCATAACGGGGGTTTTCCTCATTTTCTTCTACAAAGGAGGTTCTAAAGAGAACAGTCTTTTAAGATAGAACTTTCTGAAGTTTGATAAAATAAAACCTGCGTTTAAAACAGAATTTCTTCGGCTTGACCAGTCTATATTCATGCACAATTTTTGAAATATAATTAATTATATAGCAATTGTATAGCACCATTAACTTTTTAATGAAATCTTATACCACGGTGTGACCTATGTCCTATACTGTGTCCTATGCTGTTAGTCTTATGCTCTGAGAAAGTCCTAATGTAGCATATAAAAAATCTGTATATTGTAAAACAATAATTTGGGGAAAATAGTTTTTTTATCTTATTTAGATATCTATTTATTATTCAAAAAAAATAAAAATAAAAAATAAGCAAATATTTATTTTGCAATATACAAAAATTATTTATAGCGTAGGATTTGCTTACGTCACATCACGATAACTTTGAAAGTTTAAATTGATAACTAAAAAGACACGCAAAAAGCCGATTTTCTAATTTTTCAAACTAAAGATTCGTATTAATTGCTGACAAGCGAAAAATAACTGAATTTTAACAATAAAAAAAGGTATATCAAGAGAAGAAAGTGAGCTTTGAGATCACTTGTTACTCTTTGTGTCTTTAGACCTCGACTCCAGAATTTCAAACATGCTTTAAAAATATTCAATAAGATTAGTCAGCTACTAATTTCTCTTGAACTACAAATAATTCATTAAATTCTTAAACTAAAACGAAGCTTATGAAACTTTTATCAGCAGATTTTTGATTTTGGTAGAACACTGTTAATGTTCTATTTCTAACAAACCACAGATTGTAACCATGCTCCGTCTGAAAGTGAGTTGCAGAGAGTTGGTTTCAATCATTGAAAAAAGAGATTTTAATGGTAAAGATAAAGAACGCGCACCAATAAAATTCGAAGATGAAAAGTTGGAATTTAGCTTTTATGACAAATAGTGACTTTTTTCTTGCTTTCAAAAAATGTTTAGCACAATTTGTTAACTGCGCATCCATTTAGTAGCGATTGTTCTAAATATAATTTTTTTAAAATTCGACTTGTTTCAGATAAGTGAAGTTTGCACTTCATTCTTTATTAACGGAAAAAATACTGATGCCTAATATAAATCCAGTAGGGTAAAGGTTGTATCAGTCCTTAAGTCGCACCAGTTGAATATAAATGCAGTAGGGTAAAGGTTTTATTAGTCCTTAAGTCACACCAGTTGAATGTAAATGCAGTAGAGTAAGGTTGTTTCAGTTCCTTAAGTCGAACCGGTTGAATTTTGAAGTAACTACATAGACATGTGTGCAAACAATCGCAACTCATAATATGTCACAAAGTTCTTTATAGTATTACTGTCAGTCGTAAACCAATCAGAAGAAATATATCTTGTTATAAACTCTCATCACAAGTAAGTTTACTTTCGTTTTCTTATAATTTTCTGCAGAGGTTTGGTAGTTAATCTTGCAAGTTTCAGTAAGTTCACATAATCGTTTGGTCGCTACGAACTCGCATTCATTCTGTTTAACGTTAGGTTATGTGTGCTTATAAATTAACTTGTGCCGTGTAAAACGTACCCATATGAGATTACTATATCGTACCAGTTCAACTACCAGACCATAATTATGTCACAGTTGTCAAAGCGAAATTATAATAAATGGAAACAAGAAGATATAGAAGTTACTAACCAAATTATTGAAGAAAATTATTGGGTTCAACAAAGCTCATAGAAAATTGAATCCCTTTAACCAAGATTAAATAAGAATGTCAAACCTAAGGATATCATTGAAAATATGGAGGAATTAGCTATATACGTTCTCAATTTAAAGTCAAACTTTTTTGGGCTTACTGCAACCGAGCTAATAAATTGCTTATCAATTGAAAGAAAAATATAAATTACAACACCATTTCTATACAGAAAAAGAGATGTACTAAATAATTACTTATGCCTTGTGTTAACAGATTAAGACATAAATACTTTAATAGTCTTGCTTAATTGAATTCCTAGGTGTGACTTAGGCCAACTGTTTTATTTAGTTGGTACGAATTAGGAAAACAGTTCCTTTAGTTGTTAAATAAAAGCAATATTAACATAAGTTTTGAATAATACATATAACTTTTATTTCTTTAACAAGCCATTTTTTCTCATGGGGTACAACTTAGTCAACCTATGAACAATATTTCAAATATGAACAAGAAATCCCAATTATGTAAATATTGTTCACCCAATAAAAGATAATCACACAAATATTATTTAATACTTTAACTGCTAATCAAATAACTGTTGTTCAACAATTATTTAAACTAGTAATACACACACACATACAGTATGCGACAAAATTATTCATACCCTATTATAAAATGTTGCTATTACAAAATGTTGGTATTATAAAAAGTTGCAGCAATAAAACAAAAACCATATTAAAACAATTTCAATAGATACTAAAAAAAAAAATTATAAAAACTATTAATAATTTTATATGGTACCACAAAACCCTGCAGAGCAAAGTCTATATAGTATCGTTCATTCAGAAATGTTCACACTTAGTCTCTTCAAAAGCTCTGGCAGAAACAACAGGCTCTGGCTTTACTTCTCATATAATTAGCTTATCTTCTCTGGATGTTGTTTTTGGTGGACAGCCTGAATGTGCTTTACTTTGCAGTTTTTTTTATATTTATGCATTATTGATTATACAATTACCTTGCTTTTATTACATTTTTTTAGCAATTTTTCTATAACCTAAGCCACTATCATGATCATCAACAATCATTTGCTGTATTTCAACACTAATTTTGTAGGTCTTAGGCAATTCAGAAAACTTTTTAAATAAAAGAAGTAGTTGCTAAAATATTTTAAATTTTACTTCTGTGGTGCAGACAAAAAAATTTTTTAACAATTTACTAGCAAAAACAATCAAAAAATAAGTTTACAGTACTAAAATAATCAAAAGGTATGAATACTTATGTCATATATATAAACTTTTAATATTATATACTAAATCTAACCTAGCATAATAACTTTACAACATAATTATCAACACAGAATTATTCTTTATTATCATGTTTACATATATTTATCTTTTATGGCTATAAAAATAAACACATTAGAGAATGAAAACAAAAGTTAGTAATATGCCAGGGGTATCAACAATTTTGTCGCATACTGTAAATTATTTATAATTCCAATTTAAAAAATTACAAATAACTCTTACGATTCTAAATGAACACCAGAATCAGCTAGTTGAACCTAAAAGAAAATCGAGTCATTTAATTATAACTTTGATTTTTACAAATTTGTATGAAACTGAAACAAACAAAAAAAAAACAAACCAGCAAAGTGGAAAGTATCTCATGAAGTGTATATACTGATTGTGAGATAGTTGACTAAAAAAGAAAATGAAGTTTAACATAAAAACAATTTGAACAATGTTTTTTTTAAAAAAAAAAAAAAAATTAAAATAAAAGTTCTATGCGAACCTGTTGGCTGGCCATTGACAAGTCTTTACTAAGGGATAGTATTTCATTGACTGAAGCTGTTAGGTGATTGGCTAGAAAAAAATCCTTGCATTATAGGCAAGACAACAACAATCTTTAATACTATGTAATATTGCAAATCTTATTGTAAATATTGTATTGAAAAACTACCTTGATTCATAGCAGCAAGTACTAACTCCCTAGAATCACTTGGAAACTGAAATACAGCAAGAAAATTTTGAAACACGAACTTTAAGTAACCAAAGGAATTAAAAACAACTTCGACTAGCAATAAATACCTCAATATTTAACGGCACTCCTTCCTTTTCACCCTAAATATAAGCATTTGAAAAAATTTCCATCTGAAGAATAAACAACAAAAAAATAACAATAGCATTAAAACATGACTTAAACTAAACATTTACCATGAGTTCTTCCACAATACGACTTTTCTCTTCTAGCATTCTTTTAATCTCTTTGTCTTTATCTAACAAGTCATCTATAAAAAAATGATGCTCAAGCAAAAGGAAAACAAGCTGCAAATTTTAGATTATGCAAGCTGTGTAACAAAGATATTGTATATTATCTTACGAGTAAATTTTAGATTATGCAAGCTGTGTAACAAAGATATTGTATATTATCTTACGAGTAAATTTTAGATTATGCAAGCTGTGTAACAAAGATATTGTATATTATCTTACGAGTAAATTTTAGATTATGCAAGCTATGTAACAAAGATATTGTATATTATCTTACGAGTAAGTTCTTCTGCTCGTTCTTTAGTAGGTAATACTTTTTTTTCGATGACTGGACTTAATGGAGGACTAGGAGGTGGACTGACTTGTGGACTTGTAGGTTGACTGATAGGTGAAGGTTTAACAAAATTATCTTCTTCTGGAATTGGTGGGGAAATAGGACTCACAGAAGAGAGTCCATTACGGCGAGAAATGCCAGCATATTGATCTAAAGGTGAACAATGAAAAGCAGCAATATTAACATAAGAAGAATTAAAAAATTAGTAGTTTCCAAAAAAAAAGTGATTATGTAAACAATTACATTTTTACTATAGTTTCTAAAAATTGAATGCAGTTACACCCGCCACATAAAATGTTACTAATATGATACTGCATAGAATTTTTGCATCTCTCTAAGCCTCTAAATATCTATGCACAGGAATTTTATACAAATTATTTGTTAAACTAAAATGTGTTCTGAGAAGATCATGCAAATATCAAATGCAATTTCACTTGGGTCAGCTTTTAAACTTTAAATAAAGTTTTAATGCATCAGTAATGATATTTTATCAGAAACTGAAAAAAAATTGCATAACTGAGGTTGCTATATGAAACTACTTACCTAGTTTGGCTGTGTCTGCAATGTAGTTTACCCACCTTATAAAAGAATAAATTGACTTTAAGTTTAATAGAATCTGCAAACTGCAACTCTATCTTAAATTCATCAGAAAAAAAAGAACCGTAAGAGAGTAGAGGCAAAATACTTACATCTTTTTGGCATTAATTGAATGAGCCACAAACTCATAAATTTGAGGACCAGTTAATGTTAAAACCAAAAAGAAAGCTTTCAAATCTATAATTTATCATAACTATTATTTATTACTAAGTTATTATAAACTTTATTAATTTCTGATTTATAATGACTATAATAGCAAACCTAATATAAACGTTTTTCATAATAAAAAAAAATCATAACACATGTAATTTTATAAAACAAAAATGCAATGAAAAAAATAAACAAAGTTCTACAACCGTGGTACCTAAAATGGGCATTTTGTCCCCACATTTCAGGTATAACTGTGTGGAACAAAAGTGAAATAAAAGTAATGAAAGTAATCAGTAGAAATTTTTTCACTACCAAAGTGAAATAAAGTGAAATAAAGTGAATAACGTGATTGTTATCTTAAGAAGTTGGTAATAACTATTTAAAAAAAAAAGTTACCAGTTGCAACATCTCTAATGATTATGTTGGTGAGTTTTACAAGTGGACTGTGACCCTAAAAAAATCAAATTTCAAAGAGCTGAACTAAAAACCTTATCTTTACAAAAGACAATAATATTTTTTTTATTTAGAAATGGTCTAGCCTTACTGTATTATGCATTTTCAAAATGTACTTTTCGTCTTCTTTCTTAAGTAGCAGTAACATATCATTTAACAACACAGCATGCACATCTAAATATACATATAAGTTGAAAAAAAAGCATGTTGATCTTGAAATACACATTTATTAAAACAGTGTGTACATTAGGCTTGTAACTTTTCCAATTATTGTCACAATCTTAGTTGGAAATGGTTTAGAAATGAGGAATTGGCATTAAAAAAAATAGTATTAAGTTAATAGTATATATCATAAATTAGTTTTAAAAATGTTAGCCTCTAAAATTTTTAGATCTACACTTAACCGCAAAATTAACGCACCACTTATAAATTTCAACTTTTTTTGAAAAATATTATGTATTTCCCGAATTTATCAATTACAAAGATGATAATAATCTTTATTGTTACACCTTTTTTAGGTTTTATTCTGTTTCCCTTATTTAATTTCCAAATTATAGCAGCTTTTCATAAGTAGCATGTTTTGCTGTAATTAAACCTCACTTCTAAAAGAAAAGTATGTATTGGTTTTAAATTGTTTTAACAGTAGAAAAGATAACTGTTATTTGAGCAACACATTTGTTTGCAATGCAGCGTTCTAGATGAAATTTAAGTTGTGATGAATGTGTTGCAATTGTTACTTTGTCTGATGAAGGATTAACAAATCGCGAACTTGCTAGAAGATTTGGAGTGTCCTTTGTAGAACCCTACTGACAACAGTCAGTAGGGTTCTACAAAGGTTTGTAGAGACCAATGATCATGCTAGACGACTTGACTAAGGCAGAACACGAGCTACCAATGCCATGGAGGACCAATTTTTAATCCTTTGAACACTGAGAGAATGGTTCAATACTGTGTGAAGTCTTAGAAATACAACTTGCTATTGTTCATGGAACAGCTGTTAGTCAAGATACTGGAAGAAGAAGACTTCGTGCTTTAAATTTACGACCTTGCAAGGAGGCATGTGAATTGGGAAATACATGATTGAGGACAGATCTTATTTACAGACGAGTGAAGGTTTTGCTTTGTAAGTTCTAATATAAGTTCTCATCTTTTCAAGTATTTCTTTATGGAAATACTTGAAAAAATGAGTTTATAAAGCTGTAAGAAGAAAAATGAAATAGGTTTTTGAAAATCATGACAAACATCTCAAAAATCCTGACAATACAGTTAGAGATACACTGTCCTCCAAAACATAGGCAAAAACATTAAAAATACTTCTTTTTTATCTTTAACTAACATACAAATCAATTGTCCTAAAGAAAACTACAAATATTTTTTCTTTACAAATGCAATTTATTTGATTAATATATCAAATTTATAAGCTTATGCTCTGTAAATTTAATGGAACAACATGAAAGTAACATAAATTTACTTATTATCTTTGTATTGTTGATCTTCCACAACATATCTCCTTCATGTATAAGCTTGCGAGAGGTAATATCCAATTTCTGTGTAAAAGAGGAGCAACTATTGTTATCATTCTAATAATCATAATCTGATACAGAAAAAAGTGCAGCAAAACAAACTTACCCCCTCAGCTAGCTGGGCATTGTCAAGTTTTCGATTATCTTCTATCTTTTTTGCTAGTTCTTCAAGCCGTAGAATATTCTCTGCTTCTTTGACTTCTGAGTTAACAGTATTTAGTATATTTTTACAGCATGCTGAACACTTTTCTACTGATTTATAATCTAAATGTTGAGAGGGAGTTGCTTTGTTTATATTATCTAATAAAAGAGGATATTTAACTAGTCGTTGATGAGTAGATGCCAGGATATCAGTGAATTTCAGACGACGACACCATTTATGAGTTTCTTGTTTCTAGTTTAAGCAAAGTAAATACCATAATAAGAAGCTAACAAAACAAGCAGTTTAATACATTTTATTTTTTATTACATACACAAAAAGTTAAATAGAACAACTTACTGTCATAAAAGTATACAACTCTCGCTTTGTTTCTTTTAGTTTCTAAGTTAAACAAGTATTTTATTTATTCACAGAGGAAACTCATCTAAAATTCCTATCAAGGAAACAAGTTTATATTCATACATAAATAGAAAACCTTACTTTCAGTTTTTCTAAAGCTGCCTTTTGGCTTCGACAAAATTTAGAACATGCTTCTTTGGCTTGTCGACCTGCTTCTCCATCAAACTGAAAAAAAAAAAAAAGATTATATAACATAAATTAAGTAAAAAACAAAAATATATACAAATACAAATAATTGAAACGCAAAGTATTGTATATACCCTTTCAAGCATTATATCGCCTATAAACTCAATGACTTCATTTTTTGCTCGTTCTTTCATTGCTTTAAGTAATGATACTGAAATGAACACAATTTATATAATGCACATAAGTTCTAAATTGAGCAACAAGCATAACTGTAATAAAAACAATAAATAATAAAATGAATAATAAAAATTAACCTAAACATTTTAAACTTTTTCTTGAAAATGTTAAAAAACAGACAAAACTAACCATGAATATCAAGGAGCTCTTCAATATTAGGAAATATATCTTTCACCTGAGCTTCATTTAGAATGTTGTTTTTCATCAATGGCTTATAAAAAACCTAAAAATAAAATATTTATAGAAACTTGTTAAAATTTAAACAAAATAAAAAAAATAAAAAAATGCCATTTTTATGTACTAAATTAATAGAAATACTAGTGTTCAAGAAGTTAAGAAGGAAAGAGAAAGAATTATAAAAAAAAAATCAAAACAAAAGAAAACAGGATTACAATGATTTGAAATTAAAAATTTTAGATAAATGAGCCATAACAGGTAAAATAATAAAAATTCTACTTAACTTTAAAGGCTGTTAACTATGGGAAAGAGAGGGAGAGGAAGAAGTTTTTTAATATGAAATCCTTTTGCATGTTTTAAAACTATTTTTATCTTTTTGCTTTTATAACTGTTGATTAAATAAGTTAGAACTGTAAACTAAGTTATGTGGTGAATATTTAAAAGAATTTTAATTTGTAAGTGAAAAAAAGTAAAAACTTTTTTTCACTTACAAATTAAAATTCTTTTTTTTAAATATTCACCACATAAATATATTTCTTATCATTTATTAATTAACATAATTTTTTTTTTCTGGTTTAAAAAAGTAAATTAAGACTATTAGCTCAATAAAGTTTTAGAAGCCGGGTGTGCAGTAACCTTGAGTCTTCAGATTTGAGTGATTTTTGATAATTTTTGATAACAAAGTAATAATTTTTGCCTAACCTACTAGGGTCAAAATATTTTATAGAAAAATATGATCAATTACCAATAAATATTAATCAAAATATTTGGAATTAACAACCCATGGATTTTATTATCATTTTTTGGTCAACACACTTAAAATTAGAACTCTCCATTTTTAACTTTGTCTTGTTTCAAATGAAATTAAACTTACAGAAATTTTTGGAGGTTAATGTAAAAAAGGAAGTAAAGAATTATAACAACAACAACAGCAACAAAAAACTCATCAAATTTAAAATTAAAAATAAGCTTTGTAATGCTAATAAATAATCTTATGTCTTTATAAAAACTTAACTTTATTTTCAAACAACACAAATTTTAATAAAAGTTTATATAGGAAAAAAAGGGAACTTACTTTATACAACACTTTTAAATTACGAACATGTGTCTTTTCTGTATGAATCAACTCTAAGGAAAAAATGATTAGAATCATTTTGAATCTTCTACTAAAACTACCTCCTACATCAAATTTTTTTTATAAAACTAATCTGAAAAATCAGCATAATTTTTTTCATTTTGGTTTATTACCCATGAACCCTAAAAAGATTTCAATACTAAGAAATTATATACTCAAATTACCATGAATAACTTCCTGTCGTTTAATCTCTTTGCCTTTCAACTTCTTTAAAACCTAAATTAAAAACAAAGAAATATTAGCTTTATAACTTCGAATGTTTAGTTAATTATATCTTAAACAAAGTAAATATGAACATTTTAAGTGACCTTTTTATCAGCACATTCTTGCCAGTTTGGAACCTCAGTCTCTACTTCTAAGTCTGAGTCCTATAAAAATATTTAAGTTACAATCCTGTGTAAATAATTTAAACATAATTTTATGGAAATATAATTCTAGGAAAATAAAATTCTAGGAAAATATTTTGAATAAAAAACCATTACTATTACTAAATAATAAAAATGATTTATAAAATATTGAAAACACAGAAAAAAAAAACAAAAAAAAAAAACGTTTACAGAAACTTTTTATAACAATTTATGTAAATCTTATTTTTGAGTGCTGAATTTTTGAATTTAACATAAGTTACTTTTTATTACCCATAATTCTCTCATAACATGAGATTGATTATATATTTAAAAATTGGAAAAATTCAATACATAAAAACTAAAAAATCAGTTCTTTTTATTAGGCTTCAACTTTTATGATAATGTTAAATTATACTGGTTTACAAAGAAATTGAGGCAAGTACCAAAATACCTGTTTTTACCTAAACTTATCCATTTTTATTCATCACCTCTAGTTTTTTTAGATACGCATAGTGTGGATTTTGTGCATATATGGTACATAAAGGCATCTTTTTAGTAGTTATATATTAGTATTACATTTTCCAATTCCCTTTTTTTTATTGCCTTGCATATGATTTAGTTTTACTTTGTTATATTTTGTTTAGTTTTACTTATCAAAACATCTAGGATACCTCAACAAGGCCAATTCTTTCTGCTAAGTGTGTGACTACTTCACAAAAGTTGCACAACATTGAACCATCACTCCCCACCTCAGAACCATTGGACAAAAATGGTGCTACCTTCCAACACTTATCTACTATGTTCACAGTCTTAGTGCTGCTAACCTCAAAGAGGACATCTTTGTCAGACCTCAGATCCGAGAAGTGCTAAAGAATACTGATTTTAAGGAGCTTCTTAACTTAAAGGAACTAAGAGCATGGGAAGCATTCAAATCAGCCTGTAGCAGCTTCCTTGGTAACACACACTTACCAGATTACAAAGCCTGCATTGAAAAGTTGCTGAAGTCTTCCTGCTAAACCTTGGAGCAGTGAGTGATGAGCATGGAGAAAGATTCCACCAAGATGAAGAGTAACTTTCAAGGCAAATGGAACCTTGGAATGATGGGAGACTTCTGCTGGATGCTCTTGTGTGACATCCTGGAGGCAAAATACATTAGATCTTCTAAGAAAACACACCTTTGACTTTCTGTAGTACTATGAATTGTGTAATTGTATCATCCAAGTATATTTATTCAATCAGTATTCTTTATCTATCCTATTTTATCTACTGCAACTCTTGAAATATGCACATATATTCTCTGTTTATATTAAAAAGTGATAGAGCAGAACTATTTATAAATTTAAATTTAGCACACCCAAATTAGCAAAAAAAACACTTATCCCCATTCTAGCCTCAGACCAAAAAATTATTTTTGTAAACCAGTTTTATTACAATATGAATGCTTTAGGTGTTTTTTTTAATTATTTTTATTTCCTTTTCTCTGTAAAGTTTATTGTAAGTTTATTGTAAGTTTATTGTAAGTTTATTGTAAGTTTGCTGTAGAAAATTTTGTTGAGCTAGTTCTCTGATGTGATGCATTTTGTTGCTCTGTGACCAACAGTAATTAGTTATCATGTTGATATTCCACTAACCCTGATATTTACCCTGTTTCATCACCCATGTTTTTAGGTAAAAAAAAAAAAAAGTCAAGAGGGTTGTGCAAGTAGCGGACTTTAAGGTCAGACAACTAAGAGTTTTAAACTTACCTACCATATTGGCTACAATAAATTCATAGGCACTTTTACATTGTCCAAAAAAAAATTTTTAAGAGAAACAACGGAACTTGTCAGCACTCAGTTGACTTTTACTAAATTCAGATTTGGACTGTAAAATGTCATCAATAGACTGAGATGGCTCAAGGATAGAAAGTCCCAATCCATGTTTTTCCAGCCAATCAGCTGAAGTAAAGGTTAGGATAGACAACTACTATGTTATTTTTGAAGTTATATCAAGAAACATCAATGATACAAAAATAACGTTTGTTTAATAAATATTTTTGCTCTCTCCTACACCTGGGTATCATAAATTTAAAAGTTTTCTCTTCTTTCTTTTACCATTTCCTAAGGTTCTTGACACAAACAAAACATACTTTTTGAGAAATCCAACATCTCTCTTGATTACTGATCAAAATTTAAAAACTTTTTCATAAAGTTAGTTTCCTTTGATTACTTTTAACTACAAAGTCACCACATAACAAAAAAAGGATGAGGAGAGTTTTTACAACCATGATTAGCCATACATAGAATGTAAATTAAAAACACATCAAACACTGCTCTTAACTGGAAAAAAACAAACAACTGTTACTATTTGTAAAAAACTACTGACCTAACAACAATTGATTGTCAACCTAATAACATTTGAATGATTGAAAATTCTTTTTTCACATTTTGAATAAAAAATTTTTCATTAAAATGAGATAAACTGGTAAGAGATATGTCTTTTTATATCGCTATATTCATAATCAGTAAACCAAACAACACAGGAATAGGTAAATTTATTGAAAAAAGTTTTTTTATTGTTTGTCTCTGATATTATTCTAAATATAAGTATTTTGAAACTGTCAAATAATCAAGTAAAATTACTTACTGGTTCCTCATCTTTATTCATAAAAAAAAAAAAAAAAAAAAAAAAATCATAATTTACAATGCCATTGTTAAAAAAAAGTAAGTTTCAAAAGCAATTCATTTATATATTTTTGTTACAGACATAGTGTTGTAATAATTTGTAAAAAATTGATAGCATTAACAAACCCTAGCTTACTAACCTGAAACTATTTCTGGAGGTGGAGAATCCAGACCAGGTCCAGAGCGTACTCCAGGGAATGGTGTTGGACCATAAACACCATTGTGGTCAGATCTAAAGTGAAGTTGTTAAATTTTTTTTTTTAAAAAAAAAAAAAAACTTCCAAAAACCTGTTGCAAACTTTTATCCGAATTTTTATTTGAAACAAATAACATACTTTATCCCAGGTAGAGTCCCTACAACCTTAGGTGACCTGATATTCTAATAAATAAATCAAAGTTTAAGTGTTTACATTTATATCAATATATTTCTGTATTGGTTTTGATTATATATATATATATATATATATATATATATATATATATATATATATATATATATATATATATATATATATATATATATATATATATATATAAAATAGACTTAATGGTTTAGTTTTGAAGTGCTTTTTTTTTTTAATTTTAAACATAAAGTGAAATTTAATTTGTTAAATTATAAAAGTTACACAATAACATTAAATAACTTCAGAAGAAACAAAAAAATGACATTAAAATACCAGATAAAGGAAAATTACAAGCATACCTTTTGAGTGTTAACTTTCTGAACATAACTAATTCTATAAAAAAAAATCAGAAGCATTAAAACATTACAATCAAAACGAAAAAAGATAAAAAAAGAAAAAAAGTGTACTGAAAGAAATTTCTGAACTTACGTGCTTGCTTTTGGTTTTTTAGAGTGATAATCCTACCAAATAATTTTATCAAAATATTTTTAAACAGCATATTGCAAATTTTTAATAAAGCAGAGTGACTTTTTATGAAAACATTATGTAAGTTTTACGAAAACATTGAGTGAGAAATTATAGTGCAGCAAAAACATAAAATCTTATTTATTGAAATAAAAATGTTTTTGGCAAGCTATACAGGGTGGAGTGGCAAAACCTAGAATATCTTAAACAACTTTTTAAAATTATATTGAGTGTATATGAAAAATTTGCTTTTTACCAGAATTAGAATTAGATATATTGTAGAGATTGTTAAGGTGTCTATTGTGGAGATTGTTAGGTTGTCTATTAGAGCACTGTCTACAAAATTAAGAGCACAATATCAGTTGGAAAAGACATTAAGAGTTAGGAAGTGGAAGCATGAATAAGTCTCTCAAAACAAAAATATTGAATGATCTTACAGAATCCATTAGGAGTAGTCCAGGGAGTTCATGTCCTTATCCAGGGACATGAACTCCCTGGACTATTCAGTTTGGGGAAAATTGGAACATTCAACCAAAACTTTACATCCTAGTGTCAATCATCTTAAGCAAATATTCAGATTTGATTGCGACAAAATATGAGATCATAAAAGTGAGATTTCTGTTTGATCAATTACAACACCTTTAGATGCTGGACACTGGCTGTAATAGAAACAAAGGTGACTTTGTTAAATAAAATGTTTCTTAGAGCACCTAAAAGCATTTGTATAAGTTATATTGATGTCAGTTGGTTAGTTATTGAAGAAAAAAAAAACTATATATACTGTTTTGATTTTCTAAGTTTCGTTGCTCCACCTTGTACTTTTACATATTCAATGACATTTAATTCAAATTAAGAATGCAATTTAAGTTTTAAAAATCCAATTTTTTGAATTACTTAATATTTATGAAAGCACAATTATAACAGAAACACTGAAGTCTGAAATACAGCCAGTAAAAAGAAGTGTTATTTACCTCTTGTGGTGTACTGGACCTAAATAAAAAGATTTAAGCATGAAATACTTGCAGTGCTTGAAAGCAATACAAAAGTTACAAACCACCACTAACACAATGAAAAAAATGGTAAAAAAACTGATGATGATGATGATGATGATGATGATGATGATGATGATGATGATGATGATGATGATGATGATGATGATAACAATGATGACAACGACAATAACAACAAGGATGACAATGATGATGATGATGTAGCAATCCATGCAAAAAATGTAAATAAAATTTCTTGCAAGAGCATTTATTCACAACAAGAAAATGTCAGGAAAAATTTTTCTTTATCATTTCAGACAAAACTCATTAGAATAACATCTTATTAAGTGAAATGCATGATTTTATGTATGGAACCTAACTTTTCTTTAAAATTCCTTAAAGTATGTGAAAAGTATATGAACATTTTACTAAATAATGTTTAATACAAGTGAAAAACCACATTAGAAATAATGTAATCTACTTATTCAAAAATCTAGTAGCACACCATAGGCATTTGCAGGTTGTATTTTCATTGTGCGATAACATTAAACATTTGGTTATTGGCTTAAAAGAAATATTGTGTTTTATTCTAATAAATTACCGCTCAATGAACTTTTCATCAGCATGCTGCTCCTCACTAAACAATAAAAAACTGCTATTATTCCTATATATAACAGTCATTTATAATGTATAATAACATATACACAACAGTTATTTCTTATAGTAACAGTGTAATATAAAGTCTCATCATTTGAAAGGAAAACATTTTGAACTAACCCACATCTTTTGTCCAACAAATTTTTAGACAAACCAGGGAAGAAGAACGAATAGGTTGAAACAAATGGGTGTTCATTCATATCTCCATTTTCTGGCATTATTTACTTTAACATGTTTAAGCTAGCAACATTCTCTATATTAAAGCCTACAAAGATGGCTGCTCCATAAATTTTTAGTTATTTAACTTGCAAATTGTTTTATTTGTGTCAATAACTTTGATAACAAATACCTTTATATCATTTTAATATCATTAAAAAGTTTAAATAGTCTCCCCAGTTAGCAGAACTCTTCACTCTCGTGTCAAAACTTTTAAAATACCTCATAAATATTTATGAAGTAACAATAAATTTTTAAAACCTAATTCAACAGTGAAATAAATATTTGATGTATTCATTACTCCTGCCTTTAATATGTAATGCTTATACATCAAACAAAAAAAGTGTTTAACAAATAAGTTCTATTAAAATTCAATCTTTATAAAAACAAACAAACCTTTCATGAAGTAACTAAAAAGAAAAAAATAAATTTAATAAGAAACAATAATTAAATACCTTCTGCAAAGAAAATAATATTCTGAGGAATTAAAAAACATACATCTGGTTCATTTGGGGATGAATTAAAGCGCTTCCTGGTGTCTCCTAAAAAAAAAAATTTTATAAATTTGAAAAAAACTACAATATGAAAAGTTAAGCTTCCCCTCTCCCCATCTGTTTTTGGTAAAAAAAAAAAAAAAATGCAGCATCCATTATCAATTTTATGCATTTAAGATAGCTGTATTTTACAAGAAAAACATACTTTTTAGACAAAGTAATAATAACCTTTTAAACCTAAAACAGATCACTTAATGTTTTTTTTTTAAATTTGTCCTAATGTAAGTAACATAAAAGTTTTTCACAAACTTCTTTAAGAAATGCCACAAAAAGAATGTGTTTGCAATTTAAAAAAAGTTAAAAGTGCAACAAAAGAATGCATTAGTTTTTAATAAAACACTGTCTATAATTTATTTTGCATAAAATATACCACTACCATTTGTTTCTGACATATCTTCCAAATCAGGAGGTTTAAGATGATCTAATGGTAAATTAAAAATATTAAAGATTAGAAAAATAAAAATAAAAAATCTACTTGGTACTTTTCAATAAAAAGCATCAATATTTGTAATTTACTCTAACTTATATTTATAATAAAAAGTAGCAATATTTATAATTTACCTTTTTTATCATTTATATTTATAGGTCTTCCTCCTCCCACTAGCCCTGTTTTTTTCACCTCCTAAAAAAGTAAAAGAATTACTGAGCATAATGATTACTTAACTTGATAAATAAAAATTACAAGAATACTCCAAAAACTGAAATCATTCCAGGTTACCTACTTATTTCATTAAAACATTTTTAAGAAATAGCCAATCAAACATAAAAATACCTTTGTATTTTTAGTTTTTGATTTTGGACCAGGACATCCTTCTGTTAGTGAATCAACACAACCACGCTTATGCACATTGAAATCACAAACTAGCAAACAAGACTTTATTAATGACATTAAATATAACAACTTCAACACTAATTAAATGGCTTTTCATTATCAAATTTGGCAACTAGTGTTTAAGATGTCTTAGGATACTAACCTTGACATTGGTAACCTTGGGTACCAATACCCCAAAGTAACCCATAACAAGCATCACAGAGAGTTAAGTTAGTGTATTGCATGCTAACAAACTGATGACCATTAATTGAATGACTTTTGCGTTTGGGTTTAAATACACCAAATGAAGTTCTTTCTTTTTCAGCAAAGCAACGGCAACGCTCAAGAATATTTGCACGACCTCCTGATATCTGATAAAGTCATGCATAATTTTTTACTTAAACATTTAAAACTCAACTTTTTCTACACCTTCAAAATCACAGCATGTGCAACAATGATAGAGAATTTGCTACTTTTCTAGTATACCTTTCCTGTCAGTCCAACCTGTTTCATGAAAGTTGCCAGAGCAGATGCCATTGCTGTACTAAATTATAAAAATATACTTTTAAGGAAATAAACATCTAAGTTTACCTTTAAGTTTTATGCAACAAACTATTATCATACAAATAACAAATTCATTGAGAAACTAAAGTTTTAATTAACAAATACAAACTTAAAATAAATGATACAAACATAAAAATGATGAAAGTAATGCCTTAAGTTAGGTCTGAGAAATATTTTGAATTTTTTAGATCAATCATCATTTTTAATGATAAAAATTGATATAAATAAAATTACAACTTATCAACAAAGAAAAAATGGCAACTCTAGTAAAACAATGCATGTAAACCTTTCTCATTCAAATTAATTAAAAAGAAACGCATAAAATGCTGTAAATAATAATAATCATGATATTAACAATAATAATGGCTATAATAACAATATTAAAAATAGCAATAAGCTTATTAGCTTCACAAACATAATGGTTCTTGCATGCCACAAATATCAAACTAGTTTTGGTGTTTTACTGCTCTCAAAATGATAGAAATCTGTGTACTTCAAATTATTGCAAAAATATTGAAACAATTTCAGAAATGTTTAAACTTAAATATTGCCATAAAATATGACCATGATAAAAATTGTAATGCTAATATATGACCATGTTAAAAAATTGTAATGTTAACTTATGACAGTCAAAAAAATGAAAACATGAACATCTTATTTAACTTTGAAAGTAAAAAATCATTTGCAATGATGTGAATTTGTGAAAGAACCTAGCATCATCTTTACATCATACTATAGAAGAGTATGTTTTTTTACAATATGCTAAACCCTATTTTTGAATAATAACCAAAGTGCATAGCTTGATGGAAACAACACAGCAACAAACAGCAGTAAAAAAGGGCTTAGATGACAATTTGATGATTACTAAAAAATGGAAATAAAAATGTTGATAAATAAATTTTAAAAAAGTGTTAGAAAATATACTAACTTTCTATCATTTTGGGATTCATTTGGTGAATCCACATCTGCCCTGTGAATAGAAAACAAAATAAAAAAATAGAAATAAAAATACAGAAAAAATTATTCATTATACTGTAAACATCAGTACTTCCACTAACTGAAGGCTTACATAAGTGTTTCTAAATGAGGTAGGAGGGTTTGCTCAATTACTTTTAATTCCTTGATACGATCAAGATCATCTGAAAAAAATTAAAAATGCTCAAAAAATACTTTAGACAATCCTTATTTATCTAATTAAATTATGAGCATAAACATCCATTTTGTTATTTATGCTAAGAGTTAGTTTGAAATATAAATATGGTTATTACTAATCATTTATTGCAAAGAAGAAATATATTATCAGAAAAAAAAAAAAAAGTTGATGATTATTTTGTCAGCTTGCAAAAGAATAATTTCATACTCCTTTATGTTCAGAAATTAAACATCAAATTAAATTTTATTTTGTGAATTCTGACTAGTTGAAAAAATGTTTCCAGATGCAAGAAGAATGTAAACCATGGAATACATTATAATGAAATGTTTCCCAGATGCAAGAAGAGTGCAAGAAGTGTGGAACATATCCTATTAAAAGCTTAAAACATTTTCATGTTATTAGAAAAATATTATTTACACAAAGTGACTTTCCTATGAGAAACACCATAATTGCATTAATTGCAAAGGAAGCATGTGAAATGAGAGAGAAAGAAATTTTCTTGTACCATTTTTTGGAATGAATTAGGTTTATGACACACTGAAAGAGCACTTTGATAAGTAAATGTCTTCAGCATCAAGTTAAACAAAACACCTTAAACTTAAAATTAAAATGTTTTACTTAAAAATTATTACTTAAAAAATGAACTTAAAAAATTTAACAATATTTCAAATAACTTAAACAATGTTAAAATAATGATCAAAATTTTCTTTAAAAATTTGTAAAAGCAATACCTTCCAGCTGATGGTCACCAAACAATCCACCTAAACCCAGTGCTCTTTTGTTGCGGAAGTCTGCAAGCTGGTCACTGACTTCATAGTAAACAATTTCCCTAAAAAAAAAAACATCACTACTATTTAAAAAATATATCAATACCATCCAAAAAATATTATCCATAAAAAATATACAAAAATATGTTTTGATTTTCAAGCATTATTTCCATTTCTACATAAAAAAAACTTTTAACAACATAAAAAAACAAATTAAAACCTTGCAACATCAAAAACACTGTGCAAACGATCTTCAGAAGTTTTAGCATTCTCTAAAGATTCTTCAATAGCTATTTCCTCCAGCTCTTCTATATCCACTTTTAATGGCTAAAAACAAACTAAGTGCCTAAACAAGTTATATACAGTTTGGTCATATATATTTACCCATTATTAATTTATTGAAAAATATATTTCAAACATTTAAAACATTAAGGAAATGTTTTATTATGTAATCAAGAATGTGTGAACAATGACACAATAACTTAATTAAAATTGCTCCTTTTCTGATTATTTTGTTGATACAATTCTGCTTGTTGTGTAATTATTTGCAATTTGTCTACAAATTTAAAGCCAAAAGCCAAGTGCTTTATTAGCACTTTATTAGCACACAAAAGTCAAGTGCTCTGTTATTAGTATATTTATTAATTGATAATCAGTGTAAAGTTATATATATATAACTTAAATTTCTTGGAAAAAAGTAAACTATTATTAACTTGTTTCCAATTTCATTAATGTTGATACCACTATAATGACTATTTACAAATACTTATAGAAGATATGCATGCCAACTAATAATTAAACTGTGTTATTTTTTAACTCGCAATTTTGAGTTTAGGAAGTAGATCAAACCAATTGGAATAAACTTTTAAGATGTAAAGCCATCTAAAGCTAAAGCTTTAGACAATATGTAGTAGACAGTATTTTCCAAAATGCTTTTTTTTGTATGGGTGTATGAAAAAAACAAAAAATATTTGTTTTTATTTCATTAACATAAATCTTACTCTAAGCAATTTACAATTTCTTTCTGATTCTTTAACAAAAAAAAAAAAAAAACCTCCTTTTCTCTTCTTCTCCAGACAAAACATTTGATGAGTAGCACATTTAACATAGATAAACAAAAAATAATTTCCCTTCAATTTTGAAGATACACTGTCAGAATTAAATCAGATTACAAGAGAGGCTCTGTCTGATTTAACTATCAAAAGTGATGCATAGATATCCCTCATCTTTTAAAGGAAAGTGTAAAGCCCACCATTCATTGTGTCTGAATGAAGTGTTGTTTTATGTTCTACAAGTTATTAAAAAAATCTAAAGTAAACTGCTAGATTTTCATGACTTTGTATTTGCATTTATCAATTAAGATTGAGAAAATTTTACTTATGCTAATCTTAAACTTTGTTAATCTTAATCTTGAACTTTGTCAGCTAATTCAACAATCTGTACATTACATTTGAACTTTGCTAATTCAACAATCTGTACATTACATTTGAACTTTGCTAATTCAACAATCTATACATTACATTTGAACTTTGCTAATTCAACAATCTGTACATTACATTTGATGTATAAAGTAAACCTGGCACTAATTTTTGATGTGTAAAGCAAATCTGGCACTAATTTTTGATTGTTGCTGACAGATTATTAAGATTACTTAAGCGAGGGTTTGTTTAGTCCCCATAACTTTAATTTATGAATTCCAGTTTACTTTTACAAAAAAAATTTCAGGTTTGGAGTATCATTTAAACAACAAAAATAAATCACAGGGTAAAATGACTTAATATAGTTGTAATCAGAACAAACAAAAAAACTTCTAAAAGTTTTTTAGTTAATAAGTAGTTTTTAAGAATGAACTACAAAATGAGAAACTTGATTTTTTGTGATGGTATTTCATATATCTCTATTCTAAGTAAAAAAGCGAGGAATTACAATCAGTAATTAATTAGATGCTTGAAAACATGTGCCATAAAACATTAACAATTTCAAAATTTAATAAGTAATAAACAAATTTCAAATTTACTTACAGCATTACGAGCAATGAATGTTGAATATATCTCATAAGCCCATCTCTTTAAATCTTTCATGCTGCCAGTTTCATCTTTAAAAGTTGAGGATACCAGCCAAAAAAATAATGCACTTGGATTGCTGTTTGACATTAGAAAATGCAAAAATACAGCTAAATGAGCAGGCCGACCAGCTAGTATTTTAAGGTCAACAAATGGACCATGATCAGTAATGTTTTCATTTTCTAAATCAAACTCATAGTCCTCCATAGAAATGACTGAAGCAGCTAAGTGTGTAGGCATGTTTGCTGCAAGATTGTCCTGCTGCACCTTTAAGAACATAGAGTCAAAAGAATTATCTTGCTCTTGTGTACTAATTAATGCATTAGTTACTTTTGGTGACAAAGAAAGTCCATCAGTAGCATCTCCAATGTTTTGCCTTTGTATTGTAGACATTGCAGTTTCAATGTTGGGAGCACTTAATGATGGTTGAAGCTATATGAAATAGAAATGATATTCTATATATATGAAAAAAAATTTTTTTTTTTTTAAATTTCATCAAAAAAATTTCCTTTTGATTATTAGATTTATATTAGGATTGCTGAAATACCAGCAGTATAATAGGTAGGAGAAATTTAACAAAGCATCAACATGCTGAAAATTATGAAACTAACAATTGATAATACCAAGATAGATGAAGCATTTTGATTGGTTGAAAGATATTTAAGAGGTGACCGATCAATAAAACATTACCATTATACTTTTATATCATTTAAAATACTAAAACAATAAGACCAAACAGTAAGCATTCATGTTTCATACAATTATTTTCATTTTTTATTAACCACTTTAAGAAAATTTTTCAAATTTGAGTCTACAGGATTTTTTACCTGTACAAGAATGATTAACAAGATATCAATTATTCATTTCAAAAAAATTGCTGAGTTTTTTTACTTGTTTTTGTATTTTGTTGTAAACACCAACTTAATGGTGTCAAAGATTGTAATCAATCAGTGTTGATCAAAAAAGATTGCAACCAATCATTGTTGATAAAAAAAAAATTGTAACCAATCAGTGTCAATCAAAAAAGTTTAGATCTAAGGAAATTCAAACATCGTACAAAATCAATTTTTTGAAATCTCTGAAGTTTTCATCTCATTTTCCATCACCAGTTTCACATGACAATTACCAAAAAATATTTTAATATTAAGACATTATGCAACATATTCTTTAATTTTCCTATCAAAAATAAATTATTATCAACAGTTTTTATTTAAAAAAAAAAATTTTATAAAGATAAAATTTTATCTTCAATGAATAAATAATGTTAAATCATAACAAACAAACCGAAAAGCATAAGAAACTAAAAACCAAAAGTAGCAATGAAAGTAGCAAATAATGAAAATTGATTTTCTGACATTAAGTAACAGGATCATATTACAGCAAAAGCAAATTATACTTTTTATGCAAGATAAAAAAAGAACTTTTTTTAATTTTTGATATAAAATATTTGATAATACATACTTACAAAAAATTATAATTTTATCAAATAAATACCATAAAATTGGTTCATAAAAAATCCTTTATAAAAATGATATGACATAATAAATGTGTAATTGAAAGCTACTGGTTGGTTATGGTACTCTATGAGTTTGTGTTTATGGTACTCTATGAATATCTACAAGATGCATAAAAGATTTTAATGCATATAACTATCTATGGAAAATACTTCTGTAAAAAACCCTCAGGAACTAAACACAGCAAAATTAGCAAAAACATCTTAATGATGCTTAAACAATTGTTAAACTGCATTTGACCATTATAGTTAAGCCATATTAGACTGTAATTAACCAGTATAATTAAATTACATTAGATTGCATTTAAACATATTATTTTGTGAAATTATTTTACTGATAAAAACTCTTGTCAAACTTTTTTAACAAAATAAAATCTTTTGCTTTGACAAAATTTAAACAGTTCAACAACAGTAAAAACAACAAAAAAGAGAAAAAATGTTTTGAAAGCAAACACAAGACAGTTCAATGAAAATATCCAGAAAACCAAACAAAAAACAGAAAAACTATTTTAGGCAGAAAACAGATATCTTTTTTAGAGAAAACAAAGTTTGAAATTTTTATAAATTGAATTAAACTTGCTTCAGCCTCCATATCAACATGAAAATGTTTTAATAACACAACTAAGAAGAAGTATTTTAAATTTGTACATTAGAGTAAATATTGGGAGAAAACAAAAGATTTATTTAAGAAAAAACATACAATGAAAGGGTTGAAAAGTCAACAACAAACAACATATAAAAAAATTCATTTTTCGTTAAACAATAGCTTCCACAAGAGAATTTTCAGCTTGCTAATAATTAAGTCAATTAACCACTATAAATCAATAAGCAACAGAGTTCAAAATTTTAGAAAATTCTTTTACTTGTTTTATGATATTGAAAAGAATTTCATTTAAAGTTTTGATTTCTGACAACCTAAAGGCCACACAGCAAGATTAAAATGTAAACAGAAAAACCATAGTTACAGAATTATTTGCACATTTATGAAAGTTTTTTTTTTTTGACAGAAAAGTTAACTAAAAAGATTAGAAAATTTATTTATGTACTTTTTGCATACTATGATGATAACTATAAAATAACAAATATGATTTTTTAACTATATTGTAATAAATATGAATTTTGATATTTACATATTAATATAAAAATTGAACACAAATTTGTTAATATTTAAGACTAACCTTAGAAGCTTGCCTGATACTTGCTGATGAAGAAAATTTTACACTGGGTGTAGGACTACTCACTCTAGGCGGACACTGCTCCTGAAGGTTTTGATTTTCAATTCCTTCTCGAGGATGAAGTTTGTTTAACTCACTCAAACCAGTAGAGACATCAGTTGCTTTTTGAACACTAGTAGAAAAAGGTCGTAATTGAGGAGAAGCACGATTCCATGATGGAACTTCTGAACCTGGTCGAAATACTTGACGTGCAGCTTGACTCAAGCTGGACTAGAATAGAAATTTTATTAAATAGATTACCAAAGTTTTATAGAAAATCTTTTGCTTTTGAATATTTAATTTTGATAATCTTTTAAATAATCTAAAAGAAAACACAAAGCATTAAGCAAATGGAAAACATTTATATAGTTTTTAACATCATTCTTCAAATGGTTCCAATAAATTAGTTCTTCAATACCTGAATACCACAATAAATACCTTAATTTTTCAACAGTTCGATGTGTTTTTACAATTAATATTATTATCTCTTCTGAGCAGAACTCACTAACAATGAAAGCAGCATTTAGATTAATGTTTATATTATTGGTAGGCCCACCTGAGAACAATTTGGTTCCAAAGAATTAAATTGTACATTGTTGTTTAGAAAGGGATATCACAATGCGAACTTCATAAATTTCAATATTGGTTCAATGTCACAAAAATAAAATATTTTAGAGAATATTTTAAGAGTTTTAAATGCAGTTTTTAAAATTGTATAAATAGACATTTGAAAGTTTGTATATAGATTTTAAGTTTATTTACCCTGTTAAATATTATATTTCAAATAAATCCTATGGATTTACAAATTATTGAAATTTAACGGTTTATGCATATGCATATATACATATATATTATATATATATATATTATATATATATATATATATATATATATATATATATATATATATATATATATATATATATATATATATATATATATATATATATATATATATATATATGTATATGTACTGTTGCTAAAAGTTATTAGTAAGCAGAAAGTACTTTGCTGAAAGACAGTTAATGTTAATGATGAAAGTAACTCTAAACTGGGACACAATACAGCTAAAAACAGGTTTAGCTTTGCTGCTCATAAAAGAAAATTAGAAAACTTTAATATTCTTAGGAGGAATTTTGATCCTAGTAAAACTGCTGAGATGCTGAACCTGGTGAACACAAAATAAGTTATATACAGCAATTTTCTGGAAGTATTTATCCTAGAAGTATATTCTCCTCCTTCTGAGCTTAAAAAATATATTGGAAACACATGGTCCTACCAAAGTCTGAAAGAAATTTATTAGATAACGGAGGTTTATTCTTTAAAATAATTATGTTTTTAATTGTAAAGAGAATGATTTAAATTTTTACTTAAAAATTGGATTACAATGGTCTCAAGTTACAACTATTGCTAAAGACAGCCCTAAATCTAATCACTACCTATTACATTATAGAGAAGCAAAATTTTCAAATATTATATTGATTTTGATTTCAAATATGTGGGAATATGGAATTCGCACTTTCAATATGGAATCAGAATATTCAGGAAAAGGATTTTATTTAAAAAATAGTAACAGGATCTGAAATTGCAGTTATGGAAAATATTTGCTCTTTACAGTTGGAGAGTTTTCTTCAAAAACACCCTGATCTTTACAATAATTTCCTCCAAATAGCAATATGGTGTTTAAGTTAAAAAAATAACTAAAAAAATAACTTATTCAAATATATAAAAAAAAGTCATTCAATTTCACGTTTGCTTGATAAAACTTTATATGAGCTTTTTTTTTTATCTGTTGAAACTTATGCTTTTGATTTTGATTCTGAATCCAAATAGGTTTCTTGACATATTAAGATCTAATTGGAGGTATTTAAGCTTCAGGACTAAATCTAGATGGGCTATGAATTGATCAAACAAAATTAGTAATATCAAGTCATACCCAGATAAATTATTTTTCTACAATTTTAAGTAAAAACCTGAAAATACTCAGTAAAAGTAATTGACAAAAAAGATATCCAAAAATTAACACCTCTTATTATCTGACCTTTACTGATTTTGAATCAGTAAAGGTCATATATTAGAAGGTGTTGGTATTTGGATAAAACAAATGCTACAACAGTAAAAGTGTACAACATAAGGTTATAAACAAAATAGGCATTTATTAGGCTATTTTTTTTAAAAAAAAATGGGTATGTTCTTACATTAAAACTACTAGAACTTCTTTTCAATACTTTGAATGGAAACGGATTAGTATTTTTAGTATTACCTTATTATTTGAAGTAAGTACTTTTAACTGATTTTCTAAAGCAGCTAAACGGGTTTCACAGTCAGCAAGCTATATTCACAAAACAATTAGTAATTATTTATACTTCATAAACACTAGTCATTAATAGCTCAACTGTTAAACTTATGTTAAAAATTTAAAAAAGTCACATTCAATTTACTCAATTCAAAAGCTGATTTTTTTTTACCCTTTTTATATAGAAGATATTTAGTAACAAAATCTTAAAAATTAATTTAAAATATTACTTGTTAATATAACATAAATATATTAGTAAGCAAAAAATTACATCTTGCTGAGACTTTATGGTTGGTGATCGCAAATACTCTTCCAAAACTTTCTAAAATCAAAAAACAAAATTTGATTATTTTGTAGATATGAAGAATGGTGCATACCATTTTTGAACTAATGCTGACCAGTTTCTATGTTGAATGAACTAAAATGGGATTTAGCAATCGATGAAAACTTGATGCCAAATGAAATTTATGCTTTTATGTTTACCTTATAGAAAAAGGAGGAAAATAAATAAATGACAAAAGTCGTGTTAATCAGTGTTGCAACCAGTGATAAAACTTAATTGCAATTTCCACAAGTTTTTTCAAGCATGTTTTCCTACTTGTATTATACTTACTTATTGGTAGAATCTGTACAAGAGGAAAAATGAACTATCATTCAAGATGTGTTTCTATGACGAGTGATTT
Organism: Hydra viridissima; assembly: GCF_058129835.1. NCBI lineage: Eukaryota > Metazoa > Cnidaria > Hydrozoa > Anthoathecata > Hydridae > Hydra > Hydra viridissima. The sequence continues at coordinate 4,762,312 of NW_028324310.1, forward strand.
AGGCCCTTTTGTCATCATAATCATCATCATGATCATGATAATCATGATTATCATCATGATCATCATGATCATGATAATCATGATCATCATGATCATCATAATTATCATGGTGATCATCATGATCATGATCATGATCATCATCATAATTATCATGGTGATCATCATGATCATGATCATGATCATGATCATGATCATCATGATCATCATCATCATCATGATCATGATCATCATCTTTATCATCATGATCATGATCATGATCATCATGATCATGATCATGATCATGATCATGATCATGATCATGATCATCATCATGATCATGATCATGATCATGATCATCATCATGATCATCATCATCATGATCATGATCATCATCATCATCATCATCATCATCATCATCATCATCATCATCATCATCATCATCATCAGTACCTTATGATATTCACGTTCTTGATTTAGGGTGCGTTCTATATCTCCTGCACGCTCAGATGTTGGCTTTACAGAGTTCTAGATAATATAAATTATTAAATTAAAAAAAAAAACATTCCTAAAACAAAATAGTAAGAGAATTAACATGAAAAAAGAGGTAGCAATATGTCAAAATGTAATCTTTTATCTAGACAAACTATTTAATCATGAGGATGTCTTATCAATAATATATTAATGATATAATCTTAATGGTTCTAACTTTCAGAGACTTAATTTTGCAATAATACTTTGTAAGCAAAGAACAAAGAATCAATTTTATTGTGGCTGATTATTGCAACAGTTAAATTTTTGATTATCTGCATGATATTGGTAAATTTTTGATTATCTGCATGGTACACCAGCTTTGAGATAACATTTAGTATTTAATTATTTTGAATTTTTGATGCTCTTTTTTTAATTATTGACTTTTTGAAGCTTTTAAGAATTAACTTTGAATTTTTACAATTTTATAATTTTTCCATTATTAATTTTTATCATGAATTATTATATGCACTTAGAATTAACAACAGTTTAACCCTTTAGCGCCCCGTGTAGCAGATCTGCTACATAACTTCAGAAACCTTTTATGGCCATCCTGTCAACACAGTGATCTCAAAAACACCTTTAGTAGCATATTTACAACATATTTTTGTTGATCCGATTTAGCAAGGTCATAATAATTGAATAATCAAGACTTAAAAACACATCAAAATCGCCTTTTTAAAAATCGGATGATTGTTGTCAGACAAGGTATTTTCAAAGAATGTTTTTCCTTTTTTTTTTATGAATATTAAAGCTTATTTGTTTATTTTATTGTAAATTAATAACACATGTAAGTTTTAGAAGTATTTAAGAGAGTTTTCTCTTTTTGAAACTATCACAAAACCCTATCTGAATTTACATGTATCATATATGCAACAATGGGCTTTTTAAGTATACATTGTTACCAATATATATATATATATATATATATATATATATATATATATATATATATATATATATATATATATATATATATATATATATATATATATATATATATATATATATATATATATGCACATATATTGTTTTTCTTAAGATGAATAAAAATAAAAAGTTAAATATTGAAGATGCTCTAGCATTTATTCTTGATGGTGAAAGTGATTTTGAGGATCTTAGTGAGTCAGACTCTGAATTTGAACCTGATGTTTCAACTGCAGTTGTAAGCAATACTAAGGTTGTGCATGATGACAACAATGACAACATTATTTTTCCAATATCGGAGTCTCTTACCCAAGAAAGTAGTACAGGTGATGATATGCTCCATTCCAACTTTTCAGTCCCACTCCCAAAACAATCCAAAATAATCAACAACAAAAAACAAAAAAAAGCAAGTTTACCACTTTGGAAAAAGGTTCCACTAGATAATGATTTGATTGGTGATATTACTTTTCGAGAGGTACCTATTAAACCTATTCCGGATGAAACTACCACTCCATACAAATATTTTAAAATGTTTGTTGATGACAATCTTATAGACATTATTGCTGAACAATCTAGTTTATATAGTTGCCAGTCATCAGGTACAAACATTTCTGTCACATCGAATGAAATAGAGTCTTTTATTGGTGTTTTTTTTCGTATGGGTCTTGTAAAACTACCATCTGTGAGATCTTATTGGGAAACCTTCATGAATTATGATGGAGTAAGTTCAATATTATCAAGGAATAGATTTCTTTCTATCCTCCGCTATCTACACTTTGTTGACAATTCAAAGGTGACAGATGAAGTAAAGAAAAATGATAGGGCTTGGAAATTAAGACCTTGGTTGGAAAAACTGCGAGAAAATTTCTTAAAAGTTTCTCCTGAGGAAAATCAATCAATTGATGAGATAATGGTTGCCTTCAAAGGAAGGTCATTTTTGAAGCAATACCTTCCAAAAAAACCCAATAAATGGGGGTTCAAACTTTGGGGTAGATGTGGTGTCAGCGGGTATTTGTATGACTTTGATTTATATCAAGGAAAAGAAATAAAAAAGAAAGATGAAGTTTCTCCTCATGGTGTCGGGGCATCTGTTGTAATTAAAATGACCTCAACTTTGCCAGAAAATCATAATTTTAAAATATTTGCTGACAATTACTTTTCTTCATTGCCTTTGCTAGATGAGCTAAAAAAGCGTAGAATATGGTATGTTGGAACAGCTTGCCTTAAGCGCCTTAACAAATGCCCATTCACTTCTGAAAAAGAATTGAAAAATCAAGGGCGTGGATCGTTTGACTATCGTACTGACATCAAATCTAATAACATAGCTGTTTCTTGGATAGATAACAAGGCAGTTACTTTAATTTCATCTTTTGCTAGTATTGAACCAATCAACTCAGTAAGGCGTTATGATAGAAAAACCCGGAAATATATTATGGTAAAGCAACCATACATAGTCCAGTTTTATAATAAAAATATGGGTGGAGTTGACAAACTGGATATGATGTGCTCATTCTACAAACCAAATTTAAAATGCCATAGATGGTATATATATATATGGGCACATACCCTTCTTATTGCGTTATCAAATGCCTGGTTTTTGTATCGTCGGGACTTAAAATTTATTTGCCCCAGTAAGAAATTCATGCCTCTAAAAAATTTTCAAGCTGCAGTAGCTTCTAGCTTGGTAACTGTTGTAAAAAGAAAAGCTGGAAGAGCATCTCTTGATGCAATACCTATACCAACTAAAAGAGCTGCTGCTGTTCAGAGTAATCCTACAAAAGATATCCGTCTGGATGGATTTGACCACTTACCAACTCATAGTGACAAACGGCAGCGGTGTAAGAAATGCAAAACTGGTTTTTCTTATATTCGTTGCAAAAAGTGCAATGTTTGGTTATGCTTAAATAAAGACAGAAATTGTTATCATGACTACCATTAATGGCATTTAAAATTTGTTTATATTTATAGTATAAATGATTGTAAACTGTCTTATAAGATATATTTCTTTACATGTTTTTTATTTAATAAGAAGAGACTTTGTAAAATGAAATCAATAGCAAAGTTTCAATTTTCAAATTTCTTTAATATTTCTTTATATACTTAAATACAAAATTTTTTTTTCTTAAGAAAGCTTTTGTTATTTTTTCCCTCGAATTCCCATTGTAGCAGATATGCTACAATGACAAAATTGGGTTTGTTAGTGAAATTTTAAAATTTTATTTTTTAATTCAAAATCTAGGCCCTAAAACAATTTCTTTTTGAAGTTTTTGGAATTTTTTGAAAATTTTAAGCCCTGGTGGGCGCTAAAGGGTTAAAATTGCACACTTGTATGACATACTTTTTATGACTGCTATTTTAACAAATTATATTCTTACACACTCTATAATGATTTTGCACTATTATGACTATACTTCTGTAACACACACTGTTGTGATATGCACACACACACACACACACACACACACACACACACACACACACACACACACACACACACACACACACACACTTATGCACATACATATATACATGGACATATTTCCTGTTACAAAACCTAATAAATGATACTAATCTAAATAACTGTAAAAATCTGCTTCATCTTTTTCCTTGTCCTTTTTGTTTAACCTTCATCATGGATGTAAATAAAGTTGTCATCCTGCTAACCTTGTTGTTGATTTGTTTAACCTGTCTAGGAACTTTTAAAAGATCAACACTAGGTAAAATGTTCCCACTTAATGGCTAGACAATTTTAATCCCATTCATATTTGAATATTAAACTGACATTTGTTTTGACAACTTCAGTATGAGCATACCCCATCTTTTATGTTTCATATTTAATATAAAGCTAACATAAGATGCTTAAAATACCTAAAAGTCTTCAAAAATACCATCAAATCCCCAGCATTATTTGCAAAACTAATTTAAAATTAAAAGTTTATTTTAAACTAATAAAAAAGTCTTACTGCAAATGAAGCAAGATTGTTTCCAAGAGAAGCAGACCTTCTATGACTAGTAAGGTTAGTTTGCTCAACTAGATAACAAAATTAAATCACATTAATTATTATCACATTAAAATATGCAGGAAAAGAAAAAAAGAAAAATAGTAGTTGATTATCTTGCTTGATAATCATAGTAACACACTAGTAATTACATTAGCTTCATTTAATTTAGCTGATAGGATTTTGTAAAGACTTTAAGAAGTTCTTTGTTTATTAGGAGAAAAAAACTACCAATAATTCATATCAATAACTACTTTCTTTTTAACTGATGAAATTTAGATGTTAAAAAGCATACTTATGTTTATAAAATATCACTTAGTGACTTATTATTTAAAGTTTAAAAAAATTATTAAATTTAATATTTAAATTTAGCAACGAGCAGCAACTAAGACAAGCAGAGAGATTAACTCTCTGCTTGCTTTTGTTGGTTGACATAACCAGTAATATATTTTGTTGGTTAACATAATCAGTAATTTTTTCAGTATACTTTTATGTCAGATTCAGTAACCTAACAAAAACTTATGCAATATTCAGTAACTACATAAAAATAGAAAACAAATTTATAAAGTTTACAGCTTACCTGGTTTTGTAGATGAGTTGTCTTTACCAAGTAATGTAAGAGCAACAAACGAACCACCTATTACCATATGAAAATTTTAAATAGATATAAAATGTAAATCTTCTAGAAAAAAAAGTGCAACTTAAATGCATAACATTAAAAAACAAGTTTTTTTATTCCTGGCTTCCAGGAATCCAAGATCAGCATATTTTTACCACTACAAATTTCCAATAATTAATACTCTTAAAAGCCTTCTCCTTCATATTGTTGAGTTACAGTATGTATGTATGTATGTATGTATGTATGTATGTATGTATGTATGTATGTATGTATGTATGTATGTATGTATGTATGTATGTATGTATGTATGTATGTATGTATGTATGTATGTATGTATGTATGTATGTATGTATGTATGTATGTATGTATGTATGTATGTGTGTATGTATGTATGTTTTAAAGTTTAAAAATTGCTATCTTATTAAATGTAAAATCTATTACAAAAGTTTGTTTACAAAATACCATAACTAAATGAAATTTATCTCTAACTAAAGACTCTGTACCTTAACTTTTATGCAATAAAAGGAAAAGTAAATTACGTTAAGTTATTCATAGAATCAATTTATTTCAAGTTACATCAAGTTATTCATAGTTAGTTATACAATCAATTCATAGAGAGTATACAATCAATTTTTTATAATCTTCAATAGAATTTTAGTCAGTTTTAATGGTGATAATTAATTTTAGAATGTCTTATTGAGCTGCTTACTAAAGTTCAATATCAATCAAGAAATCCCACTATAATTGATAATCATATGCTTCAATTTCCGAAATAGAATTCTGTTGAATATTTAGAAATTTTTATTTAATAATTTAAAAATTGACAAATGATTATTAATGATAGCAAAATATTTTTGTTTGATATTGAACTTTATCAAACAATTCAATAAGACATTTTTTAAAAATAATTATCATCATTAAAAGTGATTAGAATTCAGTTTGGTGCAGTTTGAGTTCAGGTAGTAATTATTTTTGGTATTTTAAGATGATCAATATTTAAAAGATAAAAATAATCTGCGTTAACCAATAAATTATATTTTTAAAAAAATACTCCTAGAAAAGATGAAACACTCTAAATATTATAATTAAAAGATATAAAAGATGTTTTGCAAACATTTCAGATTATAACAACTAAGCCTTTTTTAACTTAAAGATTATCTATAGGAGCTATATGTAGTTCTTTTGTTTGTATTTTGTTTGTAAATAACTAGATACTATCACAAAAATGATTTGCAGATTGTGAGTAACCATTTTATATATATATATATATATATATATATATATATATATATATATATATATATATATATATATATATATATATATATATATATATATATATATATATACAAAGACAAGCAAATTATTAAACAATTAAAATTTAAAAAAAATGTATTTTGTCAAGTGCAGCAACAGCAATACAATTTATCTTAAAATATGCAATATATATAAAAAAAAAGCTCACAGAAAATTTCTTTTTTATAATAATATTTTTTTAATAACTGAAATGCTGATTTATTTCAACTTGAACTCATTTATTTAAGTGTTTAGCTTGACTTAAAAATCCTGATTTAATCAAAAAATTGAAACTATAAATTTTTCACAAGAGAACCAAATGAGAAAATGAGAAAATTTAAGATAAAAACAACTTTTGAAACTTAGTAGAATTTTTTTTAAAAAAAAAATAAAATAACATCATTTGCATCTACATTTATCTTAAAACAATATGGATTAGTAAAATGGATTAGAGTCATATAAACTTTTCTCTGTTAACGTTACTCATTGAAATTGAAAAAACAACATAAAAACTTGGCCATCAATAGCATCAGATGCTACTGTCTGTTTTCAAGAATGTTTATAAACAATGAAAGAGGTCATGCTTTAGTGATAAAACAAAATCCTTTAATCACCCTAAATAATAAGATAATCTCCAGAAAACAAATTTGTTGATATTTTTATAAATTATTGAACTTCAAATTTAGAGGAAATAAATGTCATTATGCATTATGAATTATAACGCATCATATAAGCATTTTTACTGTATACAACAATACAACTTATTTCTAATACATATAAAGGTTTAATATTGAACCATAAGATAACATAAAACTAAAAAACATAATTTTTTTTTCAAAAAAAAAAACAAATTGTTTTTTGAGTAAAAACAAGTGTAAAAAAATTTTTAAGATAATTGTAAAAACTTTTTAAAACCAAAAATAACATTTGCTAATCTTTATTTTATGTTATGCTTAAAGATTTAAACTTTCAATCAAGTGTAAAAAGCAATTTTTTTTTTTTAAGAGGTAAGCATTAAAAACTAATAATTATGTAAACAACAAAAATTGTACCAAAGACATTGAAACCTGGAAAAAAATCTGTAACAGAAATAACTAAACTATGTAGTAAATTTTGAGAAATTCTTTAAAAACTCTGATGTTTTTATTGCCAATATTTATAGTTGTGTGCCTTCAAACACATATACAATTTTAATATACACAAATGAGGCAAATCATAGTGTGCCCATTTTAAAATCTATGATAAACTCTTGCACTATGGTGGTAGAAACAAAGGAGACAAAATGCATTATTAGAAAGTAACAAATAAAAGTCAAAATTAAACAAAATTTTTAATATTTTT